>NC_139224.1:61499407-62139407 GCF_055691185.1 Crinia signifera
CAAAATGAATATATATATATATATATATATATATATATATATATATATATATATATATATATATATATATATATATATATATATATATAATATCATTTTGACAGAAGTCCAGGGGCAAAAGGTCCCAGCTTATATTCTATGTAAGTTCAGCAAAAAAGAAAGAATCAAAATCCCATAGGGGCAATACTTACAATGGAGTTTTTTTGCCTTCAAGTGTATTTTGCCAAAAAAAAAAAAATGTATTGACTGGTATGTACAGTTATATTTTCTGAATTATCATTCATTTATTGTTTGTATTATGATTTGCAGTTGTTTCAATTGTTCCACTGCCCCTGATGAAGTCATGAATATGACGAAACGCGTTGGGCCTTTCATTCTGAATTGACTATACCACCAGTGCCATCGATCCAATTGTGATATGTAATGTCTCACCAGAGATGTATATTTGTTGTTTATGTGTAATTATTACACCCAAGTAGGTTTTTTTTTTTGTAGAAGAATTTTCGTGGAATAGGGATCATACCAAGAACAAGGGGTATGATCCCTATTCCACGAAAATTCTTCTAATTCCAAGTGTATTACCTTTTTTATACATATTTTTTTAATAAATGTTTTATATTTGAAAGAAGTCCTGGTTGATGATAATTCTACATTGAGTGGAAAGACTGAATACATTGTATTGTTGAATTGTACATGGGCGCTTAATAACACTATTGGGTTGTGTATTGGATTGTGTGGATCCCTCTAGTAGGGGATCTAGTGTTAATAGCGACCGCCCCATATCCAGCGCAAGTACCTAGTGATATTGTATTGTTATATATATATATACGCAAACATATATACATACATACATACATACATACATACATACATACATACATACATACATACATACATACTGGATACCACCGCACTTGCCAAACAGCACTCACCATTCCCAGGTTGGGAATAATAAATACAGATACAGGGGCTCAACACTCACCATAATAATCTCACCTTAATATGCAAATAATCAAATAAATAATGGGGTTTTAGTTCATGAATTGATCAATGCATTTAAGCTTGCAGCCCATCGCCAAGGGACTTCACTGCAAGTCTTACACTAACAATTGATCTCTTAAGAACTTGGCAACTACTGACACATCATAGGTAAAATGAACATGTGATTTTCTCTGGTTTAGAGCTCATCTGCCAACTACCTTATGGCTTTTAAAGGTAAGACAATCACCAACACAGTACATGAATTAGTACTAAGGTGGCAGTGTTCACAGGTTTTAGATAAATGAGCTTATCTAGGGTGAATGAGAAAGCGGATTAACACAACGGTTAATCATAGCTTTCTCATTCATGAACTAAAACTAGAGATGAGCGCCTAGGCTGAAGATTTGGATTCATCACCGAGATTTGGATTTGGCTTTGTCGAAAAATGGTAAAAAAAACACCCAAATCACGTAATTTTTGCGGGGTTTTTTTTGTCCCTAGAGTAATATTAACCTCAATAACATAAATTTACAGCCCTTTCCAGACAATTTTGACCACTTTACACCTCACAATATTGTTTTTAGGGCAAAAGGTTGCACCAAGGTAGTTGGATAACTATGCTAAGCCACACAAGTGGCACAAAGCGATCCATATAATAATCTGATTGCTCAACTGTGTGATTATTACCAGTCGTCTCTCAATACATTGCCTAATGGGTGGAGGGGGGTAATTGGATGGCAGATGGAAGAGTTCCCCCACCTCTCTAGGACCACTTTTACCACTGGGTTGGAGCTGTATACCGGGTCAGAAACCGGGGGCTTCCTTCCTAATTGTACATGCTAGTTTAACACCCATTGAGACCCCTATCTGCCTTGATCATATTTACGATGTGCAGCCGAAGAGCAGTGGGCGTTTTGTGCAGCACCGACTTGTTCTGCAAGTGTGTAACTGTTTTTATCAGTTTAATACCCAATAAGCCGGCTAAAAAAATAAAAATAAACTAGGCCCCAAAAAAACATAATGGCAAAAGAGGTGCAAGATGGAATTGCCCACCCACAATAAAAGAAGCAATGATCCAAAAAAAATAGTGCATCATTCATATAATAACAAAAAGTGATCCATATAAAAATCTCATTGCTCAACTGTGTGATTATCACATGCACGATCCGGGCGGCGGCTGCAGCAGGCAGGCAGGGTACACTGCGGAACAGGCGGGAACTGCGCCGGAAGCTGAGGGATAGAGAAATACTCTGGGCAAATTGGCTATGGGGAGCAGAACTATGCAGCCCGGCGGCCGCAGGTGCTAGGAGGGTGGCATGGTCAACGAGAGATACAATAACGGGGAGCAATAGTTGCTTGACAAATATTTCCCAATGTGCCTAATTTCATTGTAAAAGATTGACCCGGAGAGAGAACGCAGGACATGTAGATTATGCGATTCTGGTTGTTGGTGACTACTCTATGCTCATGGCTTCACACACCAGCAATAAGCACTAATTAAGAGAAAAACATTAAGCGAGGTGCTAAAATAAGTATTTGGAATCGTCCTTTATTTGTGGTTTGCACAAGGCAAAACCTAAAAGGGGGGTATGGATCCGCACAGACTAATAGATTGATTTTATGTATATCTGGAAAACATAAGTAAAACCAATATATTCGACTACTAATAATAAATTAGAGTAGTCGTGGATTGGTGGTGCGCCCAACACATTCAGTATTTGTAACTGAGTAGAGGGGGGTGTCTGCAAGAAGCAGACCAAAAGACAAATGTGCCATGCACCTGAGAATTGGCAGATACTAACGGCTATCTCTATAGGTATAAGTTATTTTCTGATATAGATTTGATTTATGCCTGTATTTACAGTTACATGTTTTGCAAATTTTCTTGGGAGATGGCGGGCAGCGCAATTCCTCAATAAGTGAGCTGGAATTGTCAATAACTTCACGCTTATTTTTTTTTTTTTTGCTAACCGTCATTTATTCTGTAGCTCTTGACTTGAATATATATATTTTTTTTTATAGCAAATCACAAAAAGTCTCTTGTATGTGTTCAAATTTGTGTGGATACAGCTGAATTTACAATACTGGATATTAACCCACATTACTGTCAGTCGATATATTAATGAGCACCTTTGACCTCCTATTTAATAGACTGAGGGTATAGAGTGTCAATCCAGCATTGCAGAATTGTAACAATATCATGTGTCAATGCTAATAATGTTTAGTATAAGTTTAGAATTCACACTGTATCCATTTTAGATAAAAGCTACCTAGCAAACCGAAGTAGTGATTTAACATTATGGTAATTTGACTGCCCTGTACAATAAGGAATAAATCTGTTGCACCCTTTCAGGAGACAATTTATTTGATTAGAGGACTATTAACAGATTGATTGCGACTTGGTACACACTGGGATATTCAGAGTGACGCTGGATTTCAGCCACCCAGTGTATTCCAATATATAAACATCTATAGATTATTATGTTTGCCTAAATCTTTATCGCTTTTCCTCTGCTATCATATTCCTACTCCTAATTCTAATGCCTTTTCTAATGTCAGTAAGGTATCCATTTATTTGGGGCTCTCTCATCAGTGATTCGATGCTTGCAGATCTCTGAAAGCAGAAGTCCCATTTAATGGTCAACAGACAATCTGTTACTGGGATTCACCTTTTCTATAACACTCTCTCATCCATTCAGCCCGTGGTGTCTCCTTGCAATACTGAATAGCACCAAGGTGACTCCCGAAGCTGAATTGGACAGCAGAAGTGTACTTTAATTAACTCCCATATAACAACCAACCTGACACTCACATTCAACACTCAGTCCAACAGGTTACCCTTATATCCCCACATAGGCCAGATTCCAGCGATGCCTTGATGGGGCCAGTTCACTAACCAGAGAGGAGACTCCTGGCGACCTGACTGGTGGGTAACTCAGACGGGTGATTGAACAGTAGACACTCAGGAGCCACCGGTTGTAGGAGTACTGTTCACTGGGGTTACTTTTCCTTCTCCCAATTCTTTTCCCCATCCTCAACTACCAGACGAGGATTTTCTTTTGTATTTTCTCTTGTCTACCTGATCATAAGGGGCAGTGCATAACCTGATGTTTCAATTGAGGAGCATGAGAGATGGTCAGAGTTTGAGCGGCTGAGCCATCAGTTGATAATTGGCTGAGGCGTTTAATTTTATAAAATTTGTTGATAACAATACAGATAAAAACGATATCTTGCTGAGGCAATTAATATCACAACCAGACATAGCCATCGGTACAGCATGTCTTTTATAGTTTGTTTGTCCATGTCTTATCTCTATGTTATATGTGATGTCTTATTTTTCGACCTATAATTAAATTGAAAATTCATCAAACGATTGATCGTAAAGTGATGAATGCTCACAGTCTTTTAGTGCAAGAAGTTGATTAAAAGTGATGTTTTAATGCAATAATCATATCAAATTCATATTATTAAGAGTGCGCCCAAAAAGGCACATTTGTCTTTTGGTCTGCTTCTTGCAGACACCCCCCTCTACTCAGTTACAAGGCAAAACCTACAATAGTTTATTTTTGACATCTCAGCAGGAACGTCTGGAATCATGGCGTTTACTAATTATAGCAGTTTAAATCATGCACAATTGACCTTTGAATATCTACAAACTTATTCCACAGCACATGAGTTCCTGTGTGAATTAGTTGACAATGCAAGAGATGCTGATGCCACAAGGATTGATATCTTCACAGTGCCAAAGGAAGACTTGAGAGGTGGTTTTATGCTTTGCTCTCTTAATGATGGAGCAGGAATGGATCCAAGTGAAGCTGCAAGCGTTATTCAGTTTGGACGTTCTGCTAAAAGAACTCCTGAGTCTATTCAAATTGGGCAGTATGTGGTTTAAAATCTGGTTCTATGAGAATTGGAAAAGATTTCATCCTTTTCACCAAGAAGGGAGATTCAATGATGTGTCATGAAGAAGAAGGAATTGATGAGACATAAACAGGAGAGGACAGGAGGACACCCATCTAAACTTTTTGGGGTAACTCTCCTTGCCCGGTTTGAGGATGAGCATCAGTCACAGAGTTAGTATTATTAGTAGTAGTACCATATTCATCACCATGGGCAGTATTCAATGAAAAAGTTCTCCGTGCATGGAGAGCGTTTTATTTAGCTCTCCATGCACTCTCCGTGTTCCGGAGGGCTCGCTGCCACTCCTGCTCCCTCTATTCAATGTGGTTAAGACTCGCCGCCACTCGCGGCGAGTCTTAACCCCTGCAGGGAGCAGGGAGCTTTCAGGGAGCCGGAAGCAGCCAGAGAGATTAAAGTCTCCCTGGCTGCTCCAGAGGACTGTGGAGGGGAGGGGGGCTCTCCAGGACCCAGGCTGCACCCCCCTATAGCCAGCGGGGGACCCAGTATTCACTGCACCGTTCGTGCATAGTTACGTTCGGCTGCAGTGAATATATGAATATCTAATGAGCGGCTCGAGCGCTCGGGCCCCCTGCTGGCTGCACTGTGTAAAAAAAAAAAAAAAATGTAAAAAAATATTTTTTTTTTTAAATTAAATATATATTCATGTGCTATAAGCACATGAATAAAAATAACATGCCCCTTCACAGGAAAAAAAAACCTGATTTTTTTACACCAAAATTTTAAAAAAAAACCTTTACGTTCAAAAGTTCACATTCCAGCTCTCCATCAAAAGATGGAGAATTTCTACACGGAGAGAGACGGAGAAAATCACTTAAAAAGACGGAGAATATTTCACATTGAATAGGGTTGCTCGCTTTTGGAGAGCAAAATGCTCCATCCAAGGCGAACAAAGCACAAATTCTCCACAAAACACGGAGAACTTTTCTCATTGAATACTGCCCCATGAATGATGTCAACAGCTGGTGCGGGAGTATTTGGTACAAGCTGTTTGTTCTCCATTTTTTTTAATTAAATTTAAATAAGAGCAAAATATTTTTTTTATTAGTCTTTAATGCGCAGCTTGGGCGCAGAATAATCACACACACAACTTCTGACAGTATATATACTATGGGTGCACTACACACACACACACACACACACACCTTCTGACAGTATATATGCTGTATGTGCACTACACACACACACACACACACACACACACACACACACCTTCTGACAGTATATATGCTATACGTGCACTACACAAAAAAAAAAAAAAGATTTTATTTATGTGATGCCCTGGGGTGGTTTTGCTGGACTGGTTTGGGGGTGCCCTCCACCCCAGGCATGAACCCCATAGTGCTAGGGACCTGCTCTAAAGAGGTGACCTTAACGTTGGTGGGCAGGTAACCTCATAACAACCTCATAAATGAATTATAAAAGGAATACATGTTAGCAGCAATGAGTGCATAGTGCACCTGCAAACCCCCTCTGTCTTGCATATAGCTAAAAATTATAATGGTTAGAGAAAAAAGGGGGGAAGTGGGGAAGTGGGCCTGGGGCACAGGATTAATTTGTCATGAAAGATGAGGGCATGCTCCGTACAACAAAATGACTTAATAATTTGTTATATGGTTGTGGAGGTGCTCCCAGGGAGTAGGGCAAGTAGATTCGAAAGAAATATCCAAGTGGGAACATTTGAGGACCACATGCCAAAACGCACCTGAAATACTTCTTTATATACCTCACTACCAGGGTGTTATCGCTCACCCGTTGTTCACTACGGTCATTACTGTATACAACGGGCAGCAGCATACACCAAGGAACCATAGTGATTTGTATTTCATCTATTTACTACTACTACTACTATTGGTTCTCTCATTCCCAGAGACCCCAATTCTGACTCTGCACTGTTTCATGCACAACAGGATCGAATTGGTTACCCCTGGCAACAGCAGAAACCTCTCTTTTTCTCTATCCCTATACTTGTGACACTCCTAGGGTCCGCTCAACTACACATTCACTGAATATTACCACATGCGGAGGCAGCAGCCACTCTTTGAGTAAAATCCATCTCAAGTATAATTTTCATTTTTCTATCCTCTCTTAACTTTACTTCAAAACCCTTGCAGCAGCTACAATGTATTGACTGGATGTTATTATAGGATTACACTGTTACATGTAGCAATCTGAGGCAAGTTGTCTGTATCACCATTATGAAGATTGTTTATTAACCCTAACAGCTCTTATTTAATAAATATCTCTCTTTATACTTTTTGAGACAGAAAGGAAAGCGGATATTTCACTGCTCTCTCACGACTAGTGATGTAATTATCCCCCACACGATCAATTCAGATAAAAGTGGGAACGTTATGTATGTTTAATGTTGTTTTGTCTTTGGGCCTTATTCTAGTCCACTCTTTCTGACAAAATCCTTCTTAGATGGACAAAACCATGTGCACTGCAGGGGGGCAGATGTAAAATGTGCAGAGAGAATTCGATTTGGGTGAGTTATTTTGTTTCTGTGCAGGGTAAATACTGGCTGCTTTATTTTTACACTGTAATATAGATCTCACTTTGAAGTATATCCCCACCCAAATCTAATTCTCTCTGCACAAGTTACATCTGCCCCACCTGCAGTGCACATGGTTTTGTCCATCTAAGAAGGATTTTGTCAGAAAGAGTGAACTAGAATAAGGCCCTTTGTCCAATGTCATTCAGGTCTGATTAAACAGACCCCCTTTTAAACATTAAAATTGAGTTTTAACAGAGTTACTATTCTGTACTAGAAGGCTGTGCCCCACCCGGGAGATTTCTTGATATCCCTCTTTGTGCTCAGCAACCCCAGAGGATGCACTTAATGTGGGTTTACTGCATGAAAAAAAAAAATCACCACTCTGGGCATTAAACCAGGAGCTTTACACACATCATAAACACCGAAAGACAGGGGCAGATGGATCTGCCTGCTTCTCCTACCGGTGCGGTGCATATCACCCGCCAGCTGCTGCCGCTGCTACTGCCTACATCTCCTGGCAGCTACCCTGGCTGTCTACATCCCCCTAGTGCCCATCATCTGCTACCATTCTTGCACAGAGAACCCAGAGGGCAGTAGTCTAATCAGCCCCTGTGGGGACACCATTGTGCACAATACTGTATGTTACTCACTGCCTCCTTGTCACCCCTGCCTCTGCCACCCACTGCCTCCATGTCACCACTGCTTCTCTCTCCACCTGCCTTCATGTCACCCACTGTCTTTCCCTGTTACATCTGCCTCTGTCAGCAACTGTCTCTCTGTTACCTCTGCCTCTGTCACCCACTGCATCCATGTCACCTCTGCATCTGTCACATGCTACCTCCATGTCACAATACCCACATTTTCCCTGTCATCCACTGCTTCCCCACTATCTCCCCCTTCATATTGGCCCATCCTGTCACTCAATCTCTCTGTCACCCACTGCCTCTCCCGGTCACCCTCTCCTTGTAACCCACTGGCTTATTCACTTGCTGCCTCCATGTCACCATTACTTCTCCCTGTTACCCATGCCTCTTCCTAACTCTACTAACTCTGTCACTCACTGCCTCCCTAGTAATCCACTATCTTCTGGTCACCCCTCCTTCCAAGTCACCCACTGCCTCTTTCTGTCAAACACTCCCTCTCCCTGACACCCTTTGCATCTCCATGTCACCCGCTGCCTCGGTCATTCCCTCCCTGTCACTTAGTACCTCTCCCCCTCGCCTACTCTTTATCACCCACTACCATTCTCCATCACCCATTCATGTCACCCACTACTTTTCCATCTCCCACTATCTCTCGGTCACCTCTCTCTCCTGTCACTCTCTACATGTCAAACACTGCCTCTCTCCATCATCCTCTACATCACCCTCTTCCTCCCCTGTAATTTCATTTTGAGGGAACACCCCTTATTGTGTGGCCAATTTCCTAGGAACACAGGCCTTTGACACACAAAAATACAGATACAGCAGTGGTTTTCCCCCTGCATTGAATAATACACAAAAAAAAAAAAAAAAGACGACCTTGGAATAATCTGACCGCTCATGAATGTTTTATATTTCATTATAAAATGTAAATAAATAGTTCTGCAGTGTAATAACATATATTATACCTTATCTAACTCATTGAATTCAATCCTCTCATCCTGATTGCAGCTACGGCCAATGGGCGAGATGTTCAACATTCCATTGCGAAATTCAATGAATGTTCCCCTGCAGATCCACAAGCGTGAGAGTAGAATATAAATAATTAATAATGAGCAATTCCATGCAGAATATAATGCAGAATAATTCCTTCCACAGAATATAAGAATTGAGCATATTAGCAGTGTTTTTTATGACGGCACATAGGGGTAGGCAGTACCAGCACTGTTTTCTTTAGTCCAATTTTTTATTCTAATAACTAGTTCCACAAACAGGAAGAAATCATTTAAATGGTTTTAGAAATTAATAAATTGAGTCATATATTTAAGTATTCAGCCATTTAGCTTTTTAATTAACTTTATTTTTAAAGGTCTCAAATGAATGTGCCCTTTCTATCTAGCATTATTATCTATAGTTCAAAATTTCAACCAATTTCTTGCTTTTTCAGAAAATATAGCCTTAAACATATTGCAATCTAGAGTCAGCAGACTGGCAACAAGGGGCGGGTCTCATGGTGGCAACAGAGTCCGTTTCCATCAGGCTTCAGTCCTGATGAGTGCACTTGGCTGTTCCAATGTCCCCCAACTTTGCCCGGCTGAAGCACCCCCTCCACATTGCGCTATGTTTTCCAGACAGCTACTCCTCAGTCAGTCACAGTGCAGCCTGCCGATCAGGGCGCTGAGTCTAGAATACAGAGGGGTAGCACCGAGCTCATGCTGATTGGCACTCCCCCTCTGTGCCCTAGATTTGGCACACTGCTCAGCAAGCTGCGTTGTGCCTGAGGAGCTGCCAAATGGGAAACAGAGCGCAGTGTGGAAGGTGAAGCGATATCACTGGCTATAACAGGGGGCAACAGGAGCAGCAGTGGGCACTGGAAGCCTTGGATACGTTGTTTAAAATACTAATCATTTTTTTTATAAGGGGGGGAGATTTTTTTATCTTGCCTGCAACTGGGATGAAGTTACGCCACTGTTGGCAACAAAGTGCATGCTGCTACTTACTGTACCTTTTCTTTGGCAGCTTGAGCCTTGCTATATAACAGAGGCAGAAGTTAATGAGCTCTTGAAGCAGTTCCTCCCCAAGGTGATTTTGGATGGCCTTGGAAAACAAATCATATGTCAATATGTGTGGAATGCACTGGACATGCTTTTGTTGTGCTCAAACATGCATTTGCTCTGAACTACTCAGACAATGGGAATAATTCAATTAGCCCCATTAAATACGGACGTGAAAAACGGGTGTAGGCTCTATACCATCTGGGGCTATACAATAAGAGACCCTTTCTCTTGCCCCATAAATAACACTTCTGTCGGGCATTAACCCATAGAATTAGAGATGGGTCGTTTGCGAACGAAGCGGTTCTTTTGAACGGATCCCATAAAACACTGAGGGAGCTGCGATCCCAAAAAGGTGATCCGTCGTTCTTTTACTTTCAGTGTCGTTTTTTATTAGAATGCATTTGCCTGAGTTTATCACTGCCACCTGTGGCAGCTGAGATGTACTAACTCTGGAGACTGAGTTCAGTGCTGCGAATGCAAGTAAAAGAAAGAATAACAAGGCTGCTGCTGCTGCTAGGGATGGCCATCGGTGCAGACGCCATCGATGGTTGCCATCGATGGCAATTCTGCACCCAGCCATCGATCAGTGTTTTACTCGGTTATGTATGTTCAGCTCACTGTTTAAAAAAAAAAAAAATAAAAGTAAAAAAAAAATTGGCAATAAATGATTGTAAAACAAATGCTCCGTTATTATCAATTACCCCTTCTTTCAAAGTGAACCATCGATCCGCCTAAAAGATACAGATCTTTTCACTGACTGATCTGTTGGATCCCAGCTCTCGTTAGTGACCCGTTTTGCCCATCACTACATAGAATACGGAATAAGTTTCCAGACCTATGAGTTCATTCGTGGGACCCAATAACAGGTTAGTTATCTGATCAGACTCAAACATTATTTGAACGCCTCCCTGGAGGGACAGCAACATGGAGTCTGCACAGTAGTAGCACACTCCATTCTCAACAATAAATGCAGCTCATTAGTTTTTAAATATATTTTCAAAGTATAAGATTGTAAGCTAAATTGATGCATAAGTGATAACATGTATTTATTTAGTGTTGCTATTGCGGTTTTGTATTTTTAGATTTAAATGGAGATCAAACTTCCACTTTTATACCCCTAAATTTAGTGCCTGCAGTTTATCTTTGTGTGGAGTTTGTATGTCCCCTCCATGTTTCCCTTAGCTGTATCCCTTACATCCAAATACTGTTAGAACAATTAGCTTCTGACAAATACTGGACTCTGGCATGTGCATTTGGGCAGTAGGGAATTCAGAATGTAAGCTCCGGTGGTGCAGGGACTGATGTTAATAATTACAAAATCTTTTTAAAAGCTCTGCTTAATATAAGGATATTGTAATCTAACAAATAACACTTTAGTTACAATACACACTATTGTATTTAAGACTTATGCTAACAGACAAAACATGTTTTCGAGTCTTACTTGTCTTGAAAGCAGTTGGCCATCCTTATACTGAACTGTCCCATTCTCCGCAAACACATAATCAAATTTGTGAACCACTACATAATGAGACACAAAAGACAAAGCCTGTAGTCACCATTCTAGGTCAAGAACCTCATCTGTAACTAGTGAAGAAACCTCAATCTTGTTTGTAGTAGTAGTTAAAATGAGATATATTGCAGTATTGCTTTTGTAACAGAAGAGAAACAAATTATGGGCTCAACGTCACTGAACTTATGCTTTAAGAGGTGTACACACAGTACAATGAGCAAGACAATTTTAAGTATATAGTCAAAATTGTCAAGCTAGGTACACAAAATCACCCCGTGTGTACACTGCTTTTACTCCGCAGCAATGCTATCGCCTGACGATGTAGGCAGTGCAGGCAAGGCAAGTTTGACTAAGCCACTGTCTGTGTGTGTTTGGCCTATGGCCAAATACACACATAGTCAAAATCGCTTAGTGCACTTAGCCACAATTGATTTAGTCAAAATTGGCCATTAGCCAATTACATGGCTTTACACTGACTTTGTTCTGTCACACCTTCTTAGATTGGATAACGATGATGATATGGTACTATAAATATCAGCAATATTTCCTATTCATCATAAGCATACCTGATTTTCACTTTATTTTCTGCACATATTCCGTAAAGTTTTATTCCACAAACTGATGGCATCAATTACAAAACAAAACAAAAAATCCTGAACTATAATAAATAGCAATCTTGAACACTATACTTGAACAGTATACAGTAACTTAACTAAACTGGACTACTATTTGATACCAAATACCAGTTCACTATTATTTGTAGTGCAGAATATATCTCATGTGATATCACTGGTAAAAAAAAATTGTGATAGCCATAGCATGCGGAAGCTCCTACTTTCAATTGGCAGGAGGGGAGGAGGGGGGGGGGGGGCAGCTGCTCAGGGCTGCCGAGAGGTATGCCGTGCCCTGGTTAAATTTTGGGATGTGGCCTAATCACGGGGGCGTGGCCACCTTCTGCGATTAGGCCACTCCCCAAAATGTTTAGAGTGCATAAAAAACTCTCTAAAGTTGAGGGTGGGGGTGGGGTGGGTGGGGGGGGGGGGATTTTGCCTCCCCCCCCCCCCCCAGCAGAAAGCACACACTTACAGCATGTGCTGCGCTGACAAATAGGAGCGAGAGGCGACTAGCCGGGAGAGACCGTAAACTATTAGGCTGTGCTCCCAAAGCCAGGAGGTGTGCCCTATCATATTGCTGGGGTTAGATAGGAGGCAAGTAGATAGTAAGGAAGAGATAGGAGGAGGAAAGAAGGGGGAAGGTAGGAGAGGGCTATAGGGTGCAGGCCCCTCCCCAGGGGGCGTATACCCATACTTAAGCACAGGACAGGTAAAGGGGGAGGGTCAGAAAGTGCAGCAGGTGAGGCAGAAAGGATTGTCCAGCAAGAACATCCAGGAGGCAGCAGAGGAATGATACAGAAATATTCTGATAAGTATTCCTTCTTATTCTTTTACTTAATTCCATATTCGGCACCCTGCTACCCTGCTGCAATCTGCTGTTACAAACTCCCAATGTCTCTGTAATTTTATGAATTCAATCTTTAATGCAGATAGAATTTTATCACATGTTTTATATTATGCTGAGCAACTTTCCCCTAAGGAATAAAAGCACCTAATAGAGTCTTACACCTATAACCTAACAGTACAGTTGGGATTCAGTGCAGAAGTTATTTAAATGCACACTTCTAGTTTAAGGCCAAAAAATGAGTACTTAGGGATTTATTATTATACTCTAGTCGCTGCAGCCTTCAGGAAAACAGCATAGAATTAGGCCCAATTCAGGCAAGTTAGAAACAAGTCCCATCCCCCCTCCCCCTAATTATATTACTGAGGGCTTGTTTACATGGCATATACAATACCTTTACCTACCCCTCCCACCAGGCAGGGCATACAATGGAGTCAGCAGGCTGCCTAGCAATGATAAACAAATGCAGAATTCGGGCAATAATATGAAATGTGTGATTATAGATGAGCATTGGTAGAGCTGAGTTGTTTCTTATCATATGTACTAGGGGAATTACATACAGTTTTCGGTAACATAATACAATATTGCATAAAGTGTTATTAGGATATGACAAAGCATATGTTTAGATAGGCAGAATGCAAATATGGGAATGCATGTTTTTTTTTTTATTATTATTTATTTTTATTTAAAGTTAATATAATGCAGGAAAATTCATTATATAGTGCAATTTTCAGCGTGTAAGGCATCATAGGGGTATTAATAGACAGTATTATAAGTATGTTGCTGAATGGGGGAATGATATATTGTATCAGGTTAGATTAAGCTGCAGTCAGTAATATAATATGGTGTCACATACAAATTAGTATGTACAATAATAATAGTATACAGGATATCAATAATTGAATTTATTACGTTTGTGCATGATAAGCATTTTACTGCATATTAGACTGTTATACTTTGGCTAGGCCAGAGCAACCTTACGTTACTTCCTGAAAAGCGCTGGGTTAATCTGCTGCTTTATACAAAATCCTGTGATGTTAGAATTCTGTTAAGTCAATTCATGCAATTGTATAAGAAGTAATGAATATAATTAGGGCACAGGGGCTAGAATGTGCTGGAAATTTGGAAATGGAATAAACAAAGCAGAATAATCACAGCAAAATCTAAGGCATTTTGTGTAACATGGGTGGAAAACAGTCATAGGCGCAATAGCATGAGCAGGGTGTAGATCACATTATGTATAGGAATCAGAAGGGTGCAAGGAGAACTATGTGCAGTGCACCTGCCAGCAATGTGGTGGCAACATATTATAACCTTTATGCTAATACAAGGGATAACAGCCCCTTCTTTGGAAGCTTAGTACAAGTTCTCTGTCATGGTCATTTAGAACAAAGGTAATGCACTATTTACTGAACAAGCTTAGTGAAAATTCTAATGCCAACGGGGCTTAATGGAACACTACAAATTTCCATGGGGGTAGCTATTCAGGCACTTGTATATGGATAGAGGCAGGGTAGGAAATATAAAAAAAAAAAAAAAAAAAAGGAGAATGCAGGGAGGTGGCATTATAGGATTATTGCTCATGTTTTGGGAGGCTGCATGGTGCAACGTATTTACACACAGTACAAACTAACATGCTTTATGTCACCTCGCAGTGCAACCCTTCCTCTTCCACCTGCAGATGCCTAAGGATCGGGGGGTATGGCCAGGCTCATGACCTGGACGGACGCTGAGCTACGGCAATGCCGAAAGCGTAGTATGCAAATGTACTCTTTATTGACAAGAATGAGTTCTACGTTGTGTTAGTATGCGCATAAAGTAGCAAGAGCCTTACAGTCGCCATAGTGAAGAAAGCATTAGTGACAGCGGCACGGAGAAGCTGCAGGTCAGCCGGAGATGTGTTAGTGCAGAGAGTGCAAAGCGCATGCCAAACGGCCAGGTCACGGGAAATTCAGGCTCAGGCTCAGCCATCACATGTCTTACCCAGCAGGAAAATCAGTGAATGACGCCTTAGAAAAGCAACAGTGCAGCGTCGCTTACCAGTCTTTTAAAGATGCGCTCAGAATAGTGCGCAGCTGCGGGGTAGGGGCCCAATTGGGGAAGATAGATATCGAATCAGCATTTAGGCTCCTCCCCCTTCACCTACATAGTCACGGATTCATGGGACTAAAGTTCAAAGCAAGTTACTATGTGGCTCTATGCTTACCCATGGGTTGCGCCATTTCATGTGCATTCTTAAAAAAAAAATATATATATATATATATATTTCAGCACGTTCCTGCACTGGTGCGTTGAGGCAGGGACGGGCTGCAGGACAATTGCGCACTATGTGGATGGCTTTCTAATGGTCAGCCAGGTGAACACTGATACATGCGAGCGGCTGTTAAAATCCACGCAGGCGCTGTTCCACAATTTTGGTGTTCCCATAGCAATGGAAAAAACAGAGGGGCCTATGAACAAACTGACGTATCTGGGAATTGAAATAGATACCACCAGCAGGCTGCGTAGATTACCAGAGGACAAGGTTGCTGGCATTATGAGGCAGATTGGGGAGCATGCCAGAGCAGACAAGATTACACTAAAACAGCTCCAATCGTTGTGGGGGACACTGAATTTCACATGCAGGGTTATCCCTATGGGCTGGAAAGGGCCACAGCAGGGGTAAGTAAGCCGCATCATCTGATTAAGCTGACAACAGAAATCAGAGAAGACATGTTGATGTGGGAGACAATTCTAAGGGAATTCAAGGGTATTCGCATCTTGCCGGCACCGCCTGTGTCGAGCAAGAGGCTGCAGCTGTACACCGACACAGCAAGGTTTTTGGGGATTCGGGGCATATCTCGAGGGAGAATGGTGCGCATCGCAGTGGCCGCAGAGCTGGGTCGGAGCAGGGCTGACAAGGAACATGCTGCTGCTAGAGCTGTTCCCGATCACAGTAGCGGTGGAGTTGTGGAGTAGCTGGTTAGCCAACAAGGAAATATCCTTCTGGTGTGACAACCTGGGGGTGGTCCAGGCGGTCAACAGGAAGAGTGCCTCCTCCCCACCAGCGATCAATCTGATCAGGTATTTGGTATTGGTTTGCCTGCGGCACAACATTAACTTTCGCGCCAAGCACGTCCCAGGGGTAGATAACATTATAGCGGATGCCCTCTCAAGGGGAAAATGGGAAGCGGCACCTCATGCGCAGCTGCAAGGTTTAACATGTCCACCTCATTTATGGCAGGTTGTCAAGATGGCGTGAACAAGCTGGTGAAAGACTTGATAGCGCCTGTGACATGGAGAAGCTACAGGGTAGCTTGGGAGGAATGGGGGAAACATAAGAAAATAGCAGCGAAGGAGGGTAAGTGGGAAAGCGAAGTGCAAAAAGAATTCCTGTGGGGAAGGTACAAAGACGAGAAGTCTAGGGCGCAAGCGAGCGTAGCGCTGGCAGCCATTGCTTTCTTTACAAAAGTAGCAGGGGAGGAGGACATTACAAAGAGCTTTACCATCAGCTGAATGATGAAAGGTTGGGGCAGGCGGAGCCCAACGGAACCTGATTCTAGCCGGCCCATTACAGAGACAATGCTGGGGCAGCTCATGGCGGCAGCAAAAGACATGTGCAAAGGTGGTGTTTGAAACAGCATTGCTCATGGCAGCATTCGCAATGGCATTCCATGGGGCATTTAGGGTTAGCAAGCTGGTGGCTGCATCAAAAGCTTGCAAGGGGTCAGGCATGTTGGCGGACAATGTATCAGTGAGTGGAACGGTGGTGGCCTGCAAGATACACAGGTCTAAGACAGACCAACAAGGCAAAGGAAAATGGGTGGCATTGCGGGAAGGAAGCAACCCAGAGACCTGCCCCGTTAAGTTGGTAAAATAATACTTGGCGCTCAGAGCCAACGAGGGTAACGGAGGGTCTGAGGCCTTCTTGGCGCACACGGATGAGTCCCCACTCACGGTATACCAATTTAAAATCCTGCTTAAGTGATGTGTGAAGGCTAACGGTTGGCAGGAAAAGGAGTATGGTACGCACTCGTTTAGAATTGGTGCAGCCACCACAGCGTTCAAAGCAGGGTGTTCGGATAAAGAGATAAATGCATCGGGAGGTGGTGCTCAGCTAGCTACAAGAAGCACATCAGGTTTGGGAGAAAGGAATTGATGCATAGCTAACACCCTGCCTGAGCGGAGGGTCTCCTGTGGTTGGTAATTTTATGTAATTTGTGTGCAGAGGGTCGTTATGAAGGTTTAAGTCATAGGGTGAGGGAAGGTCATGGTAAGGTGGCAGGCTACGGTTCTGAGAACCTAGCGTTGGCGAAAGTACCTGCGGGCCAGCCAAAGTGTGGCGCCAGGAAGCGGAGGCACCCAATAAAGGGGGTGCAGATCTCCAAAGGCCTGGCGTCGGGGTGGGGGCAAGTTGGGGACCCAGGTCGGTTACCGGTTTTAGTTGCGAGAAAGGGTCCATGGGCCCCCCCCCCACGGTCGGCTTGATTCAGTTACATTCGAGGGCTGGTGGACCGCAGTGCTTTCTTTGCCACCTAAGTGATTAAGATTATATTGGTAATCACTTGGCGCTCAGAGCCAACGAGGGTAAGGGAGGGTCTGAGGCCTTCTTGGCGCACGCGGACGAGTCCCCACTCACGGTATACCAATTTAAAACCCTGTTTAAGCGATGTGTAGGAATTGATGCATAGCTAACGCCCTACCCGAGCAGAGGGTCTCCTGTGGTTTCAAAATTTTATGTGAATTGTGTGCAGTGGGTTGTTATTGAATATTTGAGTCATAGGGTGAGGGAAGGTCACGGTAAGGTGGCGGGCTGCGGTTCTTGGAACCTAGCGTTGGCGGAAGTACCTGCGGGCCAGCCAAAGTGTGGCGCCAGGAAGCGGAGGCACCCAAAAAGGGGGTGCAGATCTCCAAAGGCCTGGCGTCGGGGGGGGGCAAGTTGGGGACCCAGGTCGGTTACCGGTTTCAGTTGCGAGAAAGGGTCCATGGGCAACCCCCCACGGTCGGCTTGATTCAGTTACGTTCGAGGGCTGGTGGACCGCAGTGCTTTCTTTGCCACATAAGCGATTACGATTATATTGTAATCTGATTAATAAATGTGACCTTTAATTCGCCATAAACAAATGACTCTGTTTTGGTTATTTCAGGAGAAAGGGGAGCAGAGGGAAAGGGAAGGGGTGGGAGGGAGGATGTTTAAAGGGGTGGGGTTTCTTAGTCTCTTTAAGGGTAAAAGTATGGCGGGAGCATCAGACGCTCAGAGGTTTAATAGGAGCGAGAGGCGACTAGCCGGGAGAGACCGTAAACTATTAGGCTGTGCTCCCAAAGCCAGGAGGTGTGCCCTATCATATTGCTGGGGTTAGATAGGAGGCAAGTAGATAGTAAGGAAGAGATAGGAGGAGGAAAGAAGGGGGAAGGTAGGAGAGGGCTATAGGGTGCAGGCCCCTCCCCAGGGGGCGTATACCCATACTTAAGCACAGGACAGGTAAAGGGGGAGGGTCAGAAAGTGCAGCAGGTGAGGCAGAAAGGATTGTCCCACCCACCCACCCTTGGACGAAGAAGGAGGAACATCCAAGAAGGATCTGTTTACAGCAAACTTCGTTTTAACAGGGCGCGGAAGTACCTGCGGGCCAGCCAAAGTGTGGCGCCAGGAAGCGGAGGCACCCAAAAAGGGGGTGCAGATCTCCAAAGGCCTGGCGTCGGGGGGGGGCAAGTTGGGGACCCAGGTCGGTTACCGGTTTCAGTTGCGAGAAAGGGTCCATGGGCAACCCCCCACGGTCGGCTTGATTCAGTTACGTTCGAGGGCTGGTGGACCGCAGTGCTTTCTTTGCCACATAAGCGATTACGATTATATTGTAATCTGATTAATAAATGTGACCTTTAATTCGCCATAAACAAATGACTCTGTTTTGGTTATTTCAGGAGAAAGGGGAGCAGAGGGAAAGGGAAGGGGTGGGAGGGAGGATGTTTAAAGGGGTGGGGTTTCTTAGTCTCTTTAAGGGTAAAAGTATGGCGGGAGCATCAGACGCTCAGAGGTTTACAGGTTCAGCATGAGCTTTTATGCTGTCAGTGAGATGCTCATGCTGAGCCTGCTGCCAACACAGCACATGCTGTAAGTGTTTGCTGCTGCTGCTGCTGCATGGGGGGGACGGAGGGGGAAGGGGGGGTCAGACCAGGGCCCATCCAGCAAGACCAGGCCTGGGTATTTAGTAGCCACCCCACCTCTCTCGGCAACCCTTCAGCTGCTACCTCTGCTACTGGAGCAAAGACAAATGCCAGCCCCAGGCACGGATCCAGCACAATGGATCTGTCAATTGCCAGGACTGTTGCATGTGCAGTCACCGCGGTGCGACTGTGCATGCCCAAAACTCCAGCTTCAATGACTGCACCGACTGCTGCCCATAGAAGAGCGATAAGGCAGGGAGGACTTCCTACAACAGTCCGGCTCTCTACCCATCATGGCTCAGACTGGCAGTCCCAGGGTAAGGTAACACTTCTCCATGGGACTGCCCTGTGTGCCTGTGACTGACAAGTAGGACTTCCAATAGGAAGCCACTGCCAGAAACAGTGAAACTGGACAAGCACTGCATCTGGCTTCTCCAGTACTGATCTGAGTGGCAGATTTGTAAGATAATGTCAAGGATTTCAATGGTTATAATAAACTAAGCACTACTATTTGTTATCCTTAGTTCCCATATGACAATAAACAACGTATAGTAAGACCTATAATAAGTAATAATTCCTCAAATGTTGAACAATATAATGGCCCTAAAACTAATGGACATACATTTTGCCCTGGTGGCAAGGTTTTCTGGCATTGCCCTGCATGAGATTAGCACATGCACAATGATGCCCACTTTGCTCACTGCTGGCGATGCTCCTCGGCACCCTTCTGCTGTCCTTACCAGGCTCAGCCAGTCCTGGTGATACACATGTTCAGTGATACTATTCTTACATAGCAGAAGGGTCCCAGTGAACAATCAACACACATTAAACAAAGGCATGGCTTCCTAAGCATATAGATGCATGTAAATTGTGCACTACATGAAATGGGATTCATTAACTGTTCACAAACAGGGAGTCTTAATTATTCCGCTTCAGGGCAGACTGAAAATGTGGTCATACTGGCCAAACAGGATCACATGGTGCTCATTTAGAGTGTTACATTACCTTGGTCTCCATCTCCAAGCTGCTCTGCAATCTTAGAGTAATCGGAGCCACCCACCACTCCAATCTTTACCCTCTGCCGCAGCTCCTGTAAAAACATGTCCACTTCTGGGTCCACTTTCTGTGAGAGAGAAAAGACAGGGAGATTTGAAAAATTGCACAATTGTACCTCTCATGCCTACCAATTGGTAAAATCAGTCTCACATATCCAATATTCTGAAATATGGAATTTTTTGAGCTAGACTGAGATAGTGACATTTGTTTTCTGATTGTGCAATGTACACAAACCTTGCTTAATTCACAAGCTTGTTTACAATGACCTTCAGGCTGTGTACATATGGTGTATATGAAACATGAATGCATTATTGCTTATATCTTTGTCCCATCCCCAACCTATCCCATTATAAGAGGCAAATGAACCAAAATATCTGATATCCCAAAAAACTCTGGTCCAAGGCATTGTGGATACGTGACACTCATCCTGTATACCCAGTTAATGACAATATGATTTACCAAGGACAGCAAATAACAATTCTGTTGTCTTCCAGGAGAAGATATTATATCCTGTTATTAAATCTATCTACCCACATATTGTTTCCATTTTAACCTACATTCCACAAAAAAAAAAGAATAGTTGCCAAACTTCAAATAAATATTACCATTCATTCTACAAAACACACACATTCTACCATCCCACAATGCATTTATTTTATTACCAGTTATTTATATAGAGCATACATATTCCGCAGCTCTTTACAGATAATATTTGAGCATTCACATCAGTTCCTGCCCCAGTGGAGCTTACAATCTATATTCCCTACCACATGTACACGCACACACATTCATTCTAGGGTTAATTTGTTGGGAGCCAATTAGCCTACCTGTATATTTACCTGTATACCTGTATATTTTTGGATTGTGGGAGGAAACCAATGCAATGCCCCATGTAATGCACCATCCAGGCATTCCATCACTACTGTAGTCCTCAAGCCACACACAAGTCTACAAACCATCCAAACCATATTATCCTATAACATACCATTAGCACCCGCACAATCACATTTCTGACAAGTATTACTGTTGCTTATGAAGATGTCGGTCGGTGCGGGAGATTTAAAGCAGTCTCATTTTCTGTTCTTAGCAATTTCTTCATAGCAAATTATTGTAATTTAATAGTACTGAGTATGTCAATTATGTGGTTTAGTAATTTCTGCCTTTCTACATAAAGGGCCTGAGTCTGAGATCAGAGAAAAGAAAAACAATTCCCCTGATGTTATGTGTGAGGAAAAAAAGACTATTTAATTGTGTAGCAGTCATTATTGGGATAACCTGCCCCAAGCCTTGCTATAAGCCAATGAAGTGCAACGTGGATCCTGCAAGGTCTTCTTATGTATAATGCATTTTAGACCACCAGCAAAAATAAATTGGCCAAAATGCTGCAGGCCCCAAAGTGATTCTGGCAATTTAGCCCAATAGCAAAATTTAAAGCGGCAATATATAAAACCAGATGATTGGCATTTGAAATGATTAGTTTACTGTTTTAAATATAGTGGCTAAATTGCATAAACTGGCCCATTGTGTTTGTGATGAGCCTTTCATGCTCAATGTTGGTCTCTGCAATGTTTTACTAATGATAAATGCAATAAAATAGAATAATTTAACTATGAAAACTGCAATGCGACCAGAATGTGAATACACGTCATATTTGGTCATAGTGACCTGCCAGAATTAAAGGTTCCTGTAGTCAGATTTGTTATCTGTATTTTTCTTAGAGCTAGAAACTATTTGAACGATAATGTTGATGGAGTGAAAATAGTATTAGAGTAGGAAAGTTTTGGGTACTCTTTACCTAGAACAGCGCCCATCGCGACCATCGCATGCACTAAAAAACGGGTGCGATGCGATGCCCGCGATGGCCGCGATTTCCCATAGGGATCAATGTTAAAAGTGTGATTGGACGCGATTTTAGTGTTCAATGGCTCAATGGCCGCGATTTTTCCATAGGAAACAATGTTAAATGGGCCACAGAGCCCAAATAGTCACCCTAAAGTCAGAAATGGCCCCCACAATTGTTAACGCCACCCCACGATCAACGTCAACCCGAAGCGTGGCGAGCGAAGCGAGCCCGCGAGGGGCGGCGGTACGCGTCCTCCGACCTTTTCATACCCCCACTATCCACGTCGGCGTGGAGTTGAGAATAGAATAGTGTGGCGAGCGCAGCGAGCCACCGAGCCCGAAGCGTGGCGAGCGCAGCGAGCCCCGCGAGGGGACACGGATACCTTCACAGGTAAACGCGTCCCTTCGCGGGCTTCACAGGTATCCGCGTCCCCTCGCCACGCTTCGGGCTCGGTGGCTCGCTGCGCTCGCCACACTATTCTATTCTCAACTCCACGCCGACGTGGATAGTGGGGGTATGAAAAGGTCGGAGGACGCGTACCGCTGCGCTCGCCACGCTTCGGGTTCACGTTGATCGTGGGGTGGCGTTAAAAATTGTGGGGGCCATTTAAGACTTCAGGGGGACTATTAGGGCTCTGTGGCCCATTTAACATTGTTTCCTATGGAAAAATCGTGGGCAATGAGGCATTTAACACTAAAATCGCGTCCAATCACACTTTTAACATTGATCCCTATGGGAAAATCGCGGGCATCGCGTCGCACCCGTTTTTTTAATGCATGCGATTTTTTACCCCCGATGACCGCGATGGACATCGTGGGCGCCGTTCTAGGTAAAGAGTACCAAGTTTTGTACATACTGTATGTTACTAGAGTCATAAAAAAATAAGAAAATCAGTAGATAGCATAAAAAGAGAATGACAGTATAAAAACGGGAACAAAGGTTAACAGGACAAACATGGTATCATTTAGTTCAGTTATGTTTCCAGGGTTTGACTACACTAATCTTATGTACTCTTGTCAATTCTATGGTGCTGAACATGTTGTACTTCTACTTGTGTAAGTGTTGTGAACGTAATGAAAAACATTGGGTGAGATTTAATAGGATGAGAGATTCAGAAAGTGAGAGATTTGGTAAGAAACCTCCAGTTTTTTTTTTAAAGCGGCAATCATTTACACTGCTAAACCAGTTTGATTTTGCAGTGTAAATGATTGCCGTTATTAAAATACCCTGGAGATTTCTTACTAAATCTTTCACTTTCTGAATCTCCCATCCTATTAAATTTCACCAATAGTGTCTATTTCACGAAGGAATAAAGGCAATGGCACTGATGCAGAGTTGTCCACAATATAAGCAAAGCATTGGCAAGCACAAATAGGGCATTTCCACTTACCTACAGAGCTGGAGATTGGTAACATATGTGCACCACCTTTTTTCTTTAAATCAGTTATTTTATGAGCAACAAACACTTGTTATTAGCAATCAATAAAAAAGTGTATTTATCTGTAAAATAGCAGAGACAACTTGTGTACAAAGAAGAATAAAAGTTATAGTATCATCTATATATGCAAGTGAACCCACATCTAGTTCTCGCTCACACATTAGCTACCTTACTAGCTTTTGAAGCATTTGCTTCAAGCAGGCTCACTAGTAGTATATATTTTGAAAACACACACAAAAAGTATATTGCCATGAATAATAAGCAACAATAAATGTCAGCGGAATACTAACAGTCAATCACAGGCTGTTTCATAGCATCCAAATCATTCTAGTGTCTGTGAGTCTCCAAAACACTGCCATCTGCTGGCAGAGAGTGAAACTACATCTCATTCTCACACATGCACAAACACAGAACGTAGCAGACTAGCTTTCGGAGATTTTGCTTTGAGTGGGCTTGCTAGTATATATTTATATAAGAAAGATGCCTATATGTATCTCTTTGCATTTACTCTGTTCAGCTACTATTAGAATGCCCATGTACATCTCCCAAATGCGTAAGTGGCAGAATTATTATATATTATATAATAATGTTTGTACACAATGGCCAATGTTTATGCAATGGAATCAATATCAGCAAACTGGGGTGTGCTGTGATCGCAATGCGCATGTATGTGGGTGTGGCTGCAATCCAGCTTGCACTTAGCACTTGGTGCAGAGTGACAGGAAGTGGCCATTTGGAGGTGGTAACTAGGAGTTTAAGGGGAGTTATTGGAAAAACACAGACATGTAATGGGCATTTTCATAGGGTTTATATGTGTGATCATATGTGGAATTACACGTGTTGGAGTCGCTACTGCTGTGGCCAGTCTGCATAGCCATTGACCATCCATAGCTCCAATGTTCCTCATGTTCGAATTTAGGCAATTAATCTGTGCCCAATTGCGATTGACTGTGCTATCGCTCCAGTGGACAACTCATTCCATTCCTGGGCAGCAGCTACACTTGCTAACATTAACAGCTCCATAGCGGTTGTGCCGGGCCTCCGCACCACACCTCCGCCCTGGTTTAGGAATGAGGGGGCAAGCTGCCCCCCTCTGTTCCAAAACCCCTGATTGCCACTACCTTTCTGCACTACCTACCCAACCCCTAAATACTCACCACTACCTCTCTGCACTACCTGCCTATTACCTTCATACTCCACTATCTCTCCAAATCACTTTTCTCGCCTGTCACCCACTGCCTTCCCCCTTGTGTCACACTTTCTCCCCATCACCAATTCCCTAGCATCCCTGTCTTCCCTGTCATTCATTCACTGGTGTCACCACTACCTCTCACTGTCACCCACTGCCTCTCCCCTGTGTCACTATCTCCGCATCACCATCTCTCTTTTGTCACCCTCTGCCTCTTCAAGGCATCACAGTCTCCTCGCTATAATATGGCATTTACTTTGCGGCCATGCCACATGTTGTGAGACCACACCCACTATTCCCTGACATGGCACCCGACCCTGTTATTTTGCTCTGAATCCGCACCTGCATATTGTGGATCATTTTATTGTTTCAGATATTCAAATATAATAACCTGAGCAGGAAACACAAAATAAAGTTTAGAAATGATCATTTAGTTTATTGGAGGAAAAATTGCTATCGAATACATATATCACCCATGTAAAAAAATGTATTTCTCCCCTAATCTTAGTAACTGGTTGGGCCGCCTTTGGCAACAACAAACACTTCTGATAACTGGAGTACAGTCTTTCACATTGCTGTGAAACTCTTCTTTGCAGAATTGCTTTCATTCCACATTGGATGCTTTTCTAGTATCTACTCCACGTTTAACATCCTGCTAAAGCATCCCAACTGGATTCAAGTCAGAAATCCAATGAAGAAAATAAAACTTAAATTTGTTTCTTTTGAATCCAATTATTAATTTGATTTGGTTTATTAGTTGAATAAGTAACCTAGGGGTAACAACTATTGCATATATCCTTTAAAAATTTTAATTTGACTCATGTTGTTTTAATTTTAGATAAAAAAAAAAAATTCAGTGTTTATAAAAATTTTGAGATAATTAACAGATTTAGATTCAATTTTATTTGATGACCTGAACAATTAAGGGTGACATATATGGAAGTCGAGTTACACACACGCCATTTTAGGATAGTATGGCCGCCATTTTGGTTCGCAGAGTTGCGCAAATAAAGTTTCCATACCCGAGTATGCGTGGCAAAGTGGACCAGAAGAGTAGCCATACTATCACACATAAATTCATAAATACATACTGACACCAAGTAAAATATAGTTAAAGGTTTAGAACGCCACACATAGCCTAGTTAGCCCTGCATACATCTGCCTGTATCATGTTTAGTACCGTTCCGTTCCGTTTCTTATGCGTAGTATTCCGGTCATTGCGAATATTTCGCAATATACACGACTCAATAGTTATGGACATAATCCATAATCCAGGGACAGTTTCTGTTAAAAGAATGTAACAAAGAAATCCAGATGAAACCAGTTCTTATCACTGCTGACGCCGAAACCACCGAACAAAGGACTCTTAAAGTTCACTCCCCTGGACCTAGCCAAACCAGGTGTATCAGCTTACCCCCCAATCACAGCTGACCTGACATTCGACCCCTGACCAATGAGAACGGCCTTTGACCTCCCCTTTCTGACCCTATAAGATAGGCGACCCAGAGCAGCAAAGTCTCTTCGGCACATCTACCTTTCCCTGACCTGACCACCGGACTATAGTTCATCCCTGAACGATAGTGAGCTCTGACCGGACTACACTTCGCATATTTGATGAGAACGGTAACGGTTGCATTAACGGTATTTATCCTTATTGTATTGATTGGCTGATTGTGTCTTGTATCTGTTTTCTTTCCCCTTAGCAGAGTCTGTTAGTATTCATTGTTAGTATATTGTATTACTTGTTATACCTGTTTATTCTTATTTCTGTAACCCCCTTTTGTCCATTAGGGACTCAAATACAACCTTTTTACGGAGCTCTTATCTCCATATTTCTATACAGTGGTCGTTGTCTGTTTATTCGCATAATAGCGATAAGGTATATTCGCAGATTAGAGACAAAGTACTGCGAAGGAATCTCTGATTAAGGTATTGGTTCTTGGTATACATAATACAATTAAAGGTACGCTACGCTGCGCTACGCTTTGTTCGCACGTAGTTAGGTATAAAGGGTACGTTGGTTGCGGACTTATTACGTAACCAACGCTTTTCACTTATTGTCACTCTGGTTATATTTTAATCACCATTAACAATTGGGGGCATTGTCCGTCCGCTCCACATTCCAGAACTCAGTACCAGGCGTGCGACCCGACCTATACCAGCAAAAGGGTGGAAGTATTTATTTGTTTCCATTGCTGGATAGGCCGAGTCCGCGGCGGTGCGGGGTTCGGGAAGTGCTAGCGCTGAACCCGGAGTACAATAAGTGAAAGCCACGTGTTTTAAAGCATATCATACCTAAGTGTTTAGTAAACTGTACTTCTGCCTGCCACAAGTAGTTTAACGGGGTATAGTGTCTTGGGTTGCTTGTTTATTATAGTATATGTACCACGAGCGATAAGGTTCGCACACGTGGAGTCTGTGTTTATTATAGTACATAGAGGATCCCCTCTGTGCAAAACTATAACCTTTATTGTTAGTTACTGCAAAACCAGAGACTCCGCCACGTGGCGACAAGCCCTGGGCCTTTTTGCAGTAACGTAAAGCGTCTATTGTGTATTACGCAAGGTGCGCGCGCACGTGCCCATATCGGGAAATTTTCGCATCTTTGTACGTGATTTACGGATTAAGTGCGGGATTTATTTCGCATTTTGATACGTAACTTTCGGACGGAGTTAAGGGACTTATTCCACATTTAAGCGCAATTACTGCTTATAGCGAAACCCGAGTGCAACCTTGCAAATACACTATAGAACACGTGGGTGGCCGATTCACCGGCGGCCTGTGAACAGCGCATGTACACACGTAGCTGTTCATTGGTACTGCACATGCAGCACACATAGGAACTCAAAGGTGAACAGTATTGAACCACTAGCTTTATTTAAACAGTATAGCAATATACTGTGGATGGGGCGGTGATTTAATAAAGAGAAAATAAGCTTTTTTCTTTTGTTCATTTTTTTCTTTTTTCATAAGCAAGCAACTCAAGCATTATTTTAATAGATTCCTATAGCGTATTATAAGGGATTTATACCTGCATAAGTATCTAGTGAAAAGCTATCAGCCTGGGAAGATTTTCTGTACAGAAATATTTCAAATATATGCATAAGACCAAGGTGTAACCAGCGCCCAGTGTGAAACATAACTGAGGCGAACGGGTGTGTGACGACACGACTCAAGCGCAGTGTAGTCCAGTGTAGGACAGTCCAGGTAGGACAAGGTTAGGGTTCACGTGACGACGTGCCCATAGGAACTGCCCCTTCAGTGGAATTGATTCCGCTAGGAGGGTACAAGAAGATACATCGGAACACGCTTGTTTCCGATTAGCTACTTTAGAAATCCAATTTTTGGGGGTATAGGAAAACAAGTTTGTTATACCCTGGAAAAATTGTGCCGCATCAAGCAAGTTGGCTAGAAGTTCGCTGCTAGTTGAAAGACTTGGTGATTGAGTATCATACCTCGTATCCTTCGCACCTGCTTGACTGTGGGATGTTCTAGGAAGCTGTAGAAGTGAGTGTTTGGGGAGCTCTCAGATAAGTAATAACCCACCGATATCTATTAAGCTGTGAACGTTTATTCCTGTAACTATGGGTAATAACGGGTCACGCTGTGATAACGTGCATGTTAGGGAGGAAGCAAGCCGGCCAAAAGGATCGGCTGCTTTTATTATGTGCAGGAAGCACGGTGAACTCGCAGTTGTTTACCAAAATAAATGGAGAAAAATGACACAAGGCAGCAAGTTAGAATTTCCCAGTGTTGGTAGCTTCGATCCGGAAATCTTATCAGCAGTAAAAGATGAAATATGCCTACTCTCCAGTCGTAAGGAGAGAGTGAAGCATATCAATATTCTTAAATTGTGGCAGAAGGAAGGACAGGAACAATGGGGAAGCAGAGGTCTGGCAATACCTGACGCAATCAGCCACAATATAAATGCAACCGCTGCCACAATAGAATCAGCTCCCCCACCCCCATATGTGCCGAAGGGGATAATGACTCATAAGAAAAGTATAAGTAATAATGTATCCGTTGCTAACCTGTACCCTGTCTTATCCCCTTACAAGGAAACCCGAGAGGAAAACGAGCAGCTGTTGGCACTGGCCGTCTCTCATGCAATTAATATGATTGAGGGAAAAGCTCAACCCGCTGTTGAGGCCCCAGCACAGGAGGAGGAGACGGCTGATGCCAACAGCATAGTATTGGACTCAGGTAATGATGCACCACACAGCACAGACACAAATGACTCCCAAGCAGGTCCCAGTAATGCGAATGTGGTACAAACATACCCTGTACGCACACTGGAGGTTCCCTATGGTAAGGCAGACAGAGAGGGTGTGATACCTACCAGAAAGATGACCATGCTAAACCCATGGACACGGTTAGAGCTGCGGTCCATCATTACAGATTTCCCTGACCCAAGGAAAGATCTGGCATTGTGCCGGAAATTTGTAAGGGATCTAGGAAACTCTGATGAGCCCACCAACAAGGATTGGAGAATCATGTTGAGGGCCTGTCTCCCCACTCACATTGACATCCCGAAATTCATTCAGGATAGTGGATTGAAAGTGGACAAGGAGATAAATGATGAGATCAACCAGGAGAATATACGCCTGATTAACTTACAGTTGGGAGTATATTTTCCTGCGGCAGTAGAATATAGCAAGATTTTCACCATCAAACAGAAAGATGGCGAAACTGCTGCTGATTATTTTACAAAGGCCTTACTGGAGGTATCAAAGTACACTGGTGTCTCCGAGCCTAAGGACGACCCCCACCTGAGGGAGATGATTGTCTCTGTGCTGGTGGAAGGGCTTAGGGAAAACCTGAGAGCCAGAGTCCAAACCTCTTTTCCAAATTGGCGTGGAATGACAGTGGATGCCCTACGGGAATCTGCTGTGGACCACGACCGCAACATTAAGAAGCACAGGGAACTGCAAACTGACAAACTGATGATGGTTAGCATCCAAGCCCTTACTAATGCCCCAAACAAAGCTGCATACCAACAACCACGAAACACCAGGGACACAGGTAGAAAACCAATTATCTGTTACAACTGCAATAGGGAAGGTCATTACTCAGCTCATTGTAGGGCAGGAAACCCCAGGAGTTACCAAACACATAAGCGAGAATGGGAATCTCACAAAGGTGAGACACGGAGATACCCAGCCCCTAGACAATGGGAGGAGACAGACAGGTCACGCAACATGCCTCCTCCCCATCTGATGGCTGACACTGTGCTAAGGGCAACCCAGGTCAGACAATAGGAAACAGGTCATACCTGTATCCTACAGCCAGTTAGATTAACTCAACACCTTAGAGAGGAACCTCAGGTGAAGGTTGATATAGCTGGAGTAAGGCAAACCTTCTTGGTTGATACAGGGGCGGCCAGATCTGTTCTCAACACTCCTCTTCACTTGGGTTTCACTAACCAATCAGTAGCGGCAATTGGGGTAACAGGAAAAATACAACATTACCCACTGACGAAACCAGCGGAGGTTACAATCGGGCCTCTGCATACCAAACACTCTTTTCTGTTGGCTGCAGCGGCTCCGACTAACCTCCTGGGTAGAGATTTACTATGTAAAATGGGATGTGTCATCTATTGCACTCCCGATGGGGTATTCCTAGATACTCCTAAAAATCTTACACAAGAAGTGCAAGATATGCTGGACAGTCCTCAGAGGCTAATGTTGTATTCCACTGTGGTAGAATCAAATCCATCTAGGGTAGCTGAAATTACAGCACAAATACCGAGTTCCCTTTGGACTAAAGATGGACAGGACGCTGGGCTAATGGCAAATGTAGCTCCAGTAGAAATCCGCTTAAAAGAAGGCAGAATAGCCCCAAAAATACCGCAATACCCTTTAAAACCTGAAGTTGAGCTAGGAATATTCCCAGTGATCCAACGATTGCTCCAACAGGAAATCCTAGTTAGAACTTCCAGCACGGCCAATAGTCCCATCTTTCCTGTGAAAAAGAGCGGGGGGAGGGGCTACAGACTAGTGCAGGATTTAAGAGGGGTAAACAAAGTAGTTGAGAGCCAATTCCCCGTAGTGCCAAACCCAGCTGTCATCCTAATGCAAATCCCACCTCACTGTACTCATTTCACAGTCATTGATTTGTGTTCAGCGTTCTTCTCCGTCCCTTTGCACCCCGACAGCCAGTATCTGTTCGCCTTTACATACAGAGGAGTACAGTATACCTGGACACGACTCCCCCAGGGATTCATAGACAGCCCCAGCATCTTCTCCCAGGCCTTGCATGATTGTTTACAATCTTTTCAACCCATGAGTGGTTCGATACTGATACAATATGTTGATGACTTATTGTTGTGTTCTGAGTCACTGGAGTCATCAGTGGATGACACTAGACAGCTACTGATGCATCTCTCAGAGACAGGACATAAAGTATCAAAGGATAAGCTGCAATTATGCCAGACCAGGGTTAAGTATCTGGGACACTGCCTTACCCAAGGGCTGAGACACCTCACCGACGACAGAATCCAAGCGATTCAGAACATGGTACTGCCACAGACCCAGCATCAGATCCGTACGTTCCTAGGCATGTGTGGATACTGTCGCAATTGGATCCCAGGTTTCTCTATTCTGGCATTACCACTACAAGAGATGGTTTCCTCAACTAAGCCGGATCGGGTCTCTCATACTGAGGAATCTGAGCTGGCTTTTGAGGAACTAAAGGTGAGCCTAACAAAGGCCCCAGCACTGGGAATGCCAGATTATGGGAAACCCTTTGAACTGTACGGAACTGAATCAGGTGGGTGTGCGGCAGGAGTACTTGTACAAAAGCATGGTGATGCCAACCGACCAATAGCGTACTACAGTGGCCAGCTGGACACAGTAGCACGCTCACTCCCAACTTGCTTACGAAGTGTGGCTGCAATAGCACAACTAGTAAGTAAGAGTGAGGACGTAGTGTTGGGACACGATTTAACTGTTCATGCTCCCCATGCTGTCTCTGCCCTCCTAAATTCTGCCCAAACACGTCATGTGTCCTCAGCACGGTTCACTAAGTGGGAACTGGCGCTGATGGCCCCAGTAAATATTACCATCAAAAGATGCAACACACTAAACCCAGCCACATTCCTTCCTCATGTGCCCTCCAAGGCACAAAGGGTGGAGGGTGATGGGAATGTTGCTGAATATGGTAAAGCAGAGTTTAGTGAGGGTGAGGATAAACATGATTGCATGACCTACCTGAATCAGACCTTCACAGCACGTCCTGACATAAGCGACAGCCCATTAAGTGAGGTAGACATAACCTTATTCACAGATGGTAGCTGTCATAGACAGACGGACACGGGAGAGCTGTGCACAGGCTACGCAGTAGTAGATGGAGAAGGTATTGTGGAAGCTGAACCCTTAGGACCACCTCACTCAGCACAAGTAGCGGAACTGGTGGCACTGACCAGAGCATGTGAACTGGCCCAAGGAAAATCAGTCAACATATATACTGACTCCAGATATGCTTTCGGAGTAGTCCATGATTTTGGAGCCCTATGGCGCCTCCGAAATTTCATGACGGCGGCTGGCACACCAGTGGCGCATGCGACATATATTAGGAGACTTCTGGGAGCTATCCAGCTTCCAGACAGAGTGGCTGTTATCAAGTGCAAAGCTCACACATCAGAGAAGGACCCGGTGTCACTTGGTAACAGCCGCGCTGATGAGGCAGCGAAAAGGGCCGCATGCCCTGTAAATATTTTCACCCATCCCACCAACCTTTGTACACTGAACATGGTATCCACAGCCAAACTGATAGACATGCAGAATTTGTGTTCCCCACAGGAAAGAGCAGTATGGAAGTCGAAGGGATGTGGCCAAGAGTCCACCGGACTTTGGAGAGATGGACACGGGAAACCAGTGGCCCCCAGAGCATACCTTCCTAGTCTAGCCGAGGCGGCCCATGGGCTGACACATCTTGGGAAGGAAGGTATGTGCAAGCTGGTAAAAGCCTACTGGTGTGCACCAGGGTTCGCTTCTCAAGCAGGTAGAGTGGCAATGTCATGCCTCACCTGTTTGAGGAAGAACGTTGGAAAAGCCATCCCAACAGAGCCATCCCACATCCCTCCTACAGAAGGCCCTTTCCAGGTAATACAAATCGACTTCATACAGTTACCACCCTGTAGGAATTTGAAATATGTATTAGTTTGTGTTGACATGTTTTCCAGCTGGGTGGAGGCTTTCCCCGCTGCCTCCAACACTGCTACCTTTACAGCAAAGAAAATATGTCAGGAGTTTGTCTGTAGGTATGGTATCCCAAAGGTCATTGAGAGTGACAGAGGCACTCATTTCACAGGAGAGGTCTTCCAAATCATGTGTAAACTCCTGGGGATTAATAGTAAACTTCATACTCCATATCGTCCCCAGGCGAGCGCCAAAGTTGAGAGAATGAATGGGACTATTAAGAACAAATTGGGTAAAGTTATGGCTGAAACAGGGTTGTTATGGCCAGGGGCATTGCCTATTGTGCTGTATAGCATTAGGACCACTCCCAGGACTCCGCTCAACTTGTCCCCCTTCGAGATATTGTTTGGTCGGCAGCCACACATCATGATAGACCCACAGGATGATCTCAAATGTAACAATGAGCTAACTGTACAGTATATCCTAAAGCTAAACAAACAGCTAAGGGAGCAACAAAAGCAGCTGAAGTTACTGAACCCTGATATGCCTACCGAGAATTGTCATAATCTTAAACCAGGAGACTTTGTTATGATCCGAAATTTTTTACGCTCAGGTTGTTTGATAGACCGTTGGGAAGGACCGTACCAAGTTTTGTTGACCAGCACTACATCAATTAAAGTCGCAGAGAGAGAGACTTGGATACATTCGTCCCACTGCAAGAAAGCCAGTAACCCAGAGTCCCAGTGTGCAGAGAGCGAGAGAGAAGAAGTGTCGCTAGAAGCATTGTTTCGGGAACACTGAGAAGCAGCCAAGGTCGAGCAACCTGAGCGAACAAAGGTCTAAGAGCAGAGCAAAATAAAAGTCCCCTGGTAGAGATGATGGAAGGACTCCAAGCAAAAGGTTCACAGTTATGCATATATGTCTTTGTTTTCTTTCTGTGTTCTTTTATTCACCCAAAGATACTCGGTGGCTGCCACATTCTAGAGCAATCGGAGCGGAGTTCTGACAGTGTAATAATGGACCCAGATATGGGTGAGGTAGAATCCCTAAACCAGCTTGACACTTTGCCCATGACAGGAGAAGGTAAAAGGTATGAGGGAAACGTAGTTCAAGGGCTATGTGATGAGTTATTGTCTGGTGAGTACTGTGTCTGTAGATATTGTCAACCTAAAATGGAAGAAGAATGCATCCAGCGATGTCAGTCGACAAGTAAGGCAACTACAGGCCGACATCCTTTGAGTGATTACCACTCACTAGTGGGTAAGGTCTTAAACCAAACAGAATGCTGGGTGTGTTCACAAGTGTTACATAAAAGGAGTAGTGTAGGCCTAGTCCCATACCCGCTTAATATTTCAGAGATAAGCGTATTAAATAAGGGGAGGCCATTGGATAAGAGATACCTGTATACCAGGTCCCCTAGTCTTAGATTACACCCATACCAAGTGGATAAATCCCTGGTATGTATGAACTTCTCGAGTTCCAGAGCGATTGGTACTTGGGAAGTGACATGGCATAACCAGACAATAACTTACTCCCAGCGTCCAGATGGAGAGCCTATTGATAAAGAATTGTTGTTAAAAATCCGAACCAGTGGGAGACACTATAAATATGTCTACACGGTGAAGAGAAGTAAAATGATGGCCGGCAGAGTATCAGCCGGCTACTGTAATGTAACCCTACAGCCAGAAATCTGTGAGGAACAAGTCAGGGAACAGGGGACGGGGATGTTCTTATGGATAATGTGTGACAAGATCATGAAATACTCTGTCCCTTATTTTCTCCCTGACGATGTTTATTATATTTGTGGTAGGAGGGCGTACAAATGGCTCTCCATGAACTACGTTGGTATTTGTTATCTAGGCAGAGTATTACCGGAAGTGATGACCCTCACACATGATGAGATGATGAACATACACAGAGGTATTTCTCCTCCTTACACTCATACCCATTATGACCAAATCCATAAAAGGGATTTAACCATCAGGAAAGAACCCCTAGCTTCCGAAATGATACACGAGTCGTTCGGTATCCAACTCCTCATTGCTTTAGATATCACCCATACCGCCAGAGGAGTCATAAATTTTAAATATATACAAGCATTAGCCAGCTTGGTAGATAACATCACTGAGATTTATGATGACACCTTTAGATACACTGGGAAGGAGTTGCAAGCGTATAAAAGAGAGCTAGTCCAACATCGAATGGTGTTGAACTATCTGACAGCTATGACAGGAGGATATTGTGTCACCCTTTCTACACAGTTTGGGGTGAAATGTTGTACATATATCACCAACAATACTGAAGACCCAGAAGAAATCGTCGATCACCGGATGGATGAGATTCTTCAGCTTAAATGGGAATTTAGAAGGGAACATAATATCAGCCTGGCAGAAATAGGTAACAAAGTTAGTGAATGGACCTCCTGGTTGAATCCAATGCACTGGTTCTCTGGTTTAGGAGAATGGGCGCAGGGGATCATAGCTAACATAGGAAAACTCCTCCTCTGTATCGGTGGTGCCATCATAGTCTTTGTGCTATTGTTCAAATGTTTAAAGGTGGTGACCCGGGGAAAGACAAAACGTACCGAAATCATGAGTGTAAGAACGAGAGATACAGAGGAAGACCAGGGTTTGGTATATGACCCTAAAATCGAAACCACCTCCCTTTAAAGAAACCATATTTGTGAACGTGTATATGTTGTAACCACCCCTGTTTTTATTTTTATCCCAAAATTGTACATTATCCTTCGTGACCCTGAGTAGGTTGTTCGATAAATGCGGCCCATCGTTTATCCATGATCCTGGATCGGCCGAGAGCAGATGGTTTACTCCCCTTATATGTTTAATTCATGTATCCCAATTTCTCTGTTAGGATTATGAATTTCTGTATTGTCGTGTGAAATGTTTTGTATTGTAACAGTTTTATAATTACTGTTAAAGGGTGGACTATGGAAGTCGAGTTACACACACGCCATTTTAGGATAGTATGGCCGCCATTTTGGTTCGCAGAGTTGCGCAAATAAAGTTTCCATACCCGAGTATGCGTGGCAAAGTGGACCAGAAGAGTAGCCATACTATCACACATAAATTCATAAATACATACTGACACCAAGTAAAATATAGTTAAAGGTTTAGAACGCCACACATAGCCTAGTTAGCCCTGCATACATCTGCCTGTATCATGTTTAGTACCGTTCCGTTCCGTTTCTTATGCGTAGTATTCCGGTCATTGCGAATATTTCGCAATATACACGACTCAATAGTTATGGACATAATCCATAATCCAGGGACAGTTTCTGTTAAAAGAATGTAACAAAGAAATCCAGATGAAACCAGTTCTTATCACTGCTGACGCCGAAACCACCGAACAAAGGACTCTTAAAGTTCACTCCCCTGGACCTAGCCAAACCAGGTGTATCAGCTTACCCCCCAATCACAGCTGACCTGACATTCGACCCCTGACCAATGAGAACGGCCTTTGACCTCCCCTTTCTGACCCTATAAGATAGGCGACCCAGAGCAGCAAAGTCTCTTCGGCACATCTACCTTTCCCTGACCTGACCACCGGACTATAGTTCATCCCTGAACGATAGTGAGCTCTGACCGGACTACACTTCGCATATTTGATGAGAACGGTAACGGTTGCATTAACGGTATTTATCCTTATTGTATTGATTGGCTGATTGTGTCTTGTATCTGTTTTCTTTCCCCTTAGCAGAGTCTGTTAGTATTCATTGTTAGTATATTGTATTACTTGTTATACCTGTTTATTCTTATTTCTGTAACCCCCTTTTGTCCATTAGGGACTCAAATACAACCTTTTTACGGAGCTCTTATCTCCATATTTCTATACAGTGGTCGTTGTCTGTTTATTCGCATAATAGCGATAAGGTATATTCGCAGATTAGAGACAAAGTACTGCGAAGGAATCTCTGATTAAGGTATTGGTTCTTGGTATACATAATACAATTAAAGGTACGCTACGCTGCGCTACGCTTTGTTCGCACGTAGTTAGGTATAAAGGGTACGTTGGTTGCGGACTTATTACGTAACCAACGCTTTTCACTTATTGTCACTCTGGTTATATTTTAATCACCATTAACACATATGAGAAAAAAGAAGAAAACAGGAAGGGGTCAAATACTTGTACAACACGGTTAACATATTACTAAACATTAAACATGGGAAATTACTTAAGCAAAAGTTTTATTTTAAATTAGTAATTATATAAAACATGTTAAAGTATAAAACCAGATTCATGGTAATATTAATGGCCATACTTCCCTTTTATACTAAGGGGACATTTAATAAAATGGAAGTTCAATTTCAGATGAGATGTTGCTATGGAAAACCAATCAGATACAGGCCCTTATTCTGGTTCACTCACAAAGGCAAAATCCTTCTCAAATAGACAGAAATATGTGCACTGCTGGTGGGACAGATGTAACATGTGCAGAGAGAATTAGATTTGGGTGGGTTTTTATTTCAAAGTGAGATCTATATTGCAGTGTAAAAATAAAGCAGTCAGTATTTTCCCTGCACAGAAACAAAATAACTCACCCAAATCTAATTATCTCGGCACATGTTACATCTGCCCCACCTGCAGTGCACATGGATCTGTCCATTTGAGAAGGAATTTGCCTTTGTGAGTGAACCAGAATAAGGGCCACTATCTATTATCTTCTAGAAGATGCTAAATAAAAAAGTAGATTCCGATTGGTTGCTCCTAGCAACATCCCATGTGACATAGAACTCCCATCATAAATTTCCGCCTAAATGTAAAAATAGAGAAGTCAATTTGTTTAAGTGTATATATGCACATTAGCAGTAAAAAACATACTTTGTTGCCAGTGCTATTTTTCAGCAGGAACCAGCAGGAACTGAGTTCCTGAACCTCTAATTAAATATGACATCATCAGGAACTGAAAATGTACTTTCCATAAGATAAGTTTTATTTTAAAGTCATCTGTGAGTGCCTTTGTTTCTTAATACAATATATACATCTATCTCTCCCTCCCTCTCTCTGTTGTATGTATATTTTTTTATTTAATTATTCCACAGCCAGACCTGGAGTTCCTGGACCTATTTTTCCAGAAAAATAGTACTGTTTGTTGCAGAAAAGGTGGTTAGCTCTGTGTTTATTTATGTGTAGTGCCTAATTACCTGCAATAGGTATGTTAGCGTACATCGTCATAAGATAACTTGAAATAACAAAAACAAGGCAAAGGTTAGCTGTTCCTGTAGTAAACAAATCAGACCAGTCAGGTGAGTCAGCGATGTCCTGTGTCACGTGCAAATCAGGAGCAATAGTATTCAGTATGACATATAGAATATGCACTTCTTACTATATTGCTATCAATTCCAACCCATTTTAGAGGCATTCTTCAGCTAGAAGCCACAGCATGAGATTAATTAATGAAACACCAGACTACGAGTTGTAAAGGTGCCCATACACGGAGCGATAACTCAGTGCGTTTGAACTGGATTGCATTGCATCTAATTCAAAAAGCACAGGCAGCACATACTTTATGTGCTGTGCGATGGGATGTGCGTGGAAGAGAGCATCTCATCACACACGCCCTGTCACTCGGTGTGTGGGCACCTTATCTATGGCTCTGCATATATGCTAGCCTTATATCTATGTGAAATGGCTGATGTGCTGGCTGGTTCAGCGGCTTAATCTCAGCTGTCAATCAGCCCTCTGCACAGTCCAGGCCCGCATCCAATTATTAATACACACATGGGACTCAAAGCCATTGTAAATTGTGAAAATGTGTGGCTTTTGCTGGGCATTGGGGGTGGATGGCATGACAGACCTGCCCACAATCTTTAATACATCTAGACCAAGCCTAGCCAACCTGTAGTTCTCCAGCATGCCTTGCCACAGTTTTGTTAATAGGGAATGCTAAGACTGCTGCAGAGCATGTTGGTATGTGTAGTTTCATCAGTGGCTTTACTATAAATTTTGCTCCCCCAAGCCAAAAGTTTGTACAGCAATTGCCCAATGTTCTTTACACCTTGGTACATCTATACGTACACTGCACACACACACACACACACACACACACACACACACACACACACACACACACACACACACACTGCATAAATACATATACAGTATACATGTGCCATCAAGGACAATGCATGGATCTCCCTCCACATAATATACACAGGTCAGTGAGGTCCATCTCCCCTTGGGAAAATATACACAGTCACGCTGCCTGTGCAGCACTCTCACCCTCTCACTTTCACCCTCCCATGGAACTGCTACAGCCTGTTCAAGGATGCCAGACCCTTCCTCCAGTAATCGGGCTCCGCTATGCTGGGAGCTCTGCTGTGTTGCAGGAAGCTAGTGGCTTTGGGAGTGGGGATGACATCCTCCCGCACCTCAGCACTCAAGCTCCCCAAGCCACCACGGGACCTGCCACACCATAGTTACCCAACTGAGTTTTACGACAGCTGTAGAGCCGCAGGCTTGATCTAAACTCATGCTGCAAAACCCTGGATCAAACGGCTTCAGTAATTTTCACACTCCCCGAACCATTCGCTCTGCACAGGGCGGTTCGGGGGTGGGCATGGGAACGCCCGGCGTTTTATGGGTGTCCCTATAAAAACGCTTGCCATTCCCCTGGGAACACAGGTTTGTCGAAGGAGAGAGAAATCTGATATTTCTCCTGTTCGGCCACATGCTAGCAATGGGATTCAGGTGCCGGGGAGAGGTGGAGGATCGGCCGGGCAGCGTTTACTTATTTGCTAGGCTGCGAACATATGCGGCCTAGCGAATAGGTCTGGACCAGTCCCTAAATTACTAGAAACATAACATAACATAGCATCTTAGGAGGCATCAGAGGATCACCCAAGAATGCAGGAGGTGTCCATTTACACATGGAAGCCTCCTGATGCTTTTGTATATATTTTATATTTGTATATGACAGCTGCGTCCAAAAGAAGGCCCTAAGCTACACTGATTTGACAATGCTTATACCAAAATATTTTAGATCAAAAGTTATTTATCCAAGTAAGATTGATAGGGTTATTAAGTTTTATAGACATGAGAAATGTACTAGTGCATTCGTTGTCATCTACAGTATATCAGGCGTAAGCAACCTGTACCACTCCAGCTGCTGTAGAACTGCACATACCGGCATGCAATGCCATAGTTCTAATGTTAGGACATGCTAGAACTGTGTCAGGGCATGCTGGGACTTATCAAGAAAAAGAAAAGGGACTGGCACTCTCACCAATGGGAACAGCATGGACTTTCCAAATAGTAGTAACCACGGAGAGACGGACGGCACTCAGTTGCAAAATACTCACAAGATGACACAAGATCTGAGAGTCTCTCCGTGGTTATTATGGGTGTGGTATAGCTCACAGACAACGTCTAGTCAGACAGTCAATAGATCAACACCAAAAAAAGTAGCGACACAAGTAAAATGTTGACATGGAAAATCAATGTGTGTACATGGACACAGTATAAGTGTACAGTTTTCCCATCGAATGGCTCGCTGCGCTCGGCAAACTATTCTATTCTTCCTCTATGCCGAGTGGAATGGTAAAGTCGGTTTGAAAAAAATAGTCAGTTGTCGGGCTATTGAGTACATTGGTATGTCGAACTTATGCATGTTTAACTTTTGTTAATGTCTAATTAATGCATGTCTCATGGTGTGTACACACGGTGAGATTCCCTTGCTATTCGACTTAAGATTCGATTGCTATGCAATCTTTGCTCATTTACATACAATCTACATTTGATTTGCACTATATAGTCATTGCTGCCCTGTCTATCTGGGTTTCAATTTGTGCTGTCACGGGAGCTCGCATCGGGATCACAAGGTAAAAAACCTGTGCGATCTGCATGCGATTTTTAATATACTGTATAGTCAAAATCTAATGTCAAATCTCACTGGGTGTACACAGCATAACTTTTGTTGTAGACCTATTGACTGTCTGACTAGATCTTCAAAACATGTGTAAATTCTGATTCAGATGGATGTGGTTGGATTTGCTATCAGTTCTGCTTCTTTGGAATGCAGCAGGATGTGCCTATTGCAAGCAGACAGCTTGTGCTGTAGCAGTGATCTAAGGATCGCCAAAAACAAGCCATCCTCGCTGCTTAACCCCCTCACCGGCCGTTTGCTCTATGCTATGTTCCCGAGGAATCCTCGCCATCAGAGGAAGCAAGCCCGCTGCAAATAGCCACAAGCCTCGCCATTTTGGCGCCCGCACATGCTGTTTCCACCTCGCTTTTTCGAAATAGCGAGGTGGAAGCAGTGAGTGCAGGGGGTCAGTTGAATACTGAGGGCGGGCTATGACAGCGAGCAATAGGCACTGCTCACCATCATAGCTCACCTGATCAGCATTGAATATACCCCCCCCCCCCCCAGTGTTAACAAAACCCCAAAACATATTTTTATAGCACAGCTGTGCCCGAAGTGTCACAACAATCTGTTAATTTATAACGAGTTATGTATTTGTTTCTCTCATTATAATGCAGCAGCTTTAACTCTTTCAGTGATTGCCAGAGGTCCCTGCTATATGTCATAGAAGATCCCCTCCAAAGTAATGGTATTGGAAGAGGATGTATTTAGTTCAAGTGGAAAAGCCCATTTTATATTTCAAAAATATGCATTGATAGATCAGATTGTTTTCAACATATGTATACAAGAAAATAATAGTCATCGTCAGTTTTAAAAACAACAGTCATCGTCAGTTTTAAAAACAACACTCAGAATTATATTATAAAAGTCTACTGAACACATAAAATGCATGTCCGCTATTAAGACAGTCGAAACATGCAGCAGAGTGGTTTCATACCTTTCGTGCTGGGGTTAATGTCCCATCCACATCAAAAAGACAGAGTGTGTCTCTCTGTTTTTGGATCTCTGTCTCTGCCATTGCATCTCCATCTGCAGAGGCCGTTGCCTGTGCAATGAATGGAAGTAGGGTGGGTAGGGGGCTGGTTCAGGTCAATGGGAGGTGTGACAGCTTTGCTGGCCAATTAAGGAGCAGACACATAGTCAGCTGGTTGTGATAAACAAGAGACTGATCACGTACCACAGACTTCTTCCTGCAGCATGTTACAACAACACTAAAGCCAAGTGGGTTAAAGGTCGCCGAGGAGAAAGGACTTTGACCTTATACCTACTGCATGTAACCAGAGAGATCAGCAAGAGAAAGTTAATGCAAAGAGCAGTCCTAATTCAGAGTGCTGGTGCACAATAGTAAGCACTGAGAAAAATCTGTAAGATAAATGAAGAGCTACAAGATTTACAAAAATGATCACAATAAACTTTTTTCTTGTTGCAAGTAAAATCCTTATATTTACAAAATAGCTACTTAATGACTCATTACCCAACCAGACTGAAGAGTACAGACTAATCAGTTGTACTAAGAATCTGAACTGTAACATGATAAACCCACAATTTTTAACATTACCCCCCAAAATTAAAATACTTCAAAATAATTCATATTTCTGATCAGTGTTTAGAATAAGTAATACAAACAGAATTTGAAGGTATATGAGAACCACTTGGCCCATCTTGTCTGCCTTTTTTTGTAACTTAGCCCTTTTTGATCCAAAGTTGTGTGTAAGAATATCCGTATGCCTATGCATGTTTAAATTGTGGTACCTCCTTTGACCACTACCCTTTCTGTGAAGTATTTTTTTTATGATCTAATTTTTCCTTAAATTTCCTTTTAAACCAGCTCTGTCCAGTTTCAGCTCATATGCTTTGAAGTATGTCTACCTCCTGTACCATGTGAAAATGCTTGATATACAGTGCTGTGCAAAATTATTAGACAAGTTTAGACAGAGAATTTAGCATGGTAAACACTTATCAGCTTGCTGGGCGTGGGTGCTGGGTTCCAGCATGATGTTGCTCTGCCACTCTCTAAGATGTCGGTGATGTCTCTCTCGTGTGCTCCTGCCAGTCTTCTGCTCTAGCATTCACATGTGGGGATCCTGCCAGCTCTGGTCTCGGCTATCTTGGTCCCGGTCAGCAGAATGGACAAACCAATTGGACGGTGCTATCAGATAAGCTTAGCACGTCCAATGAGGGACAAGTTTGGGGAATATAAGGCAACTTTTGAGGTCCATAAGGTGCCATAGCAACATCCAGTCCCCCTGTGTACCAGCCTTGCTGCTTACCTATCATATTATGCTTGCACCAAGCGGTTATGCTAAGCTATTTTGGTTCCAGCTTGGATTTATCTGCTAAGCTATTCCAACTGCAGCCAGGATTCATGTGAAAAAGCTAAGCCATTCCGTTTCCAGTCCAGATTCCTGGAATTTGGAACCAACGCAAGTGGATTTACATTTTTCTGTTATGTGGATTCTCCCTTTTTACAGCTGATTGGATGTGCAAGTGGTCTCCAGGTTAGATTGTATTGCGCTCATGAAGATGGTTTTGTTGACACAATGAATGCACTTATTCTGTACCATTCCCAAATTACTTTCTCTTTTGTTGTTTTGAGAAGTTTTCTATGCTTTTTTTTCTTTTTTTTACCAAATATTGTTTGGAGGGCTAAAAGATCTACATTGTCTAGATTGAACAGGGGGTTGGCATTCAGAGTGCCAGATGCACTAAGCTTTCAAAGTGCCTGACATTTTTCCGTATAGGGAGCCTGCAGTTCTAAGACACCAGAGAGTGTCTTCTACTCCTTTCACATTGCAACTAATTACCGGGTACAAGCCAGATTCTTGCCCACTCGACCTGGTAATTAGTGCGATGTGAAAGGGGTTACTGGGTGCCGCAAATGGGTAGCAACATGGCAATAAGAACCAGTAAGAAAGCAGAGTTCTTACCGGTTCATTGCTTTGTTGCTGTGCGGTGTGAACGGGTTAAACAGGTCAAGTGACCCGTTTCCCATTCACATTATGGAGGATGAAGTGCTTGGAACAGCGCCAGCTCCAAGCGCTGCCTCCTCCTTTGCCCACAATGACGCACCGGCGCTCTGCCGCACCAACACATGACGTCAGTGAAACGGCAATATTGTCACAGAAGTGTGAACAGACCGCACATGCAGGGTCGCACTGGGACTGAACCGGTTAAAAGTCCCGGTGCGGCCCTTCAGTTGTGATCTGAAAGGAGTATTAGATTTGCGTGCACCTTAGAAATCATTCGCTGCTCGGTGACCATCGAATGATTTCCTCCCCACATGCAAGCTGCGAATTAATGTTTATGCTAAACATCCATTCGCACTCGTGCGGGGGATCTCAGTGTGCGAGGAGGGGTGGCATTTAAACCACACGCAAAGCTGACAATTTTGCGGCTCTGTGGTTGAACCTGAGTAACCTCCAGGATTCACCCTTTGCCACTTTCTGATTTATTGCGGTTACTGCTGTCCATTAAATCTGTACTACTCCCTCTCACCATGGCTATATTGGCATCTGTAATAGCGTGGAACAGGGAAGTTTGTTGGTTGGATGAACCTATAACAACATTCATTTCTGACACGCAGTTTAAAACCTGGTTGTTCTTGGGGACAATCACTCCCATTTGCTACTATACGGGAGCTATTTCAGGTATCCCCTAGACCACGGGTGTCAAACACAAGGCCCGCGGGCCAAATACGGCCCGCCAGACCTCGTCCTGTGGCCCGCGCGAGGAGATAGCATGCAGGGGCAGTGTGTCTAAAACAGGAGTGCTGCGGGCCGCGTCCACGTCCGTGGCCGCCTTACCTGTTCCTCCACTGTCGGCGGCCATGTTCCTGTAGGCACATATGTATGCGGCTACAGAAACATATGTGGAGGAGGGCCCGGCCGCCTGTTCCCTCTGATGCTCGGCAGTGACAGACACTGGGTGGGGACGTCATGACGATGACGCCGCCCGCCCATGCATCTGTAGAGAAGTAGGAGCAGGCAGGGAAGCTGGACCGGGAGTCAGGGACAGTGTGGCCGCAGCAAGCAGTGAAGAAAAGCTGGAAGCCGCAGCAGCTGCAGGACAAACGGAGAAACAGTAAGTGAGGATGAGGATCACACTCACAATAAAAAAATCTCTTATATATTTGGCTACATCTGTCACTCAAAGTGTGTCTGGAGATATAACGCCGGGTGGAGCCTCTGACTCACATGACTGACTCACATGACAGAGAACCAGCCCAGTGAGCCCACAGACAGTGCCAGACACCCTCTGCCTCTCCATGTTACACAGCAAAGACACAGCTACTCACCAGACACACCAGGTGAGCGCCCCACACCTCCATACCTCCCAACATGACCCTCTCCAGGAGGGACAGAATGCTCTGTTTGTGGACTTCCATCTTAATTTATGATTGTCATCACCTGTCATTTTAAACAGGGTAATTGATAAGAAAGGTGTTTAAGCACAGGTGATGGTAATCCATAAATTAAGAAGAAAGTCCAGAAACAGAGCAATGTGTCCCTCCTGGAGAGGGTCACGTTGGGTATGCACCTCCCTCCACCCCCCCCCCCCCCCCCATTCACGGCATCCCCACAATTAAATGGCACATGCAAAACACTGACATGGCTATGGTCGACAATGAAAAAGGTTGACAAGATTTATTTTTCACTTTTTCAATGTTTTCATATTCATTCTCATGTGTCGACATGGACACCAATGAAGTGCCACACTTATGTCAACATTTACCTTTCTGTGTTGATTTTTTTCTTGTGGCGATTAGCGGCACCCCCCGCGACCCCCCTCCCGCGATTTGCAGCACACCCCCCGCAATTCGCGGTACCCCCGGTGACTCCCGCGATTCGCGGCCCCACCCCGTGACACCCCCCCCTCCCACGATTCGCGCCAACCCCCCGGGCCCCCCCTCCCGTGGTTCACGGTGCCCCCCACGACCCCCCCTACCGCGATTCCCCACCCCTGACCCCCCCCTCCTGTCATTGCGGCAACCCCCCGCCCCCGCGACCCACCCTCCCGCAATTCACTGCAACCCCCCGCGCCCCCCCCATCCCACGATTCGCGGCACCCACACCCCCACCCCCGCGACCCCCCCTCCCGCAATTCACGGCATCCACCCACGACTCCTCCTCCCGTGATTCGCGGACACCCCTCACCTCCCCCCCACCCCCGCGCGTGATTCACGGCAACCCCAGGATTAAATGGCACATGCAAAACACTGGCACGGCTATGGTCGACAATGAAAAAGGTTGACATGAGTTTTTGAAGATTTATTTTTCTGTGTTGATTTTTTCTTGTAGCAATTTTTTTCCAGTGACAACTATGAACTATGTGCACGTCAACCTAGACATCATCAACCAATTCTTTGTATAATATATAACACCTGTTCTGTTTTACTGTAGGTGTTTTAAGTCAGACCTTTTACTGCTACTATTACTGTTTATGTAAATGCATTCTGAATGACAGCAACATCCTACCATCCTTCTACAAGAATATATAACCAACTAGGTGATTCATCGCGCCCTGTGCCCCCCCCCCCCCCGCAATTCACGGACCCCCCGTGCACCCCCCTCCCGCGATTCGCAACCCCCCCCTCGAGCAATTTACGCCCCCTCCCACGCTTTGCGGACCCCCGCCCTCTCCCGCGATTCGCCGACACCTGCGCCCCCTCCCTCCCTTGATTCACGGCACCCCCGCAATTCACGGCACCCCTAACCCCCTCTTTAGTCCCTTGTATACTCACACACCCCTATCACTACCCAGCTTCCTGCTCTCCTGAACCGTAACTTCCACCACTGGGGAGTCGCTGACGCTGTTTTGCCCACATGCCCCTATCATGCCTCATAGCCCAGCCTCCTGCTCTCATGCACCCGAACTCCCACCCAGTAGGAGGAGACACTAACTAAGGGCCACCATCCTGTACTGCCACGCTGGACCCTCACCCACTGGCAGAAGCAGCACAGTATCTCCCACCCTCCTCTTTAGTCCCCCTTATGCCCACACACCCCTATCACTACCCAGCCTCCTGTTTTCCTGTGTCGTGACCTCCACCAGTGGGGAGCCGCTGACTCAGAAACACCCTACTATACTATTGCACACACACACACCTAAACAACATGCACACACAGCCCCCCCCCCACACCCAGGGCAGCCGAGAGGAATGCCGGGCCCCGGTAAAATGTTGGGGGCGTGGCCTAAGTGTGTGTGTTGTGGGAACCTCCCACACTTAGGCCACGCCCCCAATATGTTTAGAGGAGGGTGAAAGAAAACTCTAAAAACTGTAATCTCAGAAGCAGCACACACCTACAGCATGTGCTGTGCTGACTGCAGGCTCAGCATGACCTCTCACACTGTCAGTGAGACACTCATGCTGAGCCTGCTGTCAGCACAGCACATGCTGTAGAAGTGTGTGCTACTGTTGCTACCCAGGAGGGATGAGGGGAAAGGGAGGGGTCAGACCAGGGCCCCTGCGGGGCCCCTTCAGCAAGCCTGGGCCCGGGTAATTAGTACCCTCTCCCCCCCTCTCTCGGCTCCCCTGCCCACACCCACAAATGTCACTGTATCATCCACACTATCAATGTACATCTTACTCTGTAACCGCTTTTTAATTAAACAAAACAATACACATCCCCTTCCACACCGCTCTCTATTTAACACATTTCACCTAAAACTCAAGTTGCAATACAGGCCATACATACAATTCTAACCATATTTCTCATATACAAATGTTCACAAATTAAGGGGGCGCAGCCCCTTACGACGGTGTGAAGAGCGCCCGTAGGGCGCGATGAATCACCTAGTATATATATATCTGCTGTTTCCTGAGGTGTCCCCGTGTATAATAATAATAATGCCATGACACCACAGGCTGCTCCTCCTGTATAATCATTTATGTGTCATGGCATTACTTTTATTATATTATACAGGGGGAGCAGCCTGTGGTGTCATGGCATTATAATTATACAGGGGGAGCAGCCTGTGGTGTCATGGCATTCATTTTATATTATACAGGGGGAGCAGCCTGTGGTGTCATGGCATTATAATTATACAGGGGGACCTACAGATACAACCGGCCCTTTGAGGGTGACCAAACTGCTGATGCGGCCCCCGATGAATTTGAGTTTGACACCCCTGCCCTAGACATTTCTAGTATACTTATAACTCTGGCACTGGCGCTTTATTTATGTCCTCAAATTTTCAATGCTCTTCCAAAGTATGATTTTATATAGGCTTTCCTTGTCTGGACCTAAGAAGGGTATTGCATGCTGGTAATATATTAATAGGTACATCCAAACCAGGTCAATATCAGCTCTCCAAAAATGGGAACTGGATTTGTTTAGGTCTTTTTTGGAGCAAAAGTTTCACTTTTTTATAAATGCTTTTTCTATACTGGACGGATGTCCAAACTTATTCACTGGTTGCATTTACCCTGACCAGCTACATAAAATATGTCCTTCTGTATCAAATCAATGTTGGTACAATTCTGGCCATCTTGGCGTCTGTCTTAAGATTTATCATCTGTGGCTCTAGGTTATTGGTTTGTTAATTTCCAAAAAAACAGGGATCATAGTATTGCCAGATCCCCATATAGCAATATATCATTATTTTTTTTTTAACAGGAATGTTGCCTCAGGGGATAGACATGTGATAGAACATATCCTAATAGCCACAAAGCCCTTATAGCTCACCACTGGCACTCATACATGGTGTTTTGAAATGGTATTAACTAAGGATCAGTCCCATTGTGACTTTGAAACAGCATGGATCCTTTACTCCTCTTCTTCCAACAATCCGTTGATGACGTGCAGTGATTACTGGACTTACATCATTTTAAAATTCTTTTCTTTTTTTATTTTTCTATTGAATATCACCACATGATTATTAAACCTACATATTTTATCTGAGCTCCCTGTCACAACAGGTTGTTGTGGATTCACCTTTGATGGCTGTTCCGGTATGGGTTGACTAGGCAGAGTAATTGTAGTGGGTCAAAGATATTGCCTTTGCATATGTGGGTACCTTAGGGATGTTGACTGGACTCCCGAATGGAGGTGCAGAGTCTAACTAGGCAGTGGTGTTTACCAGGGATTCCCAAAAGGGAATTTGGACTTGGCTGCGTTTTCCCAGCAAGTAGCGGCCCTCCGAAGTCAGTACCCCTGAGATCATGGACATCCGAAGATGGCAGGAGACAGCAACTAATCAGGACACTTTCTTGGCTTCTATAACGGATAAATCAAAGGATAACTGAAGAATAACTGAAGAATAACCTCACCAGCCACTTAGGAAGCCATCTTGGCTTGTATAGGGATAATCAAAGGATAACTGAAGAATTGCACCGGCAACTTGGGATGGGCCAAGAAAACAACATAACGGGATGTGCGCTAAAGGGTAGCGAGGAATCTGCAAGAAGCTGACTTTTTTTTTTAGGAGTATCAGGTATACTTGGAACTGTAGCAGGAGATGTAATACTGTGGACCGGTCCGGCGTTCTCAGGAGCAGACAATTTTTTTTGTGGTTAACACATTGATTCAGACAGTGTCCTCTGCAGATATAGGCAACATTGTAATATCACATCATTCACCTATCACATTATCTATTAGACTATTGGACCCCTACATAGTATTTAGCGGTTTCCTTATTTATTTCAATCTGATGATTTCAAACAATTTCTCAATCATCACTGGGCAAATTCTGTTGACAATAATATAGAACATTAGAATGACCCTTTCTTATTTTGGGAAACCTCTAGAACTGTGATGCGAGGTCACATTATGGAGGTTATTCTGGTTGGTGCGTACTTTCCCGAATTCTTACGGAGCGGTCCGCACGCCACGCTGTGCGGACATTGTCCGTAGAAACGCCCAGCGAGCCTCCGCATTTGGACGGACTCACTCTTTAATAACAGGGCGTGTGTACGGACGACATACAAACCTTGCGTGTGCGGTGGACACGCACAGATTCTGCACGGTCTTACAGCGTAAGCACGGTCTTACCGCTTTAGAACGGACGGGAACCTGGCCGTACGCACCGATGCGGTGTATTTACGCACAAATCACCACTCTTATCAGAACACCCAAGTCTGTAACATGACCCACTTATGCAATTAGGCAACCTCATTCAAAACATTAACCCTTTCATCTTGATAAGTTCACAACATTCTTTGTATGCATATTACATCATCAATTATTCTTCACCCGCAAACACACACATACAAATCAACACACTATGTACATCTTTACATTATCCTTCACTTGCAGCCACTTTTATGCACTAAACCCATCTATATATACTGTATCTCCCTTTTGCACCTTACATAAATAAACACCACTATTTATACTTATATACTTATGCTGTAAAATTATACAATAACACACAGACCACTTATAACTTTAACTGGAAAAATGTATTTACAGAGTACAAAATTTAAAAAAAAAGGCTTCACACCAGGAGGTCGCAGACATGCTTCACCTCTTCTGTCATAAGCACAAGGTGCTGGTGAAGTCTGAGGAGGGCCCCTCGCAACCCCTCGCCTTCTAGCCTCTGGTCATCTGTTAAAGGGGGATAAACATAAATTATGCTAATCAGGCAGACCTTGTACTGTCAATCCTAAATACCTACAGCATGCAAAATCATACATACAAACAATTACATAGCCAATACTGTTTGTAATGGTAAAAAAAAAAAATGGGCCCACATACACACACACTGGCTTACACTACTGAATATGTGACTGATAAAAATCTCCTGCCTTACCAATAACCAATCTACTAGAAAGCTACATCCAATACAACATGCCACATTTTGCCATACATATTTACCTGCATGTCACTGCTTAATAGCTAAACTGCATGATAGATAGATACATAGATGGATACATAGATGGATGGATGGATGGATGGATGGTTACATGGATGGATGGATACATGGATGGATGGATACCACATTTAAAGGCTAGCCTAGTCCCTCTACCCCTTACTTCCGGATTCATAGTCACATTGCCAGATAGGTGAAACTGCTGCACTAATCCGCTTCCTTACACCAAACAAATAGAAAGGCCCTTCATAAACAAAAACGCATCACCTACCTGAGGCTCCAGATTCTACGTTTGCAGCTTGTGCCTATAACCCCTAAGTGTGTCTGTTGTAAGCCACTTTTGTTTATTTATTAATAATAGAGTAAAACTCACTAGATTCACCAGTGGTACCTAACAAATAGTACTACCACCAATTATTAATGATGCCTTATGTTTACCTACCAATTCCTTCTTCCTCCAGCACCTCACATGCCTCCTCCTCTTCAACAACCTCCTCGGCCACCTCCTCGTGGCCCATAAACTCCTCGGCCACCTCCTCCTCAGCCACTTCTGTGGCCTCCTCCTCCACCACTTCTGTGGCCTCCTCCTCCGCCACGTCTTCAGGGGGGGCCTCCTCCTCCTGGCCCTGTTCACGGGCCCGTCTTGCACGGTCACGTGCTGTAAGGAAAATAAAAATGCAGAGTGTTAAATAAGTCACATGATTTGTTCATTCATCATGCATCCCAAAAAATGACATATTACACACACATTACAGCATGTCAAACATGAGGTACCACACAGATAGAGTATGTCATGGTTAACTCATGATGAACCAGGTTACCTTATTGGAAAAAAAAAGGTCATGGAAGCATTAATGTACAATTGCCCATTTAGGGCAGTATTCAATGAGAAAAATTCTCCGTGTTTTATGGAGAATTTTTGTTTTTTTCGCCCTGGACGGAGCATTTTGCTCTCCAAAAGTGAACCACCCTATTCAATGTGAAATATTCGCCGTCTTTCTAAGTGATTTTTGCCGTCTCTCTCCGTGTAGAAATTCTCCATCTTTTGATGGAGAGCTGTAATGTGAACTTTTAATCTAAAAGGTTTTTTTTTTTAATTTTGGTGTAAAAAAATCAGGGTTTTTTTTCTGTGAAGGGGCATGTTATTTTTATTCATGTGCTTATAGCACATGAATATATATTTAATAAAAAAAAAAAATATTTTTTTTAATTTTTTTTTTTTACACAGTGCAGCCAGCCGGAGCGCTCGAGCCGCTCATTAGATATTCATATATTCACTGCACCCCATGCACGTTCGGGTGCAGTGAATACTGGGTCCCCCGCTGGCTATAGGGGGGGGGGGCAGCCTGTGCTGCCTGGGTCCCGGGGGGGGCCCCCTACCCTCCACATATGTTCTGGGGCATCCAGGGAGACTTTAATCTCCCTGGATGCCACTGTCCCACGGCTCCCTGCCAGCTCCCTGCCGCGGACGCCCGTCCGCTGCAGGGGTTAAGACTCGCCGCGAGTGGCGGCGAGTCTTAAATACGTTGAATAGTGGGAGCAGGAGGCTCCGGAACACGGCGAGTGCATGGCGAGAGAAAAAAACTCTCACCATGCACAGAGAATTTTCTACATTGAATACTGCCCTTAATGTGTAAACACTTACATCGTGCAATGCTGGCCCTTATTTGCTGGAGCTTTTCGGGCTCCCGGCGCCTCAGATCAGACCATCGCCGCTCCAGCTGGGCGATGGTCCTGCGCACCTGGGTGCGCGCGAATATGCGCCTGCGGGCAGCGGCATACGCTTGGCGCTTCTGGTGGTTGGTAATGAAGGGCCCCGCACGCCCCAGCCTGGTCTCCATAACAGAGACCAGTGCCCTCAGCTCCGCGGCAGAGAAAGGTGCTGCTCTGCCATAGGCCGCCATCTTAGCAATGGCACAATTCAAGCAATCATGTCCTGTAATTGGTTGTTCAGAGTGATATTTGGTATTAACTTTATTGTTCATTTTGACATTAACAGCGTGTATGCGCCACAACAGACGGCTAACCCATTGCATCGCTAAACTGCACTTGCTGTACCTTTGCATAGTTGAGCAGACCATGCCATTACTTAGGATCTCCTAAACATACAGGGTGAAAGAAGATTGCAACCCAGTATATATATATAATCTATTACATTCACCAAACATGGGTGAAAACAACAGGTGAAATAGTCTGCATCACTGGCCAGTTACACCTAACTCTACAAGGTACTAAACAGCTTCATTATAGTGAAAGCTATACAGCAGAAACATAGCAAATAGTGCCAGACCTTTTCCCAATATTAGGCCATGGTGCCATGTGTACACTTACCTTCTACTGGCCCACACTAGAGATGTGGAATGCAATGTAGCTAGCATCAAGCTAGAATTTAGAGACCTTTCACATGTGATTTGGATGATAGCACTGATTACTATTGCCTAAGTGGTGGACTGGATTTACATATGGAATGGTTAGTGTCATTTTTACTACATACCAAACAAGTGCTCAGTACAGATGTACATTCACATATACATTTCATGGCTGAACACATTTTTAGTTGATCATTGCAGTACCAATCTGCAATTAGCTACTAAATCAGACTTACTTATTTTGGCAGGTTTTTTTTTTCCGCAGGTAGGGGCGTGGCCTATGCGCCGCACGGTCTACGCTGCCGTACGGAACGCAGGGTGTCGCTGATTTACGCCAATTACAGAAATAGGATAAAAAGGTGTGTTAGAAAACGGCAATGTTGTTGCAAACATGGCTGGATCTCTATCTGAGGAAGAGCAGGAGTGCCAGGACCTGTTTGCCCGCATGGACTCCAGCACCTCCTATGTCCCCCTCAACACAGACCAGCCAGTGGGAGAAGAGCAGCCAGATGGGCCATCCACATCAGGCCAATCGGCAGCTGGCCCATCTTCAGCCTCAGCAGAATCATTGGGAACACAACAGGTAGCTTCCCAACAGAGTAGCCAAGCCAGCACTTCAAGTACAGCGACAGCTGGCCGTGGCCGAAATAGGGCAACAGAGGAACCAAGCAGCAGAAACATGGCATTCGAAGCGCAGGAGCTTGCCATCCTGGTGCCCCGTGCACGGGATTGGATCGAGTGTCCACAGGACAGGTTGACACACACAAGGAGATGGAAGATCTGGGAGGACATAACGGCGGAGATTAATGCGGTGGCTCCACAAGTTCGTGAGACGGAGAACGTTAAGAAGAGGCAAGTTCATGTGTGTTACATTTGAGCAGTACAAGACCACTAATATTTTCATTAGATGTTAGATGGTGTTGGTCAATGGCCGGTCACGTTGCTTGGAGCCACAGACATGTTTGCCATGTCATTTAATCGATAGTTATTGTAGGGTGAGTGTGAATGTATCTTCTAAGGGTTGTTTTTATATTTTCAGTGAATGTAAGTTGTGTGTAATGAAGCACATGTTGTCATCTGTTGCAGATCGTAATGTGTGCTACAGCAAACATGAGGAGTGACATGTAGTAATATGTACACTTTGATTGCAGGTGGCACGACTTCAAAACCAACCTCAAGAAGAAATTGACCCAGCGGTGGGAACACAGCCACACCTCTGGGGCTGGCCCCATGCCATCAAAGCTGAAGCTCACCCCCCTGGAGGAGATGGCACAGTGCTGCATTGCAGTAGAGGAGGTCCGGGGGGTGAGCAACGTCGACAGCTAAGCCCCCGCGGAAGTCATGGCTTCTTTTCTTGAAGGTAATTATTTGCCATGCCATAAGTAGCTGCTCCTAATTTTGCATGGAATGTGTTGTAATTGTAATGTTCTCTTTCACCAGCATCCCCACCGCTTGGGCCAGAATCTCTTGAGGTTGAGGAGTCTGTGCCACCTGCCACCAGTACCAGGCCCGTGCAGCAGCCACTGTCCGAGGCTGAATTGGGCAGGTGGGTGCAGGTGCTTTCCCATATTCAGCAGCAGGGAGAGTCGGCATCAGAGCGGGTGCGTAGGACCGAGGAGGTCTTGCAGGGTTTGGTCAGCAGCCAGCAGACTATCGCTGGGAGCCTGCAGGCTATGGCTGCCACCCAGCAATCAATTGCTGCTAGCCTGCAGGTGCTGGCTGATCAAGCCCTGCGGCAAAATGACCTCCTCCTCCACCATAATGAGCTTATGGTGGAGCTAGTTGCCAGCAATAGGGTCCTACTGTCATCCGTTTCTGGTGCATTCCCACCATCAGCACTCCCTGCTGGCAGAGGGGGAACAGCATCCCCCCCCTCACCAGCATCTGCTCCACCTGGGCCATCATCTGACCGTGGCCGAAGAGCTGCTGCACGTGGCAAGGAGCCTGCCAGGGGCAAACGTGCCCGCAGATGAACTTGTGTCCGCATTAATCTCCACCCTTATGTCTTCCCAAATCTTTCATTGAGCTGTGTGTGTAAGCTTCCTGTGTCCAATTCCGTGCAGAGGGTACCCACATTTGCCCTCGTTTCGAATGTCATGTTTGGTTCCCCTGTTGGCCTCTTTCGGCTACCATTACGGTGTGCTGTACTTGAAGTGTTGGTGCTATACTTTTGTTGTGAAGCCACCTGATGTGTTCCTAATGATTCTGCTGTGGCTATGTATGTTAAGAATACATGTATTTATGAGATATTATTAAATTTTATTCCTGCAATGGTACCTTTTAATTTGTGACGGTTTCTATTTTATTTTATAAGTTCACGTAATAAATGTTTTTTTGTTTCACCCAAATGTGTGGTTTAATTGATACATGTAGAAGTGACATGTGTATTTGTATTATTAATATTAAGTTGTGTCCATTATTTGCAGTGTAAAAGTGTGTGTAAAGTGCAGCATATATGTGTGTGTTTAGTAATGTTCCATTTAAGCTGCAATGGTTCCAATTGAAGCAATGACAAGCGTGTAATTAATGTGTAATGAGTAAAGGAGTGGATTGTATTGTGTTCAGCTGACATTGGTTGTAGTGATTAGGCGTAGCGATTGCCTAGCGCATGAACAAGTGGTGTCCGCAAAGCAATACTTGCTTATGGACACCGCATATTTCTTGCCTTTTTGTTCGCGTGCATTCGGTGTGCTATCCGAATGCACGCCTACCAAAATAAGTGCACTCCCCCATGTCCGCCCATGTTTCCGCCCAGTTTAGCCCACTTTGAAAGTACGCCCCTGTGTATTTCTGAATGACGCCCATAATACGCCCATATTTCCCGAGTGATTGCGGTGCACATTTCTGTACGGGATTATTGCGAACAAGTACGTAGACCATGCGTGGCACATGCGCATAGCGTTCCCCACGCATGCGCAGACGGCTAAAAAACGCCATCCGAAAGTATTCGGAAATATACGCACCAACCAAAATAAGGCCCAATATCTCATGATGCCAATCGTAATAAGATCTTAAAAAACAATATACTTTTCTGTCTGAAGTGTTAAAATCTTGCTCTTCTGAATAGGTTTCTGATTCTACTGCAAATAATTGTATGCTTTATAAACAAGCTAAGGCATTACTTGAAGACTTTTTGCTTTCAAAAGCCCAGTTGTGTGTAGATTACACTATAATCCGCAATCGTACTGTCCGCTTATTGGCTTCACCAACAAATATTTGGCCCCGTAGCAACCACATAGTATCGGTCCGTGCAAGTGACGATCTCCTGATCATGGCAAAAACACCTGAAATCTCTTCGGCATTTCACACCTTTTTTTCTGAATTATATTTTTCCCCGCCCTCAGATCCATTATTAATTGATTCTTTACTTGAGAAAACAGACCTGTCATATTGTTCTTCTGAATGGGAGATCTTAGACTTGGACATTACAGAACATGAAATTAATGTGATGATTACCTCCCTTCGTACTTGTAAAACTCCTGGACCTGACGGTATTTCAGGTGAATATTTCAAAATACTACAAACCAATATCAGCCCCACATTATTGGACTATACTTACAAAATTCCCACAATTTCCGTCTTTTAAATGAAGCTTTTACTACAATAAATTCCAAAACCAGGATGTGGCCCAATAATTCTAGACTATTACCATCCAATGACCTTATTAAATGTAGATTTAAAAATTATAGGTACATTCTTACAATCTTTCTTCTCTTCTAGAATTACTACCCACCAGTTAGGTTTTATTAATGGTCGCCATTCTGTAAAAGGAATTTGCACTGCTATAGCATCAATAGTTGCCGCACACCTCTCCCCCAATAGTAGCATCAAGCTTAGATGCTCACAAAGCATTCAACACTGTATCATGGCCCTTTTACTATCAAAGCTCTTACTACTTATTCCTTTGGAACAGATTTTATTAATTTAATAACACTTTGATACACTTCCCCTGTAAACTAACTCTTAATTAATGGCACTAGAAGCGACCCAGGGAACCCATCAGGGTTGTCCTTATCTACCATCTTATTTAATTTTACACCAGTTCTCTTACTTTGAATGATTACCCCATGACCAATCATACAAAGTATTAACATAGGAAATAGAGATAAATAATCACTGCTTTTGCAGATGATGTCTTAATTTACATTTGTAATCCAAAATCATCTCTACGGCTTCTTATAGATTTGCTAAAAACTTTCAGTCCCGTTTCTGAATTTACCATAACATTTTTAAAATCTCCTGCTATTTATCTAATAAAAGGATTTACTCAACCAAAATGGGCAGCGCTTCTTCCTTTCATATGGGTCAATGGTGAAATTTCACAGATGGTGTAATGGTTAGCATTACTCCTTCACAGCACTTAGGTCATGGCCCAAACTGTGCAAAGTTTGTATATTCTCACCGTACTTGCATGGGTTTACTCCAGATTCTTCCCACAATATAAAAATATACTGGTAGGGCAATTGGCTCCCAACAAAATTAACTCTAGAAATAAATGTATGCGCGTGTACATGTGGTAGAGAACATAGATTATAAGCTCCACTGGGGCAGGGCCACATGTGAATGTTTAAAAATTCTTGGTACAGCTGTGCGGAATATGTGTGCACTATATAAATAACTAGTAATATATAAATAATAATAAATACTTGGGGATTACTCTACCCAAAAATAATCACTCATCTATATAAACGTAATATAAGCAACATAGTGTCCACACTGGCTGTGGACTTTGGGAAATCTTCAGCTTTCATACTTAGAAAGAGCAAATCTACTGTGAACAATCTATTTTCTTAAACTCTTGTACCCTTTTCAAATACTCCAGATTGACATATCCCAAAAAGACGTTCTAACAATCACTCAATTATTTAGGAATTTCATTTGGAATAATAATGGGGCCGGCATCCATTTGACACATATTCTAATGTATAATTATGCAGCACAACGTTAATACTTTATATGAGGACTGGTTGACTGCTCACCATGTCTATTCCAATACATTATTGGAACAGAATTGTATACGCCGAATATCACCAACAGCTTTCTTACATATGATCGGTAATGAGGATTCCACCCGAAGTCTTAGAAAATGTATGACTGACAAAAAACTTTGGCTCCTTCTACAATACAAATATAAAATTTAATTTATACTCATCCATTCATTTACCTTTTATTCATAATCCAAACTTTCAAAATAGAGAGGCAGCACAAATCTTTAAGAACTGGGCCACTGAGGAATTATCCAAGGTGGGCCAATTGATAGCCTCCTTTGGTCGAGTGACTGGGGCAATCTCTTGGACAACTTTTTAATAATACCCCCTTAACTAAAACAAACAAAAAAAAGGAATATCAGATAGGAATTCTAGAGAGTCATATTTGTCTTAAATGCTTCCACGAAAAAGCAGACCTATTCCATTGTTTTTCCGACTTGTCAACATATCAAACAATTCTGGAAACAAATTAACACATTTTCTGTGGCACATTTGGTTAATTTTGCCCCAATAGCTCTTGAATGGGCACTTTTTGGAATATTATACACAGATATTAGGAGTAAGGAAACTGGTATTAGCAGCCACAGGTAAGATTATTTTACAGCTGTGTACTAATTCTACAAAACCTTATTTTACTATATTCAGAGAAAAACAATTTTTCATGTTTTATAAAAGGAAGCCACCCATCAAAAGGAATCCTGCAATAAAAAAACTTTGATACATGGGAAAGTTATATTGAGATTCTACCACATACCATGAAAGACTCAGTTCGAAAATGCTTTCAAATTACTCTATGGTATGAGACACGTGTAGCCATAGCGGATACCCCGGTTATTATAACACCATGAATATTTATTTGATTCATAATTACCATTTTGTAATCATTGTGATGTAAACTTTTGAAAATGTGAATTATGCAATACTTCGTTATTAATGAAGATGATACTATCTTTGTAATTCATTGCACTTATAATTGTATTATTACATGTTAAAGAAGCTCCAATATATAAAGAAATTGCCCCCCCCCCCCCCCACACACACACACACACACATTTCATGTATCACCACCTACTTAAAATACACCTTTTTGTTTTCTTTTAGTGTAAAATGCCAACTGCTACTCCTGTGGGTACTGCACTGCTTCCAGGCCAACAGATTTTGTGGGTTGTGCACATTATATTATTGGCTAAAGTAGCATGCTTATAATGGTATATTGCATTATGATATGTAAGAATATAGAAACCAACGTCTGAAAACTCCAAAGCCTAGGAGTTGAATTACAGAAAGGCAGTACACCCAGGTAACAATACAGATCCAGCATCATTAGTAATTATTAAAAGTATAAATCTGTCTATTAATATGTGTTCAATATGATAATGAAATTCTAAATATATTAAAAAGGTACTAAGATGCAGAAATGCAGTGATTCCAGAGGCTAACTGGCTGCAAAACCTTAAGTGTACCGGCAATCATTGCAGTCACATTGTAAATTACTGGAAGTAAATAAGGTTGAGAGGTGGCTGAGATCTAGTACAGGTTGAATATCCCTTATCCAAAGATCGGTTATCCAAATTATTCCGAAAACCATAGTGTCTAGAATGTACTTTTTTTTTTGCTAAAACCCTACTGGGTACATCTGGAACTGCCACTACTGGGGAAATAATATGTAAATGGTACTAAATATGTGCCAGAAAATGATTTGCTTTAAAACGGAGGGGCAGATTTATTAAGCTTGGAGAAGAGATAAACTGGAGATAAAGCGGAGAAAAGGTAAAAGGAGATAAAGCACCAGCCAATCAACTCCCAACTGTCTTTTTCAAACACAGCTGATTGGCTGTGCTTTATCTCCTTTTATCTTTTCTCCATTTTATCTCCAGTTTATCTCTTCTCCAAGCTTAATAATACCCCTTTTAGACCAAAACGCCGGGTCGCACCCGGCTTTTTGGACCCTGGTTGAAGCCGGGTGCGACCCAGAGTTTAGCGTTCCCATTTACACCGCCCTCTACCCAGGTCCCAGCCGTGTTCTACCCAGGTCAGGACCTGTGTAGAAGTCCCGTGTAAAGGGACACGGCGTTAGGGATTTACACCGCCGAAGATCCGGGTCTGAACCGCCGCTGACCCGGATTTTTCGGCGGTGTAAAATGGGTATAAATCTGCCCCTGAGTGCCTGAGATAGTACACAAACTTTTTTTTTTTGAAAACCTTGTTTCATGCACAAATAAAATATATTTGTATGCATTTCTTGTGTTCGAAATCTAAAAAGATTCCAAAATACAGAATAATCCATTATACAAAATGCTTCTGGTCTCAAGCATTTTGGATAAGGAATACTCAACCTGTAATGTGCGAATCATTCAACTGGACCCCATAAGACATCAGCATCTGTCTAACAAACTAGCTGGAATATGTGAACTTCACATATGTATATACAGTAAATATATTTGTAATGGTATTAATAGGTCAAAAATACATTTTTCTTGGCATAGAGGTTTAATATAGGTTTGACAGTTTTGAATGTGTACCTAATAGATAACAAAATATCAGAATAATTTAACATATATATTTTATTATACATTCAATTCCTATATTTTTGATAGGAACAGGATACAGGGAAGGAATCAATAACACATACAAAAAGAAAAAAACAAATGATGTTAAAGTATGTACAAAACGATTACTACACCATGTAAGATGTATTAAATCAACAGTTATATTGCAAGACTACAATAAATAGAATTATTTTCTCATACATACATACCTTAAACTTTACGGCATGAATACTTAACATGTATGTAGAGCTACTGTATTAAAAAGAACACAGCTGTGTTCAGAAGCGATCATATGTCAGTTGGCCATGGAGTCGGCTGCATTTAGCCAATCCTAACTCTGCTTTGAACTTTATACTTAATATTAAACAGGTATATTTGGAAAGACAACACAATTGGAAAAAATATATATATATATATATTTCGATTTTACCTCCTGATCTGTAGAAACGTTACTTTTCCAATATAACAGCTCACACCTTAAGGGTGGATATATGATATTCTTGAAGTTTTCATGCATGTAGCATTCATGGGGGCAGATGTTTTAAGCCTGGTGAAGAGATAAAGTGGAGATGAACTATAAGGAGATAACAGAACAGCCAATCAGCTGTGTTTTAAATAGGACAGTTGGGAGTTAATTGGCTGGTGCCTTCCACTTTATCTCTAGTTTTTCTCCATTTCATCTCTTCGTCAGGCTCAATACATCTGCCCCATGGTCTGAAAAGTGTTTGGGAAATGGTCAGTATATACTTACAGTCCTAATCCCTATAAAGTTCAAAGTTATTTTAATCATCTGTGCTAAGCTGCAGGGCTATAAGTGAAACTGAACTGAACATTAGTAAATAAAGGACTGGGTGTATCCGCCATTAGAATAAAATCAAGGCTTTCCATGCTGAAACACTTATAATACAGTATACTGGAAGTACACTACAATTTCTATGGACAATTGAGATCTCAGAAAAACAGCTAAGGGCACTGTGAAAATGCATTTTACAACACTTCTATTATCTGATGAGGGGACTACAGCAAAGTGGTTTCACAGTGAAACTCCGGCAAGTGGTCTTTTCAATGTGAAATCGCTTTGCTTTGAAGGTAAATTAGCTTTTTCTTCGCACGTCTATATAAAGCTGAATGAGCACATTTATCTCTATACACCTCTAATAACAGTAAGTCAGAAGTAAAGAAAGAACATTGGTTAAAAATTAACTTGCAGAAAAACAAAGCCCATGTGGATTTGGAGAAAAACATGGTGAAGTACTATTCAGTGTACTTTGGCCCTTCTTTGTTGAATAAAGACAATGAGAGATCAAACACTCAATTCAGTTGAACGCAAGTGCATTTTGTGGACGGATCTTAAGAATCTCAGCACTGCGGATACTCCGAAGCCGAGCATTTACAGCTTTCACGAATATGGCATCTCATTGTGCGGTTTAAATGGTGTAACTGTTCTAAGGGATTTGGGTGCAATGCAAATAGACACCTATCTAGAGATCCATAAAATAATAATAATAATAATATTAGAATAAAAATAAAAATTAGATTTATACAGTTCAGTAGTTCTACTGCTGTCTATGACATGGATAGTCATTTTACAGAAAAAAACGGATATGTATTTACCCAGCAACCTCGTCATCAAGGTCTCGGTGGGGAGTCAAACACGAACACACTTGCCAAGTTCGGCAGAGATGAGCGTCAGTGTGCGTGGGAGGTGTTATTGGTGAGTGGGGCCATACTGCATCGCTAGTGACTTTCCCTGATTGAGCTGCATGTACAGATGATGGGTAAGGTTGCCAAAGACCCACAGGAAAGAGCATCAATAGCACACAATAGATGAAGACGATTTTAAGAATTTGTTGTGACGACATGTTCGCTTCAGTCTGCAAATGTAAAACCGTGCTTACAACAATTTCATCCGATTTAAATGCAGGTGAAATTAATGCTTAATAATGTGCAATAAGAATAAACCCCTTTATTTACCACTTCCTGAGCAGGTAAAAATGTTTGGTTCAGAAACACTGGGGCACTCTACCTAATGATTAACTAGCCACTTGGAATTGTAGAATTATATTAAGTTGGCCAATAAATGTCATTTTTGGGGTACAATGTGCAAATACAGGAAAATGGATGAAGTGAGGTGGGACAGGTAATAAGAGGGTGCTGTATCAATGGGACAGGAGTTTGTAGGATTGAAGATGGGTGTAAGAGGTATTTTTTTTAAAGATTACATAAAGGCATTTTTATGAAGCCCTAATTTGAGTAGAGCATTTATTTTGCAACAAAAAATTCCAGGACGGTGGACCAACCCTGGTAGAATATATATATATTAATTTCTTTGAATTTACATTTCTGTTATATTAGAATGATACATATATTTTTTTGGGTAGCGTACAAATGAAACCTGTACTTTCTGTTGAACCCACCAATGTGTCATAATATATATTGTGTGAAAGAAACACAGCTGATTAAATGTTGAAGATTAATGGAGTTGATCTTTCCTCTCAGAATTTTTTTTTGTCATTTGGTGCTGGCTTATTACACATGTAAAAAACAGTTAAATAGATATGCATTTTTCCAAACGATGATATTTAGCGGTGTGTTCTCCTTTAATGCAACACCACCAGTTATTGGTGGAAGTGCTGCTTGTTTGCAACACACCTGCACTAAAGCCACACTCCTGCACATTCAGGTGCATAAGACCATTCAGAGAATTGCATCTACAGTTGTAGAATTCGATTTATACAAAGTAGAAAATAAGATATAGGAGTACATCATTTTACCATTAGACCCATCAGGACATTAGTGGTTCCAGGAAATGGAGTGCAGCAGGTTAAGCGATTGGTTTTTGTAAAAACTTTGTACCCCACCCAAAAAGCAGCTTACATAGATTTTTATTGGTATGCGGTTATTAGGATGACAGTCAAAAGGTTGACCCCTATTGGTTAACGGGCAAAAGGTCGACACCTGAAAAACGACTTGTTCATACTTTACTATGCCAGTGGGTATAGAGGGATAATATAATAGTGTGCCAAGCGCTGCAAGCCAAGTGAGGGATGCGGTACACTAATACGATTACCTATGTCGGCTAAGACACCAAACAAATTGTAAAAAGTCATTTTGACCTTTAACTTGTCTCGACCCAATACAGGTCACCATTTTTTCATGTGTCAACCTTAGGCCTGTTGACCAATAGTGGTGGGGTGATTGACTAGCGATCTAGACACTGTTAACCTAATGATCCACACCCATATTTTATTTGGTGTCATGACAAAGACAAACCATCACAATATGTTATAAAGGTCTTGGTGTAAATGGAAAGAAACAAAGAACACTTATGGTCAGAAACAGATACTAAAAGTGTTAAGTTAAAAAGCGGAGGCACAGCCCACGCTGGAAACCAACACATCCTGGTTAACTTGGTCCACTCTGCCTGTTAAAACTGTTTCCCCCAGGAGGTTGAATTTGCACAGAGTCCAGGAAAGGACGGAGGGCTTGTCCAAAAGGTCTGAAAGAACAAACAAACATTTATGGTTAAGAAATGAGAAGTCCTTTGTGAATACTGAAATAAAGAGTCAAGAACAGCCTGGTGACACTGAAGGTTTGAGCACATTAACCCCACTGTAGTCACTATTAACCTGATCCTCCTGTGGCTTTAAATGGGCTGCTTGTGGGCAGGATACTCTGTATTACTGCATTCCATCGGGGACCTTTAGTTCCTGGGATTCCTCTCAGCCTTGTTCTACTTCGTGTGCACTGCGCCCCCTACTTTCATATAGCCAAGTGTCCGCACCATCGCTGGCCAGCACTCACAGATAAGGCTGCGGGAGTCAAGGGAGGTCCCGAAAAATGCAGTGTCACAATGCTCCCAAGAGAACATCTCCTCTGTTTCTCTCTCCATGCTCCCCCCCCCCTCCATCCCAGCTATACAGAGTAAAGCGCTGATTAATTGTATCTATTACCCACAATATACACATATATGTTGTTTGAAACACGTTAAATGTTGTATTAGATAGAGAATTCTAAAATAACATTGACTTTACTAATACTTTCTTTGATTTAAAAATATTTTAAATTGGAAACTATATTCTAAATAAACGCTTAGGAATTTTTATATGTCTAGCCATCATTCTTTGAAACACTTTTGATGTATATAGATATATGGATAGTGTTAACAAAAAGTAACTGAATTATTATTCTGTACATATGCCCTGGTAACAATCCACCCCCCCCCCCCCCCCCTTTTTCAGCACAAAAAACCTTTAATGGGTAGTAGGTAGTCTACCCCCCATTTACTTTTCTAGCTGCAACAGACAGAAAAGAACCCCTTAAGACCATTGAGTGCGGAGCTGACAACCTCCATCCACATACTACATACGCTGTTGCTCTTATTTACATATACATACACTGACATTCTTCATACATGCACTGCCGCTATCATTCATGCATTGACGCTCTCATTCATTCATACATACACTGACGCTCTTATTCATACATACACGGACGCTCTTATACATACATACATACATACATACATGCACTGATTCTCTTATACATGCAAACATACATGCATTGACGCTCTCATTCTTTCATACATACACTGACACTCTTATTCATACATACATGCACTGACACGCTTATTCATACATACATACACTGACACTCTTATTTATACATACATTCACTGACATTCTTATTCATAAATACATACATACATACACTGACACTCTTATTCATACATACATTCACTGACATTCTTATTCATACATACATACATACACACACTGACGCTCTCATTCACACACACATACATACATACATGCACTGATGCTCTTATACATACATACATACAAACATACATACATGCTCTCATTCATATATACATACATAGCCACTCTTATAAATACATAAATGCACTGACACTCTCATTTATTCGTTCATACATACACTGACACACTCATTCATACATACATGCACTGACACTCTCATACATACATACATACACTGACACTCCCTTTGGGTTGGTTAGTTGTCAGCATTCACCATGTTGTCAGTGATAAAATACGGACATGGTTATGTTGACAAAACCATTCCCCTCTTCTGCCTTATCCATAGTAGGATGGGTAGTATGCTGAGGAAGAGGTTTAGTCAGAGTACGCTACCCCTATCCCTCCCATAGTGCTTAAGCCTAACCATTCACCTCGCCAGTCTACTCTAATGTTGTCACAGTGCAGAATGTCGACACTGTGGTGGACATAAGAGAACAAGATGAGTTTAAAGGAGGTGTGAAAAAATATATACAATCAAATAAAATGCTTAAATTATTTTACAGCTCAGTGATCAGTTCAGTTGTGGATAAATGGAAGGAGATAGGTGAACTGCTATAGGGTGAGTGCTTAGCACAAGTGCGGCAGTTTAGAAATGGAAAATGAAAACATTTTGAACTACAAATCATGCAAATATTTGACAATGTCAAGTTGGTACACAGTGGGGGAAATGTACTAAGATGTGTATTCTACTTCACATGTGATGTTGTTATGGGCAACCAATCAGAATCTACTTCCTATTTATTTAGCACCCTCAGAAGATAGTAGACAGGATCTGATTGGTTGCCCATAGCAACATCACATGTCATGGAGAATACACATCTTAGTAAATTTCCCCCAGTATGTTTTACTCTTTTGGTTTCCATGCCAATAGCTGCATGAAGGTTTCAGAAAACTACTACATATAGGACCTTATTCTGGTCCACGTTGTGAATGTGCTGGGGAGCGCCGAAATCAGAATCACCCCCATAAGGTGGAGACCCTCATTAACTTAGGGAATCAACTCACGTGGACAGGACCTCGGATGGCAGTTCTGTGATGTATGAAGGGATTTTCCTCCCTGTTAGGAACTGAGCCACTTCATTGGAAAAAGTATTACAGTTGTGATCAAACAAATGGTAGGACTCCCCACTGTGAAACAAAGCAGAGCAGTAATTAAGAAACTTTCCATTGCCTGACAGAATTTATTAGAGTAAAACTGGTTTTACATTTAAAATAAAAAATAAAAACAATGGCAACAGAGAAGCCATGTCTTCTTAGGTCACCTCTGTCTTTTACAGCTCAATAAAATGAATGAGGATGTGATGAGGTTACTAGACCCTTCTGGATAAAAAAAAGCAAACCATGCAAATACTGATCTACTTATTGTAGCATTATATACATATGTACACTTTAATATAATAAAGATTACAAGTATGTTTAAAATAAAAAAGTGATCAAAAGACTTAAGGGGCATTCACACAGGGAGATTGTCAGCACATTTCTAAGAGATCTGACTAGATCGCTTAGAAATGAAGCACTGGTCGCTCCGAGTGAATCGCCTCGGGTGATGGCGAAGCGCAGTCCCATGAGCCGCTTACGCCCGCAGAAATAGAGACAGTGCTTGCAATAGACAAACAATAGGCAAAGCCCTGCTCTGCACAGATCGCTCAGCACACATCCTGGTGTGCATCACGGGTGTGCTGAGTGACGTGCTTAAGGTTAAACACAAAAACCATTCCTAAAATGAACACGTTTGTAACAATTTTTTTTTTTTAGAATATGTCACTATATTTTGCAGTGATGCTGAGGTGTAGTAGTAGAACACCTAATGCATGATTATATACAAACATACACTCAAAATAAATGCCTATTTTTGTAAGCAGCAGCCATATACAAAAACATAATACAGGTTGAGTATCCCTTATCCAAAATGCTCGGGACCAGGAGAATTTTGGATAACGGATTATTCCGTATTTCGGAATATTTTAATATTTCAATGATGTATTTTGAAGTATCTTGCATTTATGCTGTATAAACACATAATATACACACAAATATATTTTATTACCACATAAAATACACAAATATATTTTAATTGTTCAAAAAACAAGGTTTCAAAACGTGAAACAAAATGTGTGTACTATCTCAGCACTGAATTTGAATGCCAAGCAATCATTGTCTTGCACATATATAGTGCCAGTTACATATCATGTCCCCAGTGATGCTATTACAAATGTCCCCAGTGAGTTTTTAGCAAAAAAAAAAAAAAATTTCACTTTCTGGAATGTCCGTATTTCGGAATAATTCGGATAACGGATATTCGGATACGGGATACTCGACCTGTACTGTAAAAACCACAGAGGAGCATTATTTCCATCATGATATACTTCATTATGCAGCAACGGTGGCATGAAGATAGTCAAATCGATCACAGCATCACCTGATAGCTGTTTGGGTGCATAAGCACCTTTGTTATGGTGTAGCATATTTCCTACTGGAAGCCTAGAGCAGGGGTAGCCAACACCAGTCCTCGAGAGCTACCAACATTTTCCAGGTCTCCTCACAGAATCACAAGTTAAGTAATTATCTCTACCTGTGGTTTTTTTGTAATTTGGCAGTGAGCAAAGAGTCCACCTGCGAGGTGGTTTGGAAAACATGAACTGTTGGTAGCTCTCGAGGACTGGAGTTGGCTACCCCTGGCCTAGAGCATACCAAAAGCTTTTGTTGGCCTTCAGTACAGATATTAAAAGGAAATTCTACATGAGTGGCTACACGTAAGGGAAAGGAGAACCCTACCACCACAAGCATTATATACTGTGACGAGGAAAACAAATATAGAAAAGAAGAGTGTAAAATGAGGACGTTCAGACTCCAACCAATGGCAGGAGATAAAAGGATCTGACGTAGGAATATAAACTCCACTCGGAGACACTGGATACTATGGCGCCATAAAGCAGTTATTAATGACAGTACACTCAGAAGCTGCCGTGCACAGCACTAAGGGGGTTATTTTGGTTCACTCTTTCTGACAAATTCCTTCTTAGATGGACAAAACCATGTGCACTGCAGGTGGGGCAGATGTTATTTGTGCAGAGAGAGTTAGATTTGGGTGGGGTTTTACTTCAAAGTAAAATCTATATTGCAGTGTAAAAAGAAAGCAATCTGTACTTTCCCTGCACAGAAACAAAATAACTCACCCAAATCTAATTCTCTCTGCACATTTTACATCTGCCCCCCCCCCCCCGCAGTGCACATGGTTTTGTCCATCTAAGAAGGAATTTGTCAGAAAGAGTGAACCAAATGAAACCCCCTTTGTGTCAGAAACAGCAATCTTTTGAAGAAAGTATTTTTAAAGTTGCTTAGACCTGCCAGTATACTCCTTCACAGTTTTAAGGTCCGGATGTCCTACACTTATTTAAGACTGGCTAATTATTATGGGCCATCGTCTTTTTATAAGCTGGCAGTCTGCACAAGTCCCGGGTCCTATAGACATTGATTGTAAATATTGTTATGATTTTTAGAGAAAGATGAGCATTCTTCTTTTTGGAGACCTATTATGGTCGAATACTAGGATCACAATGACCTTCTAAAATGCAGGAGAACAGGGATTATACCGCTTCCTGTACCAAGAAGATCTTTTAGTCGATAAAGTATACCCTCTGCTGATGTGTGTAATAGAACGTCCAGGAAAAGCAACTATTGGGAACATGACAGCCGGGATTCTTCAAATTGTGAAACAAAACATGAGATTCCAAGATCTACAGAACATAAGCCAGAAGCAAGGCTGGGGAGTTTGTATTGATGGGCAGATCATATATGCATGGGATGACAATCATCCCAATGGACCTTAGAAGGGAAACCATCACTGCAATCATCTTTGCTGAACAACCCTGGCACTGGGGCTAGGCTGATGGGCAGGGCCCAAAATGGAAGAGAACAGGATTTAAGCACCTCAGTGGGAACTTCAAGAGATGATGCATTTTTAACTTTAGATGCCTGTCTTCTTCCTGTTAGAATTCTCAACAGCACATGAGGAAACCTCAGTGTCAAGGCTTTACAACACCTTGCTTTCCTACTGGGCGGAAAAGTCAGTACCGGAACTCCTTGGAACCAATGTTTCTGTGGGCTGGAAGTGGTAGCAGTGGAAGTAGGCATAAAACAAGGCAAGGAAGCAGATACCTGAAGTAGACAATGCACAAAGTATACAGCTAGAGACCAAAGTGTCCTTGTCAGTGACCCAATAGGCTGCAATGTACTGTGGCTCTCTTGACATGGAAAGGACATAGGAAAAAATATCAGCCCTACTCCATTAGTTGAGAAATGTAGTCCAGTGGCAGTGACCACTGAAACTCAGATGCAAACCTATGGCAGAAGCTGTGAATAATCAGGAGGAGGTGTTGAGTGTATGATGTCTGAAGCTTGCTCCAGGTATCCCAAACTGAGTGTGAGGAGCTTCAGCTTGTGCCTGTAAATATACAGTGCCCAAGCTCTTGTTACTCTACCCACAGTATTCAGTGTCTCAGAACAACAAAGGCCTGAAGAGAGTCAAAAGTTGAAAATTAGCACAAGAGGCACACAATGTATCTCAGTGTGAAAGAAACCATTGTTTGGCATGGATAAAGTAACAGCTGCATAATTACAGAATATTTTATATTGGAAGAAACCAGCAGCACTTGCATACCCTCCAACATCTTATTCCTAAAAACGGCATAAACTGGGGAAGTGGGCATGACCACGGGTTAAGGGGTGTGTAGCCATGCCCCATTTCCTATGTTTTCACTGGATCAATATACAAGGAGGCAGCAGTCATGGTGACTGCTTTGTGGGGGAAATGATGCAGTGTGGGGGAAATTATGCGGTGCTATTAGGGCCATGCACTGCTGGTGGCGGGCATATTGTAGGGAGTGGGACAGGGCCCCAGTCACTGTGTTGGGAGCAGCTGGTGTGTGTCCCCTCGACTTTGCGTTCCACTCTGTTTCCGGGGTCAGCAGATAGTGAACACCGGTACTGTACATTGGTTTTAGCCGTTACAGACCATAAAAATAAAAACAGTACTGTACTGGCTAAAACGGTACAGTTGGATGGAATGCACTTGCAGACTTCTTCCAAAGGCTTTCTGCACAACGGGAATAGTTTTATAGTAAAACATTTGTCCATGGTATCAATGTTCTAGCTTTAGCAATAACATAATAAGATGGGGGTATTTGGTCCAGTGTAAATGCAAAGGTGTAGTGTTAATGCATTACAAAGATGTGTCCCATTACACCTATCCTAAAACTCTCATCAAATACACTTTTTTGTCTGGTACTATTAAAGCAACTATTTCAAGTCATGTATCTTTATGCAGACTCTTTTACTCTTTGTAATTTTTTTTTACAGCTATTCAATAAAAGCACAAGGTACACTTACCTATACAATAGTGTACGAGTGCTATAACTTTTCAAAAAAAGATGCTGATCTGAGGAAAAAGGCAAGAGAATGGGGACCAATATGACTGAGTCACGCCATGCTTCCCACTTCGCAGCATCGTGTGAATTTACACAGGCACAATTGCAAGATAACTGCACTACAAGTCTGCTGATATGCAGCCATGTTGTGATACATACCCTAAAATGGTAAAGTACAAAACTAACTATGCATGGCACAGAATATAACATGCACCAAACGTCTCATGCCATAGCACAAAAAAGCTATGTATTCGAGGACACATCTGTGGTCACTACAGGATACACAGTGACAGATATAGTTTGTAAACTTTATAAATAAGGGATTGCAAATGCAGCATGATATGTATCGGTGTTAACTTATTGATTTATTTTAAGAAGCAGACATTTACAGATTACTGCTAATTAGTACAAAGCATACCTGAAGCCAGATTCCCCCAGGGAAGACAGGTACTCAAGGAAGATCTCTTCTGTCACCTCAGTGCTCCCGAGATCCACCACGGTATCTGGGTCACCCAAAAGTGTGCCGCCCTAACACAAAGAGGGTAGCATCACTGTTAATCAAATGGTTATATGCACTTTAATACTTTCCAGTATTAATTAATTTTTGCATGTAAATGTAGAAGATTAAAAGATAGTCACAAATTAACTATAATTACCATTGACACCAAAATTTATAATCCCAATACACAAACCATTTTTATTTAGAAAGTTCCCAGAATAGGTTGACACGGATGTCCCTGTACCCTCATTACATTACAACAGGCATTCCCAACCACGGTCCTCAAGGCACACCAACAGTACAGGTTTTGTAGATATCCAGGCTTGAGCACAGTAATTAATTAGTATCTGAGGGATTCTTATTAAACCATCTGTGCTGAAGCCTGGATATCACTAAAACCTGCACTGTTGGTGTGCCTTGAGGACCGTGGTTGGGAATGCCTGCATTACAATATTCATTGTGTGGAAAACAGTAATCCCATGGAAATATTGTGAAGAAAACAGATTCAGAAATTGATTGTTGTAAAGAACACTAAACTTAAATATTGTAGCTCTACAATCCCATGGACAATAAAAGGTCATTAGTTATCAAGGCAATCCCAAATGCTTACAACTGTAAAGGTCCATACACACTGGGTGACTATGCCCAGCGGGTATGGACAGCAATTATCACGTTCATCGCTGGGGGGAAAGCTGCTCAGTGCATACACACTGAGCAGCTTTCCCCCTGCCCGGCACCGACGGCGGGGGAAGGACGGATTTGCATATGGCAAAGCCGTCCTAAAATCCGCTAATCTGATGAGCGGCTTTCCCGGCAATGATGCGGGAGCGCACAGCAGCGTTCATTGCCGGGCTGTACACACTGGGAGGCTTTGAGCTGAAAGCCGCTCAAACCTGCTGTTTTGAGTGACTTTCAGCTCAAAGTCACCCAGGGTGTATGGGCTTTAAATGTTACCAGCAGCCTTTTGATATATAGCCTTTTTCCTCCAGTTTTTCTACAATTCAGGGTAAAACTATTTTTATTGCTATATACAATAAAGAAAAACTATATATTTGTGTGTCTTTATGCATTTCGTATGTAAGACTGCCTTAAGACTGCCTTTTATATTTATTACCATTAAAAGTTATGTTTTATACAGATGACCGGTTTCTTAAGGTAGACTTAAGGAGAGTACCTTTCTTTAGTTTTCCTTACTGCAAACTTGTTCTACTCTTTTGGTTGCACCTTCACATTTCATGTTCACCATTTCTCATTTGGGCCCTTATTCTGATCGGTGCGGATATTCCCGCATGCGGACGGACCGCCGATGTTGATCGTCTGCGCATGTGCAGAGGTCACTCTGCGCATGTGCAGGCGATTTCGCCGCACGGATTCTTTATACGCCGCACAGGGGGCGTAGAGGGGCGTGAGGGGCTACTTAGCCTCATTACCCTATGCATACGCCCCCCGTTTCATGGGCGTTCCCATGCAAACGCGGGGCGTATGCATGGTAATGAGGCCGTGACGCGTGGGTACGGGGCGGGCATCTGACATCGCCGGATGTCAGCTGCCCGCCCCCATACATGATTTCACACGGACAAGTGTCCGTGTGGTCTTGTGTTGCGGGACCTGGTGGAGTGTGCGGCCCTGCATTCGATGGTCGGCGACCATCGAATGCAGGGGCTGCTCCCAAGACGGAGGAGGCGTATCCCCGTCCAATTTCATGCGGATCGCCACATATCCGCGTACGGACGGCAGGTGGCGATCCGTATGGAAGGCGGGGATTCGCCTGCACGGTCGCGGCCGCATATTCTGATCGGGCCGCACCGATCAGAATAAGGCCCTTAGGGCTGAATTGTATCTCCAATTACTGTGGAATATGCTTACCATCCGTATTGATTCTTTGGGGCAAATTTACTAAGATGGAAGTTCTATTGAAGATGGGATGTTGCCCATAGCAACCAATTCAATCTATTTTTCTTCTACGATCCCATGGCAGCCTTAACATTGGGATTTCATCCCTCCTCCTCGTAATTAGACAGGTTACTTTTTTCCCAGGGACCTCCCCTTCCTGTATAAATCCCTGCTCCTCCCAGACCCTGGTGTCTTTTTTTCCTGTCTCCTTGTGTAGTTAGAGGCAGGAGTGGTTACTTTTATTTTGGCTCACTTCATAGATACAGGGGGTCACTAGGGGAAGAGCAACATGGAAGCGTGGCTCTATGAGTACTGTCCATGTAAAGAGGTCAGGAGCGGATGGGTAAGTCTCCTAAAGAAGGCATATATGTATATCACCTGAAACTGCTAACCAGCATGGTACTGCTACAGAGGGATGCGGCGTCCAGGACAGCGTGTGCGACTACAAGCACCAGGATTCACAGCGCCGGAGGCTACTTCCGCCGACGCCAGGCTTTGAGAGTGGCGGTGACGCGCTTCCTCTGCGGCAGGACTACAACGTCCACAATGCATTGCGGTACACCGTTTCCGGCGATAGCACGCTCAGGCGCGCTCTGCACAGTTAAAAGCCGCTGTACTAGCGGCACTATGGCAGCTTGGATGGAAGCAGAGGGAGCTCTCAGCAAGCGGTGGTGCAGCATTACTGAGAGGCCAGTGGCAGTGACTTTATTAAGCTGGTTTAAGGTAGGACACGTCCTTTCTATTCAGATACCTCAGATGCTTTAAGGATATCTCTTATGGGAATATGTTCATTCAGATTCTGACAGCATGGAGCAGCAGATACTGCCTTCCCCCACTAGAGAAGAGAGTGCCCCTGTGAGGTGAGCCTTGTTATTTTTTTATGCTAATAAGAATAGGGTTTTTGTTATAGCATAGTGACAGGCTTTCTTTCTCCATAGTGTGCCGGAGAATGAGGTACAGACTGGAGCTAGAAAGAAAACAATTAAGAAGAAGCATAGAGAAACATGCTGCATGAACTGTGACAGAAAGTTTGAATTTGTACAAGGCAAAACTCTATGTGAACAGTGTGAAGTGCAACCTAAGCGGGACTCAGGAGCAAGTAGTGATAGTCATACTAAGATGCTTAAGGATTTGATGGACTGGATGAGAGACTCTTTCGTTTCTAAAGCAGAGTATATGGAACAGCAGGGCTCTAAGAGGTCCAGGGATCAAGCAGGTCTGGCATATGATGATCCCAATACGTCTGATGAGCCTGACGAGGCACAGGTGGCCGAGGATGAGCCTGGTGAAATTAAGGAGGACACTAGAATATTCAATTTTGAGACAGTTGAAATTATTCTAAAGAATATATATAAAACCATGAATTATGAAGATCCGGTAACACCCGTGGAGGGGGCGGATGTATTATTTGAGGATAGGTCGAAAAAGACAAGATCCTTTCCTGTACACAGTGTAATCAAGGAGGTCATTAATAAAGAATGGACAAATGTGGAGAAAAAACAGGGCAAGTTGTTCCGAGTCGATGTATCCCATTAAAGATGATGAGTTTATTAAATGGTGTGGATTGCCAAGAATTGATGCAGCGGTGGCGGAGGTCACATCTCGCACTACCTTACCGTTGGAGGACGGGGCCTCCTTCAAGGATCCAATGGATCGAAGAATGGAGAACTCATTAAGGAAACTACACTTCTCCACGGCTGTATCTTTGAAGGCTGGTGTATCTATGGCATCAGTAGCCAGGGCCCTTAGGGTATGGTGTACCACTCTTCATAATGACATTGAGGAGAAGATCTCCAGACAATATCTATTAAAGAATTTAGATGTGATCCAAAGATCGGTGGAGTTCTTATGCGAGGCCTCATTGGATGTGACAACATTTGCAGCCAGGGCTATGTCAGCGGGAGTAGCCACAAGAAGAGCTCTATGGCTAAGACCCTGGGCTGCTGACTCCAATTCAAAGAACCGTCTAGTATCATTACCTTTTGAAGGAACATTTCTATTTGGGACCAAATTGGATGCGCTAATTCATAGGCTCACGGGAGGTAAATCCTTGAAATTACCTCAAGCTAGGAAAACTCGTTTCCAATACCCTTCAGGCTCTAGACAAGCGTTCAGAGAAGCCAAGTCTTATAGACCGGGTAGGCCATACAGTCAAAGAGGGGCTTTTGCCTCTTCTCGCCAGTCCTTTCGTCAAAACTTCCGAAGAGGTGGCAGGCAATGACAGTCAGCAGTTTCCCCCGGTAGGAGCCCGGCTGTTACTATTTGCCAGCATTTGGGGGAATTCAGTTCAGGACATTTGGGTTCGGAACATAGTGTCCGAAGGTTATCTGCTGGAGTTTGCTCAGACACCGATCAAGAATTATTTTATGGAGTCGAGAGATCCAAAATCAAGGTTGGAAGAAAGAGAATTGAAGAAAATCATAGTCAATCTGTTACTAATAAGGGCGATAGAACCGGTTCCATCAGAACAAAGGATGGAGGGGTTTACTCCAATCTTTTCCTGGTAAGGAAAAATACAGGGGGTTTCAGAACTATAATAGACCTGAGGCGTCTGAATCAATACCTGGAGGTAAGGAAATTCCAGATGGAAACTATGAAGACGATCACAGCAGGAGTAAGAAGAGGAGACTTTATGGTGTCCCTAGACTTGAAGGACGCCTACTATCATGTTCCGATCCACAACAGTCACAGGAAATTTCTCAGATTTTCAATCAAAGGGAAACACTATCAGTTCACGTGCCTCCCCTTCGGGCTAGCCTCATCCCCGAGGGTATTCACGAAAGTGCTAATAACAGTTATAGCGAATCTCAGAAAGAAGGGGATTCTGTTATGGCCCTATTTGGACGATATTTTGATAGCTGCTCCCTCCAAGAAGATTCTAATGGGACAGCTCAAGATAGTCATGGAGTACTTACAGTCACACGGATGGCTAGTGAACGTAGAAAAGAGCCAGCACAAAGAATAAAGTTTCTTGGAGTGATGATAGATTCCCTGAGGTTCAATATTTCCCTGTCAGAGGAAAGATGTATGAAGATAAGAGATCTAACAGTCGCCTTGACAGAAAGAAGGGTTGTAGTTCTCAGAGATTGGGTGAGGCTTCTGGGAATGATGTCATCCACGATCGGGATAGTTCCATGGGCTCAATGGAATATGAGAGAATTACAGTGGGCAGTGTTGCCATACCTAAAGAGAAGATGGGCAAAAACAGAGAAGGTGTCAATTCCAGACAAAGCGAGAAAATCTCTGTCATGGTGGAGCAAGCCAACCCTGAGGGACAAGGTGACGTCGTTGCGGGTGCCCAAGTTTGTAGTCATTACAACCGAGGCGAGCCAGTCGGGCTGGGGAGCCCATTCCGAAGGAGAGACAGTACAAGGGCTATGGACAAAAGGAGAAAGTCTGAATTCATCCAATTGGCGAGAGGCCGAGGCGGTATGGAGAGCAATCGAGTTCTTTTCTCCAAGAATCAGGAAGTCAGATTTGAGAATCTTCTCGGACAATACCTCAGTCGTGGCCTACCTAAATCATCAGGGGGGTACGAAGAGCAAGTCCCTAATGAATGTAGTTGCGAAGATAGTGTCATGGGCAGAAGAGAATCTGAATTCCCTAACAGCCTTATTCATGCCCGGGAAACAGAATGTACTGGCAGACTTTCTCAGTCGAAAGCAGATCCTCCCAGGCGAGTGGGAGTTGAATGGAGAGACCTTCAGGGAACTGACCAGCCGGTTCGGAGTTCCAGAAGTAGACCTCATGGCAACACATTTGAACAAAAAGGTAGAGAAATTCTTCTCCAGATATTGGCTACCCCAAACATCAGCAGCAGATGCCTTATCAGTCCAGTGGACGTTCCGGCTAGGGTATGTGTTCCCACCAATTCCATTAATTCACAAAGTGCTAAAGAAAATAATGGAGGATCAGGTAGAGGTGATAATAATCCTTCCTTTCTGGCCTCGGAGATCCTGGTTTGCAACAGTACAGAGATTGGCGATTCTAGGTCCATGGACCCTCCCTCTCAGACAAGATTTGTTAAGACAGGATCAAGTGCTTCACCCGGATCCAGCTACTCTAGCTTTGACGGCTTGGAGATTGAGAGGAACTCCTTGAAGCAGAAAGGTCTCTCAGATCAAGTGGTGGCGATCCTGCTACAAGCAAGGAAGAAAGTTTCTTCGAATATCTACTATAGGGTATGGCGTACCTTTATCAACTGGAGAGGGGTAACTTTACCAATCCAAGAGACATCCACAGCAGAGGTTCTACAGTTCCTGTGTAGAGGGTTCTCCGAGGGTCTGGCCAACTCTACATTAAAAGTGCAGATCTCAGCCTTGAGCGTTCTGGTGGAGAGGAGGTTAGCAGAAGAACAGTTGATTATAAGATTCTGTAACGCAATTAAAAGGATGAGACCTCCAATTAGAGCGCTAGTAGCATCATGGGATCTGAATTTAGTTCTGACGACCTTAATGAAACCTCCATTTGAACCCTTGTCCGAGACTTCATTGAGATATTTAACATGGAAGACAGTATTCCTAGTTGCCATAACATCGGCAAGAAGAGTCAGTGAACTACAAGCCCTTTGGGCTGAAGAACCTTATTTAAAGATACTTCCAGGAAGAATTGTTTTAAAGACAAATCCACATTTCGTTCCAAAGGTGATTTCTGAATTTCACCTCAATAAGGAAATCTCACTACCTTCATTCTATCCTGACCCACAGAGTGAAGAAGAAGAATTGTTACACAAACTGGACGTGGTAAGATGTATTACCATTTACCTACAAAGAATGGAGGAAGTTAGGCAATCAAGAAGCCTGTTCATCATCCCAGAGGGAGCCAGAAAGGGGCTTACACCTACCAAGCAGACCATCGCTAGATGGTTGAGAGAAGTTATCTCATTTGCATATAAATTGGAAGGAAGAGAAGTTCCGGCAATCATTTCGGCACACTCCACGAGGGCTACGGCGACGTCCTGGGCTCTGAAGGCGAATGCATCAGTCAAGGATCTGTGCGACGCTGCTACTTGGTCCTCAGTTCATACCTTTTCAAGGCATTATGAGCTAGATGTATCAAGAACTCAATTTGGGGGTCAAGTTTTGCAGAGTGTGTTTAAAAAGTAAAAATCTATAGAACATGCTATTGTGTCCCTCCCTTTCTTATTGGCTTTGGTATTTTCCCAATGTTAAGGCTGCCATGGGATCGTAGAAGAAAATGTTGGATTATACTCACCGATAATTCCTTTTCTTCTTAGAGACCATGGCAGCCATGGTTTGCCCTCCCTTTGTGTTCTTTTTTCCCAGGAATGGAAGGAGACACTCGAAAAGACACCAGGGTCTGGGAGGAGCAGGGATTTATACAGGAAGGGGAGGTCCCTGGGAAAAAAGTAACCTGTCTAATTACGAGGAGGAGGGATGAAATCCCAATGTTAAGGCTGCCATGGTCTCTAAGAAGAAAAGGAATTATCGGTGAGTATAATCCGACATTATTATCTTCTAAAAGGTGCTAAATAAATAAGAAGTAGAATCTGATTGGTTGCTGGTCCCATCTTCAATAGAAATCCCATCTTAGTAAATTTAACAATTCGAGTGTTCATACCAGTGCTCCAGTCTTGTCTTCACTTCCCCCTACATACAGTATATACAAGCCAGCAAATATATTGCTTATAATTCAGGCTTTTAAAGTTAATCTAAATACAATATAGTCGATCTTACAACTCAATTAAAATAGGCATAATTATTGTCAACATTGATGTATACAGCACTAGCATACTCCACAGTAGTTTGTAATTTGAACTATGGCAACAAAAACAGACTGTCAATTACCAAAGAGATAAGAGGGCCCCCTGCTGGCAAGCTTATAAGAATGTGTACATTCACAAAGGGCTGAATTCCATCAGCCACGGTTGATTACCACGGGCTAATTGATATGCTAACGCTCTTAAATTATACAATTTAAGGTGGAAAAGACTTTACTATTGAAATGCGATTGTGTGACAAGGGAATCTCCAGGACATACGGTAAGGTCAGCCGAATTCGACTGTACGAATGCATTCACCATCGATAACACGGCCGTATATGGCCATAGTGTTGCAAATTTACAATCATTCGTACGAATGACAAGTAGACCATGTTTTTGCAGCATATTTGCCTGAAGCCTGCACAGATCTGCAAGATAAATAAGAAAATCATTAAAAAATAAATGGAGTGCCAGGCTTGGTCATTGAGCCGGCCCTGAAATACAGGGGGGGGGGGGGGGGGGAGGGAGCCCCTGTATTTCTATAACCAGCACAAGGCTCATGGTCCAGTCCTGGTTCTCAAAAATCCTGTCTTCCAAATGACCACGGCCGTCCGGTTTCAATACCTTGCGGTATCTTTTTCAAGAAAAAGATACCGCAAGGTATTGAAACCGGTCGGCCGTGGTCATTTGGAAGATATCGCAAGGTATTGAAACTGGTCGGCCGTGGTCATTTGGAAGAACAGTGAAAGGGACCAGACGGATTCTCCACTCTAAATCCATTATCCAGGGATGCCTGTTTTGGAATAACAACACATGCTTTTTTTGGCTGTAATCACCTGTAGACATAATTGAATGGATCCTGAGATCCTAAACACTATCTATTTTTATCTGTGTTTTATTAAAAAAAGTGTGTTTTATTGCACCATGATGTTTTTCTTATCTGTTTGAGACACAATTCTTATCCAAGAAGGAGAGTGAGAGGAGCATTGGTTCCATAGTGACGAGCACCGTCCCTCCCTTCATGCGCTGTTGTCTACCACATATGTAGACCTCACTAGTGGGTACGAGTTAACGCCATCATTATTTAAGTCATTTCTATTGTTGAAACAATATCACACTATTGTGGCTTTTTGTTTTTCTCTTTTGGGTCTCATCTTGAATTTTTTATAAGCGCCTTTAACACCTGCCAATCCTGTATGGTATTATAGTCTCAGCCTGCCACCATGTTGTACGTTACTTATGCCAGACAATCATGGGGTAATGTATGCAGAGCTTAGCCCACTCTTATGGAGCTAAGCTTGGCATTTCCTGGGGCTAAATGAGCGTCTTCATAGCATAATTACAGTACAACATGGTGGCGGGTTGAGACTATCGGCCACAATGGAGCCCACCCTTATGGAGCTACAGTAAGCTCTGCATACTGTACACTGGTAAAGTGGAAGCAAAGGTGGACAGTAAATGGCAATGGCGCTTCACATATCCATCCATGGCACTGTACTGTAGTTTTCATTATTGGAGCGATCGCCAACCAGCTGCGAAGCATTGTAATCACAAGAATTTGTAACCGTACGCCATAACGGGTCATTTCTCATGTCCTGACAATGAAGCCAGGATGGTGGGTCAACAGTATAGATGAGTCTGGCTACATCAGTATGGCCATTTCTATCAGTCCCTGCCCCAGTAGAGCTTACAATCTATATTCCCTACCACATGTACATGCACACATTCACTACCTGGGGGTGTGTAGGCAAGGCGGATTAAGAGTGCGATTCAGGAATTTGGTGCTTGCAGAAAAGAGGACTTTTCTGGGAGCGCCTCAGTGACTGGAGGGTAGAAGAAAGGCTTGTTGACTGAGTGAGGCAATTCCATAGAATGGATGCAGACAGAAGAAAGTGCAGTATCTGGTAAATTTTGGATGGGTGCAGAATATTTTCTCGGCATTCATAATGATGACATGTTTATTTTGCCAAAATTGACCATGTCAACATCGAAGTGAAGTCTACATTGTCGACATGTTGACAAAGTCTATTGACTGTAATTATGGGGTAGATTTATTAACAGACGATCAGGGGAATATGCGCTATCCCCGTGCGTTATTGCAGGGGATAGCGCTTCCCCTGATCTAGGAAACCGCCAAGCGGGTGTCTGTCGTGCGGCGGTGTGGGGCAGGTGGCATAGCGCAGCTACGATATTTAGTAGTGCGCACCTGCCTCCTGCCTAATTTATGAACAGTCAGCATCGTTGACCGTTCCGCCGCCTGCAGCTATCGACTTCAACAGCTGCAGGCGGCGATGCCCTATGCCCACAGCAGGGACAGCGCTGTCCCTGCTGCTGGCTCTGAGTTGCGCTGGTGATCTCGCGAGAGTAGCATGCGCAGTGCGCAGGCCGGGGGGAAGGAGACAGCGCATCAGTATTAACTGATACGCTGTCTCCAGGAGGGGACATCGCCAGAGGGGGGAATTGACACTCCCCCGCTTCGGCCAGCAAGATATTGATATATCTTGTCGGTGTCCCCTCCTGCTTCGCCTTGCTAATGAGGCGAAGCAGGAACTGTTATAGCGGCGCGTTTAGCACCGCTATAATAAATCTACCCCTATATCCCTAACCTTAATCCAAATGTAAAGGTTGACTGTGACTGTCGACATCTTGATCAGAGATATACCTACAGTGAACCTGTTGGATGGGTCAGAAAGGTTTTGCATTCACTGATAAACTCAATTTTTTGTAGGACATCTTTATCCAGGGATATTCTATAAAAAAAATAGGTAAAGGATGCCCTGATCAAATGAGCCCAGAAAGTGTAGTTTATATATTTTAAAATTACTGACCCAATACAGACTTCATTACATTGGAACACAGTATAATTACAGTTGCGTTATGCTCATAGTCATTAAAAGGGATGTACAAATCTGAGAAATCATCCCATAGCAACATCGGGGACACTGCAATCATGTTCTTACCGGCACACAGCTAGTGATGCCCCCTCCGCCATAGAAGAATTCCTCCTCAAAGACAATGATGGAAGTGTGCCTGGGAATTAAAACAAATAATAATTAGTGGCATCAGGTGATTAGTGAGATTGCTCTACAGTCACAGGACTATTAGCTGGGATACATGAAAATCACATATTTGGACAGAATTATTTATGTTTCATGGGGCCTTATAGTCATATATTTAATACCATCATAAAGTACCCTGCACCTGTCACAACATGTCCGGTTCCTATTTCCTGGTTGGGATGTCACTGGTGCTTCTAGCACACTCTATTATGTATCTGAGCAAAGAGATACAGACCAGTGTAAAAGAAGCACCAGAGCAGAGAGCGACACCCCAGGCAGGAAAGAAGAACTGCAGGCGTTATGACAGGTGCAGGGTGCGAGCATGGCCACGAAAATTAATAAATAATAGGAATAAAAAGTCATCATGGCCATCCAAACAACATTGTAGATGTATGGAAAAATAAAAAAAAAATATTTATAACTTTAAATATTCTCAAAACAATCAACAATTATGTGAATTAAACAAAAACACATTACGCCAAGTGATTTTTAAATGAAGACTTAACACAGAATTATGGAACTACAAGAAGCAGCAAAATATTACTGCCTCTTTAGTTCTGATGAGCTGTCATTTTTCAACCGCTTTTTTTATAGTAACTGCTTGGCATAGGCATGTAGGTATTCCACTACACTGTGTAAAAGTAAAATAAATAGATTAATAAATAATAGTCCATACACACTGGGCGACTTTGAGCTGAAGTTTTGTATTTTGAGCTGATAACCACGAGTGTGTATGGGGCAGCAATGAGCGGTGAGTGCTGATGCGTGCTCCTGCATCATCGCTGGCCCTGTCTCTCATCTGCTGGTTTTACCAGCAGATGAACGACAGGTGGACGGCTTTTTCAGCCAAGCGTTTTTCACCCTCATCGGTCTGCAAAATCGTCCAGTGTGTGTGGACCTTAAAAAACACCTTGCATCACACGCTTTATAAAAGACTTTGGGGCACGTTTATTAAGCTCAATGAAATTATAAATTGGCTGGTTACAGACTGGGTTTGAAAAATGAGTTAGGAGCTGTTTGCTCGGTGATAAAGTACCAGCCACTTTATCCCTTCACAGAGCTTAATAAATATGCCCCTTTAATTTTTGATTGTGAGAAAGCGTCAATACTTTCTCATTGTTACTTAGATATTTATTCCACTATCAGACATGCGACCTGGGAATTACCCAGCAGTTTGAGTGCCAGGTCATTTTACCGGGTGCACTTTCACCCTGAGCAGCAAATTACAGGGTTAAAAATGGTACTTGTGTATTATCACGGCGCCCGGCTATGCTACGTTTTCAGTGTAGGTAAGCTACATTGTCAGCGTTGCCCAACAGCTGCCTAGGGCAGTCAGCATAGCGACTCCGTGGCAGCCCTGTGTAGTCAGCGTAGTGTCCCCGTCAGGCAGCTAGTCACCGTACTGTCCCCGGGAGCTTCAGCTCTGTCCCCGGCAAGCCTGCAGATGCCGGCGGAGAGGGGATCATGCGGGCGCTGGCGGAGAGGCGCTACGCTCCTGCATCTCAGTAAGTATTGCGGCAGGGTACGGCAACCCTGCCAACAGGGTTAGGGGATCGGTAGCACGTGCGTCTCCTGCACAAAGTTGGGGTGCGGCCGCAAGTGTGTCTCATGCACAATAAAGGAGGCATTTGCCAATACAAATGCCTCCATTTGAAACCCCCACTATCGACGCCAGCCTGAAGCTTGGAGAGTGCAGCGAGCCCCATAAGGGGATGCATTACGCGTCCTCCCGACCTGTTCATACCCCCACTATCCACGTCGGTGTGAATTTGATTTTATAAAGTGTGGCAAGCGTAACGAGCCCCACGAGGGGATGTGGATTACTTTACATGTATTCCGTGTCCGCTCGCCACGCTTTATAAAATCAACTCTACGCCGACGTGGATAGTGGGGGTATGAAAAAAAAAAATCATAACTGAACATAAACTATCCTGATCTTTTCTGTTACATACTCTATAGTAAGTTTGAGTTAAACAGGATTCGTTTTTTTATATCTTGGAGAAATAAATGAGACTGATCTATAAAAACCAGGACACACGGGAGCCTTAGCATTACTACAAGGCAAAGGGATGTTACAAGGGATAGGATAGTTGCTGGCATGGCACTTGTGTGTGTGACAGGACTGCTTATTCCCAAGTACAGCTAAAGTGCACAAAATACATTTTCCTGAGCATAATTATTATACAGTATTAAAAAAACCCTAATAAAGTAAAACCAGACACTCACCAGATCCCTTCTAGCTGTTTCCCTGAGGAGAACAAAGACAGAATATGAAAATGTCAGTATGCATATAATACATTGGGTGACAGCACCATATGACACACATACACCCCCACACATGTGGAAATGGTTGGGTGCTTTCTAACAAATCTCTGACTATAGAACTGGGTAGGTTTCTGGGACCTCCTCCCACCTGATGGCTATGCCAGTGACAGGCAGTGGGTACTGCAGGTGGCTCCTTTGGGGCATAACATCCTACTAGCACTGTCCATTAAGCCATAGTCACGGCGGCATGCACATACATACATACATACATACATACATTCATACACATCTAAGAGACGTAGTTACCCAGCATGACAGGGCTGAGGCGGCGTGCCAGGCCCCGGGAGAGGTCGTACACGTACAGACGGACGGGAGTCGGTACTGGAGCTTGCTCCATAGCAGCAACCTTCTGTATCACACCCACAGCACAACACACCGAAAGCAGCAACAGAGTCTCTGTGAATGACAGCCCGGCAGCAGTGGGCGGGCACACACGTTACTGGGCACGCCCACTGCGGGGAGTCCGGCCATTCAGAGCCAGATCACCCTGTTGACGAACGTCCGCCTACCGGTCGGAGGCCGCACATTACGTTGGGGAGAAGGTCACGCCCATTTGCCATGTCATTACTAATAAGGGCGCTGCTGTGTCACTGAGAGAACATGCTGATACATCATACCACGCCCCCCCGGCTGTGGCGCTGGATGATGACGTGTGGAGCATGGCGTCACTGAAGTGACCCGAAACTGTGGAACGCAAATTGAAATTACGTGAGACTTTCGTGTATCGGCGGCGGCGGGAAGTGTAGCATACTTCCTGGGAAGGATTGTTGCGATAAACACAAGGTGATTTACCCGTGGCTGTCCAGCTGTTGTTGTGGTACTAAACGCGCCAGCATTCTGCCAGGGATTATTGGAAGATACAGTTCTAAAACTGGCCGGACATGTTGCTTTATACTGGTCAGGTGTAGCCGAGGTGGTGCTGTGCAAAAAGAGTGAAATAGCCCAGTGTTCCGCAGTTGCTCTCACTTTCCAAAAGTTTTCTAATTGTATATGCTGTGCCAGTCATCTTCCCTTGTTGTAATGGCTTCGTCGAATTGCTGTGCTCAAGCCTAATGATGAGGCCGACTTACCGACACCCCGTCCTGTTGCCCAACCAAGTAACTGAGTCTGAGATGAGACCACGTACTTTGGGCAATTTAAATCCTATAAATCACAACCAAAACACTTTCTGTGCTCCAGGCTAAACGCCGCATGCTGTAGTTGGTGTGAAAGTTGCATCAGCCCAATGCAGAGTTGTGTCTGGACGTGTCCTGGTTGCTCTGGTGTTCCAGAAAAAACAATTGTGGGCAACACTAAAAGCAGTATAAATACACCTGTATCATGTCATGCAGGACTATTGCTGCTGTATGATAATTTCGGCATTTAATAGTGTATTGGGGCAGTACGGATGGTGTAATGCTTAGCATTATTGCCTCACAGCATGGGTTTGATTCCCACCATGGCTCTAACTGTGTGGAGTTTGTATATTCTCCCCGTGTTTGCGTGGGTTTCCTCTGGGTACTCCAGTTTCCTCCCACAATCCCAAAATATACTGATAGGCTAATTGGCTCCCCAAAAATTAACCCTAGAATGTCTGTGTGTGGGTGGACATGTGGTAGGGAATATAGATTGTAAGCTCCACTGGGGCAGGGACTGATGTGAATGTTCAACTATACTCTGTAAAGCGCTGCGGAATATGTATGCGCTATATAAGAAACTGATGATGATAAGTTAGAATGGGTATGGATCATTTGGTCGGCAGAATGAAGTTTGACATACATTGGGTTAACCACTGAAGTGTGACAGGCCTTAGGTTGACACAGACAAAAGGTTGACAGGGCCATATTGTCGACACATGCATTAGGTTGACATGGGTTTTTTTTGTCCCAAATGTTGGCATGGGCACTGTATTGGTGCATTTGGTATGCTAGGCACTCTATTCTATTCCTCCTCATGCCCTAGAGGATGGTAGAGCATCAAATAACCTACATCGACCTTCCCAATGTCAGCCTAATGCATATTTTGACCTTAGGCATGTTGACCTTTTTCCTGTGTTGACCTTCAGTGGTCGTCTCAATGTTTGTTGACCTTCATGGTCCTAAGGACAAGTCGGACCTGATTCCCCCCTGCAGCTCCCCGGGAGGGGGACACACGATTTGGCACTTGATGTGCCAAGTTTTGCAAATGATACATCGCATGCGATGTATCATTTGCAACTCCAGGGGAGCTGCAATGTGAAGTGAGCAGGGGGCAGGGGGACATTGAGGCGGCTGGGGGACATTGAGGCGGCTGGGGGGACGGACGCTGCGGGGGACACAGAGGCGGCAATTACTTACAGCTGAGCCGGGAGCTGTCTGTACCGAAGAAAAAAAAAAGCCCATACAATGAATGGGCAGCCTGTGATTGGCTGCTGAGCGCTCTCTCAGCCAATTGCTGACTGGCTGAGAGAGCGCTCAGCCAATCACAGGCTGCCCATTCATTGTATGGGCTTTTTTTTTTTTTTCCTTCCGTACTGACAGCTCCCGCCGGCTCTATGCCGCCTGTGTCCCCCGCAGCGTCCCCAGCCCCCCCTGCTCCCTCTACCGCCGCCCCACTAGGTCCCAAGTCGGGTGGTCGGACGTGCAGCAGGTCCGACCACCCGACGCAGATCCGATGCGCACGGGACCGCGCATCGGATCTGAGGGGACATCAAAACTAGCCGATTTTGGTCCGATTTCGGCCAGATCCGACTGATCTGGCTGAAATCTGACCAAAATCTGCTAGTGTATGGGGGCCTTAAGTACATTTTAGATTTAATCTGTTTATGCCACTTCTGTTTGATAATATTACACATACAATGCATGCAGGTGTGCCCTCATATATTGTGCTGAAGTTGCGGCAAATACCCATCTTGGCACGCCGTGTCCTTGGCGATTTGGCTGCACAGAGCTACTTTCTTTGTCAAAATATGAAACCTTTGCAAAACTACATTGCTGGCGTGCACTGATCAATGTGATGTGCAACATATGTGTGCCATGTAGGAATCTGTAACCAGGACTGTGGTGCAGTGGCAGTGGTTTTGTCCAACCCAACTTCATTGTGCATCATCTGTGTCTTTCTACCTAATTCAAATTCCTGTGTGGGTCAAGTCCGTAGCCCAATGTCTTTAGTACACAGTGAGTAATGTTTTGCTGCATTACATGCCTTTCACATGCTGTATAGATGCATGAGGACATATTTGCATGTGTTGGCTCTGGCATTAGTACTGGCAGTTTAAAATATACTGGAAAGCTCTTGTAGCATAATCATGGTGTGGCCTCATAACTGGTAGTAATAAGCAAATCTTGTTTCAGTTGTACAGTTAAAGGCCTAGGGCAGATTTACTGACTAGCAGACTGTACATCCACTCATGTCAGCAGTATAAACCAGCCATTGTGCTGGCTTGTACAGCCATGCCCACCTATATGAAAAGGTTTACATCCTTAATTTGCATATCTTGCAAATTGTTGGCTTAAAATTATTATTTTTTTTTGCATTTTGTCCAGTCCTTTAACTTTGTAATGTCAATCCATGGTGTAACTTTTTTTCTTTACTTTGTGTAATTTTGTTGATTCACTTATGTAGTCCACATTTTATATTCCTTCCAGACATCTATAAACATGCCAGAGTGGGGTTCCTACTATGCTAATGAGGAGGGGGAAGAAGATGAAGAAGCGGAAGATGGAGAAGCAGGACATAGCGGTAAGATAACTTGGGTGTTATTTCTGAGGTCACAGAAGTAGGTGTACACAGTGCTTACATTTGTATGTAAAAAACAAACCCTTTTTTAACCCCTTCCCGACATTTGACGTATATATACGTCATGGCCGGGAAGTACTTCCCGACACATGACGTATATATACGTCATGACTTCAAACTGTCACTGCGTCTAGAGACGCAGTGACAGAGGGACGATGTCTGCTGTCCCTGACAGCAGACATGTCCCTGCATGCCCAGGGGGGGCTGCGATGCCGCCCCCCCGTCGGCGATCGCTGTGATTGGCTGTTCAATGTGAACAGCCATTCACAGCGTTTTCTGTGTCACCGGCGAATAACGTTCGCCGGTGACACGGGATCGGAGGTGATTGGTGCTGTAAAGTACAGCACCAATCACCGCGGGGTGTAAGGGTGACACTGGTGTCACCCCGCCCGCCCCCAAAGGCCGTGATTGGTTCGTCGGACCGACGGACCAATCACAGCCATGGAGGGGGGTTTAAACTAATACCCCTTTTACACCAAAAACCCTGGTCGGACCCTGGTCTTTGAATGCTGGAGTATCCAGGGTCTGACCCTGCTTTATACCCCATTTACACAGCACTTTGACCTGGGTCGGACCTGGGTCTGCACCATTTACACTGAACCTGGGTCAGCCCTGCCTTAAATAATATTTTATATATATATTTATAGAAAAAAAAAAAATATATATATATATATATATATATATATATATATATATATATATATATATATATATATATATATATATATATATATATATAGAAATATATAATATATAGAAATATAATATATATATATCAGGGCTGACCCAGGTTAAGTGGTTTTTTTTTTTTTTTTAAGGTGCTGGGGGTGCCGGAGGGTACCTGTCCTGCCTGCTGTGCTTGGTGTACCTGGGGGTACCGGGGTGCTGGGGGGTGCAAGGGGTGCTGAAGGTACCTGTCCTGTCTGCGGTCGGATCTCAGCGGAGAAGATGATGTGCGCCGTTGCTGTACCACCCCCCCCCCCCCCCCCCCCCCCCCTCCCCGGCAGACGGTCCGTGCGGCGTATGGAGTGTCAGTGGCGGGGGTCCCTCTGGCGCATGGGAACTAGTACTAGTTCCTATGCGCTGGAGGGACCGCCGATACTGACACTCCATACGCCGCAGGGACCGGCTGCCGGATGCGGGGGGGGGGGGTGATACAGCAGCGGCGCACATCATCTTCTCCGCTGAGATCCGACCGCAGGCAGGACAGGTACCCCCAGCACCCCCGTACCCCCAGCACAGCAGGCTGACAGGTACCCCCCTCTCCTCAGCAGCCGCAGGGACCCCCCTCCTCCCGCAGCAGCTGGGAACATCTTCCCCAGCGCTGCACGCTGTGGACCCGCTGCGGGTGCCTGCACCCGCAGCGGGACCATTTACACCGACATTTACACGGGTCCTATCCGTGTTCTACCCAGGTCAGGACCTGGGTAGAGGACCCGTGTAAATGGAAACGGATACCCCCCATTTACACCGCCGCGGATCCGGGTCTGACCCGCCGCTGACCCGGATTTTTCGGCGGTGTAAAAGGGGTATAACGGTGACTGCACTGCAGACGCCATTCCGGTCTGGAATTGCGTGCAGTGCGGTCACGGTGCCCAGCTGCCGCCATATACTGACCAGAACCTTGCTAAATACTTACCTGATCACTGCCTGGATATTGCTTCTTCTTGTGACATCCTGTGCTGTGTTGTGCTGTGTTGTGCTGCTGCGAGTTATTAGAGATAGAGAGAGATAGAGAGAGATAGAGAGAGATAGAGAGAGAGAGATTGTGCTATATATTTTTTATATAACTGACTGCTGCCCCCCCTTTTGTGCTGATCAGTATAAATTAACTGATCAGCAACTTTTTTGGGGGCGCAGGTTTTTTTTAATATATATATATATATATATATATATATATATATATATATATATATATATATATATATATATATATATATATATATATATATATATATATATATATATATATATATATATATATATATATATATATATATATATATATATATATATATATATATATATATATATATATATATATATATATATATATATACCTGTCAGTGCTGCAGTGTCATAGGGCAGTATTCAATGAGAAAAATTCGCTGTGATTTCTGGAGAGTTTGTGCTTTTCACGCGGTGGAGAGAGGTTTTTTTTCTCCAAAGGCGAGCCACCCTATTCAATGTGAAATATTCTCCGTCTTTCTAAGTGATTCTCGCCGTCTCTCTCCGTGTAGAAATTCTCCATCTTTTGATGGAGAGCAGGAATGTGAACTTTTAAACTAAAAGGGTGTTTTTTTTTAATTTTGGTGTAAAAAAATCAGGTTTTTTTTTCTGTGAAGGGCCATGTTATTTTTATTCATGTGCCTATAGCACATGAATATATATTTATTTTTAAAAAAAAATATTTTTTTACATTTTTTTTTTTTTTTTTTTTTTACACAGTGCAGCCAGCAGGGGGCCGGAGCGCTCGAGCCGCTCATTAGATATTCATATATTCACTGCACCCGATGCACGTTCGGGTACAGTGAATACTGGGTCCCCCGCTGGCTATAGGGGGGGCAGCCTGTGCTGCCTGGGTCCAGGGGAGCCCTGCTCCCTTCCCCATATCCCCTGCAGCAGCCAAGAGAGACTTTAATCTCTCTTGGCTGCTACGTCCCCCGGCTCCCTGACAGCTCCCTGCCGCGGACGCTCGTCCGCTGCAGGGGTTAAGACTCGCCGCGAGTGGCGGCGAGTCTTTAACACGTTGAATAGGGGGAGCAGGAGTGGCAGCGAGCCCTCCGGAACACGGAGAGTGCACGGCGAGCAAAAAAAAATGCTCGCCGTGCACGGAGAATATTTTCATTGAATACTGCCCATAGAGTGATAGATAGTGAGAGATAGAGAGATACAGAGAGATAGTGACAGAGAGTGATAGAGACTGCTATATTTTGTGTCTGCTGCCCCCCTTTTGTGCACCCCCAGCAACTTTTTGAGGGTGCAGGGGTTATTTTTCATATATATAACTGGCAGTGCTGCTGCTGCAGTGTCATAGAGTGATAGATAGAGAGAGAGAGAGAGATAGTGACAGAGAGTGCTACATTTTGTGTCTGCTGCCCCCGCCTTTTGTGCTGATCACTATATCTGAGGTGATCAGCAACTTTTTGGGGGTGCAGAGGTTTTTTTTTTTATATATACCTGTCAGTTGCTGCCAGTTGCACTGTCAGTTGCACCAAAGGTTGTGCACCTGCTGCCCCTCACTGGTAATCAGTGTCGCATCACTGATCACCTTTTTTTTTTTTTGTGGGTGCTGTGGGGTCTTTTTTAATTTTTTTTTTACACACACTGTGATTTTGTGGGTGTCCTGTGGCCACTGTGCGCTGATCAGTGACGTACATCACTGATCAGCTTTTTCGGCACAGGGTTGATCTATTTTTTTTTTTTTTTTTTTTGATCAAATTCCTGTTGCCTTTGAGCGCTGTTCAGTGACGGACGTTACTGACCAACATCTGTGCTCAATTTTTGCCGCAGGACCTTTTTTTTTTTTTTTTTTTTTTTTTTTTTTTTACCCCTTCAATTTTTTTTTTTTTTTTTATAAAGTATTTTTTTTTCTGCACTACATACACACTACACACTACATACCCCCCGGGTTGAAATAAAGTTTGTACCCCCCCCCCCCCTACACTATACACGTGTTGAAACATTTCACTACCAGTAACACAAAAATAAAAATGGCATCCCAAATGTCATCCCAAATGTCATCCCAGTCATCCAGAAGAATGTATTCAGCGGAGGAGGCATATGCCATGCTTGCCTCTGACTCTGACACAGCCAGTGATGCAAGCGGGGAATTTGAAGGATTCGCCTTAAGCTCCTCTTCCTCCTCTGGTGATGAGGGACCCCCTCAAAGACGCCCCCGTAGAGCAGCTGAGACCCCCCCCCCCCAATAATTGATCTCGTATGGACCCCACCACCAGACAATTTTGAGCCCCAGGTTCCTGAGTTTTTGGCCATGCCAGGAATCCAATTTGATTCCACAGGTCTCAGAGAAATTTACTTTTTCAAATTATTTTTCTCTGATGATTTTATAAATTTAATGGTGGACCAAACTAATTTATATGCCCAGCAGTTTATTGCTCAAAACCCCACGTCATCATTTGCTAGGTGGACCCCTGTAGATGCAGTAGAGATGATGACGTTTTGGGGTCTGGTGTTACATATGGGCATAGTAAAAAAGCCAGAAATTAGGCAATATTGGAGTACAGATGTTCTGTACAGCACCCCATTTTACCGTATGGCCATGCCCCGGGCTCGATTTGAGACGATCCTTAAATTTTTGCATTACAACGATAATGCACAGTGCCCACCCAGAGATGATCCCACCTTTGACCGGCTATTCAAAGTCAGGCCGGTCATTGATCATTTCAGTGCCAAATTTGAAGAGATGTACATCCCAGATAAATTAATTTGCATAGACGAGTCCCTTATACATTTTAAAGGAAGGGTTAAATTCCGCCAGTACCTTCCCAGTAAGAGGGCAAGGTATGGCATAAAAATGTATAAGCTGTGTGAAAGCACCTCAGGGTACACTCACAGGTTTAGGGTATATGAAGGGAAGGATTCAAGAATTGAACCGCCAGAATGCCCCCCCTCCCTCGTAGGTGTTAGTGGAAAAATTGTCTGGGATTTAGTGCACCCCTTCCTGGATAAAGGTTATCACCTCTATGTGGATAACTTTTACACTAGCATCCCCCTGTTTAAGGCCCTTGGTTCAAGAGGTACAGCAGCTTGCGGTACTGTGCGCAAGAACCAAAGAGGCCTCCCAAAAACGCACATTGCCCAAGTAATGAGAAGGGGTGAAAGCAGGGGAATATGCACCGAAAATATGTTGTTGGTCAAATATAAGGACAAGAGGGATGTCCTTATACTGACAACAATTCACGGAGACAGTACCACCTCCGTCCCTGTACGAGGTACCAGTACCCACACCTCAAAACCTAATTGTATCCTGGATTACAATAGGTACATGGGCGGAGTGGATCTTTCAGATCAGGTACTGAAGCCGTACAGTGCCCTGCGGAAAACAAAAATCTGGTACAAGAAGCTGGCCGTGTATATCATCCAGATGGCACTGTATAACGCTTACGTGCTATTCCGTTCTACCGGCCAGAGGGGGACATTTATGCACTTTCAAGAGGAAGTCATAAAGGGCCTAATATTTGGGAACCAGCAGGCAGAGGGCCCCAGTACTTCTAGTACTGGCCCCCGTATTGTACCAGGGCAGCATTTTCCGAACGAAATCCCCTCCACTGCAAGAAAGGGCAGGACACAAAAAAGGTGCAAAGTTTGCTATAAAAAGGTAATAAGAAAGGAAACTATTTTCCACTGTGAAACTTGCCCCGACAAACCCGGCCTATGTATAAAGGAGTGTTTTAAAATATACCACACATCTATGGATTATTAGGTTCATCATTTCACCGTGCTTCGGGGGTCTTGCTAATGCCACATAGCACCCACCAACATTCCACCAGAATCTGAGCTGCAAAATCCAAAAATCACTCCTTCCCTTCTGAGTCCTGCCATGCACCCAACTGGTATTTTTTGGTCACATATGAGGCATTGCCATACTCGGGAGAAATTGGGGCACAGATTTTGGGGTGCTTTTTCTCCTTCATACCTTCTGAAAATGAAAAATTTTGAGCCAGAACTGCATTTTTGTGTAAAAAAAAATGTAATTTTTCATTTTCACTGCCCAGTTGTATCAAAATTGGTGAAACCCCTGGGGGTTTGAAATGTACACTATACCCCTAGATGAATTCCCTGAGGGGTGTAGTTTGCAAAATGGGGTCACTTGTGGGGGGGTTCCACTGTATTGGTGCTTTGGGGGTCTTGCTAATGCGACATAGCACCCACCAACATTCCACCAGAATTTGTGCTGCAAAATCCAAATATCACTCCTTCCCTTCTGAGTCCTGCCACTTTTTGGTCACACATGAGGCATTGCCGTACTCGGGAGAAATTGGGGCACAGATTTTGGGGTGCTTTTTCTCCTTCATACCTTCTGAAAATGAAAAATTTTGAGCCAGAACTGCATTTTTGTGTAAAAAAAAATGTAATTTTTCATTTTCACTGCCCAGTTGTATCAAAATTGGTGAAACCCCTGGGGGTTTGAAATGTACACTATACCCCTAGATGAATTCCCTGAGGGGTGTAGTTTGCAAAATGGGGTCACTTGTGGGGGGGTTCCACTGTATTGGTGCTTGGGGGGTCTTGGTAATGCGACATAGCACCCACCAAAATTCCACCAGAATCTGAGCTGCAAAATCCAAAAATCACTCCTTCCCTTCTGAGTCCTGCCATGCACCCAAATGGTATTTTTTGGTCACATGTGAGGCATTGCCGTACTCGGGAGAAATTGGGGTGCTTTGTCTCCTTCATTCCTTGTGAAAATGAAAAATTTTGAGCCAGAACTGCATTTTTGTGTAAAAAATTTAATTTTTCATTTTCACTGCCCAGTTGTACCACAATTGGTGAAACCCCTGGGGGTTTGAAATGTACACTATACCCCTAGATGAATTCCCTGAGGGGTGTAGTTTGCAAAATGGGGTCACTTGTGGGGGGGTTCCTAAATTTTAGCATCTTATGGTGCCTAGAAACCTACATGGTGCCTAAAAAATAATCTCATAAAAAGGAGGCTTCAAAATCAAGTAGGTGCTCCTTCTATTATGAAGCCTGTGGTTTGGTCAACGTGCACACTAGGGCCACATATAGGATATTTATGAAAACAAAAGAATTGGGGGAATCAATTTTTAGTCACATTTCTCTAGTAAAATGTACTGTGTTCCTTAGAAAAATGTATTAAAATTGCAAATCTGCAAAAAAAATGAAATTTTGAAATTTCACCTACACTTTGTTTTAATTCCTGTAAACACCTAAAGGGTTAACAAACTTCCAAAATGCTGTTTTGAATACTGTGAGGGGTGCAGTTTTTGAAATGGTATCATTTATGGGGGTGTCTCACATACAAGTCCCTCAAAGTCACATCAGAACTGAACTGGTCCCTAAAAAAAATCAGTGTTTGAAATTTTCTTGAAAATTTGAGAATTTGCTATTCATATTGTAAGCCTCCTAGTGTCCAAAAAAATTAAAAGGAAGTTGAAATAATGATGGAAACATAAAGTAGACATATGGTCTATGTTAGTTATTAGAGTGGTATGATTATTTGTCTCACAAGCAGAAAATTTAACATTTTGCAGATTGCTAAATTTTCCATTTTTTTACGACATTTTGGTATTTTTCACAAAAAAACACAGACTGTATCGACCCAAATGTACCACTAATTTGAAGTACAATGTGTCACGAGAAAACAATCTCAAAATCACTGGGATAAGTAAAAGCAAAAAAAAGTTATCCCCACTTAAGTGATACATGTCAGATTTGGAAAAAAAGGGCTCTGTCAGGAACGCAAAAACTGGCTCTGTCAGGAAGGGGTTAATTTAAAAAATAAAACAATTGCATGGTGTTTCCTGGCATGGTTTATACAACATTGCCAATTCTAGTTTCTCTAGAGTCAGAAGGAACACCAGTGGTTGGGGGGTTCTCCCTCCATGGGTACAGCCAAACCAATTGGCAAAAAAAAAATGGAGTATGCAAATAATGCCTGCCTGAGTCTTGCTCATGGGTATAACTAGTCCTGGTGCTGTCTGATACATTGTGGTTATGGGAACAAAAGTCCCCCCCCATATTTTTTTTTTTTTTTTTTTTAATATTTTGGAGAACAAATGCTGGCTAGCACCAGTGCCAACTTGACCCTGTATTTCGTATTGACTATTTCATTTATAAATATTGTGATTATTTCTGTGATTTTAGAGATAGATTAACTATAGACTCTAAATCAGGGATGGGTAATCTTCAGCCCTTCCAGCATGCCCTGCTACAGTTTTGCTTATTGACCATGCTAAAACTGTTGCAGGACATGCTGAGATGTGTACTTCAACAGCAGCTGGTGGGCCAAAGGTTCCCCACCCCTGTTCAAGTGGTGGTGTTGCCCATATCAATCAAATTCTGTCTAGAATTTAATAGAGAAATTCTAGCTAGAATCTTGATTGCTATAGGCAACACCACCACTTGTCTGTTTTAGAAGCTTCAGTTACTCTACCCCTTAATGTTTTTCTCAGTTGGTGCAAGTTATCCCGTTGTTATTCATTTTATCTATACTGTTTTAGAGTTCCGTTACGGGGGGAGAGACAGCCTAATCTTCCTTGTAGATGCCTCAAAACAAATGTTTAATAGCCTGGATGATGATGATGCATCAACGCCATTTGACATAGCTCTGCAGGTAATACCCATTTTCACTGATACATTTTTCGGTACTTGTTTCCTAGCACGGCCACAATCGTGAGTAATCGTGTCCCTTACTTAAGGGACACGATTACCCACGATGGACCTGATTTCTTTTGAAATCAGGTCCATTTTGCCGGCTAGGATAAAATATCGGGGGCATCGCGTCGGTCGTGACCATTAACATTGGTCCCGACGCGACCGACGCGATGCCCCCGATATTTCATTAACATTGGTCCCGACGCGACCGACGCGATGCCCCCGATATTTCCATAGACTTCAATGTTAAAAAATATTTTAACATTGAAATCTTGTCGGGAAAGGTAAAATATCGGGGGCATCGCGTCGGTCGGGACCATTAACATTGGTCCCGACGCGATGCCCCCGATTTTTGCATAGGATTCAATGTTAAAAAAATTTTTAACATTGAAATGGTGTAAAAATGTCAAAAAATGTGAAATGGGTCCATATGACCCATTTCACATTATAGATGTCCCCGTCGTCGCCCCACGATAGACGCCAACCCGAAGCGTGGCGAGCGCAGCGAGCCCGCGAGGGGCGTCGGTACGCGTCCTCCGACCTTTTCATGCCCTACTATCCACTAGGGCGTGGAGTGAGAATAGAATAGTGTGGCGAGCGCAGCGAGCCACCGAGCCCGAAGCGTGGCATGCGGATACCTTCACAGTTATACGCGTCCCCTTGCGGGCTTCACAGGTGTCCGTGGCGACGCGGACACCTGTGAAGCCCGCGAAGGGACGCGTTTACCTGTGAAGGTATCCGCGTCCCCTCGCGGGGCTCGCTGCGCTCGCCACGCTTCGGGCTCGGTGGCTCGCTGCGCTCGCCACACTATTCTATTCTCACTCCACGCCCTAGTGGATAGTAGGGCATGAAAAGGTCGGAGGACGCGTACCGCCGCCCCTCGCGGGCTCGCTGCGCTCGCCACGCTTCGGGTATGCGTCTATCGTGGGCTGCTGTTTACGCGCTTCAATTTGGGGGGGTTGGGAATTTTTTTCATTGAATACAATGTAAAATTGGGTCCCAGGGACCCAATTTACATTGGATTCAATGAAAAAAATCGGGTCAAAAATCGGTTGGTCGCGTCGATCGCATCGCATGCGACCAAATCGCATGCGATGCGATCGACCCGATTTTTTTCAGCACGACCACCCCGATCTTAATCGGTGTGGCCGTGCTAGGAAACAAGTACCCATTTTTCTACTTGAACCTTTGGATTGGACCTGTAATAACATCATATTGTAATTTTCTATAAATCATCTTAAAGTGAACTGCATCCATATATAGTTGCCAGCTAAATATCTAGATCTATAATACAGGTTGAGTATCCCTTATCCGAAATGCTCGGGACCATGAGCATTTTGGATAAGGGATTTTTTTTTTCTTCAGATTTTGTTCTACTTACATTTTTTCATACTTACCTGGTCCCCTGGTGGTGCCCTGATGGTCCCCCCCGGTGTTCACGGCGGCCTTCAGTATCCTTTTCAGTGACATCTCAGGGGAACTGTCACCGGCGCGACTGCGCAGTCGCGCAATTCCCCTTTGGGACCGGAGATGCCTCTGAAGAGGATCCCGGAGGCCGTCAAAATATTCTGAAAAACCACAGTTTTTGGAATATTTCAGTTCTTGGATTACACAGATAAGGGAGAACCGACCTGTACAATAAGGCATGAGTATATTATGGATAATGAGTCTCTCTCATCGAAATCGAGTGTTACTGTATAGGTATTTGATTTGTTTTCTGTGATGCAGGAGGACAGTGCCTTCTACAGAATATTGTTACATGAGATTCCAGAAAAACAAGGAATTGAAGGCGCTTGACTGGGATGTCCAGGTGTGTAGATTATTTTCTCGGTTATGGGAAACAAAACATAAACAAAGAATGTGTATCGGTGACACAATCAAAAATAATTTATCAAAGTTATCATGGGTCCCAGAGACAAATATCGTACCGGAACTCACAGTGCAGTGTTGTGCTTAACACATATAACGGTATCTTTTTAGGGGTACACCGCTGGTGATCAACTGACGTACAGATATCAAAAAGTGAGTAAGTACTACAATGTGCGTACCATACTCACTGGTGAAAATAGAAGATGAAACATAAATAAAGGTTTCTTTGACACTCAATCTATAACAGGCATGCGAAGGTAGATGGCAATGGTCTCAATGCTGCATACCGTACTCACTGCGTGTGCAGGTAGGATCCACTTATAAAGGTATCTTTATGAAGATGGTCCCCTTAAATCAATCCACTCTCAAATGTCCCCGTATAGTAGGCCGGAAACAAAGAGGAGGACCAGTCTCAGTAAAAAATATTATTTATTATAAAAATAGTGGTATGGCCTGCTGACCAATAACACTAATGAATAAAACAAAAAGAACTCACTTATCTTCCCGACATGTTTTGGCGGTCCCAGCCGCCTTTCTCAAGGATCCTTGAGAAAGGCGGCTGGGACCGCCGAAACATGTCGGGAAGATAAGTGAGTTCTTTTTGTTTTATTCATTAGTGTTATTGGTCAGCAGGCCATACCACTATTTTTATAATAAATAATATTTTTTACTGAGACTGGTCCTCCTCTTTGTTTCCGGCCTACTATACGGGGACATTTGAGAGTGGATTGATTTAAGGGGACCATCTTCATAAAGATACCTTTATAAGTGGATCCTACCTGCACACGCAGTGAGTACGGTATGCAGCATTGAGACCATTGCCATCTACCTTCGCATGCCTGTTATAGATTGAGTGTCAAAGAAACCTTTATTTATGTTTCATCTTCTATTTTCACCAGTGAGTATGGTACGCACATTGGAGTACTTACTCACTTATTGATATCTGTACTTCAGTTGATCACCAGCGGTGTACCCCTAAAAAGATACCATTATATGTGTTAAGCACAACACTGCACTGTGAGTTCCGGTACGATATTTGTCTCTGGGACCCATGATAACTTTAATAAATTATTTTTGATTGTGTCACTGATACACATTCTTTGTTTATGTTTTGTTTCCCGTAACCGAGAAAATAATCTACACACCTGGACATCCCAGTCAAGCGCCTTCAATTCCTTGTTTTTCTGGAATCTCTTGTACCGAGGATTGTCAAGTGGTCCTCCTTTGGGAATTGAGGCTGCAGGGACTTTTTAGCGCCTTGGGACTTTTCTACACTTTTTTATTTTTCAGAATATTGTTACATGTTGATGTAGGGTGTACAAAATTAATTGGTACTTGTGTAGTTTCACGGTGGCAGTTACGTAGTAAGCGTAGCGTCCCTGTCAGAATCTGCGTAGTGTTCCCGTGGGCATCGTTGCCAGTGTCCCTGCAAGAATCAGCGTAGTGTTGCCGCAGCTGTTGGGCTATGCTAACAGCGTAGCTTAAGCTGCTGCCGCGAAACTACACAAGGCGTCCCTGTTAGTATCAAAGTCATATTTGCGGCCAGCCGAAGCTTACTTAGTCAGTCAGCGTTACGCAGTTAGTATAGTCAGTCAGCGCTTATTACATTGTGTGGGAACCATTGACCATTTAACCTGCCTGACATGACAGGTGTGACTGTGTTCCTGAAACATCCCCACTATCCACACCAGCCCGAAGCGTGGCGAGGGGATGCGTTACGCGTCCTCCCGACCTGTTCATACCCCCACTATCCATGTTGGCGTGGAGTTGATTTTGTAAAGTGTGGCGAGCGCAGCGAGCCACTGAACCCAAAGCGTGGTGAGTGGACGCAGAATACGTGTGAAGTAATCTGTGTCCCCTCGCGGGGCTCGCCACACTTTATAAAATCAACTCCACGTCAACTTGGATAGTAGTTGTATGAACAGGTCGGGAGGACGCTTAACGTGTCCCCTCGGGGGGCTTGCTGCGCTCACCAAGCTTCGGGCTGGCTTGGATAGTGGAGGTTTGAAATGGAGGCATTTGCCAGTATGTAACATGGAGCACTGGCAAATGCCTCCTTTATTGTGCATGAGACGCACTTGCGGCACACCCCCCCCCCCCCCTTTGTGCAGGAGATGCATGCGCTACCGAACCCCTAACCCTGTTGGCAGGGTTCCGTACCCTGCCGCAATACTTACTGAGACGCTCCTGCATCTCCGACAGATGGAGTGCCTTTCCGCCGGTGCCCGCATGATCCCCTCTCCGGCATCTGCCAGCGGAGAGGGGATCATGCAGGCTCTGGCGCCGTGTGAGAGGTGCTCAGTAGGCTTGCCAGGGATGCTGGGGACAGAGCTGCAGCTCCCGGGGACAGTATGGTGACTACGCTTACTACGGTAGGCAGCTGTTGGGCAACATAGCATAGGCTGCCGCCATGAAACTACACATGTAAGGCAGCCATGTCCAAAGTCAGGCCTGGGGGCCAATTGCTGCCCGTGCTATAATTTCAAGCGGCCCGCAGCCTCCAGCTGGAAGCGGGCAGTGCATCAGTTGTGGGAAGAACGGGACACTAAAGGTGGGGCCCTGGCGAGCGCGCCTTAACCTTGCTGTCTGCTGCAGTGAGGAGGTGCCAGCCGCCACAGTCAGATGTGTTTGGCGTCCTACCCCTGCTGCTGCAATCGTATATCACCCTACTCCACAATCACAGTGACAGCAGTGTTTGAGGAGGGGGGCAGCAAGGGGGAAGCTTGCTTCCGTAACATGCAGAGCGGAGGAAGGCAGCAGCGGGAGCCCAAGCATCTCCTGTCCTTGTAGTGCCTGCTTTTCCTCTCCTTCCTCTGGCTCGCACAAGGGGCTGGAAATATACAGAGAAGGGAGGGGGCAGAGTGGGGGACATACAGTGAAGGAGGGTCAGGCTGGGGGACATACAGTGAATGGAGGCAGTGATGGCAATTCAGAGAAGGGGGACAGAGTTAATGGGTGCAGGCTGGTGAACACACCGTGAAGGAGGAGCAGGCTGGGGGACATACAGTGAATGGGGGCAGAGTGGGGGACCATTCTGATGTGATTAATAATTCAAAGAATGTCAGGCTGAATGGTCGGCCCCCACACATTTACACTTCACCAAATCTGGCCCTCGTCGCAAAAAGTTTGGACACCCCTTCGCTACGCTAATAATGTAGCTTCAAAGGTAGCGTAAGCTACCACTGTGAAACTACACAATTACCATTTAATTTACTGCGATACAGGAGCGCAGTAACTTCTACAGGCTACAGTAGCACACCGATGCAGGGTGTGCACATTTACAGTCAAGATTAGTTGTGCATGGTTATGTCATTTTTGTTTTGTGACCTGTTTTTTATTTTAGTGCATCCGCAGTGTCTACACCAGTAAGATTATCAGCAGTGACCGTGATCTCTTGTCTGTGGTATTTTTTGGTACCAGAGAAAGTAAAGATCCGCTCTCTATAAAACACACTTATGTTCTTCATGATTTGGATACACCAGGTAAGAGTTTCTTGTAATTTTGTTTCATCCAATGATTGTTATTGCAAGTGTTTTTAAAATACAGCATTGTAAAGTAGCCTTATAGTGGACCCACTGATTCTGGACTCCTTCGCCACTGTTTTATTTGTTTGGATTACTGTAAAGCCGTAACTTTTAACAGAGTAGAAGGTTCATAGCCTTGTCTCTTACTAACCAAGAACTACTCCATAGTCTCTGGCTACTATCTGGCATTGGTCATACAGACAAATGTCCTTGTCTTTAAAAGGGAAGCTTTCACTTATGTTCTGATTTGGCCAGAAAGGCTGCCAAACTACAGTTAGACACATCATTTTCAACAAGCAGGTAGAACACACTTTTTGGTCCAGATGTTTCAAGCTTCAAAAGTGATCAAATGGAGAGCAATAAACAACCAGCTCCTATCTGTCGTTTTTCAAACCCAGCCTGTAACATAAAAGTTAGAAGCTGATTGGCTGGCTGTTAATCACTCTCCATTTTATCACTTTTTGAAGCTTGATACATTTGGCTCTAAGTCTTTCAAATACATGGCTTTTCTAGGCTTGACTAGTTTGTAGCACACTGCTCCTTTTGCTACAACAGAAGTTACAGAAAAGTACCTTGATTTTATTTCAAATGTTAGTTATATCTAAATACATGTTATATATTTCCAGTCTAGTAGAATGATTCAGTGGCTGGTGATGTTTGGCTGTGAATATGTCCAGTATATACGAAACCCCCTTGAGTGCCAATTGGTGTGGAAATTGCCAAGCAAACATTTTTATTCATCATAATGACCTGGAATAATTACCTTTTTTTATATAAGAAATATAATCCTTTTTTTAATAAAGTAATTTTTATTAAACATTCAGCGTCTTGTAAACCAGCACTACAAATATCCAAAATAAACTTGATACAGTTTTTGTGGAACACAATTGTTCTAAGATTACCTGTTGGTCAGTATACTGTTCTTTCTGTGTATAGGTGCAAAGAGAATTCTGGACCTGGACAAGTACAGAGAGGCGAAAGGAAGGTTGCACTTCTCTGAAACCATAGGCCATTCAGAAGACTTCTCCCTGGGGGATGCTCTTTGGCAATGCTCAAACCTCTTTAGTAAAGTAAAATTACAAATGAGTCACAAGCGCATAATGCTGTTCACTAATGAAGACAATCCGCATTCCAATGATGCTGCCAAAACAATGCAGGCCACAGTCAAGGCAAAAGACCTGCGAGAGACTGGTAAGGGTCACCTTGTATTGTTTACCAATGTGACAATTGTCCCATAGTGTGGTAATGCATTGAATGTCTGAATCTGTGTGTTTGGAGCAGGGTATGGGCATGTGGACATTTATAGCCAATGAATGAAGCATGGGCATGTGAACCTTATAAGTGGAGTAGTGTTTGAATCATCCAAGATGTTGAAGCTGATTACTTACTATCTCTTTAACTGATGTCCTACAATGTTTGGGTAGCGGTGGACAATCTAGCTTTCATACAGAGTAATAAACTGCTTAACTGAGCTTGACTTAAGTTGTTTGTGGCATTTTTAGGGATCTTCTTGGATCTCATGAATCTTGAGAAAGCTGGTGGTTTTGACACCTCTTTATTTTATCGTGATATTGTTAACACTGATGAGGATGAGGAGCTTGGTGCGCAGAATAAAGCTTCCAGCAAGGTAGAGGACCTCATGAGAAGGGTGCGGGCCAAGGAGAACAAGAAGCGAGCCCAGTGCAGGTAATGGCCAGCATATCTCATCTGTCAGTCCATGAGTTATGTGTATTACTATTATTATTAATCATGGTAATATTGTGATTTAATATAGCACTTTTCTCCCAATTGGACTCCAAGTGCTTTCCGATATTCTATTTGAAAGGAAAATGATCTACATTTATATACAGGCTTTTCCCCCAGCTTTTATTTTTGTATTTATTTTTTATATAGAATTAATAGAAACCCAAACTTGTAAACCCCGACCAGTGTTTCTGGAATGTAACAAACTGATATGGAATATCCTTCTATATACCTTTTTACATTAAAATAGTTTTGTAATGTATAAAACAAAGCAGCAGTTGTGTTTTTTTTTTCCCCCTCACTGGATCTTTGGAAGAGTTAATGCTTTATTGAAAGATACTATTAAGTTCTGTGCAGGAACATTTGTATAGACCCTAAGGGGTTAATTTACTAAGATGGCCATTCTATTGAAGATAGGATGTTTTCCCATAGTAAACAATTAGATTCTACTTCTTATTTAGCACCTTCTAGAAAGAAATAGACATAATCTGATTGGTTGCATGGGCAACATCCCATCATCAAGAGAACTCACATCTTATTACATTTACCCCTAAGGGGGTATTCAATGTGGGGGTCATGGCACTGGAGCTTGTTCGACCGCCGTGACCCAGTCCCGTTCTCGGTCAGCTCGACCGAGAAAATGCAGATGGGATTCAATGTCTAGCCTGCAGCGGGATGAGAAGGGGGCGTGGCCGCGAGTTGCAGCCGGGAAGAGGCGAGCTGCAGCTCGTCACTTTCCGGCCATTCTCGGCAGAACGAGCCTGACACCTTGTGATGTCGGGCACGTTCTGCCAAGATACCCTGCTCAATGCTGTCGGGGAAGACAGCATTGAATAGGGCCCGGCGGGCATTTTCCCCGACGAGAGATGCTCGCCGATGATTGAATATCCCCCTAAGTCTCTGTGTTTCTTTGTAAATGTTATATTAGTTTTATTCTTTATTTTCAAAGATGGTTGGTGGTAACTCCATACGGTGTCAGAACAAGACATTCACTGACTGTCTAAGGCAGTTTTTCTCAAACTCTGTCCTCATGGCCCATATGTGTGCTTTCAAGGCAACCTTTAGTGTTCCATAGGGGCTGCGTTGGAAAAAATGTAGTCTGAAGGTTTGGTGGGATGGTCACTTAATCTTAATTCATTATACAATGTTCGATCTAAATTCTGTGTTCTGAAAAACAGGAGTGCTTCATTGTGATCTGTATAAATTACCAGAATTGTTCCTTGGTGATTTATATGAGAGATTCTGATCACTAGTACCACTTTCAAACTAGCTTTGCCATTCAATGACAAAATAATTAGGACACTAAGGCTATATTGTGGTCAAAACTCAGAAATTTGCCGATATGTATCTATTAAACTATGAGAAGCAAAACTTTCTGGAGCTTGTACCTCATAAGCACTTCCATTTATAGATGGCAATGCCTGTGGGCTTCTCACTGCAAAATTCTCCTGAGAGGGATTTGAAGGATCCCTCTCTGACCCCCATGTGACTTGCACATGCGCAGTCTGGCTCCCATACCATCAACCTGGAAGTCCTCTAAACAACAAAGGACGGGGGGAGTGGCCTAGCCGGAGACCAGGTCGGAAGCACCTAGCCTGGGCTCCAGCAAATCCTACCTGGATAACCGCTTTCCTCCCACCCCTGTCGCCCCCTGCCCCACTGATCAGCAGCAGGGAGCCTCCCGGGACCGCTGCTACAGCCCGCATGACCCGCTGCTTCGTCTGCCCGCTGAGGCCTACATTGCGGCCGGAGCCGCGGCCTCAATTTTCCGGCAGCCGCACTCGCACCCTCCTTCCGCTCACCCAGATGGTTATAGCCAGAAACCCGGGCACTCTTCTGCCCCCCCCCCCCCCCCCCTCCGGGTCCCCGCTGAGCCGCGGATCACTGCCCACGGAGCAGTGGGCCTCTCTGTGGTCCTCAGCAAGTCGCGGCCTGGATTTGAGCTGCAGGCAGCGCGGAGCCCTGCATCTGCACCCCACTCAGAGGGGAACCCCTGCTGACGCTCTCAGGGAGTTTCTGAAGCACTCCCCACATCATAAAGCCTCCTCCTCCACCTGGTGAGCCTGGTCACAGTACCATCAAGGAGAGAATCCCTCCCTCCCTGGGTCAGGAGCCATCTTAGGATCTCACTGCTGCCTGGGTAAGGTAACACTGCTATATAGTGACTCTCTCTGGACTCTGTCTGTGCTTCCCCCCCTGCTTCATGCCCTCACTGGGGCTTGGAGAGCTTGCTCCTGCTGACATGAGGATTCTGTAGCCTCTAGCATGCTGCTTTAACCTCCTTACCTGTGATTCCCCACCACCACAGCTGATACACATCAACCCGTCTCGATCACCTCTTGTCCCTGCCCATCTCTGCCTCAGGCAGTGCTTTCCGCTACCCTGATGCCTCCTAAACGGCCTAAACCCCCTACGGCAGTTCAAGCTTGTTCAAGACTGCATCTAAATCTCCTAGTATGGCAGGCCGCCCTGGTCAACCCTCTCAGCGACATCCTATTACCCCAGTTACCGCCTCAACCCCTCCTACATCTTCGGTGGACACCTCCCTAGATGAGCCCATCACTGTCCGCAAGATGCTACAACTACTAGGCGACCTTAAGAAGGACATTACGGCTGACATAACGTCATCTATCCGTGAGCTGAAATAGGTCGTACATGAGTTAGGTGACCGTACAGACCATCTTGAGGTGAAGATGGGAGAGATGGTGACTTCCCATAACGATCTGATATCAGCCCATGATGCGACACAATCTGAACTATCCATGCTTCGAGATATAAACTGGCAGATATCAAAGACAGGGACAGGCATAATAACATAAAGATCCGTGGGATCCCAGAAACGATTTGCCCCTCTGAGCTTGAGAACTTTGCCAGGGACCTGTTCCAAAGGTTGCTCCCGGACCTTCCATCCTCCCAACTCCTAATTGATCGCATACATTGTTTGCCCAAACCCTGCAACGCCCCGGAAGACTCCCAGAGAGAGACCCCATCTTAAGGCTTCACTACTTTCAGACCAAGGAATGCCTTCTAAGAGCCTCACATGACCCTGATCTACTTTCCTCGGTCTTGGACCCCTTGCAGCTGTATGGAGATCTCTCCTCAACCACCCTGCAAAAACGCAGATCTTTCTTGGCCCTCAGTACAGCCCTGTGGCAAGCCTCCATTCCATACAAGTGGGGCTTTCCTTTCAAGCTAAATAACAAAGGACAGCTGTTGTCTGGAATAGTTGTCCTTTGAGTTTTTATTTACACTTATTTATGCAAACTGTAAATAGACAATGCTATGCATGCAGTAAAGGTGCCCATACACGTTACAATTATTGTATACAATTTGGACGAGATCCCATCGCATGTTATGCAATGAATGCAATCTAGTACAAAAAGTATGTGCAGCACATACTTTTTGAGCTATGGGATTTGCGTGCGCGAGCGGGCATATATTTGCACCTGGCTATTGCACCGTGTATGGGCCCCTTAAGGGGCAGGATGTATCACATGCAATATGCGAAGCACGAAACATCCCCTAATTTGAATTTGCACAATCCATTTTAGAACAAAGCATTTCTTATGATATTACAGTGTATATGTGACAACTTTCAAGGCACTTTTTGTAGCAGTAGTGCATACTATCCACAAATAGAATTATCATCAAACGATTTATATTTTTTTATTTTATTACAGAATTCCCCTGAAGCTGAGTGACGACCTGTGTATCACAGTGGGTGTGTATAATTTGGTTGTGAAAGCTGTGAAGCCTTACCCTGTAAAGCTGTACCGCGAGACCAATGAGCCCATAAAAACCAAGACACGTTCTTTCAACAAGGAGACGGGCAGCCTGCTGCTTCCCAGTGACACAAAGAAAGCTCAGGTACATAGTGTGTAAAAGGATGCACCGCAATCCAAGATGGCTAACACTTTGGTTAATTATTAAAACTTCCAGTTTAACCATGAAATAAATTTCTACTCTAAACAGAAGTGTATCAATATATATGATTTGAACACCTACTGTGACAAATATCCTAGATGCAGAACATACAGTAAGGCCACAAACATGTATTCTGCCCTTGCAGCACTGATTTACTGTGTATTCATACTGTACAATAGGAAACATAGATAAATTATCACAAGAACGAGTGTAAATGTATCAGAATATACTGTAGTTTGTGTCTAATAATAGTTCTGTAGATAAATCTTTACCAGCAATTATATATCTTTTAGTTCTCAAAGTTTTGACTTTCTTTTACTGGAAAGTGTTTAGGAACAGTCCTATTGGCCGTGAGTAAGTGCAGCCATTTGCGGCACTTATGGTACCACCAAATCCACAGATGTCTGTTTGCAGCCTCATGGGGTTGTGCACAAAAATCCACGAATCTGAGGAAACATAGGGCTGTGAGGGTAGTCGAGTTCCAATGTTGTTGCTGGCATTAGTTGCCTTTCCTTTGGCAAGTAATTTGGATTGGCTACTTTTGAGCTCTGATAAATGCAATAAGTGCAGGAATATCCTATTTCTTCTATGAACCCCCCTGGCAGCCAAGAATTTGGGATTTCATCCCTCTCCCCTTTAGTTAGACAGGTTGTTTTTTTCTTAGGACCTCCCCCTTCTGGTATAAATCCCTGCTCCTCCCTTTCTCCCTTGACTTTTTCCCTGTCTCCTAGTTTTTAGTTAGAGCTAGGCTGAGCAGGTTGTTTGATTTGTAGCAGAGCTTACCTTACTATACAGAGATCACTCTGGGGGAAGATGCAGCATGGGAGCGTGACCTTTGGAAGGTTCTTGCCCATAATGATTACACCTGGGAGTGTGGCCTCTGTTGAATCCTGTCCGTGGTTAAAAGAGAGGAGTTCCGTGTATGGATAAATCTCCGGTTCTCTGCGGCAGCATGGTACGGCTGTCCCATTTGTCAGTACTTCAGTCACCGACGGAGCATGTTTTCGGACTTCTGGAACTACAATCCCCAGATGGCTTTGCACCTAACAGCAGGGACAATGTGATTGCTGTGTTCACTGGCGGGTGCGGACTACAAGCACCAGAATCCTTTGCGGCCGGACATAACTTCCAGTGCGACGGCACGCAGAAGCAGCAAACAGCGTGGTGGCTGGCTATTTCATTCTCCACAGAGCTGCAGCAAGTAGTGAAGACGTTTTGTTCTGTGGAATGACCGCTGCACTTGCCTAAGAGTCCTGAGACAAAGGTATGGTTTTATGGTTTACTTCTGGGCTGGCGATTTTTTTCTTGTCATGGAGAAAAATATAAGGCAATCTAAAAGTGTACAAAATACTCTGATGATCTTTCTTTGTCATGGTGTTCTCTGCCTAAAGTTGATGCTGCGGTAGCAGAGATAACCTCAAGAACCACATTACCACTTGAGGATGGTGCTTCTTTTAAAGACCCTATGGATAGGAGGATGGAAGGGGCTTTAAGAAAACGTCATTTTTCCTCGGCAGTTTCCCTAAAGGCAGGTGTATCGGTTGCATCAGTATCCAGAGCACTGAGGCTCTGGGGAACAAATCTTCTCACTAATAAAGAAGAAAAGATCTCTAAACAGTACTTATTAAAAAGCCTAGAAACCAGAATTTATTTGTGAAGCCTCTCTTGATATAGGGCTGTATTCAATGAGAAATATTCTCCGTGCATGGCGAGCGATTTTTTTTCTCTCGCCATGAACTCGCCCTGTTCCGGAGGGCTCGCTGCCACTCCTGCTCCCAGTATTCAATTTGGTTAAGACTCGCCGCCACTCAAGGCGAGTCTTAACCCCCTGCAGCGGACGAGCGTCCGCGGCAGGGAGCTGGCAGGGAGCCGGGGGACGGTGGCAGCCAGGGAGATTAAAGTCTCCCTGGCTGCCCCAGAACATATCTGGAGGGGAGGAGGGCTCCCCGGGACCCAGGCAGCACAAGCTGCCCCCCCCTATAGCCAGCGGGGGACCCAGTATTCACTGCACCCGATCGTGCATATGTAATGATCGGGTGCAGTGAATATATGAATATCTAATGAGCGTCTCGAGAGCTCCAGCCCCCTGCTGGCTGCTCTGTGTAAAAAAAAAAAAAAAAAAAAAAAAAAAAAAAAATATATATATTTTTTAATTAAATATATATTCATGTGCTATAAGCACATTAATAAAAATAGCATGCCCCTTCACAGAAAGAAAATCCTGATTTTTTTTTTTTTTTTTTTTTTTTTTTTTTTTTTTACACCAAAATTAAAAAAAAAAACCTTTTAGTTTAAAAGTTCACATTCCAGTTCTCCATGAAAAGATGGAGAATTGCTACACGGAGAGACACGGCGAAAATCACTTAGAAAGACGGCGAAAATATCACATTGAATAGGGTGGTTCACTTTTAAAGAGCAAAATGCTCCTTCCAACGCGAAAATAGCACAAACTCGCCATAAAACACGGCAAATTTTTCTCATTGAATACTGCCCATAGTCTCCTTCGCTGCGAAATCAATGGCTGCAGGGGTTTCTGCTAGAAGGGCTCTATGGCTAAGGTCATTAATAAATGACATTATGTCATTTAATGGTATACTACTACATTAAATGCCATTATAACAGTTAAAATCTTCGGGATGACGTGGATAAGGGGGGGGGGGGCTAAATAGATGACATTATGTCATTTAATGGTATAGCACAATAAATGGTATTATTATAGGTCCAATCAGCACTGATATCGCATCGCATGCCATACAATAATGGCATGCAATGTGATGGGATGCAATTTTTTATCGCACCCCATCGCATCGCACCCTATTTTTTTAATGTATTCACTGACACACAGCAGTGAATACATTATATAGGAAAATCGCATCGCATGCCATACAATAATGTCATGCGATGCGATTTCACTACCCTGAATAGCCCACTACGCAAATGCCATAGTGGGCGCCGTGATAATACACAGAATCTGTTTTTGGTAAGAAAGAGTACAGGGGGTTATCGTACTATTCTGGACCTGAAGAAATTAAATGGATTTATGGAAATAAAAAAATTCAGAATGGAAACACTGAAGACTATCCTGGTGGGGATAAAGAAGGGAGACTACATGGTCTCACTGGATCTCCGTGACGCATACTACCATGTCCCGGTAAGATGCCAAGACAGAAAGTTTCTGAGGTTTTGCATAATGAAGAAACACTTCCAATTCACGTGCCTGCCCTTTGGGTTAATCACATCTCCTCGAGTATTCACAAAAATATTGGTCACTCTGATTGCAGTCTTATTATTCGTATTCGGCTGTACCTGGACATGTTAATAGCAGCTTCATCAAAAGAAAAAGAAAGAGGTTTTTAAGGAGCGCTAACAGTGGAGGACACTTAACTATACCCGACTTGGAAGCTACAGACCAGCACTGGAATTACTCTTCGCAACACTGGTTGAGGTTTAAGATTGGTCCTGCTCCAACATCCTTCAGGACCGATCCCTCCAGCGATATCCCGGACAATCCTTCCTTGGACTGTATTCCATCGGGACTCATTTCTACGGATCAGTGCAGGTTATATACTTTGGTCCCCCTCACCACTTGGTCCTACCAACACTTGCCCCATTGTCCCAATTATCATGTGGATATGCTTTTATCGATTTCTAATTGTGTAATAAATTGTTATTTTTAAACATTAAGTGTCCTCCACTGTTAGCGCTGCTTAAAAACCTCTTTCTTTGCATATTTTAAGGGTTGACTTCCCCTTATTCAAGCAGCTGCTTTTAAGAAAACAACTTGGGTAACAGCGCTCTATCTTTCAACTTAGGTTGAACTTTTCTGTTTCATCAAAAGAAAAAGTCTTAAAAGACTTGAAGGTGGTGGATCTGCCTCAAGGTCATGGATGGGTGATACATTTTCATAAGAGTCATTTAACACCAGAATAAGCCGCAGTGGAACGCAAACAGGAAGCGTTCTGAAATGCAAAACGTCATATCCGGTGATGTAACTTCCGGTCCGGACGATGTGAGAACCTGCGCGCTCAGCTCTAAGTGCTTATGCCTGCAGTGTCCGCATCTGAGCGGAACTACACTGCGGGGGAACATTATTCTATGCGCACAAACAGGAGGAAAATCCCAAGTGCACTAAAAAACGTCACTTCCGGTAAAACGGAGGTGTGGAATTCAGGTGATTTTGATAATCTAATCACCTAGGGTATAAAAACCCTTACCTTCAGTGTGTTGGCATCCACATCTGAAGAAGGAACCAGATTCCGAAACATGTTATGAGGATGCCAACGCTCTGACGGGAGGACTGCTATATCCTTGTATCCCCATCCAAAGCCTGTGCGGTGGTGCTTCCATTCCTGCTACCCGGGACCCACCATCTATAGCACCTAGCCCACCGCACCTCCCTGGAATGGTAAGATAAAAGCATCAGATTGCCCCGTCATGTCCATTGTACATGCACTTTGAAATATTTATGCATTGTCACTTTGGAATTGTAAATATTGTACTGCTGCTGCACTTACACTTTGTACTCTCTGTTTTTGCATTTGCACTTTTAATTGTGAATTTTATGTGAAATAAATCTTTGTTCTGGTAAAAATTCCCCACTGTGGGTCCAGATTATTCACATATCCACTTTGGAATATTTGCGCCTAGCCTGTTGACCTTATCTCCCAAGTTACAAGCTTAGTTTGAAAAATGACAGGTAAGAGCTGATTGGCCGGTGAAAAAATCCAGACACTTTATCACTTCACTGAGCTTAATAAATCTACCCCTCAGACCTTCAGTGAGATCTTTGGTAGCCCCTTGGGACCTAAACTTGCTGTTGCATACCCTGATGAAAGAACCATTTGAGCCATTGACAGACATTACTCTAAGGCATCTAACTTGGAAAATGGTCTTCTTAGTCGCTGTTACTTCCGCAAGGAGAATTCGTGAAATTCAGGCCCTGTATATAGAGAAACCTTATATGAAGATTTTTTTTTTATGATCAAATTGATCTTCGAACTCATCCTGATTTTCTTCCGAAAGTGGTCAGCTCATTTCATCGCAATCAGGAAATTACGTTACCCGCCTTATATTCAAATCCAGAGGACGAGAAGAAAGAAGAATGGCATAAGTTAGGTTTAGTGAGAGGTATCACTATCTGCTTGGACAGTGTTAAAGAGATCAGAAGAGCTAAAAATCTGTTTATTGTGCCGGAAGGTGTGAGAAAGGGATTTGCTCCCTCCAAACAAACGATGGCTAGATGGATTCGAGAGTTGATTGTATTAGCATACAAGCAAGATGGAAAGGAGGTACCAAGAATTGTAAAGGCACACTCCACTCGGGCTATGGCAACTTCATGGGCTGGGACGGCTCAAGCCTCGATCAAGGACATATGTGGTGCATCCACCTGGTCTTCCATGCACACATTCTCAAAACGTTATGCTCTGACTGTTTTAAATTCCTGTTTTGGGGATCATGTCCTCCAAGGTGTTCTTGCAGATTAAAAAAAAAAAGTTTCTTGTAGCATATGTTCCCTCCCTCTTCTTGCTTTGGTATTTATCCCAAGGTCTTGGCTGCCATAAGGATTATAGAAGAAAACTGTGGATTATACTCACCGATAATTCCTTTTATTCCTTGATCCCATGGGGCAGCCATTAGTTTTTCCTTGCCCTTGTGTTTTTTTACCAGGCCAGAGAGAAAAGGTAGCACTCAAAAAGACAAGGGAGAAAGGGAGGAGCAGGAATTTATACCAGAAGGGGGAGGTCCTAAGAAAAAAACAACCTAACGTAATGGGAGAGGGATGAATTCCCAAGGTCTTGGCTGCCATGGGATCTCTAGGAAGAAAAGGAATGATCTGTGAGCATAATCCACATTTTTTTCAGAAGAGTAGGAAGTATGGTAAATTTTGTATTAACAGTATGGACCTGTTCATCATCTGCTCTACATCCCTACTGGAGTATCTGGACCTGTTCACCATCTACTCCACATCCCTACTGGAGTATCTGGACCTGTTCACCATCTGCTCCACATCCCTACTGGAGTATCTGGTCCTGTTCACCATCTGCTCCACATCCCTACTGGAGTATCTATCTTAAAACCTAATAAAACATGACCGAACATAGTTTTGTAAATATTCAATTTGTTGCAGGTTTAAACATAGGTATCAGGGTAATAGGGTCACTTAGAAGTGTCCTTATTTTTGAAAGAAAAGCAATGTTTTTTTTCAATGAAGATAACAACATTTAAATTTATCAGAAATAAACTTTATACATTGTTAATGTGCTAAATGACTGCTACCAGCTGCAAACATCTGGTTTTTAAAGGAATATCTACATAGGTGTATAGAGGCCCATTTCCAGCAACAATCACTTCAGTGTTCTAATGGTACATTGTGTTTTCTATAATCGCGTTAGAAGAGTAATTGATGACTAGAAAACTCTTAAACCCTTGTGCAGTTATGTTAGCACAGCTGAAAATGGGTTTGCTCATTAGAGAAGCCATAAAACTGGCCTTCCTTTTAACTAGTTCAGTATATGGAGCATTTGTGGGTCCGATTTATACTCTTGTACTTCGAAATGAAGGCTATTCCATGTGGGAAATTGCTCCCTACTACCCCTTCAGAGAACAACACAAACAGGCTCTAACCAGAGTACAAAGAGAAGTGGGAGGCCCCGGTGCACAACTGAGCAAGAAGACCAATACTTTAGAGTCTCTAGTTTGAGAAATAGACGGGTCCTCAACTGGCAGCTTTATACCAGTGTCAAGATCTAAAGTGAAGAGACGATTCCTGGATGCTCGCCTTCTAGGCAGAGTGGCAAAGAAAAAGCCATATCTGAGACTGGCTAATAAAGATTAATATGGGCAAAAGAAAACCGACATTGGACAGAGGAAGATGGGGGGGGAAAAAGTGTTATGGACAGAAAAATCCAAGTTTAAGGTGTTTGGATCAGACAGAAGAACATTTGTGAGATGCAGAACAAGTGAAAAGATGCTGGAAGAGTGTCTGACGCCACCTGTCAAGCATTGTGGTTGTAATGGTAGATTTGTACAAGCTAAAAGGGATTTTTTTTTTTTTTTTTACAGAATGATTTTTAGTAGGTTTTCAAAACAAAGGGAAGGGGATACAGAAAAAAAAGAGAAAGGAGGGGTGGTATTTATACTACATCAGGGTTAATTTACTAAAGCAATGGGTTATAAATTTTGGTACTTCCAATCGTGTTTACATCAAAAATTTAAAAGCGCAATGATTTTCTATGACAACATGACTAGTTAAAACAAGTGCACTTTTAAGTGTTGGTCATAAACACTATCGAAAGTGCTTGGTTTTAGAACCAAGTAAGGTATCCAATAATTAGATCTACAGTGTCTAGTCAACAGTGAAAAGGTCGACAACTATTGGCCCACATGGTCACAAAGGTTGTCATTCATTTTTCATGATTTTTCTTTGTTTAAAACAGACTAGTTCATTCTTTACGGTACTGTGCCAGAAGTATAGCGATGTTCGCAGCTTACTAAGCAAACCAGAATCCGGCCCAAAGTCAAAAAAAAAAAAAAAAAAAATTTGATAATAATCCATTTATACATTTTCATAATAGTCCTCCCTCACCCCTTTTTGCTGCCATAGTCTGCTAAAGAATTACACTTCTTAATGCTATTCTGAATCCTCTATCATTTAATGCAATCTATTGGGCAGTGCTGTGGAATGGAAGTGTCTCAGTCTATTTTAAATTGAGATACTAGAGCCATGGGTCCTCAAACTGCGGCCCTCCAGATGTTGTGAAACTACAAATCCCAGCATGCCTTGCCACAGATTAAACACTACAAAGCAAAAAGATGTGGATAGGCAAGAATAGCGCTCAGTATTAGCTATGAAGCAGAGTGTTTAAAAAACACTACAAATGATACAAAACCAAATTGAAGCTTTGCAGGTAATATCACATGGATGACCAGATTCCAACAAGAACCACTGGTTTGTAGTAGCTGCTCCCCTATTATGCATACAGGGGAGACAGAATGATAGGCAACATAGTGCAGGTCAATACAATATAAAAAGCTTTAATCTAAAAAATGCACTTACAATAAAGTGACTTTGTTAAAAGCATGAACGAATTTGAACCAGGCAAAACAGCATACAATAGATGGTGTGGTGTCCTCCTATGGTCTGGGTCCCTCGTCCCGGAAACAAGGGGGGCTCAGTCCTGGGGTCGACGATACTGCAGCTGTTCAGGCCAGTCCAAAGCGTCAAGCTGAGTGGTAATTACGCTTGAACGCGTTTTCGGATAGTGTCCTTCGTCAGAAGCGTAAAGTAAAGTCCAAGTAGCGGGCATATATATACCCCTTCCTGTTATGTTAAATAACAAACAGATGCCGCTAATCGGCGTGCAGCGTCCGGCCTCCTTGTCCCTCAGCCGGCGTTTGCGTTCCATACGCCGGAAATACGTCGGCGTCTGCGTGTCACCCACCGGAAGTGACGTCGCGCATGCTGGAAGTGTATAGATGCGTTCCATGCTGATGCCGCTTGCGTGTCAGGCTTGAACAGCGGGTAGCTATGGGGATAACGGGGAGCTCGGACGCTGTTAACAAGGACTTCATACTGTAAAACAAATACATATTAAAATCCAATAAAATGAAAGTACAACCCAGCACCATAAACGATAAAAAAGATATGAAATAGTGAAAAGTGGGAAGTAAACCACTACACAGATTAAACACTCCCTTATAGCAAAACTGTGGCAAGGCATGCTGGGATTTTTAGTTTCACAACATCTGGAGGGCCGTAGTTTGAGGACCCATGTTTAACTAGACCATGAATACATCTTTAGTGTTTCCTCATTTCTCTTTGTGCAGACTTATAGCAACCGGCAGATTATTTTGGAGAAGGAAGAGACAGAAGAGCTGAAGAAGTTTGATGATCCCAGCTTGGTATTAATTGGGTTTAAACCAATCAGCCTGCTTAAGAAACACCATTTTATCAAACCTGCACAATTTATTTACCCGGAGGAGTCTCAGATCAGTGGTAAGTCAGAACGAATTTGTAAGTGGCAGAAAAGCTTTAACTTCCCACTTAATAATCTCTTATGTAGGTGTATTGAGAATTTATTTTTACCCAAATGACAAGAACATACAGTACCATTTGAAAGCTTCAGAACGGTATGCATTTAGACACTGTTGAACCGATTTGGAGGAAATTAACACGAGGTGGCTTTCTTATGTTCACGGCCACTCCGTGGGGGTCCTGGGGGCCCAAAAAAGGGGTCCAGACACTACACAAAGTGGGTCAAGGCAGTAAGATATGGCAAAGTTGCATAACATAGAGGATATGGGGTTAAAGAAACCAAATTGTGGTCACACTCGGGAGCCAACTATATGTTGGGCGAGGGGAGCATGTTCAGGGCCTTTCGCTGGATGGATTTGGATGAGAACTTCAGATGACACTAGACAGCCACCTCCTGGGTCTGTTGGAAGAGCTGTCACTTTATTTTTTTTTTTTTATTTTTTTTTTAACTGTGTGGCAAACCTCATGGTAGCAAGGACTTCATCCATTGTTACTGTTGCAGCTTATGAATTTATTTTTAGTGGTTTTTTTTGTCGTGCTCTTTAGGTAGCAGCACTTTATTTCAGGCCTTGCTCATCAAATGCCTAGAACGAGAGGTTATGGCCATTTGCAGATATACACCCCGGAGAAATACGCCACCACGTTTTGTTGCATTGGTACCACAGGAGGAAAAACTGGATGAGGAAAATGTACAGGTTAAACCCCCAGGTGAGCAGAATTTGAAGTAAACTGAACAGTTAACTGTCAGTGACCAGGGCATTGATGTGTCAAGCAGTTAATGAGTGGTGCCTATAGCAATTCATCTGATTCGATTAAACATTTATCAAACACATTCTGTAAAATGATAGGTAGATTCTGAATGGTTGGCAACTATGGGCATCTTTTTCAGTGGTCCACATTTTTCATTGCTTGATACACTAAACCGCTCATTTGAAAGTACAAGTGACTATCTGCTGCATCTATACCACTGGGAATAAAGATAATAAAAAAAAAACACCCACTGAGGGCATTTTTGGCATGTCGTATTAGGCAATTATTGTAGTCACTCTAATGTGTTTTACATTTTTGTTTAAATAAAAATAGAATATAATGTTGTTGAAAGTTATTTAATAGGTTTTACTGTTTAAAAATAAAGTCGAACAATGTGTGGCCTAAAAACTGAAACATAGATGCAATACAGACAAAGTAAACATTGGGTATAATGATTCTGGAAACCAGAAATGCGTATACATAAGCAGGAGGAGGTATGAGCCCGTCAGCTGGGCACACACTGGACGACATCCTTAATGATTTTGCCTATTCTGACTGGTCCGTGCGTCATACTCAGAATGTCGTCCAATGTGTACATTGTCGCTGACTATACACACTTCCACATGTCATCAGTGACATCCTCTGTCTTTGTAAATGCAGGATGACAAAGGACATAGCTAGAAAGTGCTGGGTAGTGCCTTGTGGAGAAGTTTAAATGTTATGCCTTATGGTTTCAGAATTCACGATTTGTTACAGTAATAGACGAATTTGTTTATTTTTTCTTTTTATCTGGATACAGGTTTCAATGTTATTTTCATTCCATTTGCTGATGACATTCGTAAAATTGAATACCCAGAAACTATACCTACAAATGACGAACAAGTGGATAAGATGAAGGAGATTTTGCATAAGCTCAGATTTAAATATAGGTGTGTTGCTTTATAAATGTGCAAATCAGTGTTAAATGTAATCAAGGCTAATATGGTATTATAGATAAATGTGTGCACGCAAAGTAAAAATATCTCTTAATGGGGCAGATCTATTTATCTGCCTATTACATTTTTAAATAACGAGTCCCCCTTCTCCAGCATAACATGGAGAAGCGGGCACACGTTACAGGCAGATGTATTAACCCCCCCAAGCCGATAAGGAGAGCCGCTATGCCCAGCGTTAACGGCTCTATTTATCGGCTCCCCCAGCGTCCTGTGCATGCGCAATGTGCTTCCAAAACCCCCCCCTGGGAATGCGCGAGATCTTGCTAAAACCGTGAGATCTCCAGCGCAGCCCAAGCCAGAAGCAGGGCTAGGGTTGTCCCCACAGTGGGGGATAGGACAAGGCTAGCGCTGAGCTGACGAAGCAGCCGGGGTGAATTAATGCCTGCGCGACTATTAATACATCGCCCCGCTAAACACTGGGGGGAATTGCAGGGGACAGCCCCCGCCGCTGTCACTAGCGCACGTTAGGTGGGCTAGTAATACATTAGGTAACTCGTATTCCCCCCCCCCCCCATTTCTGCGCTTAACGCTGGTTCATACATCTGCCCCAATGTGTCAATAACCAAACGTTCAGCCAATTGGTGATCAGTGTAATTCCAGGTGATTGGAGAATGAGGAGTGTAGACCTTTGGTAGCAGGAGGAGAGTCATAGGGTTCATCTCCAGTACTGTGAACCGTTCTGGTAGCTTGGTCTCCAAAAGAGTTTAATAAAATAGAAAAGAAAAAAACAGAGCATTACTACTAACATGGAGAATACCAGAGCCAAGGACTTAATCAGCAACAAGAATTTATTGTAGGTACAAGTGGTACATCCGACGTAAGGTGACGTTTCGGTCTAGTATAGACCATCATAAGGAATATGTACAGCAAGTAAAGTCAATCTCATGATCAGCCCAGGCAACCTGGTATCCATCCTCCAGAGAGGATACAATTGTATAGCCTCACCGGGCCAGTTTATATACCTAAGACCCGGAAGTGATGTCATCACTTCCTGGTTGAACACCACTATACGTAAATGCAGCACAAAAATGTATTTAGAGAACTCAAATATATTGCATATAATGCACAGGAAAGACCCTTTTGCACATCAGTAACTGGACCCAGAGAACGGTCTTGCAGCGGTTATGTTGGGCACCTATACCATAAAAGAATGAAACGATGCATTTGACAAACTAGATCAGGGATGGGACAACAGGTGGCCTTCACACGCAGCCCCTGCTTTTCTATAGTTCTTTCATATAGGAGGGGATGCTCGTTTAAAATGTTTGATTATATTTTAGTACAGATTAAATATATTACTTTAATTTACTACTGAGTTTAATAGAGGGTACACACGGTGGGATATGTACTATTTTTCTTTTCGATTTTTCTTATAGAAGCAAAATTGAATAGAAATCCTATCAAATTTGAATGCTTTTTAGCAGCATTCGAGGCAGATTCAATCCCAATGCATGTTCACGTATAGTGGAAATTGAAAAGAAAAATAGTCTTGCCAGGCAAGACTGTATTGTAGAAATCGAATTGCATATTGAATTGAAATCGAATGCCAGTGTAACAGTGTGTACGCACCTTTAGGGTGAAGGTGCGTACACATGGTTAGATCTGGCTTTCAATTCGATATGCCGTTCACTTTCTACTATATAGTCTTGCCTTCTTTTTAATTTCCACTATATATGAACAAGCATTGGGATCAAATCTGTATCAAATGCTGCTAAAAGCATTCAATTTGGATTCCATTTTTATTCGATTTTTGCTTCTATAAGCAAAATTGAATAGAAAAATTGTGCATATCTTAGTGTGTACCCTTTCAGCCGATTTAAATGTTTGTGAGGTGCCTAATGTGACTTCATAAATGTGTCATATTGCTAAAATGGAGAGTGATAAACAACCAACCAATCAGCTCCTGCCTGACATTTTTCAAACACAGTCTGTGACATGGCAGGTATGAGCTGATTGGATGGCTATTTATCACTCTCCATTTTATCACTTTTGAAGCTTAGTGCATCTGGCTCCATATCTCTAAGATCCATTGTCCTTGGTTCCCCACCCAGGAGTGATGCCTTTGAGAATCCCGTTCTCCAGCAGCACTTTCGGAACTTGGAAGCCCTTGCTCTTAATTTGACGGAGCCTGAACCCATTGAAGATCTGACATGTAAGTCTTTATAACGCACCTTTTTCACCTTTTAAGACTATGAAACCTTCTGTACGTACTATTCATATTTTAACTGTCATACAGTTATTTCTTGTCTTTTCATACATATTCCCATTAAAAGGTATTGTCCCTATCTCTGGACTATATTAATCATCTAATCCAAATGGTGGTGGTATTTTAAAAATGAGATTTACCAAAAACTTAAACTCCACAGTGATGGAGACTGACATAAAACAGAAATAAATGAAACAACCAATAGTCATTAACAAAGGTTTGGCTCCTATTGGTGTTTGGTATTGTTCAACCCTTGTAATGATTAACACAGGTTTATTAATATATTTAAGTTGGCAAGAGCAGAACCAGAACTAATTTAAAGGGACAGGTAGATTGTGAGATTATATACAGATGGGCTCTGAGTTATGAACACAACAAAGCAATTAAGTGTGAGCGTTCTAACAACAGAGTAGTCAGTCCCGGATAGGAAATCTAAATTAGGCTGCTGTACAATATACTGTAAGGTGAAAACTAGAAATGGTAGAGTTCGCATGGCAGAAGTGATGATCAGCAGATTATGCAAATATTAACTGGGCACAAAATAAATACTGTGGTCTATTAACGAACTTGGGACTACAGTCACATGGAACTAGTTCCCTTAGATTTGTCTCTTAATATTTTCAGACATAATTGACCATCATTAAATCCTAAAATGGCATGAATTTAATCTCAATGTAAACCAGAAATGGTATGATAGGTCAGTGGGTAGAATGTCAACAAATAGAAAGTCATCCAGTCATGCTGACCGCATAATGCCAGCATGGTACTAATGGTGATTAAAGCAATGTTGCCATTATACTGTAGCTTTAAGCGTGATGGTAAAGCATCACACATTGTAACTTTTTGAGGACTAGATTGGTAATAACAGCGGGTTGTAAATACATTAACAGATTGGATAAATATTTATGAGTTTTGAAAAGTTACTTTAATGGTTCACAAAAATACTCTGAACAGAATCTGTATGCATCACTTACAAGACAGACTCCTCTTACTACTCTGGTTGTCACTTTGGTACTTATGTAGTATCTGGGCTGCCGATTTTTTTTGATTGTATGCCTTAAGTTAAGGCATACAATCAGATGCGATGCGATATCGCATCGCATCGCATACGATGCGATGCGATGCGATGACCCGATTTTTCCATAGGATTCAATGTTAAAATGGACAGAGTCCATTTTAACATGGAATTCAATGGGAAAAAGGGGTCCTTTTCATACCCCTACTATCCAAGTGGGCATGGAGTTGGATATAAACCTGTGGCGAGCGTAGCGAGCCACCGAGCCCGAAGCGTGGCGAGCGTAGCGAGCCACCGAGCCCGAAGCGTGGCGAGCGAAGCGAGCCCCGCGAGGGGACGGTATTCTGCGTCCCCTCGCAGGGCTCGCCACGCTTCGGGCTCGGTGGCTCGCTACGCTCGCCACAGGTTTATATCCAACTCCATGCCCACTTGGATAGTAGGGGTATGAAAAGGACCCCTTTTTCCCATTGAATTCCATGTTAAAATGGACTCAGTCCATTTTAACATTGAATCCTATGGAAAAATCGGGTCCATCGCATCGCATCGCATGCGATATGGTCGGGTGCGATGCGATGCGATGGACCCGATTTCAAAATCGGCAGCCCAGTTACTACATAAGTACCGTCACTTTATCCTGCCTGATGGGTAAAACACAGGTTAGAACATGGTGTTGGGTTTTCTTTTCCAATTCACTGTATGTAACTCAATAAGCAGACAGGGCTTGGTTAGAACTCATTAAAGTTTTCACTTGATGGTAAAAAGACAGTCAGCATGGAAGGACCATAAACAGTGCAAGCAGAACATCACAGCATTTGTTCTAAGGCCAGATACATATTGTAACAATGTGTAGCTGGCCAATATACCGGCTGACGTGTCTTTATAGGTGGTACACACCTGAATGACCGAACGATCCCTCGCTGCATCCTTTACTACACTGCACCAGGTCACAAGCAATATCTTTATAGATGGCTTTATAGCACTGCCAACCAGAAGATATGGCATGTGCATTTGGGTATACACCTATCCCAATATGCATGATATGTCGCTCCGATTCAGCCAGATATAACCCCTCGTGCTGATATTGGCCAGGAGTTTACACACCCTAATAGCCTAGTCAGTGGTTTTGAGGATTTATTTTTCTTTTCTAAACCGATTTTTCATTTTTTTTGATAAGGCATAAGAAAGTACTGAAGTTATATATCCATATACAAGCCGTAAATTACAAAAGTAGAAAACCGAGGTATATTAAAATAACGTGTAAATGAGGGGATTACATAACGCATCACAAACCATTTAGAATTATAAAAGGTCTCAAAGCTTCAGATAGAAATTGGCTTTTATTGTAAGTACGTGAGTTTGGTGCCATACATTGGTACTGAAGCAATGATGTATGTGTTCTCTAGTAAAATAAGGGACAATTTCATTACACTTTCCCACATAGTAATAGAAATGTTTGTACATGTCTCCTTTTAGAGAGATTGCTACAAATCAGTCTATATGAAATAAAAAGAAAAGTTTTTCCTTAAATAACTCTAGAGAAGGTAGAGCACTCTGGGTGCATACTGTAGGTAGTATTTCGGCATATTTGGCAGCAGACAGAGTGGTCATAGAGTAAGATGACATTTAGAGGAGATCATCTGCTGACAACAGGTATTGCTCAATTGGAGCATTTTCCCTTATTTGTCTTATGTGCCGATCCAGAGAGATCCCAGTCACCAGCCAGTATTGATCTCAAAACCTTGCTAACATGATATTGGGCTTGAAGGAAGAAAAGGCCAAACACTCCAGTAAATGGAAATCTAGTGATACCATCAGAGTAGCAAAGTGTATTTATTTTTTATTGGTCACTGGCTGTGCTGCAGGGCCAACACAATGGGGTATATTCAATGCCACATGGCGAGCTATGACGGCGAGCAGTGCCGATAGCTCGCGGGTCACTATTCAACTGACCCTCCCTTCATTTGCCATAGCTGGTTCTTTTCAGCGAGGTGGGAACAGCGAGTGTGGCCGTCAAAATGGCATAGCTTGCCATTATATGCAGCAAACTTTTTGCACTAGTGGCAAACCTTGCTATTCGGGGGAATCCTTGCCGTCCTCTGACGGTGAGGATTTCCCCGGAAAATAGAATAGGGCTAGCGGCCGGCAAGGGTGTTAGACGGCGAGGATGGCTTGTTTTCGGCAATATTTTGTGTGGGTTGGCACAGCTGTTTTGCCATAAGGTGGAGTTTTATGCATTTATTATTGTCTCAATATTGTAAGTGCAATGTGTAATTGAACTTCTGTGTTACACCAATTACTTTCTTAGTTATCTCCATATATCTCCATTAGCTGGAGTTTTGGAGTCTATGGGGTCGATCCTATTATCGCCCAAGGGTGCGAGTTGCCATTCGGGTACCATTTTAACACTGAAAACTGCACCGGAATTAAGCCTAACTCGCACCCTTTGCAGGGCCGAATTAGCTTAAAATGGTTCGCACCCCTATGGGTTCTCACCAAATAGGCGTTTACGGTGTTAAGGAAGCGTTGTGTGTTGCACAATAATTTTCATTTATTGTTGTATGTTGGTGATTGCCAAAATACCAATATTGTTGCGACTATAGCTGTATCTTGCGCTAGAATTTAAGAGATTTTTTTGTGATTCATTTTACTTTCAGTGCCAAAGGTCGAGATGATTGATAAACGTTTAGGCAGTCTTGGGGAAGAGTTTAAAGAGCTGGTTTATCCATCTGGCTACAACCCGGAGGGCAAAGCCGTGAAAAGAAAACAAGGTAATGTAAAACACAAGCTACTTCCACACACTTTCTGGGAGGTTTCACTCATTCATTAGCTTTCATACAGTCTCTCGTCTGGGCAATATCTCATAACCAAACTGGCACCATGTTGTAATATCTTCAGTATTAAACTTCTCATACACAAAATGTACCACTTTGTGAAGGGACATCTTGCTGGATAAAACATACCCTTGCTGCAGTACTGCCTTATGTTAGTTATTTTATGGTCATTTTTATTTTTTTTTGGCAAGCAATCTACAATTATTCAGGTTTGTCATTTAGACACTACAGCAAGAGCCTCAATAATACTTCTAAGCAGTTAAGAAACGATCAGTGGTCTGCACATGCTTCACTACCACAATGCGTGCGTGCAGTGATTCAATTGTGATTACAGTTGCAGTCAGGATTCAATCAAATGATCGACAGAGAATGTCCATCTGGTGGTAATGGGGAATGGTTAGAAAAATGCAGGGGTGTCTGGACTATTTTCGAGGTGTGTATCTTCCACAAACCGCGATCCTGTGTGCAGAAGTGGCTTCTCAGTTGTGGCAGGCATTCTGAATATCCAGACTTACTCAGGAGTTCGATGTTTGCCCGATTTTGTATTGATGCTGCAAATATGTACGCATTTGAAAGCAGCTGCGGAGCTGTGGTCGGTATCTTGTTACGAATCCCAGTGGTTGTTACATTGGCACATTTTCACACTCCTCTGATTCCAAAATCACATGTGGTGGCTTTGGTGTACAACAGTGACTCGGGGCCCCAAATGTGGAAAAACAGATCTATCCTCCTAGTTGTGAAATGCAGAGTGTCTTTTTAAGCAATTTTTTCCATTAAAATGTGTCTCATTTACAAAGTGATGAGAATAGGACACACAAGCAGCTTATGCTGATTTAAAGTATTGTGTGGCATACCTATGTGCGACTGCAGCTGTATTTGTGTACGCAGATACACCAAGTGGTTAAAGTCTTAACTTACCAACGTCCCAGGCTCCTTTTCACCTATAAACCACCCCCAGCCTGGCAAGGCAAGTTAGCAAGCCCAGAAATATACCGGAGTCCTAACAAACTTCTGCAAGCCAGATGTGTCTGGGTGGGCGCCCTGTGTCTCTTTTCAATCTCAAACAAAAGGATTTAACCAGGTTCTTACATAAAACTCCTTTTCTTCAAAACTTCATAGCGGACATGCTGGGACATCTAAAAGCAATGTCCCTAATGAAGGAAATTCTTCTGAGCTGCACAGAAACTCTTCTGCCTGAAAGGTGTTGAGACTAAGGTGCCCAAAGAATAGAATTGAAGAAACATGTGGCTGAGGACCATGTGGCGGCCTTTCCAAGCTGCTCTGCAGTGCCACCCAAGAAGAACTAAACACCTGAGTGGACTGAGCAGTCACTACTGCTGGGGCAGGATGATCAGCCGCAGTATGTGCATGGAATGGAGTCATCTGGCCAAGGCCTGCTTCGTAGCACACCAGCCCACACTTGTAAAAACCATTGTGAAGATACAGGGTTCTTCAATCACTCAGACACCGAGCAGATGAAACCAAAATATGGTTTATTTTTATCACAGCACACGAAAGTAGATGAAGACAGGAACAAGAGGCAAATGTAGCATATAAACGTTCGGGTAGCAAAGTCCAAACAGACAGTCCTTGTATAGTCACAGTCCCAGATCAGTTCCACAGGGCAAACTATCACTTAATCCCCACAGCAGTGATAGCATATAAGTCCACACGATACCTAGACAGAGCATAACCTCTTAGTCCAGGACAGTCCATCAAATCTCCCTCCTGGCTTGTGTGCAAGTCATTTTAAAAACTTCTCAAATTCCCACGGTGATCGCATCATCTGTGGGGTTGCCCAAGTTCCTGATTGGTGGATTCAAGCATAAGGTATATCCCACCTTCAATCCACAGTTGTCCAACTGCTGCTCTCAACCCCTGCTGGGTCGGTTCCAGTAAGTCTGGAAGTGGCCAGGGATATGCAGAGCAAGATACAATACAACACAGGATTACGTTATGGGCTGATCACCCCCTGTGGTGCCGGGTTCCACTAAGTCTGGTATTGACACAAAGGAGCTGAAGGTAGAGACACAATCATAGTCTGATTACATTATGTCCTGATTACCCCCTGTGAACATTTCCTGTTGGTAGCAGGGGAATTGGATCACCCCCTGTGAAGATTGTCCCTCAGCTAACACCCTCCTGTGATAGCAGGAACAAAAGTATGGTAATGGGACATAACCTTTTGGTGAATTATTTCCTGGGTATTTCCTGGCAGACCATATTAGGGCAAGAGCGATCTGATCTGGAAATACACACAGATTTGGGGGATAGAAACATCTATGGAGAATAAGAGGGTACCGACAGACTAAAATAGTACATTAATTACTACACCTAATAAAATATAGTAATTACAGATTTACAGTGAGTGTGATAACCTCACATTCCTTCCCCTACTATTGTAGTCCCGGTACCAAGCTGTTCTGGAACCAATAACAACCTGGAATAGCGGGATGCAGAGCAGAGAATCTGGGGTTTGGATTTACCACCTGAGTCCCACAGGGTGACATCATACCAAACCCATCTTGTAAAAGGCGGCTGGTTTGCAGAACCAGCAAGGGCATGATTACAGTCTAAGTCATACATTGGAACTAACAAGGGATGTAGCGATTCCTCTTCTTCGGATTCTGGGTACCCCCCCTCTGCAACATTGTAACCTACTAATACTTTTGCCTCGGGCACAATGGGGCAGGGACCACTTTCCACCTCCCCCTCTTGCCCAAGGAACAGGGGCCAAACAGCAGGCCAATATAGGGGCTCTGGCCCTGGCACTTCCACCACCCCGTCCTGTCCTTCCTCCCCCAAACCCAAACTAGGGGCATGGCAAATTTCAGTCCAGCATTTGGTCTCAATGTCCAGGGCTGAGGAGGGACCCTCCATCACAAACAATTCCGCTGGTGGCTGCAGGACAGGCTGTGTCAGCTCTGTCCCCTTAAAAGCCAGATGCTCACCTGCAGCTACTTCTGCGCACACCTCCTTCTCCGCGATAGCCTCCTTCCCCAGCTGAGTATGCTGGGCAGCCCGAAACACGACATCATCTGCGACTGGTGGGCTGGTGGCCTGGATGTTGTTGGATACTCCTCTAACCACGGTGATCTCCTCCTGGGCGCAGTCCTCATAGATCCCCTGGCAGCAGGTTAATAATTCTGCATCTCCCACCTCAGCAAAAGGGAAGCAGTAGTGCAGCTCCTCCCGGGGTGCCTGGCTCAGAGGCCTCACTTCCTTCACGTTGGGGATAACCTCCCCCTGCAGAGAACACTGAGCAGCTTCCTCCCTAGGATGGGGGAGAAGCAGTTGCAAACGGTGCCTTTCATCACGCCCCCTGCGACACTGATCTTGCCATGCTGGGGTATCCAGGAGCCCGCGATCAATCGCCTCTTCCTCTGCCACCACGAAGCACTCCTCCAGACACTGCAATTGTTCCCACACACTCAGCTGTGCACCGAAATGGAGGATCCATGCCCGATAATCAGCAAATGCATTTGTAGGATCTCCCTGATCGTGAAGGATCTGCTGAAGGATTTCCCCGCGAGTGCAGGATTGAACTGGTATACCCCGCAGCTGACATTCTGCTATCAGCTCCTCCATACTCATTTCTTCAAGGGCAGTTAGGGGCCCCCCTGACAACGACCCTTCTCTTGCAGTAACAATTAATTCTGTGGCAGACCCCTCGGTTGTCTGCCCAGATTGCAGTAGCCCCCTTCTAGACCTTTCCTCTGGTTCTATCTGGGGCATCAATTTATTCTGGACTTGTCCTTCAGCCTCAGAATATTGTCCTCTTTGTAGCATCTGGGTAACTGTAGCAATCACTTCCTCTGTAAATTCTACAAACTCTGGCTCTCCCAGCAGATTCCACGAGGTGGCCTCACCTTTACAGTGCAGGAATGCATCCCCCAGGTAACACAACTTGTCCTGTATGCTGGATACTCTCCACCCGCTGACCATCTGCTGAGCTTCTTGCCAGTACTCCCAGATATAATGCATCTTTCTGACAATAAATAACAGATCCGGCTTCCCAGCCTGCCGATACACTGAAGAACCTCCATCCCTGAGCTCCTCTGCTCCTTCCCTTGGAAACATTTTCTCTTTCACAGGACTGACACCTGCTCACTTGCTGAACATCACCTTATTGCATTTTCCGTTTCCTTACATATGGTCTGATCCTCTGTTCTCTGTGCTTTCTGTGCTCGATGGTTGGTGTCTGAATGATCCCACTGTCGCTGCCGCCAAATGTGAAGATACAGGGTTCTTCAATCACTCAGACACCGAGCAGATGAAACCAAAATATGGTTTATTTTTATCACAGCACACGAAAGTAGATGAAGACAGGAACAAGAGGCAAATGTAGCATATAAACGTTCGGGTAGCAAAGTCCAAACAGACAGTCCTTGTATAGTCACAGTCCCAGATCAGTTCCACAGGGCAAACTATCACTTAATCCCCACAGCAGTGATAGCATATAAGTCCACACGATACCTAGACAGAGCATAACCTCTTAGTCCAGGACAGTCCATCAAATCTCCCTCCTGGCTTGTGTGCAAGTCATTTTAAAAACTTCTCAAATTCCCACGGTGATCGCATCATCTGTGGGGTTGCCCAAGTTCCTGATTGGTGGATTCAAGCATAAGGTATATCCCACCTTCAATCCACAGTTGTCCAACTGCTGCTCTCAACCCCTGCTGGGTCGGTTCCAGTAAGTCTGGAAGTGGCCAGGGATATGCAGAGCAAGATACAATACAACACAGGATTACGTTATGGGCTGATCACCCCCTGTGGTGCCGGGTTCCACTAAGTCTGGTATTGACACAAAGGAGCTGAAGGTAGAGACACAATCATAGTCTGATTACATTATGTCCTGATTACCCCCTGTGAACATTTCCTGTTGGTAGCAGGGGAATTGGATCACCCCCTGTGAAGATTGTCCCTCAGCTAACACCCTCCTGTGATAGCAGGAACAAAAGTATGGTAATGGGACATAACCTTTTGGTGAATTATTTCCTGGGTATTTCCTGGCAGACCATATTAGGGCAAGAGCGATCTGATCTGGAAATACACACAGATTTGGGGGATAGAAACATCTATGGAGAATAAGAGGGTACCGACGGACTAAAATAGTACATTAATTACTACACCTAATAAAATATAGTAATTACAGATTTACAGTGAGTGTGATAACCTCACAACCATAATGTACAAAAAGGGAATCAGACTTATGGGCATACACACAGGCAGATTTTTGTCAATTTTCCAAGCGATCTGTCTAGCCATCAGTTGCATAATTGGACCTTGTACAATATATAGCTTTTCAGACTACCAATGCCAGCATTCTGGGGTCCAAATACTGCTTAATGTTGTGACATGTAGCCCTGTATGATTGTTTTGCAATAGTACTTTTCTTTTTAAATGTTTATTTGGTTAATTTACAGGTGTTGGGGATGGCCAAGCTGAGAAGAAGCCCAAGACTGACACTGCTCTCTCTGAAGCAGAACTTAGAGCCTATGTGAAGAATGGGACCCTGGGGAAATTAACTGTACCAGTGCTTAAGGAATCCTGTCGGGTTTATGGGCTGAAAGGTGGGAAAAAGCAGGAATTGCTGGATGCTCTTGTAGGTTACTTTAAGAAAAATTAAACTATTAATTCTTATTGTGCTTGGGCTTCAAAAGACCTACAATAAGCATAACAATATACATTGTTTATCTGAAACCAAATTGCTTGCACAGGGAGTAGTATGTTGTGATTTTCAAATTTGCCTGCTCACAATGGAGTGCGTTCTAAAAATTATTCAAATTGCATTAAAGTGTGCAGACTGCTATTTTCTGGCCTGAACAATTGTTTGTGAGAAATGTAGTAGATTGTCTGCTTAATATAGAGACTAAATTGTTGCCCCTACTACAGACGTATGCTGTGTACACACGGGGGGGCGATAGGGGCTATAATCGCTGGAAATATGGTCGCTGGCGACCATATTGCCAGTGATTGGAGTGCGCACCAGCGATAAATCGCCGGGTGCGCGCTCCCGTTTTCTGCCCCATTGTAATCGCTGGTCGCAGGAGCTTGCTCCTGCGACCAGCTAATTACCTCTGCAGCTCCCCCAGCAGAGGTCCTTTTCATCAGCGACCATCTCTGGTCGCTGATGTAAAGGAGACACTGGGCAATATATTGCTCAGGAATATATTGCTAGGCAATAAATTTTCCCACCCCGTGTGTACGGGGCTTTAGTCGCTCTCATCAGCATGACTGAGGTGTGAGACGCTCATGCCCCATTTGCGCTAATGTAGTCTCATCACGCCTGCGCTACCAATAACCGTGGCTCTATTTGTATGTGTAAATTATATAACAGTAATTATATTAACTGTGCTTTCAGCAAGAGCTATACGTTTTGAGAGATTCTTTTGAGAGTGTGAGGAACTTAAAACAAGCACTTATATTTTTTTTTTATATAGTCTGCAAGCAGTTTTCCACTTGCACTTTGGCAATTTAATTGAACTTATTACAAGAATGTGGATTCATGTTAATATGTTTTCTGTAATGCATTCTGTTAATAAAGACAAAAACTTTCTTAGAATTTTTCTAAAGGTGTGTACACATGGTGCAATTCTGTCTTATGAACGATTTTTACAGAATTATTGCTTTGTCTCTACTCAGTAGGAACACTTCCAGCATACTTGAATGTGCTCCCCACTTTTTCGCACCCTCCTGTGCTTCTCCCATGGGACCCAGGGCATTTATAACTTCAAAATAATGATTCATAAATTTTCCCTGTTGTTGGTGTCCCTGCAAAGGGGCTCCTCCCCCAACGCCCCCCCCCCCCCCCCCAAAGGGGATTTTTGTAAGAACATACCGTTCGAACCCCGTTCTATGAGTCCAGCCCGGTGACACCGCTCCATCTTGGGATGTAGGTGCCAAGGCACCTATAGCTGAAACTTTTCCTCTGGCTGCAGGCCCCTCCCCTTCTGCATCCCATCATGCTCCAGTTCAATCACACTAGGATACACAACTCAGTACAATGCCCGACATCTTATAAGCACAATCATCTTACCATAACATGACACATGCACGGCATGACTTACTGAGCGTAGGGGAGGGATCGCTGTGTCACCGGACTGGACTCAGAGAAAGGGGTTTGAACGGTAAGTTCTTACAAAAATCCACTTTTCTCTTTCGTCCAGTCCGGTGACACAGCTTCACCTTGGGACGTTCACGAGCCGGTATTAGGGTAGGGTTCGCCCAGACTGCCAGTTCTCATCACTGCCCGTCCAAATGAAGCATCATCCGACGGTCCTCTGTTCACACCTTTACCAAATTTTACAGATTCCATGAGTTCGCAAGTGGCAGCCCTGTACAACTGCTCCGCTGTAGTCCCATGACGCACAGCCAAAGAGGAAGCTACTGACCTGGTGGTATGTGCATTAATCCGAGAAGGAACCGGTTTACCCACCTTGGTATAAGCAAAGGCAATCACTGACCTAAACCACCTGGCAATGGTCTGCTTAGAAGCAGGCCAAACTCTCTTATGCACATCCATAGAGAACCAACAACAGATCCGTTTTGCGGATATCCTTTACCCTGCCCACATAAATTCGCAAGGTGCGAACTACGTCCAACTTTCTTAATTTGTCCCTTCAGGAGGAAAAAATAATGGGAGCACAATCTCCTGGTTGAGATGAAAGGAGGAAACTACTTGCGGCAAAAACTTAGGTACTGTTCGAAGCACAGCCCTATCCTCATGAAAAATTAAATGCAGAGATTTACAGGACAACGCTCCTAACTCCGAAACCCGTCTAACCGAAGCAATGGCTAACAAAACCTTAAGTTTACAAGACACATACTTAAGGTCAGCTGACCTTAACGGTTCAAAAGAGGGACTCTGAAGTACAGACAGAACCAAAGAGAAGTCCAACGGCGCCACCGGCTGCCTACAAGGTGGTTTCAACCTTGTAACACCCTGTAAGAAGGTCTAAAGCTATCCTTTTCTGGAAGAAGATGGATAAAGCAGAAAGCTGTACTTTAAACCCAGTCCCGAGGAAAAACCATCCTGTAAGAACTCCAATAATCTGGATACCTTGAATCTAGAGGTGTGTACTTTCTGATGCTCACACTACCTGATGTAAATCTTCCATACCCAGTGATAATTTGCCGCAGATACTGGCTTACGAGCCCCAAGCATAGTCTGAATCACCGCATCAGAGACCCTTCTTTTTCAATAAGGTGATCTCCTAAGCCAGGCCGTCAAACTGACCGAGCAAGGTCCTGGTGAAGAAACGGCCCTTGTCTTAACAGGTCCTGATGAAGAGGAAGAGGCCAAGACTCCACTGATAACCTCAGAATGTCCGAATACCACGACCTCCTGGGCCAGTTTGGTGCTATCAGAATGGTTTGCACCTGTTGAGACCTCACTCATTTCAACACCATCAGTATCATTGGGAATGGAGGGAAGACATATGCCAGGTGAAACTGCCACTGAACCGTCAAGGCATCCACCGCCCAGGCGGTTGGGTCCCTGTTCCTGGAACAGAACTTCAGAACCTGACCATTGTTCCTGGAGGCCATTAGATCCACCTCTGGGAGCTCCCAGCGACTCACAATTTCCTGGAATACCTCCGGATGCAAGCACCATTCCCCCTCCAGCAGATCCTCCCTGCTGAGGAAATCCGCCGCTACATTCCGGATTCCCGGAATGAAGACAGCAGACAGAACCGGAATGTTGTTTTCTGCCCAGGTAAGGATCCGTGAGAGTTCCTGCATTGCCATCCTGCTGCGAGACCCGCACTGATGATTCAGGTAAGCCACAGCTGTGGCATTGTCTGACTGCACTCTGATTGGAAGGCCTTTCAAAACATCCTCGGCCTGCTGAAGAATCTTCCATACTGCATGAAGCTCCAATATATTTATTGGAAGTCTGGATTCCTGCTTGAACCAGAGACCCTACAACCGATGGTGAAGGGCAACTGCCCCCCAACCCCTGAGACTGGCGTCGGTCGTTATCACCACCTAGTCCCAAGAGCGAAGCGACCGCCCCAGCTGCAACGTCTCTATGTCCGTCCACCAAAGTAAGGACTCCTTTGTCTCCTGAGAGAGAAGTAAACTTTCCTGTTTCATGGTCTTTGCATCTCCTGACCAGCAAGACAGAATGTTCCATTGAAAAATTCTGTAAAGAAACCTGGCAAATTTGAAGCGTCTCGAAAGTCGCCACCATTTTGCCCAGGAGTTTCACTCCCTGCCAAACTGTAGCCTGCAGTAACAGTAGGACTAAAGGTGCCCATACACGTACTGATTACCAGGTACTTTTTGTGCTAAGATAGCATTGCATCGTATGCACAACGATGCTATTTTAGCACAAAAAGTACCGGGTAATGGTTACGTGTATGTGCACCTTAGTAGACGGATATCCTTTGCTTTGGAATCTGGTAGGAAAACTCTGTGTAAATGGGTGCTCAGTATTACCCCTAGAAAAAGTAATCTCTGAGATGGAATTAAGTGGGATTTGGACATGTTTAGAACCCATCCCATGTCCTGCAAAAACTGTTACTATGGACAGGTTTTCCACCAACTTGTTCTCTGACTCTGCTTTGAATAGCAGGTCGTCTAAGTATGGGATGATCACAATCCCCCTGAGTCTCAGTGACGCAGCCATTGCTGCCATCACCTTTGTGAATACCCTTGGAACTGTGCCCAGACCAAAGGGTAGGGCCTGGAGCTGTAAATGAGTCTCGCCTATCGCAAAGTGAAGAAGAGACTGATGTTCCTTACATATTTGTATACGTAGATATGCATCCTGGATGTCCACGGATGCTGAAAATTCCCCTGGCTCTATGCTGCCAAGCACTGAGCGGAGAGACTCCATTCTAAAATGAGCCCCCCATAGGTGTTGATTTAGGGATTTCAGATTTAAAATGGGTCCGACTGACCTGTCTGGTTTGGGTACCAAGAAGAGTATCAAATAAAAACCCTTCCTGTGTTCCTCCTGAGGAACTGGGACCACAACGCCTTTCTACCTGAGAGCCGAGGCCGCTTCCAAAAGAACCGTGCATGCCCTGGCGTCTCGTGGTAAAGGGGTTGGCAGAAATCACTTTGGAGGATTCTCCCTGAGATTTATCCGATAACCCAGGGCTGGGCAATTGCGGCCCTCCAGATGTTGAGGAACTACACATCCCAGCATGCCTTGCATCCGTTTCAGCATGGCCACATAGCAAAACTAATGCAAAGCATCCTGGGATGTGTAGTTCCTTAACTTCTGGAGGGTTGCAATTGCCCAGCACTGCAAAAACCTGTTGAGACAATGGACAGAACCCAATAGGCGGTTGTTGGAAGGTTCCACTTGTTCCGATAATGCAGGAGGGTCCCCCCACTCTGAGACCAGAACGGGGAGCCTGTACTCCGTCATGCAGAGGATTTATCCTCTCCTTTTGAGCCTTGCTTCTTACTGAAGGCCCCAAATCTCTTCCCACCTGTCCTCTGTTGGAAACAGCGCCATGAAAGGAGGAGTGAAAAGCAGGTTTAAATGCTCCCGCCTTAGACCCTGGGGCATAAGCGGTGGTAGGCAAGAAGGTACCCCCCCCCCCCCCATCCCCCGTGGCCTGTTTAATAATGGCATCCAGTTCGGAGCCAAAAAGCAATTCCCTCTTTAAACTCTAGCGTTTCCAGGGCTTTCTTAGATTCACTGTCCAGACCTTCAGCCAAAGGGCTCCCCTTGCTGACACAAAAATGGCAGAAACCTTGGATGCCATCTTGGCACCTTCCTCCCCAGCCTCAGTGATGTACTCTGCAGCACAGCTGAGTTTCTCTGCCAGGAAAAATGCCTCAGAATCAGGCCGCAACTGATCAGCTAAAGCCTCAGACCACTGAATCATAGCCTTCGCTACCCAAGATGAGGTAATAATGGGGCGGAGTGTAAATCCCACTCCCTCAAAAACAGCTTTTAGGCATCCTTCCACTTTCTTATCCACCGGATCTTTAAAGGCTGCACTACCTTGGACTGGTAATGCTGTGGCCTTGGACAGTCTAGCAACCGGTGCATCCACCAACCGGACTTTCTCCCACATTTTAACATGCTCTTCGGGCATGGGCTACATATTTGCATATCTCTTGGACGTAGACACTTTTTTGTCAGGTACTTTCCAAGCCTCACCTAACAATGAGACCATACCAGGGTCTGAAGGAAAAGTAACAGCTCTGCGCATTCTCTTAAAAATGCACTGAGCCTGAATCCTATCTTCCTCTGACAAGTCCAACAGCCAGGATAAGATCTTCAATGCCCGGAACAGATGCCTCAGCCTCTTCCCTATGGTCACCAGACAAATCGTCTGCACACACACACCATCATCTGAATCAGCTGCTAACAGAGGAGGTGTAACTGAAGGTCCTCTAGAGGAATTAGGACTATCAGCAAACTTTTCCATGAGTGCATTCATTTTTTATGCACCCCCTGCGCAGTGTCCTGAATGACCTGCAATAATATGGGGTTCCCTTGTGCGGGAGCAATGGATCCCAGAGTTTTGGGAGGAAAAACTGGGGCCAGAAGACCTGATTTAATTGTCCCTCTGTCTATTTAGTGCCTCAACCAGGGCATTCATAGACCTCCCCAAGGCTGCAGCCCAAGCTGGCTCTCGTTCAGACCCCTGGGCATGTGTATTTCCAGGCCGTCTTACAAGCAGGGCAAGGTTCCCCTTGGTCCATCTGTTTACATGAATATTAAACCCCGCAAAAACTGCAGTCTAAAAACATATCCTGTGCTCTAAGGCAGTGGTTCCCAACCTTTTTTCTCTCCCGTACCCCTTGATTAGGCTTTTCATTGATAAGTACCCCCTCCTCATTTAGAAATATGGACAGTACTTAGCTGTATGCGGATCCTATGCATGTCCTTATATCAAGGAGGAGTGGAGGAGTAGCATACAGCAAGGAATCCTGCCCTTCTGTGTCTAGACACTGGTTGTGTATTATCTCCAAGATTCCCGCTAACACCTGTAGGATTAATGCCGCTGCTTCCTCCACTTTTGTCAGTGCTGGGCAGATGACTGCTGATGTCTGAGGGCAGCATGGGAAGCTCCCAGTGGATTGCTGGTCAGGCATATGACACAACATGGTTTGTCTCCATGGCAATTGGCCTTCTTCAGCCATCAAAAGACCTTTTCATCGTCCGCCATTACCAATATAAATTTCAAGTACCCCCAACTGGTCTGCAGAGTACCCCCAGGGGTACTAGTACCCCAGGTTGGGAACCACTGCTCTAAGGGATTTATTTTATGGCCGTGTAACATGTTGCAGCAAGGGAGACCTGTGTTGCAGGCAGGGAGTGAGATGTAGAGATTTGCCCTGGTTTAAGGAGATAGACTGCAAGGAGGCAATCACACTCTGGGCAATACCATTGATAATCCAGAGCACACTGCTGGGGTGCTAGATTGGTGGTGTATATGTAAAAAGTATTTAAAATTGAGAGCATTGAGCCATTTATCCCCGGTGTTTTTTTTTTTTTTTTAGGGAGTGCTCCCTAAAAAAAAAAAAACCACCACCTGATCCGGGCAGCCCTGCTGAACTGTGTATCAGCCACTACCCTGTCCCCCAGCAAGACATCTGTGCACCGTCATAAACTGTCACACAGCCAGGGGGAGACGGGAAGGGGACACGCCGCCGGGCAGTGCTGAAGCGGAGTTCAGCTATCAGCACTGCTCGGCTCTAACCAGCAGCATTCCCGAGAATTTTCCAGGCTTGCCAGTCTGGGCATTAAGGCATAGCCCTGAAAATTCTCAGGACTACCACGCAAGGGGTTAAATCAGTTTTTATACTGTATTTATTTTAAAAGGTAGCGCTTTCTCTTACAATACAGGTGAACATTTTTCCAAGTGACAGATGCATTACTACCCAAATAACATTTGTTATGTTCCCCATCCCTGTGCTAGAGGGATAAAGATCTGTTGCCACTGGGTGCGCCAGCCATGGAATCGCCAGCCTCTGCAAAGATGTAGCCTGCTACATCTGTATGTAAACTGGCATGAATAAGTTAATGGAGACAAAAAAAAAAGTGGGTTGTATCAATCATTTGAATATGTCAACCTAAACCATGGTAACCTTTTCCTGTCACCCCTAAAGCTTTTGACTGCATACCAGGACATGGGGGCCCAAGTATAATGTACTGCAGGTGTAAGCAACATCTAGTACTTTATTACTGTTGGTTCAGTATAGTGGTTTGCTGGCAGGGTATGTTGGTATATATAATTCAACAATATTTGGAAGTGTTGTACATGGCCACCATTACTGCACCTGGCTGGCGATTTGCTAGGTAATGAAAAAGTAGAACCACTTCTTTGGATTTCATATAACCAGATACAGGAAATTAGTGATGTCAGCAGCCAGTCCCTTACCAGTATTAACTTTCTGACAATAGTGCAAAATCCCACCAGTCATCCTCCAACCCCCCTCCAGATTGTTTAAATCATACTAGGACAAACTAATTGTACAGTTACAAGTACAGATTTAGGGCCAGATTCTCTAAGCTTCAAAAGTGATAAAATGGAGTTATAAACGTCCAGCCAATCAGCTCCTGTCTGACATTTTTCAAACACAGTCTGTGACATGGCAGGTAGGAGCTGATTGGCTGGCTGTTTATCACTCTCCATTTTATCACTTTTGAAGCCTAGAGAATCTGGCCCAGAGTCCTACACTGAAATACCTAGAACTTAAATATAGGAGTTGAAAGAACAAAAAATTAAATGATTTAGTCATGTGGAAATGTATAAATGAAGTGCAATACAAAGAAAAGAAAACCTCACTCGTGTATACATAAAGGGCACATTAGTGGTTAGAAAGTATATTTTTATGGGATTGTGAATATTCAAATATTTTCTTCAGTGTTTGGTATTATATATGCAGTGCAAATTCTATAATGTCACAATAATTCACATAAGCAGGTACTGACTAAAGAAGCTGAAATGGACACATGAGGTTTTGACTTTTTTTATTTAAAAATACATATAGTACAACATAACATAATGAACATAAGTTTCCAATATCAGTAGGCTTTTAGGTTCATTAAAAAAAAAAAAAAAAAGGCTTACAGTTAAACAACTGAAAACCAGAAGAGGGATGTTTGCGGAGCACTTGGAAACAGACACCATTTTGAGTTATACAGGCTAAAAATTCTGGACAGATTATTTTCTACCCTTGTTTTATAGAAAATTAAAGTTTGGGTGTCTGTCTTCACTTAAAGACACAATTACACCAATAGTCTCTCAATGGCTTGCTGAACAGACTGAATCTGCGGCTTCAGTTGGGAACCTTCCTTGATAGTGACTGCACAAGCAATTACTGGTCTGGAGACCCCACAGGCTCTCCCCAAAGCTTGCTTGGAACGCACAAAGACGTAAGGGACATTCTTGTCTTCACACAGAAGAGGAAGGTGAAGAATGATCTCCAAGGGTTCAGCATCAGCTGCCATTACAATAAACTCTGCAATTCCTCTGTTAAGGGTTTTTGTAGCTGTGGAAAAAAAAAAAAAAAGTTTAATGTCATGTTTTTCCCCTTTGGGCACAATTGAAACAGTTTCCATAAGATGGCTTTGTTACCAGATGACTGCTTCTGCTTGCAGTCCGAAGCCATGTACACATGACGTGATTTAAGCAATTATCGCTGAGCGACCATATCCCCAGTGTTTGTTTTGTGGGAGATAAATTACGTAGAGCACACTCCAGCAGCCAGCCCTTAATGGCTGCTCCTGCGATAATGGCTAAAAATTGCTGGTGCAGACAGAATGGCTTGCAATTTTCAGACAAAATTGATGGTGAAAAGTGACACTGAGCAATACATTGCTGAGATATTAAGCTAAAATTGCTCAGTGACCATATTGCACAGTGTTTACACACCTTAAAGCAGTGTACACTGACCCCCAAGCAGAAGTGTCAGCTGCAGCACAATATACTACCTACAGTAGGTACACATTGAGGGCCTTATTCTGATCGGTGCGGTCAGAACCGAATATGCGGCCAGGACCGTGCGTGCGGAACCCCGCCTTCCATACGGATCGCCAACTCCGTCTGTACGCGGTAAGAAGCTGGCCGAACGGACCGCACGTATATTTTTCATAGAATACGCCTCCTCCATCTCAGGGAACCTCCCCCATCATTCGATGGTCGCAGACCATCGATGCAGAACCGAGTGGTCCACCAGCTCCCGCAACCTCAGACCACATGGACATTTTTCCGTGCAAAAGCAGGGATCTGGGCGGGCAGCTGACTTCCGGCGATGTCATATGTCCGCCCCCTACACGTGTGTCACGACTGCATTACCATACGTACGCCCAGCGTTTGCATGGGAACGCCCATGAAACGCGGGGCGTATGCATATGGCAATGAGCCCAAATAGCCCTTCACGCCCCTCTCCACCCCCTGTTCGGAGTGTTCACATTTCATGCGGGATTTGGCCATACGCCCCGCTCGCACATGCGCAGAGACGCCTCTGCACATGCGCAGACACAAAACATCGGCGGCACGAACGCACGCGGATATTACCGCACCAACCAGAATAAAGGCCTGAATGAGGAAATTGTTTGAGTATCATAAAATGTAACTACATACAAGAACCACTTAGTCCAGTGGTTCCCAACCTTTGAGTCACGGTGCCCGAGTATCAGAATCTTTTCACTAGGGCAAAGTTTCTCATTGATAGTCAAAAAATATTAAAGTAAATTGTGTTTATATCAGGGTTGCCGACTTTCTTATTCTCCTCTCCGGGAGAAGCCCGGAGAGGAGATATTCAGTAGCCGCTCAGGGGGCAGGGCTTAAGCGTGACATCACTAAGCCCCACCCCCATGCTGGTAAACCAGCGAATTCAGGGATCTCCGTGGAGGTGGCGGGGCTAAAATGACGCGATTGTGTCATTTTAGCTCCGCCCCCTCCTCTGAGACCCAAGGATTGCAGCATTTTAATGCCGCGATCCGGGGGACAGCGGGGGTCCCCCCTGAATCCGGGAGGGTTGCCCACCCTTCCTGGGGGCTGGGAGGGGCCCCCTATTTTCGGGAGACTCCCGGAAATTTCGGGAGGGTCGGCAACCCTGGTTTATCTCATCCTCAGTGTTAGGTGATAATGGACAGGATTAACATCTTTGTCCACATTTTGCCTATTACATCGGTAGAAAAATGTATCCATGGACAACCAATCCAGGGCACCCCTGCAAGTTCCCCAGGGTGCCACAGCACACAGTTTGTGAACCACTGACTTAGCCCATTAACACACACTAGGGTTTGTTTTGCTGGAAGCAAATTAAAGTTACCAGTATATTTTTTTGACTATAGGAGGAAACTGGAATACGTAGAAAAAAAACTAATGTTAGTATGTAGAGAACATACCCACTATGTCCCTAATTGTGGGGATGTACTAAAAGGATGATTGCAGAAAGGGATGATCGGGATGATTGAGTGCAGTTCACCTCCAATACACTAGATGTCACAATTTTTACTGATTTCAACCTTAACGAACTAAAAAAAAAGGTGTAAACATCAAATTATATGTAATTCAGACCATCTAAGTGTCTTTTGTCCTTATAATTTGCAGTAAAAAGTGCATTATCCCATTTTTATTGTATATTAAACTACACATACCTATATTGTTTATTTTTAGTGGAATGATGCTATATATTTTCTATTTAAATGGGATGATCATGTTTTTTTTCACAGGTAATTATACCTGGGACTGTTTTCTATGTGTTAGCAGTGGGATGATGGCTATATCTTTTCTATTTACGTGGGATGATCAGGTTTTTATCGCAGATAATTAAACCTGGGACAGTTATCTATGCGTTTCCAGGGGGAGGATGGCTATATCTTTTCTATTTACGTGGGATGATCACATTTTCATCGCAGATAATTACACCTGGGACAGTTTTCTTTGCGTTTCCAGGGTGATGATGGCTATTTATTTTATATTTACGTGGGATGATCACGTTTTTATCGCAGATAATTATACCTGGGACCGTTTTATATGCGTTTCCATGGGGATTATAGCTATATCTTTTCTATTTACGTAGGATGATCACAATTTCATCGCAGATAATTACACCAGGGACCGTTTTCTTTGCGTTTCCAGGGGGATGATGGCTATATCTTTTCTATTTACGTGGGTTGATCACGTTTTTATCGCAGATAATTACACCTGGGACAGTTTTCAGTGCGTTTCCAGGGGGATGATGGCTATATCTTTTCGATTTACGTGGGATGATCACGTTTTTATCGCAGATAATTACACCTGGGACAGTTTTCAATGCGTTTCCATGGGGATTATGGCTATATCTTTTCTATTTACTTGGGATGATCACAATTTCATCACAGATAATTACACCTGGGACAGTTTTCTTTGCGTTTCCAGGTGGAGGATGGCTATATCTTTTCTATTTACGTGGGATGATCAGCTTTTTATCGCAGATAATTATACCTTGGATGGTTTTGAATGTGTTTCCAGGGGGATGATGGCTATATCTTTTCTATTTACGTGGGATGATCACCTTTTTATCGCAGATAATTACACCTGGGACAGTTTTCAATGCGTTTCCATGGGGATTATGGCTATATCTTTTCTATTTACGTGGGATGATCACAATTTCATCGCAGATAATTACACCTGGGACAGTTTTCTTTGCGTTTCCAGGGGGAGGATGGCTATATCTTTTCTATTTACGTGGGATGATCACCTTTTTATCGCAGATAATTACACCTGGGACAGTTTTCAATGCGTTTCCATGGGGATTATGGCTATATCTTTTCTATTTACTTGGGATGATCACAATTTCATCACAGATAATTACACCTGGGACAGTTTTCTTTGCGTTTCCAGGTGGAGGATGGCTATATCTTTTCTATTTACGTGGGATGATCAGCTTTTTATCGCAGATAATTATACCTTGGATGGTTTTGAATGTGTTTCCAGGGGGATGGTGGATATATCTTTTCTATTTACGTGGGATGATCACGTTTTTATCGCAGATAATTACACCTGGGACAGTTTTCAATGCGTTTCCAGGGCGAGGATGGCTATATCTTTTCTATTTACGTGGGATGATCACCTTTTTATCGCAGATAATTACACCTGGGACAGTTTTCAATGCGTTTCCATGGGGATTATAGCTATATCTTTTCTATTTACGTGGGATGATCACAATTTCATCGCAGATAATTACACCTGGGACAGTTATCTATGCGTTTCCAGGGGGATGATGGCTATATCTTTTCTATTTACGTGGGATGATCAGCTTTTTATCGCTGATAATTATACCTGGGACAGTTTTCAATGCGTTTCCAGGGGGATGGTGGCTATATCTTTTCTATTTACGTGGGATGATCACATTTTTATCGCAGATAATTACACCTGGGACAGTTTTCAATGCGTTTCCAGGGGGAGGATGGCTATATCTTTTCTATTTACGTGGGATGATCACCTTTTTATCGCAGATAATTATACCTGGGATGGTTGTGAATGTGTTTCCAGGGGGATGGTGGCTATATCTTTTCTATTTACGTGGGATGATCACCTTTTTATCGCAGATAATTATACCTGGGACAGTTATCTATGCGTTTCCAGGGGGATGGTGGCTATATCTTTTCTATTTACGTGGGATGATCACCTTTTCATCGCAGATAATTACACCTGGGACAGTTTTCTTTGCGTTTCCAGGGGGAGGATGGCTATATCTTTTCTATTTACGTGGGATGATCACCTTTTTATCGCTGATAATTATACCTGGGACAGTTTTCAATGCGTTTCCAGGGGGATGATGGCTATATCTTTTCTATTTACGTGGGATGATCACGTTTTTATCGCAGATAATTACACCTGGGACAGTTATCTATGCGTTTCCATGGGGATTATGGCTATATCTTTTCTATTTACGTGGGATGATCACGTTTTTATCGCAGATAATTACACCTGGGACAGTTTTCAATGCGTTTCCATGGGGATTATGGCTATATCTTTTCTATTTACGTGGGATGATCACAATTTCATCGCAGATAATTACACCTGGGACAGTTTTCTTTGCGTTTCCAGGGGGAGGATGGCTATATCTTTTCTATTTACGTGGGATGATCACGTTTTTATTGCAGATAATTACACCTGGGACAGTTTTCATTGCGTTTCCAGGGGGATGATGGCTATATCTTTTCTATTTACGTGGGATGATCAGCTTTTTATCGCAGATAATTACACCTGGGACAGTTTTCAATGCGTTTCCAGGGGGATGATGGCTATATCTTTTCTATTTACATGGGATGATCACAATTTCATCGCAGATAATTACACCTGGGACAGTTTTCTTTGCGTTTCCAGGGGGATGATGGCTATTTATTTTATATTTACGTGGGATGATCACGTCTTTATCGCAGATAATTATACCTGGGACTAACCCTTGAGTGGTGGGTTTTGCTGGGGCAGGACAAACCTATCAGGGCAGGTTTGTCCTGCCCCAGAAGTACCCACCACATAAAGTTGCAAGCCCCCCTCCCTCACCTCCGCTCCGGCGATAGTACGCCAGCGCTTCCCTGCAGTGCTGCCGCTGTCCCCTCTGCCTAAGACGCCTGTCACATTCAGCAGTGAAGTCGGCGGCAAGCTGGGGGATGTTCGCGGCGGCTCGGGAGGAGTCTGGTGCCTGAGCACTCCCGAGTTCCCTCGAGCCGCGCCGACCACACCCGAGCCTGCCGCCTGCGGGCGGCTGGCTGGCGGGTCTCCGGAGGTCCAGGGTATTGATTGACGGAGCGAAGGTGACGGGGGGACTGGAAGGGTGTGGGAGAGGGCTCTAGAGGTGCTGCACCAGTGTTGCACACCTGGACACCACTGGTGCACACCTATTCTGCATTAGTGATATGACCGGAAATATTCCGGGACAGCCCGCTGCGGCAGCGCAGCTGAGCCAGGAATATCTCCGGGCATACCACTCAAGGGGTTAAGGGCCTTGTTCTAGTTCACTCCTTTTGGCAAATTCCTTCTTAGATGGATAAAACCATGTGCACTGCAGGTGTAAATGTCCAGAGAGAATTAGATTTGGGTGAGTTATTTGGCTTCTGTGCAGGGCAAATACTGACTGCTTTATTTTTACACTGCAATATAGATCTCACTATGAAGTAAAACCCCACTCAAATCTAACTCTCTCTGCACATGTCACATCTACCCCACCTGCAGTGCACATGGATTTGTCCAACTAAGAAGGAATTTGGCAGAAGGAGTGAATCAGAATAAGGCCCATAAAACGTGATCATCCCTTGTAAATAAAAAAAAACATATAGCCATCATCTCCATAAAAGCACATAGAAAATGGTCCCAGGTATACATATCTGCGATAAAAACCTGATCATCCCACGTAAATAAAAATGTTATAGCCTTCACCTCCTTGGAAACGCATATAAAAAACAGTCCCAGGTATACATACTGGCAATAAAAACCTGATCATCCCACATGGCTATAACTTTTATATTTATCATCCCCCTGGAAACGGATTGAAAACTATCCCAGGTGTAATTATCTGCGATAAAAACGTGATCATCCCACGTAAATAGAAAAGATATAGCCATCATCCCACTGGAAACACATTCAAAACCGTCCCAGGTATAATTATCTGCGATAAAGACGTGATCATCCCACGTAAATATAAAATAAATAGCCATCATCCCCCTGGAAACGCATTGAAAACTGTCCCAGGTGTAATTATCTGCGATAAAAAGGTGATCATCCCACGTAAATAGAAAAGATATAGCCATCCTCCCCCTGGAAACGCAAAGAAAACTGTCCCAGGTGTAATTATCTGCGATGAAATTGTGATCATCCCACGTAAATAGAAAAGATATAGCCATAATCCCCATGGAAACGCATTGAAAACTGTCCCAGGTATAATTATCAGCGATAAAAAGCTGATCATCCCACGTAAATAGAAAAGATATAGCCATCCTCCCCCTGGAAACGCAAAGAAAACTGTCCCAGGTGTAATTATCCGCGATAAAAAGCTGATCATCCCACGTAAATAGAAAAGATATAGCCAACATCCCCCTGGAAACGCATTCAAAACTGTCCCAGGTGTAATTATCTGCGATAAAAAGGTGATCATCCCACGTAAATAGAAAAGATATAGCCATCCTCCCCCTGGAAACGCAAAGAAAACTGTCCCAGGTGTAATTATCTGCGATGAAATTGTGATCATCCCACGTAAATAGAAAAGATATAGCCATAATCCCCATGGAAACGCATTGAAAACTGTCCCAGGTGTAATTATCTGCGATAAAAAGGTGATCATCCCACGTAAATAGAAAAGATATAGCCATCATCCCCCTGGAAACGCATTGAAAACTGTCCCAGGTATAATTATCAGCGATAAAAAGGTGATCATCCCACGTAAATAGAAAAGATATAGCCATCCTCCCCCTGGAAACGCAAAGAAAACTGTCCCAGGTGTAATTATCTGCGATAAAAAGGTGATCATCCCACGTAAATAGAAAAGATATAGCCATCATCCCCCTGGAAACGCATTCAAAACTGTCCCAGGTGTAATTATCTGCGATGAAATTGTGATCATCCCACGTAAATAGAAAAGATATAGCCATAATCCCCATGGAAACGCATTGAAAACTGTCCCAGGTGTAATTTTCTGCGATAAAAAGGTGATCATCCCACGTAAATAGAAAAGATATAGCCATCCTCCCCCTGGAAACGCAAAGAAAACTGTCCCAGGTGTAATTATCTGCGATGAAATTGTGATCATCCCACGTAAATAGAAAAGATATAGCCATAATCCCCATGGAAACGCATTGAAAACTGTCCCAGGTGTAATTATCTGCGATAAAAAGGTGATCATCCCACGTAAATAGAAAAGATATAGCCATCATCCCCCTGGAAACGCATTGAAAACTGTCCCAGGTATAATTATCAGCGATAAAAAGGTGATCATCCCACGTAAATAGAAAAGATATAGCCATCCTCCCCCTGGAAACGCAAAGAAAACTGTCCCAGGTGTAATTATCTGCGATGAAATTGTGATCATCCCACGTAAATAGAAAAGATATAGCCATCATCCCCCTGGAAACGCATTGAAAACTGTCCCAGGTATAATTATCAGCGATAAAAAGGTGATCATCCCACGTAAATAGAAAAGATATAGCCATCCTCCCCCTGGAAACGCAAAGAAAACTGTCCCAGGTGTAATTATCTGCGATGAAATTGTGATCATCCCACGTAAATAGAAAAGATATAGCCATCCTCCCCCTGGAAACGCAAAGAAAACTGTCCCAGGTGTAATTATCTGCGATAAAAAGGTGATCATCCCACGTAAATAGAAAAGATATAGCCATCATCCCCCTGGAAACGCATAGATAACTGTCCCAGGTGTAATTATCTGCGATAAAAAGGTGATCATCCCACGTAAATAGTAAAGATATAGCCACCATCCCCCTGGAAACGCATTGAAAACTGTCCCAGGTATAATTATCTGCGATAAAAAGCTGATCATCCCACGTAAATAGAAAAGATATAGCCATCATCCCCCTGGAAACGCATAGATAACTGTCCCAGGTATAATTATCTGCGATGAAATTGTGATCATCCCACGTAAATAGAAAAGATATAGCCATCATCCCCCTGGAAACGCATAGATAACTGTCCCAGGTGTAATTATCTGCGATAAAAAGGTGATCATCCCACGTAAATAGTAAAGATATAGCCACCATCCCCCTGGAAACGCATTGAAAACTGTCCCAGGTATAATTATCTGCGATAAAAAGCTGATCATCCCACGTAAATAGAAAAGATATAGCCATCATCCCCCTGGAAACGCATAGATAACTGTCCCAGGTATAATTATCTGCGATGAAATTGTGATCATCACACGTAAATAGAAAAGATATAGCCATAATCCCCATGGAAACGCAAAGAAAACTGTCCCAGGTGTAATTATCTGCGATGAAATTGTGATCATCCCACGTAAATAGAAAAGATATAGCCATAATCCCCATGGAAACGCATTGAAAACTGTCCCAGGTGTAATTATCTGCGATAAAAAGGTGATCATCCCACGTAAATAGAAAAGATATAGCCATCCTCCCCCTGGAAACGCAAAGAAAACTGTCCCAGGTGTAATTATCTGCGATGAAATTGTGATCATCCCACGTAAATAGAAAAGATATAGCCATCCTCCCCCTGGAAACGCAAAGAAAACTGTCCCAGGTGTAATTATCTGCGATGAAATTGTGATCATCCCACGTAAATAGAAAAGATATAGCCATAATCCCCATGGAAACGCATTGAAAACTGTCCCAGGTGTAATTATCTGCGATAAAAACGTGATCATCCCATGTAAATAGAAAAGATGCTACATAAATCCTGTAACTTTTTTTAACTATAAATATCATTGAAAAGCTTAATGTGATTTCTGTATTTACTATATTCTGTTAAAGTAAAAAAAAAAAAAATAGTGACATCTAGAGGTGTGAACTGGAACTGCAGGCAATCATCCTGATCATCCCTTTTTGTGATCATCCTTTTAGTATATCCCCTAATTGTGGGGTTTGTTACAAACTCATGATCTCAGTACGGAGAGGCAGTAATGTATCCATAATGGCTCCATGGTTCCTTAATTTCACATGCAAAAATAATTAGCTTTATCTTGGAGCTTGATGTGCAACACATCAAAACCTAGCACCCAAACATCACACACCCCAACATCGCGCAATTTGTACTGAGCTTAAGGCAAATGCCTAGTAAAAAGGAACAAGCAGCTTTCAATGTTTAGTCATCATGATAACTAGGACAGTATTTTTGAAGAATATGGGCAGCCGATTTATTGCCTACTCTGAGCTTTTTGGTATCTAGTCATTCAGCAGTTATTTTGTGGTTGAGGCCTAATGCTATTTGGGAGTTTAAAAGTCAATGCAGTATAAACAAAGTTAACCGTAAACCAATTATCGGTTGACCAACCCTGCATGAGATTACCTTCATTAGCCCCTTTACGGAGTTGCTTGTAATTGGAGCCTTGCTGCACGAGGTCCAGGAGAGTTTTGGTCAGCTGGGCATCTGCCAGTGGGTAGGCTTTCGGATTCACCTCTGGTTCAGTCTGGAATATAAATGCATCATTACAACATGCGGGATGCCATGAAACAATATACAGGGCAGGCTGCTCAGATCTCCATTTATTCTAACGCCCCAGCACATGGCAGCGGGAAACAGCGTGGCTGGTCAGCAGAAGCGGGAGAACCTAGAAGTATAGGGGCTTATACCCTCCTACCAGCCCTGTGCAAAGAGGCGCCATGTACCTGCGGCAAAAGCCCGGCCTCCTCTCGCATCCCTTACCATGTCTGTGCCGTTCAAGTCCTAGCGGGTTCCTCTCTGCCCGGAAGCTTCACGGAGGAGAGTGATACTGGAGAAAGCTCAGCTGCAGCAGCACGACACCAACGTGTGGATAACGTCCGGCTAAAGACACCGGATGAGGCGGTTTTTAGTTAGTTACACTCCCCTTTTAATGGTCATCGTTCCAAGCCAGCAAGCGCTCCTGTCTCCAGTACAGTTGCCATTTGTAGCTCCGAGACTCAATGCACTTCTATACATTTTGGTCTCCAACAAGATGGCCGCCGCATTAAATCCGATAACGGGACTGGAGACATAATTTCTCCGATGTGATCTCCTGAAAGCGCTGTGCCGTGTGCGCGAGATTAGCCTGAAAGGCTAAAATCAATTGAATGGTGATGGCCGCCGCCAGCTTGCACATGTGCTTGCAGAGCAGTTTCTCTGCAAGGGTTTCCACGCTGTTGCAGGAAGGTTTATTAAACCTTCTATATAAGATAAGTGGTGATGTTGCAGATAGCACTCATATTCTATCATTCAGTTTATTAGATACAAAATTATCCGCTCCTAGCCTAGACTTAACTCTTAATAGGCATGATGTACTAGAAATGATACAATGGAGATTGATAAACCACCAACTAGTCAGCCTGTCATTTTTTCCAAACAGCCTGTAATGTGGCAGTGAGGAGCTGATTGGCTGGTGGTTTATCACTCTCCATTTATCATTTTTCAACATACTTGCCTACCCTCCACACTGGCCGGTTTCACACACTCCGGCTCCTGCCGGACGGTGAAATCCCGCACGGCCAGGGAGCCGTGCCGCACACACTAGTTGTGAATGGACACTATTGTGTCCATTCACACGGGACGGCCAGGACCCGGCCGCACGGTTGCAGCCGCATCCCGCCACTGGAAGGGACGGCTGCCGGGCTGTGGCCATCCCCTCCATGATAAACTTGTGTGCGCGGCACGGCTCCCTGGCCGTGCGGGATTTCACCGTCCGGCAGGAGCCGGAGTGTGTGAAACCGGCCTTAGTCTCCTGCATTATCGGTACAGCCCCTGCTCCTCCCTTCCCCACAGTATAAAATAGGGTAGGGATGGCCATCGACCATCGATGATTTGAAATCATCGATGGTTCATGGCCGTTGTCTAATACTTTTGCCATCGATGGGGGAGAACAAGATGGTTTCTCTCCATCGATGGTGTTTTTTTTTTTTTCCAAAGTGCCGGGAGTTGGGACACGGAGCATAGCTCCGGCACCCGTGAAGCCACGTTCCTGTGTTTTGATTGGCCCACAGGCAATCAATCAAATACAATTGCTGACCATGTAAAAATATTGATGGTTAGCCATTGCATAGTTTAGCACTATCGATGGCCAGTTGCAGAATTGCCATCGATGGCAATTGCAACGATGGCCATCCCTAAAATAGGGATGGCCATTGACCATCGATGATTTGAAATCATTGATGGTTCATGGCTGATGTTGAATACTTTTGCAATCGGTGGGGAAAACTCTGTTTTGCGTTTTTGTTTTTTCAAGTTCCGTGACACTGAGCATAACCTTGCCCCCCGTGTTTTGATTGGCCCACAGATGGCCATCCCTAGTATAAAATGCTGAATTCCGCGGGGAGGGGGCTAGAATGACGTGAATAGCCCCTCCCCCCATCCACACACCCACAAATGAATGCGGCTGCCTGTCTCGGCAAGGGCTTGGTGACTTCAGCCTCGCCCGCCCCCCCCCTTTCACTCCTCTTCGGGCTTCGCCAGGAGAGGAGTTTTTGAAAGTCGGCATGTATGCTTTTCAAGCTTAAGGTGCCCACAGACGCTACAATTGTACTGTGCTATGCGTTTTTGACTGTACAATGGTTCTATACAATTTTTCTTCCAGCTTGCTATGAGATGTGCACTTGGATGCATGCGATGCGATGTGATGAACCCATGTTTGTAATGTTAAATTTCAGATGTAGTCTAAAAAGTACGTGCAGCACGTACTTTTTTAGATATACAATATCGGGCTCCCGGGAACGCGCATCGCATCGCACAAGCCCATAAACACCATCCAATAATTGTACATAACATGCAATTTGTGCTTAAAAAGTACAAAACGCATTCAATAATTGTAGCGTCTGTGGGCACCTTAAGTACATCTGGCCCAATGTATGATTGCCATCACCTGTGGTTAAACACTTTTCTCATCAATGAACTAGTTCAACACAGGTGATGGCAATCATACATTCAGAGGCAAGTCCAGGAGTAGAGCATTTTGCGGAATGGGTCATGTTGGAGGATATGAGTTACTTCTAGAATCTTGTTGCTATTAGCAACGCCTTACCGGTCTTTAGAAGGTTTGATAAATGCACTTTCATTTTGGGACTTCATTGTAAATTTGAATGGATAACCAAATACAGCAATCTATATTAAATTATGTATATTAAATTGTCATTCCTTTTATGAATATAAAAACTATGTAAAGTCAATCCAATGTATTTGTGATTTTTAACAGCGCTGCACACTCTTTCCCTATTTTTGGTTTTCTTGTCCGAGGTTTGACATACCTGGTATTTTGCAGCTGCTATTCAGTCAAGCAGCTCCTGCATACTGCACCCCTTTCATATACTTGGTTCAGGTAGAAAGGATACCCTTTAATTTTTTTCCCTTCCTTCCTCCATGTCTGTGTTGTTACCCAGTTTGTTCTGTTATGTCTACAATTATAATGTGCAACGACATCTGCTGCGCTATATAAGAAACTATAAATAAATATATAGAAATAGCGCAAAACATACTTAAATCAAGTTACATTAACATTTTAATATAGCAGACTATGAACAGGTAAAATAGATATATTGGACACTTCTCTTCAGCGCAATGTGCTGCCAATGCCTAGTTGCACACATTTCAGCCATGTACAGTAGTTACAACAAAGCAAGCAAACTTGCAAAGACAGGGAGCGCAATTTGCCATTCTGAATCAGCAATCTCCCAGCCCCCTGGAAAGGGGGACAACTCTCCCGCATAACCCCCCATCTCCCGTGAACCGCCCCTCGGCGGGGGGGTCCGAGGGTAAAATGACATGATTGCATAATTTTAGCCCTGCCCTGCGCAGTGCAATGCTGTAAGTACCGCCATTGCACGGCGGGGGCGTGGCTAAAATGACCCAATCACTCTAGGCATGCCCCCCAACAAGGCAGCCCGTCTGGCTCTTTCCTGAACCGCCTCTTTTTTACACCCCCGGCCTAACAGGGTCCTGGCTGTCCTCTCCCTAAGGGGGCAGCTCCAAAGTCGGCAAGTATGGGCAGGGTGTTCTCCATAAATACTGCCTGATCCCTTGTGACTTATATCACGATGATCCCTTGTGACTTATATCACGACTGGGAAGGCACATGCCCAGATGAGCTGTCAAATACTGCCAGCTCCTGTTGTGAGTGTACGGGCGGTCAGCGGATCACCGTTACACTGACCACAATTGCCCTTATTCTGGTTCACTCGCAAATGCAAATTCCTTCTCAAATGGAGAAAACTGCACTGCAGGTGGGGCAGATTTAACTTGTGCAGAGAGAATTAGATTTGGGTGGGGGTTTACTTCAAAGAGATCTATATTGCAGTGTAAAAATATGCAGTATTTCCCCTGCACAGAAACAAAATAACTCACCCAAATCTAAATCTCTCTGCACATTTTACATCTGCCCCCTGCAGTGCACATGGTTTTGTCCATTTGAGAAGGAATTTGCCTTTGCGAGTGAACCAGAATAAGGGCAAATATGTCGATATGCATAAGAGTTTGGCAATCATGGTAATCAGGGCACTATTAGAGTCTTCTTTATTGCTGGCAGCACCCTGATTACTATGGCACCTTTCTGTGCACTGGGGACAGGTGGGCAGAAAGCGGTGACTAGTAAAGCAGGCTCGCTAATGGCCTGGCAGCCAATCAAGCAGTGGTTACTCCTGATTGGCTGCAAAACTTTGAGCTCTGATTGTCTCGCGACCTTGCGAGATATTTAAAATGGTTGCAGACCTGCTCAGACTACAACTCTCTTCCTGGCTGTCATCGCTATGCAATGAGCATGTAATTCCCAGTGGCAATGAGCATTTAACTCCCCATAGCAACGAGCATTTAACTACCCTTTGGCAATGAGCATGTAATCCCCTGTGCAATGAGCATGTAATCCCACATAGCAACAAGCATTTAACTCCCCCTGGCATCGAGCATGAAACCCCTAGCAATGAGCATGTAACCCCTGGTATTGAGCAAGAAACCCCCAGCAATGAGCATGTACAGTAGGTAAGCAGCACTTATGTGGCTTAATATGTAATAGGCATTATGGTGTGTGATATAATATGTAATGAGCATTATGGTATGTGGTATAATATGTGATGGGCATCACGGTGTGTGACATAATGTGTAATAGGCATTATTGTGTGCGTAATCCTGGCACAGTTTGTCTAAGTGGCAATACTGGTGTGAGTTGGTAGTATTTTATGGCCATGCCCCTTCCCCACAAAATCACGCCCTAAATTTTTGACATGCGATTTGGGGCGCACTCTCCCTGTTTTTTGTTGTTTTGTCGGTCCCAGTCAGACACCACCCTTTCGCACAGAAAAGCAAATTTCTCTTTCATCCATCCTGGTGACACAGCTCAACCATGGGATGTAGGAGGGTCCAAAGAAGTGTCCAAAGGAGCCAGGCACCTATGCTATAGCTTTGAGAGGCAGGCTCCTCCCTTCTGCATCCCAGCATTCCACAGTTCGTTTTAGGTGCCCACCAGAGTGGGTGCTGTGCTGAAGGGCTGCTGCTGCTGCAGCCATATGATTGAGCAGCAAGGGTGTTTTTTTTTTTAATTAATATTACATCTTAGTTAGTGCAGGCACAGTGTGAGGCTTCCAGGGGAAGTTTCCTCACACTGACAGCGCAGCAGGGGCTGACAGAAGCGTGTCCTGTCAGCTCCCTGTGTACTAAGAGATGCTGTCTGGTCTCTCAGCACAGCGCTCAAACCTCCATAAAAGAGGTTTCCTGGACCCTGGAGCCGACTCCCTGCATAGGGATCATGGGTGACGGGCACCCTGCGATGGCGGCCGCCATTTTGGAAGGGTTTACAGGCTGATCTCTGCGGAGATCGCAGCCAGTTACAGGAGCTCAGTGTAGCTGGGCGATTCCAAGTGATCCCCATTCAAGGGGAGACACAGGAAACCAAATAAACATTCTATAGGAGTGGCTCACATGGGGAAAAAAGGCGCAAAAGAGCCTCACACCCCGCTGTAGCAGGGACTTTGGTCTCTTCCTTCACTCTGCCTTGGCATCCTTTCATCCCACACTGTGCGGAGCTGGAAGGAGATTCTTTACTGCTGACAGAGTGGTGATCTGCAGTGAGATTGAAGGCTAGATAGTATTATCTCACAGATCTTGTGCAGTCTATTGGCGCCCTCTTGTGGTCAGACTTTAATAATTACCAATATTCCCATTTATTATGGGGCACATTTAATTCCCATAAATGGGTTTAGTAAGATTGCTGTGGGAGCCTTCTAAAGGTCTTATTGCACTATCTCACTGATATCTGATATGCTGGACACTTTGCTACCAAACTTTCATAGGGTGTAGTTTAATACTACTCCTTTAGTAAATAGTTAGTCTCTATCTAGCAAAACATTTCAAATAAATTCAGATCAGGCTAACAGACATTTCTGGGACAGGCAATGTGCCAACGCAACGCAACGTTTCCCTGTTTACCAGCTTTGTCAAGGCCTTGACAAAGCTGGTAAACAGCGAAACGTTGCGTTGCGTTGGCACATTGCCTGTCCCAGGGCCTTGACAAAGCTGGTAAACAGCGAAACGTTGCGTTGCGTTGGCACATTGCCTGTCCCAGAAATGTCTGTTAGCCTGATCTGAATGTATTTGAAATGTTTTTCTAGATAGTGACTAACTATTTACTAAAGGAGTAGTATTAAACTACACCCTATGAAAGTTTGGTAGCAAAGTGTCCAGCATATCAGATATCAGTGAGATAGTGCAATAAGACCTTTAGAAGGCTCCCACAGCAATCTTACTAAACCCATTTATGGGAATTAAATGTGCCCCATAATAAATGGGAATATAGGTAATTATTAAAGTCTGACCACAAGAGGGCGCCAATAGACTGCACAAGATCTGTGAGATAATACTATCTAGCCTTCAATCTCACTGCAGATCACTGCTAAAAACTTCTACCATTGTGCCCTGTGTCCAAACAGTATATTATATATAAAAAACTGTCACATAGTGACATCAGGATGCACAAATTAGTCCTTTATGAAATTTTCCAATAGCAAAATCATCTCCTCTCAGGGCTTTATAGAACAGACATTTTTCTGGGACAGTCATCTGTGTGAATTTTTAAACAAACATTCTTTCTTTCTAAAACACACTATATGTATCTGTGTATGTACCGTATGTCATTTTAACCTCTTAAATTTCAGCTGTTTATGAATTTTTCCCTCGAAATTGTGAGATAGGGAATATTAAAGTAAAATCATTAAAAGTTACATTTTAAAACATTTTGTCAGTGCGTTCCCCCAGACAGCCTTTTTTCTTCTTCTGCCTTGAAACATATACCCATTGCTGTAGGGAACAGCACCCCCATACCTTATAATAATTTGGGGTCTACCTAACCTGTTTAAACCAGGGAATTAATTGAATTAATAGGTTGTGCGAGCATGCACCAACTCCACATGGAGTAAACCCCCTTCTCTGCTGACAGAGTGACAAGTTTCTTCTGAGGCGACGCCATCCCCGGTGACCACAGAGGGTCATGCAGCAGACAGATAAGTACACTAATATATATTGGCTTTGTACAAATGCCTGACTTAGTGCACTGTGATTTAACCACAACAAAGGTGTAATGCTGTGTTGGGGGAGGGAGCATCAGCCATGTTAATTGACTGCAAATTTTGCGGGCTTAACAGATGGACCAGGGGGATATATGCCCTACATGTGATTCTGTTCCCAGAGGGCTGAGCAACCAAAGCCTGCGTGGGCAGCTGCTCTGGGAAAGTCTGTGTCTGCTTTAGTACAAGCTTGAAACAGGCAGAGAGATGATTTGGTGAGATCTCCCAGGCCTTTTCATCCTCTCAACATTTGGTTGGCTCCATTACCCCCTCTCAGGGGGACCCTGCTTTTTTACAGATGATGCAGGACACTGCTCAGGGTATGCGTAAAATTAATACTTTTATGGAGCAGTTTACTAAGGAGTCTAAGGTTTCTCCCAGACATCCTTTATCCACCCCTCCTATCCCTAATATAGACTCTGAGGAGGATGGGGAGTGTGTGGAAGACATGTCAAGGATCATAGAGAAGAAATTGAAGCCTCTGTCCCTGGTGTTGATGATTTTATTATTGCTGTTAAGCAGGCATTCAATTTATCGGAGGTGAATAAGGCTCCACAGCAGGATGTGTTTAAAAGACAGCGCAGAGATGCATTCACTTTTCCTTCTGATGAAGGATGGTTGAGAGGGGTGTGGAAAATGCGTGATAAGAGACTACTTATGCCCAAAAGGTTTTTGACTCTGTACCCTATGCCAGAAGAGCCAGTAAAATTGTGGGAGAGATTCCCACTGGTAGATGCCCCGGTCGCTAGGCTGTCAAAAGCAACTGCTTTGCCTATGCAAGGGGTTGTTTAAAGCAGTTTTTGAGGGTGTTGGTTTTACACTGAGACCTATTATTGCTTCAGCTTGGGTCTCCATGTCCATGAAGGCTTGGGCAAATACCTTGTGTTCACTGCTTCAGCCAGATTCAGAAGCGGTTGCCTTGGCAGAGAAATTAAAGGCGGCAGCTGAATACACCTGTGAGGCTGGTGAAGAGGGAGTCAAAATGGCTTACAAGGTGTCGGCCATTTCAGTGACTGCCAGAAGGGCCTTGTGGCTTAGGGCATGGGATGCCGACAATGAATCCAAGAAGTCTCTGGAAGCTTTGGCTTTTAAAGGGGAGTTACTTTTTGGTTCTGAATTGGAATCCCTCATTAAACAGGCAACAGGGGGAAAGAGTAAATTTCTTCCTACGCCTGCAGCAAAACAAGGATCTTCCAGGTTTGCGGCTTTTCGGCTGTCCTTTCGTTCCTCCTTTAGAGGCGGTGCATCCTCCAGAGGACAGTCTGGCAGAGGAAGATTTGTTGCTGGGAAAGGTAAAGCTTCCAAGTCCTGTTTTGGTGCCTTTGCAAAAAATCAGGCTTCCAAGGGCGAGGAGAAGCCCTCCACATGACGTGCCGGAGGCTCCCCAGTCTGGATGCAGAGTGGGGGGTCGCCCCTTGCAGTACCAGGATGCTTGGGCCCTATCCGGCCAGGATCCCTGGGTTCTCAATGTGGTTTCCCATTGATATAGGATCAACCTGAGGGGAGTCCCTCCAAGGAGGTTTCTTCCTACACCTTTACCCTGGGAGGCACGCTTAAGAAAGACCCTTTTGGGGGCGGCAACGTCTCTCCTGGAAAAGGGTGTGGTGGTTCCAGTACCACGGGAGGAAACTAAGTAGCGGTTTTACTTCATTCTTTTCTTGTTACCCAAACCGGGCAGCTCGTTCAGACCGATTCTGAACTTGAAGTCTCTGAATCTGCACTTGTGGGTGGATCACTTCAGAATGGAATCCTTGAGAACAGTTCTCCTGAGCCTGGAGCGGGGACAATTCCTAGCGTCTTTGAATATTCGAGACGCCTATTTGCACATACCTATATGCGAAGAACATCAGTCTTTTCTGCGTTTCGCGATAGGCGATCTGCATCTGCAATTTCAGGCTCTTCACTTTGGGCTGGCAATAGCTCCAAGGGTGTTCACGAAAATAATGGCAGCGGCACTCAGACTCTGGGGAATTGTAATCATCCCGTATTTGGATGACTTTTTGTTCAAAGCAGAGTCAGCAGATAAACTGCAGGATGATATGTCAGCGGCAATTCAGTTTCTGCAACCCTAAGACCATGAAAACAGAGAAATTTCTCTTAACCCCAGAAACAAGGAATTTCTTACTGTGGTGGACGTATGTTGAATCGCTCCAGTTGGGTCATTCCCTTCGGTCATGGGATTGGTTGGTGGTCACCACCGACGCCAGTCTCGGGCTGGGGGCAGTAGCCCTGAGCTTGAGATTGCAGGGCCTATGGTCCAGGGGAGAATCGGCTTTAGCGATCTATGTACTGGAATTGCGGCCGGCAGTCTGGAAGATGCTGTTGCAGGTGGTAGAGGTTCTGAGGGGATCTCCCATTCGGATCCAATCAGACAATGCCACGGCTGTGGCTTACCTGAACCACCAAGGGGGTACTCGCAGCAAGATGGCTATGAAAGAAGTGTCTCGGATCTTTGAGTGGGCAGAGGCCAACGTTCTGGCCTTATCTGCTGTTTTTATTCTGGGAATTTGAAATGTGGAAGCGGATTTCCTCAGGAGAGAGGATCTCCTGGACGGAGAATGGGCGTTACACCCAGAGGTGTTCCAGGAAATAGTGGCTCGTTGGGCACTGCCAGAGGTTGACTTGATGGTGTCCCGGCAAAATTGTCAAGTATCCAGGTTCTGTGCGAGGACCAGGGATCCGTTGGCTTGGGCGGTGGATGCCATGACAGTGCCCTGGAATTTCAAGATGGCATATGTCTTCCCGCCATTTCCCATGCTTGCCCGGGTTCTGAAGAGAGTGAGGACGCAAGGAGTATGCGTCATCCTGATAGCTCCAGATTGGCCAAGGAGATCTTGGTATTCCAACATTCTGAGGTTGATGTCAGCGTCGTGGCGTCTTCCTCTTAGGCCAGAGCTTCTCAGGCAAGGGCCCTTCTTTCATCAGGACCTAGCTCGGCTCAATTTGTTGGCCTGGCTCTTGAAACCTCTATCTTAAAGAAGAAGGGTTTCTCAGACGTGTTTATCCGTACCATGATTAATTCAAGGAACCCGGTTTCTGCAGCAAACTATTATAGGGTTTGGAAAACGTACATTAGATGGTCTGAAAGACAGAAAGTTCATACGTCTAGATTCAAAGTTTCTTAAGCCTTCAATCTCTGAAGGTACAATTGTTGGCCTTGTCTATCTTCTTTCAAAAGAAAGTGGCCTTGTTACCGGAGGTACAGACCTTCTCCAAGGGATTACTTGGCTAAAGCCTCCTTATAAACAACCAGTGGTGCCTTGGGATTCGTCTTTGGTGTTATCGGTTCTTCAGAAACCTCCATTTGAACCATTGAGGTCGGCTGACCTGAAATTTGTTACTAGGAAATTGACTTTTTGGTTGGCAATCGCCTCTGCAAGGCATGTTTCAGAATAGGGGCCTTATCTTGTAGGTCTCCGTTTTTGATATTCCATGATGATAGGGCTGTGCTGAGAACAGTATTTACCTAAGGTTGTTTCCTCTTTTCACTTAAACCAGGAAATTGTTCTTCGGTATTTAGTCCGCCTGAGCAGGTCAGAAATAGGGACAGACTAAAGAATTTGGATGTGTTTCGCGCTTTGCGCATTTATGTGGACAGAGTGAAGGAGTTTCGTAAAACGAACTTATTATTGGTTTTGAATGATGTACACAAAAGAGGCTGGCCAGCTTCAAAGCAGACCATTGCCCGTTGGTTAAGGTTGCTGATTGCCTTTGCCTATACTAAAGTTGGCAGACCAGTGGCCTCCAGAATTAATGCTCATACCACAAGGTCGGTTGCTGCCTCTTGGGCTCTGCGCCACGGGGCTACGGCGGAGCAAATATGCAGGGCTACCACTTGGTCCTCTGTTCACACATTTGCAAAATTCTACAGGTTTCATGAGTTCGCGTTGGAGGATGCTTCATTTGGGCGAGCAGTGATGATAACTGCAGGCCTGAGCATACCCTACCACAGGACCGGCTCTTGAACATCCCATGGATGAGCTGTGTCACCATTAGAGAAAAGGGGATTTTTGTAAGAACTTACCATTCAAATCCCTTTCTCTGAATCCATCCTGGTGATACAGCGATCCCTCCCTTTACGCTCAGTAAGTAATGCCGTTTCATGTTGGTCATGTTATGATGGTTATAATTACTTTATTGTGCATATTAATATGTTCAGGCGTTGTACTGAGTTAATGTATCCTAGTGTGCTCTGGAAGTTGATCTGAGGAATACTGGGATGCAGAAGGGAGGAGCCTGCCTCTCAAAGCTTTAGCATAGGTGCCTTCGTCCTTTGGACCCTCCTACATCCCATGGTTCAGCTGTGTCACCAGGATGGATTCAGAGAAAGGGATTCGAACGGTAACTTCTTACAAAAATACCCTTATTCATGTCAAGCATTTCTATTTTCGGTACTTATGTAGTATCTGGGCTGCCGATTTCTAAATCGGGTCGGATCGGGAGATCGCATCGCATCGCATGCGACCATGCGATTCGATGCGATGCGATGCGATGACCCGATTTTTCCATAGGAATCAATGTTAAAATGGACTGAGTCCATTTTAACATGGAATTCAATGGGAAAAATGGGTCCTTTTCATACCCCTACTATCCAAGTGGGCATGGAGTTGGATATAAACCTGTGGCGAGCGTAGCGAGCCACCGAGCCCGAAGCGTGGCGAGCGAAGCGAGCCCCGCGAGGGGACGAATACCGTCCCCTCGCGGGGCTCGCTTCGCTCGCCACGCTTCGGGCTCGGTGGCTCGCTACGCTCGCCACAGGTTTATATCCAACTCCATGCCCACTTGGATAGTAGGGGTATGAAAAGGACCCATTTTTCCATAGGAATCATTTTAACATTGATTCCTATGGAAAAATCGGGTCATCGCATCCGATATCGGATGCGATGCGATGCGATGCGATGCGATATCGCATCGCATCGCATCTGATTGTATGCCTTAACTTAAGGCATACAATCAAAAAATCGGCAGCCCAGATACTACATAAGTACCCTATTTTCTTTTCTGTGTGAAAGATAATATATGAATGCTTGGTTTTAATTATGATAAGAAGTGGATTAATTACTAAAATCATGCTAGAATCACACCCTGACCGGGTGTGTGTTGGAGGGCTGCACCCTGGAGTCTTAGAATTTAAAAAAACTTTTTTTTGTGGATTTGGCTTTATGTGGGTGGGCTAATTAATACTCCACCAACATTGTAGCTCCACCCACAATATCCACCCACACCCAAAATTGTCTTAGGCCAATCACATGGAATACATGACAAGCACCTCAAAAACTCCTCTTAGGGCCTTATTCTGGTTGAATCGGATGGATGCGGATTTCGGATGGGCACCGAGTGTTCTTAGCCCCACCTACCATACGGATCGCACCGTCCCAGTGGATGTTTCATGTGAACACCTCCCCCATCTGTGGGAACCTCCCCCATTCTCCAATGGTCGCCGACCATCGAATGATGGACCGAGCAGTCAGGCAGCCCCAAGTGCTCCAGACCACTCGGACATTGTGCAGTGTGAAAGCAGGGATATTGGCGGGCAGCTGTCCGCCCCCACACGTGCAGATTACGGATTACCATACGTACGCCCAGCGTTTTCATGGGAACGCCCATGAAATGCGGGGCATATGCATATGGTAATGAGCCCAAACAGCCCTTCTCGCCCCTCTCCACCCTCTGCTCGCATGGTTCCGTACGATCGTTTTCTGCACGGAGTTCACGCCGTGTTCGGACGTGCGAGTCGTTCGCACATGCTCAGAAACGCCTCTGCACATGAGCAAACACAAAACCGCGCACGCAGCTGTCCGACTCAATCAGAATAAGGGCCTAAGTCATTTACTAAAACATGGAGCCCATGGAGATCCCATCAAAAAATCTTTTCCCCTTTCACTATTTAATAATTGTGCCCATGCATTTTCTTCTCCAGTTACAATATGGGAATGTCACAGGAGAATCACCCTGTCTTCTTTCGCCTTACACTATAAGTGGAGGTGAGGGTATATCTGTACACAAAAAATATATATAAGCCAAGTGTTCGGCTCTATGTAATTTATTTATTTTTGGTATCATTCAAAGGGGTGCTGCCAGTGGCGTAACTATAAAATTTGCTCCCCCAAGCCAAAAGAGTTTCCTGCGCGCCCCCTCCCCCTTACACAGGGGGGTGACAATGGCGGCTGGGAAAGAACAGAGAGGAGGTGACAAAGGGACAGAACACAAGGTTAAGTGACATAGGCACAGAACACAGGAGGGGTTGGGGTGACACATGGGCAGAATGCAGAAGGGGGGGTGGCAGGTACAGAAGAAAAAAGTGTGGGGGGGACATAAGGACAGAACACAGAAGGGTTAGAACACACAGCTAGACCTCAGTAGGTATGCTAATCAGCCTACTTGCACTTACTGAGCAGGGACCAGCTGTGGGGACTCAGGGCTTGATGGAGACCTTGACTTGGAGGAGCATGGTGTGTCCGGCCGCAGCAGCAATATGAGACGCTGCAGGATATAAGGGGTAGGAGCTGGATGTAATTGAGGGGGGGCAGCGGTGGCCCCAGTGCTGCATTAATGCACTGGACGAGGGGCACATGATGGCACCACCCCGCCACTGAGCGCCGGGCAGCAGGGAGGGAGCGCCGGGCAGCAGGGAGGGAGCGCCGGGCAGCTGCGGCTCGGGTTACCTGGAAGGAGCGACAGGCAGCGGGGAGTGAGCACCGCACAACAGCGGCTGTATTACCTGGAAGGAGCGCCAGGCAGCGGGGAGGGAGCACCGCGCAGCAGCGGCCGGGTTACCTGGAGGGAACGCCGGGCATCAGGGGGTTGGGTTACATTGAGGGAGCACCAAGCAGCGGGGAGGGAGCACCGCGCAGCAGCGGCCCGGTTACATGGAGAGAGAGCCGGGCATCAGGGGGTCACTCACATCATCTGCTGCTCCTTCGGCGCCCACCACAGACCCCGCTCCTCCAAGCCACCGCGGGGTCTGCCTCACGGTGGCTACGCCACTGGGTGCTGCCCTAGACAACCAAAATACATATCAAAGAGTATTGCTGGCTACACATCAGACCAACTTTCCTCCAACCATCCAACTAGTTGCTTGGATGGAATACAAATGGTACTGGATTTTCTTCAGAAATTTGCTCCCAAAATCTGGAAAAGGACAGGAACTGTCACTCAGACACGGTACTGTAGTTGAACCTGTTTGATTTAAACAATTTGAATGAATGTTTTTGTCCATTTTCCTGGGTTTGTGAGCACATTTCTGATTGTCCTTTGCTCCCATCCAGTACATATTTTTGTTACATCCAAGCAATTAGTTGGGTGGTTGGAGGAAAGTTGGTCTAATGTGTGGCAAGCATAACATTGTAACATAGAACTGGAAAGAAAAATAATTGTCTCTTTGTTGGCGCACTAATAAAATAAGAAGATACATTTATTTAAAATATACCTTTTATTTAGTAATCGTTAAAAAGGAAGATTATTTGCGTGAAATATTCCCCCCCAAAAATTGTAACATACAGTAGTAGTTGAGGTTGAAAAAAGCATACTTCCATCAAGTCCAACCTTTTACAGAACCCATTGGAGGGTATGGTCTATATGTGATATCCCCATTTGAATGATATGAATTTCTTTGGTTCAACTGTGGGCTAAATAATGATTATGGGTTATACCCCTGAATGTTTTTATCCAATAAATGTTTGTCCAACCTTATTTTAAATGTATTCATTGTGTCTGCCAAGCCCTCCTCCTCTGCCAGAGAGTTCCACACCTTGATTGTCCTGACTATAAAAAAGCTTTTCCTGCTAAGGGTATGAAATTGCCTCTTCTCTAGTCTGAGGACATGCCCACATGTCCTAGTCTCTGACCTCCAATTAAATAGGGTGTCCAACAGTTTGTTATATTGCCTCCTGATATATCTGTTCATGTCAGGCCCGGATATAGGGGGGGGCGAAGTGGGCTATCGCCCCCCTAGGAAGTCTATATCTGCCCCAGAAAGTCTGCACAGTGCACAAGTTTACAGCTGACCGGGAGCAGTCAGCCCCAGCCCCGTGCGGAGTGTCAGCCAGGGAGCCACAGCACATCAACGGCCGGCTGCAGCACGCAATCTTCCGGGAGCCCGGAGCGGCCAGTGAGTGTCAGTGGCTGGGTGGCAGCTAGACAGCCACAGCACACGAGTACCCGGCGACCCAGAGCGTCCATCCCTGTGTGACGAATGTCAGCAAGCCTTTCATCACCGGGAGGCTGACTGCTGTGCTCTGTGTATTGTATGGGGGAGCATCTCTGGGATGTGCGTGCAACTGGTTAAGCGCAACTGTTCTATAAGTTGAACTTGTCAGTCAGGAAGGAAGGGGAGGAGTCAGACTGGATAGGGGAGGGGAAAAACTAAACAGTAAACCCACCCCCCTAGAAGAAAAGTCTGGATCCGCCCCTGGTACATGTAAAGCATGTCTACCCTTAAACGCCCTTTCCAGCACAAATACTCTTAATTGGGCTACTCTGTCCTCTTAGCTTATAGACTCCAACCCTTTTTTTAGCTTGTTTGTCCTTCTCTGGATGTTTTCCAGTTCTATTATATCCTTTTTGTAGAGTGGGGCCCAGAATTGCACTCCAAATTCTAGATGAGGCCTAACCAGTACCTTGTATAGTGGCATAATTACATTGTCGTCTCTAGCTTCCATGCCACTTTTTATGGGATGCATATGATAGGTCGACAGTAATTAGGTTAACAGTCAATAGGTTTACCACTATTGGTAGACAGTCAAAGGGTTGACACATGCAAAAGATCGACATGCATTAGGTGGACATGGTCATAAGGTTGGCACAAGCAGTAGGTATTATCATTAATACCTCTTTCACAAATAACCTAGATCCGACCCGGGCTGTTGCTTCGTCAACCTGGTTCACTGTACGGTGTGAAAGGGCCTTTTGAAAAATTCCAGGTCCAGTAACCTGGGTTTTACCCTGGTGGTACCAGGATTGCTGGTCAGTGTGAACGGGTAACCCGGGTTGAGTGAACTGGGTACACAAGGTATTGTGGTTGATTCGCAAGGCTGCAAATTCGCAGCCTTGCGAGTCCACCAAACCCCACATTGTGAATGGTGGCTTAAACGCAATCCATTCGTATGCACTGGCTGCAAATGGATGTTTTATGTAAAACATCCATTTGCAGCCAGTGCATACGAATGGATTGCGTTTAAGCCACCATTCACAATGTGGGGTTTGGTGGACTCGCAAGGCTGCGAATTTGCAGCCTTGCGAATCAACCACAATACCTTGTGTACCCAGTTCACTCAACCCGGGTTACCCGTTCACACTGACCAGCAATCCTGGTACCACCAGGGTAAAACCCAGGTTACTGGACCTGGAATTTTTCAAAAGGCCCCTTTGATGGTTGGAACTCAGAGCAACCTTAGATCTGCGCGCACATTCGGAGGGAAGTGGGTGGGCAGTTGACCTCCGGTGAAGTCAGCTGCCTGCCCACCGCATCATTGGCCCATTAGCATGGGAGCGCCCATGAAATGCTGGACGTTCCCATATGCTAATGGACCACCCCAGGCCCCCCCCCTTGCAAGGATGGGTGCGTGCACCCAGCGAACAGTTGGTTCGATGTGGCCGCACTCACCCAGCGCATGCACAAAGACAAAACATCGGCCCCATGCGATGTCAGTGACCCGGCTTAATGCCGGGTTGCTATGGGGAGCTTCACTTTGCAAAGGGCCGGGTAGCTCCTGGGACAGACACATTTCCAAATCCCGGATGCGACCTGCAATTTGCGATGTGAAATGGGTATAAGCAGACATTTTATACTGCAATAAATTTCTTAATAAGTGTCAGAAATAATAATAAACTGATTTGTGCCTGTACCTACACTGATTTAGCATATTTGGCACAATAAGGAAAACAGATACTGAAGGAGTGTAATGTTGCAATATAAAGATACAATTGTTACCAACCGAATGCTACATCTGTCTTATGGGGTGTACACACACTACGATATTGACTTGTTTTCAATTCGATTTTACTTCTAGAAGCAAGTGTAAAAAAACTGAAAAAATAATATAAATTTTTTTAAATATGGCGTAAGTTCCCCACACACGGCTATAACCAGCCCCAGGCCCATTGAACTGGTCCTGGTTTTAGAAATTCAAAAAAGTTGGATCCCCCATATTTCTAAAACCAGCACCAGGCTCATGGGCCGGGCGTGGTTCCTAAAATACAGGGGACAAAATTAAAAGGGGTCCCCTGTATTTTGACAACCAGAACTGGGACCAAAAAAAGGGATTTTTGTAAGAACTTACCGTTCGAATCCCTTTCTCTGATATGGTCCTGGTGACACAGCTCAACACTGGGATGTAGGAGGGTCCGAAGGAGCCAGGCACCTATCCTAAAGTTTTAGAGGGTAGGCTCCTCCCCTACTGCATCCCTGGACTCTTCAGTTCAATCTTTCAAAGCCACTGGAATACATTAACTCAGTACAAACGCCTGCACATATTATATGCACATTTTATAACAGAAACTGTTAACTTTTAACCATTTTAACATGAACATCATGAAACTTCTGGCATACTTACTGAGCGTAAGGGAGGGATCGCTGTGTCACCAGGACCATATCAGAGAAAGGGATTCGAACGGTAAGTTCTTACAAAAATCCCTTTTTCTCTTTCAATGGTCCTGGTGACACAGCTCAACACTGGGACGTTCCAGAGCCGGTCCTTTGGGAGGGTACGCTCAGGTCTGCAGCTCTCAGCACTGCTCGCCCGAATGATGCGTCCTCCGACGCGAACTCATGGAATCTATAGAATTTGGCAAATGTGTGAACAGATGACCAAGTGGCAGCTCTGCAAACCTGCTCAGCTGTGGCCCCATGTCGAACCGCCCAAGAGGTGGCAACTGACCTGGTGGTATGCGCATTTATTTTGGCCGGTACTGGTCTACCCACTTTGGTGTATGCAAAGGCTATCACAGACCGCAACCACCTAGCAATAGTCTGCTTAGATGCAGGCCAACCAATTTTGTGTACGTCATACAATACCAACAATGTGTCAGTCTTCCTGACACTCTTCACTCTGTCCACATATATGCGTAAGGCACGCACAACATCCAAAGTTCTCAACTTGTCCCTTTTCTTAGAACCCTCTGGGGGTTGAAACACAGGTAGAACTATCTCCTGATTTAAATGGAAGGTAGATACCACCTTCGGTAAAAACTGAGGCACTGTTCTTAAAACAGCCCTGTCATCATGAAAAATTAAGAAGGGAGATTTACATGACAAAGCTCCCAATTCTGAAACTCTTTTAGCAGATGCTACTGCTAACAAAAACACTAGCTTCCACGTGAGAAACTTAAAGTCAGCCGACCTTAAAGGTTCAAACGGTGCCTTTTGAAGGCATTCCAAAACCAGTGATAGATCCCAAGGTGCTACTGGTTGCTTGTATGGAGGTTTCAACCTGGATACTCCTTGTAAAAAGGTTTGAATTTCCGGCAAAATGGCTATCTTTTTCTGGAAATAGATGGACAAGGCCGAAATCTGCACCTTCAGTGACTGAAGGCTTAGCCCCGATGAAAAACCATCTTGTAAGAATTCCATCATTCTTGATAGCTTAAAATGAGATGTATGAGCCTTTCTTCTCTCACACCATCGAATGTAAGTCTTCCAGACTCTATAATAATTTGCCGAAGATACAGCTTTTCTGGCTTTTATCATCGTCTGTACTACTGCCTCAGAAAACCCTTTTCTTTTCAAAATGGTGGTTTCAATAGCCAGGCCGTCAAAATCAATCGATCTGAATCCAGGTGATTGAATGGGCCTTGTCTTAGAAGGTCTGGTCTCAGAGGTAGACGCCATGAGTCCACAAACAACCTCTGAAGCCTCGAGTACCAGGACCTCCTTGGCCAATCTGGGGCCACTAAGATCACTGGAACCTTCTGCCCCTGTATTTTCTTCAGAAGTCTCGGTAACATTGGTACTGGTGGGAATGCATAAAGGAGATCTCCCTGCCAGTGAATAGTCATGACATCCACTGCCTCCGCTAGTGGATCCCTTGTTCTGGCATAGAACCTGGGCACTTGACGGTTGACCCTGGATGCCATCAGGTCCACATCCGGAGTTCCCCACATCGAAGTGATTTGGTGAAACACCTGAGGGTGTAAGCTCCATTCCCCTTCCTTGAGCTCCTCCCTGCTCAGGAAGTCGGCTTCTATATTCTCTATTCCTGGAATGAATATAGCCTATACAGCTGGAACATTCTGTTCCGCCCATAGGAAGATTCTGGACACCTCCCACATGGCCAATCTGCTGCGTGTACCTCCCTGGTGATTCAGATACGCCACAGCTGTGGCATTGTCGGTCTGAATCCTCAAAGGGAGGTTCTGTAACCTGTCTCCCGCCAAGGAAATCACTTTCCAGACAGCTCTCAACTCCAAGATGTTGATTGGTAACGCTGATTCCTCTGCCATCCACAGGCCCTGAAGCCTGAGATCCAGGACTATTGCCCCCCAGCCCCTGAGACTGGCGTCGGTAGTTACTATCAACCAGTCCCAGGTCTGTAATGACCGACCCCACTGAAGGGAATCTACTTCTGTCCACCATTTCAAGGATTCTCGAGTGTCCGAAGACAGCACTATCATCTCGGATTTGATGGTCAAAGTGTTTCCTGACCAGGCTGACAAAATGTTCCATTGGAACCTCCGAGAGTGGAACCTGGCAAATTGAAGCGTCTCGAATGACGCCACCATCTTCCCCAGGAGCTTGAGGCACCTCCATACTGAAATGCTCTGAGCCCTGAGAATCTCCTGGACTAGGGTGACCAGATCCCTGGCCTTTACCTCCGGGAGGAATACCCGATGAAGATGGGTGTCCAGTATGACTCCCAAGAATTGGAGCCTTTGTGACGGTACCAACTGAGATTTTTGCAAATTTAAAATCCAGCCGTGAGCTTGCAAAAAACTGATGGCCTCTGCCAAGTGACTCTGCAGCATGGCTGCTGACTCTGCTTTGAACAGGAGATCGTCCAAATAGGGTATTACTGTGATTCCCCTGAGCCTCAGCACCGCCGCCATCACTGACATTATCTTTGTGAATACCCTTGGCGCGGTTGCTAGCCCAAAGGGTAACGCCCGGAATTGTAAATGCAGGTCTCCTATGGCAAACCTCAACAGGGTCTGATGCTCCGGGTGTATAGGGACGTGCAAATATGCGTCCTGGACATCCATGGACGCCAAAAATTCTCCCTGGTCCAGACTCAGGAGTACTGACCGTAGGGACTCCATTTTGAAATGGTCTACCCATAAATGAACATTTAGGGATTTCAAATTTAGTATTGGTCTGAAAGACCCGTCTGGTTTGGGCACCAGGAACAGCGTGGAGTAAAAGCCTTTCTTCCACTCTGCCCTGGGGACTGGTGTAACCACCCCTTTTTCCAAAAGGGAGTGAGCTGCTCTCACAAGAGCTGTACGAAGCCGTGCCTCCTTTGGTAAGGATGTGGGGATGAACCTCTTCGGAGGCGGCCCTCTGCAAGGGATTTTGTAACCTTGTGTTATAATATCTAACACCCAGGCATCCTGGCCTAGAGAAGCCCAAGCGTCCGTGAAGAGTGTGAGACGCCCCCCCACTTTTGTCACTGTCGGGCGAAGCCCCTGACAGTCATGCAGAGGGTTTATCCTCTCCTTTTGTGGCAGGCTTCTTGTGAAAAGAGCCAAATTTTGACTTTTGTGTCTTGCCTCTAGAGGACTGAAACCTTCCCCTGAAAGACTGTCCTCGAAAGGACGCACCACCTCTAGGGGAGGGCTGAAAGGACGGCTTAAAAGCAGAAAATCTGGACGTCTGCTTTGCTGAGGAGGCCGGCAGGAATGTACTTTTGCCGCCCGTGGCCTGCTTTATAATCTCCTCTAATTCGGTACCAAAAAGTACCTTTCCTTTGAAGGCTAATGTTTCCAGAGCCTTCTTGGACTCATTGTCTGCTTCCCAGGCTTTAAGCCAAAGCACTCTCCTGGCATTAATGGAGACTGTGGACACTCTGGTTGCCATTTTAATAGCTTCCTCCTCTGCTTCCACTGCATATTCTGCAGCTGCCTTAATCTTTTCTGCAAGCAGTAACGCACCAGGGTCAGCTTGCAGCATGGTGCATAATTCACCAGCCCACTCTATCATGGCCTTAGAGACCCAGGCTGAAGCAATAAGGGGCCGTAAGGTAAACCCCACCCCTTCAAAGATAGCCTTGAGGTTACCCTCCAGCTTTTTATCCACAGAATCTTTGAAAGCTGCACCGCCCTGTACTGGTAATACAGTAGCCTTGGACAAACGTGCCACTGAAGCGTCCACAACTGGGACCTTTTCCCAGAGCTCCGCATGAGACTCTGGCATGGGGTACAGACTAAGGAATCGCTTAGGCATCTGTAGCCTCTTATCAGGAGTTTTCCAAGCCCCTTCTAACAATTCCTGTAACCCCTCATCTGAAGGAAAAGTAACAGCCTCCTTCCGCTGTCGCTTAAAAACACCTTTAACAGGAGTCTTATCCTCCACAGACAGCTTTAAAGCCTGCTTCACAGCTACAATGAGATCCTCTATACCAGCAGCAGAGTTCTCTTCCACATCATCACCCTGATCCCAGGGGATGTCAGTATACTCTCCTTCCTCCTCATCTACCACAGTAGTCAAAGCATAAGACCTTCTAGGGGTCCCTGCCACATCATCCATTTTGTCCAGCATTTCACTGAACCTGTTGATCCCTTTTGCAGTATCCTGCATCACCTGAATCAGCGCAGGATCTGCCTGGGTAAGAGGCAAGGAGCCAGACGACTGCTGAGATGATGGCATAGGTCTCTGTGATTCTACCAGCCCATCACTCTGCCTGTCCAAAAGCTGCACCAAAGCGTTAACTGACCTGCCTGTTAGGATCCGCCTCCAGCGGATCTGTGTTATGCGCAGATTTCCATATTCTGTGTGTAGTTTCATGTTCTCCCTGGATTCTGCTCCCTGGGTTTATCTCAGCCTGTGTGTGTGTTTACTCGCTAGTGGCATCCAGTGGTCAGCCTGGGCCATTGCAGGTTACTTTCAGTACTGTGTGTTCTGGACTCAGGTGTCTTGATTAGGCTCCTAGCCTGCAGTGCACACCTTTAGGCAATGTGTAATCAGCACCACATTGTGCTCTCTATATAAACCCTCTGGTTGTTCAGTCCCATGCCGGTTATAGCTTTTGCACCTCAGGGTCTCAAGTGTTCCTGGTTCCTGCCTACCCACTGCTCCTGGTTCCTGTGTCCAGTCATCCTGCATCCTGTCATTGATTCCCAGCTGTGTCCTCTATCCAGTCTCCTGTCCTCCCGGTGTCCGTGTGTCGTCCTTTATCCGTCTCCCGGTCCCTGCAGCTCCTGTTGGTCTTTGTGGGATTCCTTCTCCAGATATTGATATCCCTCGGTTCCAGATAAGTTGGGAAGATTCCCCCTCTTTGTCTCCGTACTAATCATTTGCTTATTGTGTCAGCGTATAGTGTATTGTTACACCTGTCAGCAGTACTTATTGTGTCAGCATATAGTGTATTGTTACACCCGTCAGCAGTTCTTAGTGTGTCAGCATATCGTGTATTGCTACACCCGTCAGCAGTTCTTAGTGTGTCAGCATATCGTGTATTGATACACCCGTCAGCAGTTCTTAGTGTGTCAGCATACTGTGTATGGTTACACCTGTTAAGCATTAGCACAGCGGGTTCCTGTTTAGAGTGCTATCCACTGGCACCCCTCTCCGCAGGGCAGGGTGGTCCTCGCCTCTTTGTTTGTAGATAGGTTTCCCCTTGTTCATCACTGGCCTTGGCGTGTGTGTTGTCCTAACATAAGACCAGGTGGCATCGAGGTGGGAGCCTGACTAACGGGCTCCCACGAACGCGGCTATTATTGGTGAAGCCTAGCACCCCGCACACACACGTCAACTCCATCTGAGTACAACGGAGTCAGGTTGGCGAGGCTGCCCTGGTCCTGTCGCTATCTCCTTCCAGCCAGTGTCACGTGGTGTCTCGCCAGACAGCGTGGCACAGGAGATCCTAACATTATAACCGGCCCTAACAGATAACTCTGGAGCTGAGTTCTGCCCTCTCAGTCCTGCAGTTTTCCTGTCTTGTCACAGTATCTGTTTTGTCACTGTCCTTGTCGAGCCACTTTTTGTCGGGTCATTGTTTGTTGTGTCTGGTCTGTAACCTTGCACGGCTATATCATGCAGGCCATGCAAGAAACTTTAGCGGCTCTAAATTTGGCATTTTCTGCCTTTAAACCTGGGCAGTTAGAGGTTTTGCAGCAGTCCTTACTGCAGTTGCAAAAACTCCTCACAGAAATTTTTCTGATCCTCCCAGAGGTCACAGGGGTTCATTCAGCCCCTAATGGGACCCTGCCTAAGGAGGTATTAGGCAGCAAGTCCTCAGACCCAGAGGTTCAGGTAATGCATAGAAGTGTTCTACGGCCGAAGCTCCCATCGGAGGAGCGTCAGCGGCGTAGAGACTTTAATCTATGCTTATACTGTGGAGATTCAGGCCACTTTGTGCAAACTTGTGTTTTGCGCAACTCCAGTGGTGGCAACAGGGTGTTTCCTCTGGCCAAGTCGGGGCAGGTTGTCAGATCTATGCCTGTCTACACTGTGGCAGAGGAGTGCTCTGAGTCTCCCAGTAAAAGCGCTCTGATTAATACGGTTGGTCCAAGTGCTGGGAGTCCCCATTTTGGGTTTAATTATCAGCAGAGGAGGTGCTCCCCGCATGATGGGATTTCTGTTCATATTAAGTCAGAGTTGCAAACCCTTAAGGGGAAAACCCAGGTGATTGACTCAGATGCCGGGGGCCCGCCGAGCCGGTCCGATGCCGGGGGCCCGCCGAGCCGGTCCGATGCCGGGGGCCCGCCGAGCCGGTCCGATGCCGGGGGCCCGCCGAGCCGGTCCGATGCCGTGGGCCCGCCGTGCCAGTTTGATGCCGGGGGCCCGCCGAGCGAGCCTGATGCCGGGGGCCCGCCAAGCGAGCCTGATGCCGGGGGCCCGCAGTGCCGGTCTGATGCCGGGGGCCCGCCGAGCGAGCCCGATGCCGGGGGCCCGCCGAGCGAGCCCGATGCCGGGGGCCCGCCGAGCGAATCAGATGCCGGGGGCCCGCCGAGCCGGTCTGATGCCGGGGGCCCGCCGAGCCGGTCTGATGCCGGGGGCCCGCCGAGCCGGTCTGATGCCGGGGGCCCGCCGAGCAGGTCAGATGCCGGGGGCCCAAGGGCCGAAGCCCCGAGTGGGGTTCAAGCCGGTGTCGCCCCAGAAGGGGTTCAGGCCGATGCAGCCCCAAAGGGGGGTCAGGTCTGTGTCGAGGCCGCAGCCCCGAGTGGGGGCCCGGAGGCCGCAGCCCCGAGTGGGGGCCCGGAGGCCGCAGCCCCGAGTGGGGGCCCGGAGGCCGCAGCCCCGAGTGGGGGCCCGGAGGCCGCAGCCCCGAGTGGGGGCCCGAAGCCTCAGTTGGTAGCCCCGAGTGGGGGCCCGAAGCCTCAGTTGGTAGCCCCAAGTGGGGGCCCGAAGCCTCAGTTGGTAGCCCCGAGTGGGGGCCCACAGCCTCAGTTGGTAGCCCCGAGTGGGGTTCCGGAGGCCGCAGCCCCGAGTGGGGTTCCGGAGTGCGCAGCCCCGAGTGGGGTTCCGGAGTGCGCAGCCCCGAGTGGGGTTCCGGAGTGCGCAGCCCCGAGTGGGGTTCCGAAGTGCGCAGCCCCGAGTGGGGTTCCGAAGTGCGCAGCCCCGAGTGGGGTTCCGAAGTGCGCAGCCCCGAGTGGGGTTCCGAAGTGCGCAGCCCCGAGTGGGGTTCCGAAGTGCGCAGCCCCGAGTGGGGTTCAAGTTGGTGTTGCCCCAGAAGGGGTTCAAGTTGGTGTCGCCCCAGAGGGGGTTCAAGCCGGTGTCGCCCCAGAGGGGGTTCAAGCCGGTGTCGCCCCAGAGGGGGTTCAAGCCGGTGTCGCCCCAGAGGGGGTTCAAGCCGGTGTCGCCCCAGAGGGGGTTCAAGCCTGTGTCGCCCCAGAGGGGGTTCAGGCCTGTGTCTCCCCAGAGGGGGTGCAAGCCTGTGTCGCCCCAGATGGGGACTCTGTCCATCTAGTCCCTAAGAGGGATTCTGATTGTCCTGTCTCTGAGCAGAGTTCCAGCCATGTCGGTAACATGGAGGGACCATCTGTTGGTCTTTTTGTTGCTGCCCAGCCAGAGTTTCACTATAGTGCTGCCCACTTAGAAGTACGTCACAGTGGTGATCAGCCAGAGACTCATCATAGTGCTGCCCAACCAGAAAGACCATCAGACTTGGAAGAGGTCATAACCTCTAAGGGGGTCCCTAAAGTCTCAGCCTCAAGGGCCATAATTCCAGCTATACAGACCAGTCAGTTAGCTGATAATGAAGTTACTGTTGATTCTTTGAACGATATCTCTACATCTCTAGTCTTTGATGGGGACTTAGCCCAATTTGTTGCACTCGCGAACCACTATGTCTCCATTATGGAGTCCAGACCATTTTTAGGTATCACTTCTGATAATATTGTGTCCTATATGATCTACTCCTTCAGAGGGAAGCCTTCCAAATGGGCGTTCGAATTGATTAATTCTAAAGATCCCCTTCTTAAGGATTTCCGGGCGTTTAGTGATGCTGTAGTGAAAAAATTTGGTCCCAATAAAAGTGGTTCAGATGCCTCTGGGCCGACCATCTTGTCTGCAGAGACTCCATGTTTAGGAGAGTCAATACAAAGGGCCCAGCCCATAGCTATTGCCTTGACTGCAGGATGTGCTTTTCTATCTTCCTTTCAGAGCCATTCAAAGAGAAGGAGAAAGAAGAATAAGCACTGACCTTTTGTTTTGTCCTGTTTGTCATATCTGTTTGTCTAGTCTTGTTGTGTCCGAAGGCCACCTTTGAGAGGGGGGCACTGTTACAAGCTGCAGTCACAGCTTGTTCCTGCTTGTTGGTTGATATCCCCATTCCAGGGTTTGGTATTCTCCATGTAGTGGAGAACCTGGTATTGGGGTCTCTTGACCCCTCTTCAAGGGGGGGGTACTGTTAGGATCCGCCTCCAGCGGATCTGTGTTATGCGCAGATTTCCATATTCTGTGTGTAGTTTCATGTTCTCCCTGGATTCTGCTCCCTGGGTTTATCTCAGCCTGTGTGTGTGTTTACTCGCTAGTGGCATCCAGTGGTCAGCCTGGGCCATTGCAGGTTACTTTCAGTACTGTGTGTTCTGGACTCAGGTGTCTTGATTAGGCTCCTAGCCTGCAGTGCACACCTTTAGGCAATGTGTAATCAGCACCACATTGTGCTCTCTATATAAACCCTCTGGTTGTTCAGTCCCATGCCGGTTATAGCTTTTGCACCTCAGGGTCTCAAGTGTTCCTGGTTCCTGCCTACCCACTGCTCCTGGTTCCTGTGTCCAGTCATCCTGCATCCTGTCATTGATTCCCAGCTGTGTCCTCTATCCAGTCTCCTGTCCTCCCGGTGTCCGTGTGTCGTCCTTTATCCGTCTCCCGGTCCCTGCAGCTCCTGTTGGTCTTTGTGGGATTCCTTCTCCAGATATTGATATCCCTCGGTTCCAGATAAGTTGGGAAGATTCCCCCTCTTTGTCTCCGTACTAATCATTTGCTTATTGTGTCAGCGTATAGTGTATTGTTACACCTGTCAGCAGTACTTATTGTGTCAGCATATAGTGTATTGTTACACCCGTCAGCAGTTCTTAGTGTGTCAGCATATCGTGTATTGCTACACCCGTCAGCAGTTCTTAGTGTGTCAGCATATCGTGTATTGATACACCCGTCAGCAGTTCTTAGTGTGTCAGCATACTGTGTATGGTTACACCTGTTAAGCATTAGCACAGCGGGTTCCTGTTTAGAGTGCTATCCACTGGCACCCCTCTCCGCAGGGCAGGGTGGTCCTCGCCTCTTTGTTTGTAGATAGGTTTCCCCTTGTTCATCACTGGCCTTGGCGTGTGTGTTGTCCTAACATAAGACCAGGTGGCATCGAGGTGGGAGCCTGACTAACGGGCTCCCACGAACGCGGCTATTATTGGTGAAGCCTAGCACCCCGCACACACACGTCAACTCCATCTGAGTACAACGGAGTCAGGTTGGCGAGGCTGCCCTGGTCCTGTCGCTATCTCCTTCCAGCCAGTGTCACGTGGTGTCTCGCCAGACAGCGTGGCACAGGAGATCCTAACACTGCCTAGGGCCCTGGCCCACGCAGGTTCCATCTGCTCTGCCCTATGGGGTTCACTGCCCATGGGTCTCACATCAGCGCAAGTAATACATAAGCCCCCCTTGGCCATCTGCTCAGGGACAAACTTTTGTGTGCAAACATTGCACGCGCTCAGTGCACTAAGGGCTCCCTCCCCCAAAACCACAGCCTGATGCTCAGACATGATGCAAGTGATAAATGTATATCTATCAGTATACACAGTGCAAACAATGTACAAGCGTTTATACAGAGGCAATGCACCCAATCACTTATCTGTCTGTTGGTTTCAACTGCGGGGAAGCGATGCCCAGGAAATCCAAGTCACTCTGCCAGGATCAGTAAGCCAGCTCAGCTCCGCTGCAAGCGTTCTGAAAGGCGCCAAAGTCAGAGCGAAGGAAGAGACTACAGGTCCCTGCTGCTGCGGGGTCCGTGACCTTTTGGCGCCAACCACCCCCAGCCAGCCGCTCCTCAGGTAGGATTTCCTAGTTCCAGTGTCTCCCCCTCAACTGGGGATCACTTGGAACATGCCTGTCACAATGCTGCTGTCCTCTCATCTAGGAGCTCAGCGTGTAAGCTCCGCATAAAATGGCCGCCGCCATCACGGAGCGCCTGTCCCCCATGATTCCCACCTAAATGTGGAGCCGGTTTCAGGGTACTCCGGAGCCCAGGCAGCCTTTTGGAAAAAGGCTATAAGCGCTGCACAGGGAGACCAGACAGTGTCTCCCCTGTGCACAGTGAGCTGACAGGACGCGCTTCTGTCAGCTCCTGCTGCGCTAGCAGTGTGAGGATTCACTATGAGAATCCTCACACTGTGCCTACCTAGCTAGGGTAAAAGTTAATAAAACAATAAAAATCCCCTAACTACTCTAATTCTTCGGCTGCTCCTGCAGCCCTTTAGAATAGCACCCACTCCAGTGGGCACCTAACACGAACTGAAGAGTCCAGGGATGCAGTAGGGGAGGAGCCTACCCTCTAAAACTTTAGGATAGGTGCCTGGCTCCTTCGGACCCTCCTACATCCCAGTGTTGAGCTGTGTCACCAGGACCATTGAAAGAGAAAGTCAGCAGGGTAATGCCACAGCCAGGGGAGACGTAGGTTACCTGTGGAAGAAAACTATACTCACCAACCCATCCAGCGTAGGTCACGTCCTCTTCAGTCCATGTAGGCATCCAGGGGTTAAAAAAAAAAAGGCTGTACCGTATCCATGTTTGTTTACACTTGGGACTCCTTCCCTGAGCTGGAGGAATTGCTGGAGATGTAAGACACCGGCTCCTCCACCAGCCAATCAGCCGCAGGCTCCGGAGGAACTCCCCGGCTGATTGGCTATTTGCGGTTCCATAGGTGACCAATGTTAGAGTTTAACCTGGGTGTCTATGGGCAGTTCCCCTCATAGATGCCCATGTTAAACTTTAACATGGGATTCTTATGGAACTACGACTAGCCAATCAGCCGTGGAGCTCCCTCAGAGCCCGCTGCTGATTTGCTGGTGGAGGAGCCCCGTTGTAAACAAACACATGGGGATTCTGCAATTCGTATGGATATGGGACAGTGTATTTTTTTTATAACCCCTGGATGCCTACATGGAACGATATACACTGGATTGGTTGGTGATTATAATTTCCTTCCATAGGTACCCTATTGGATTCTAATGGAGATGAGGACGGGCCTACGTTGAAAGCCATATATTTCAGTGATTGTAGTATGAATGAAAGTTTTATTTTTCTAATGTGTTTATGTGATTTATTTCTCTATTGGTTAAGCGGTAGAATTACAAGTACCCGCGGGCCCATTAATGCCCCGCATGCTGGGACTTGTGGCCTTGCTGGGACTCGTAGTTCCACAGCTTAACCCAATAGTTTACCTAAATCAGCCCAGTGCCCACTTCCCAAGGGCACTGGGGACAGCCCCGGGCTTCAGCCCGTGCTGGGGTTATCCTGGATGGGGTGACCTCTTTATTGGGGGGTCCTCACTTCCCCAGGGTCCCAGCCCAGGCTGACGGGTCAGGGGGTTAATGCTTTGTTCAGGGGGAGTTTGTATAAAAGTCTCCCCTGGCTTTGGCATTAACCTGCTGACTGTTTGGGCCTGGTGCTGGTTGTCAAAATATGGGGGACCCCTGTTCATTTTATCCACCATATTTTTGGAAACAGGACCGTCCTATGAGCCTGGTACTGATTTTACAATTACTGGGGACCCCACTGTTTTTGTCCCCCTGAATTTCTAAAACCAGGACCAGTTTAAAGAGCCTGGGGCTGGTTATAGCCGGTAGGTGGGTCCCCTACGCCGCTTTAAAAAAATAATATTTTTTTCTATATTTTTTTTTTTGCCACATGGTAGCATTGCACAGATCTGACTGATCTGTGCAATACTGCTGCTTCATATGTATTTGGTGGCCATAAAGACGGCCGCCAAATATGAATGGATACAAATGGCTATGACATCGGAAATTTGTGATATTCTCCATTCGTATTTGCGGGTGGTATATGGCCGATCCCGTTCTTACGAGGATCGGCCATATACGCCCATTTTAGTAATTTTCCCCAATAGTAACCCATTTTTTTATAAATAGAGTCACATTCAAGGAGGAACCAGTGTTTGCAGTACCAATCTTCAATTTGGACACATTTCCGAACCAGCCTGGATGGACTGATTGTTTTGATACCTCATAGTTTGGACTATAACAAATGGTCTACTTCCACACCTCTTTCCAACGGATTACAAATTAAGGGATTCCTGTCAAAACCAGACCCTCCGCAATCTTCAAGGAGGAATCCAATGTAATGGTCTGCAGGACAATTTGAACACTAGATCCAAGAAGGCAGATGGTAAATATATTGCCCTAAAACAGCCTAATTTATTCCTGGCATATCTAGGAACGAACAGTGTCACCTGTGTCACCTGTGCTGTTTATTTAAATTTAGTGTGATATTTTATGTTCAGACCCAGTTGTTTGTATGTGATTTTACTTACCCTTGATCTATTGATTAAAATGTATAATTCTTACAATTCTTTGATATAAACTTTATTGTGAAGTCAATCCAATTGGTATTAGTTTTTATCTTATTTTAGGCACTGCATCCATTGTTTCTTTTCATATTCAAGGAGACAGTGATGCAAAATAGACCTTTTTTTTTTTAGAGTCTTCAATGACACTCACAAAATGCTTTCTCTTCGAGCACCATATTTGTATGAACTGTTTATTTTTGTCAGTTTTTAACCTCTATTTTTCACCATTATATAGTATAAAATTGTCCCATTCGGTCAATCTCAGTCTATGCAAAGTATTAATTTTTTGGGAGGTCAGTGTGCACTCGTACAAACACTTTTATATTGTGCATACTCCTTTTTTCCTTTCTTCTCCTGTCAACTATCTCTTTGGGGGTTATTCTAGTTCATTCTTTCTGACAAAATCCTTCTTAGATGGACAAAACCATGTGCACTGCGGGTGGGGCAGATGTAACTTGTGCAGAGAGAATTAGATTTGGGTGGGGTTTTACTTCAAAGTGAGATCTATATTGCAGTGTAAAATCATGCAGTCAGTATTTTCCCTGCACAGAAACAAAAAAAACTCACCCAAATCTAATTCTCTCTGCACATGTTACATCTGCCCCCCTGCAGTGCACATGGTTTTGTCCATCTAAGAAGGATTTTGTCAGAAAGAATGAACTAGAATAAACCCCTTTATCTGCTTTACGCTTCCTTTCTCTCTCTACTGGCTTATCTAAGCATGCCATAATTCCTTTTTTTTCTCTTCTTTATTTCTTTATATTATGCCTAAAATGGATCGCTATACTGTAAATGTTTCATGTTTTTGGATATTGACTCATTGATGATTGTATTGTATTTCTGTTATGTTTGCTCATTACTGTATGGAATTTTGATGTTCACTGTGATTTTCTAATAAACATATTTTGAAACCAAATAATGCAGTATAATGTAACATATCATCATTATGCACATGATTGTGATCCTGTCTATATATACCAAATTAATGCACTCTACAGTAAATTTCTCAATGAGAACAACATTAGATCTAGTATTGGCAAAATACATGCCACTGTAAAAAGGAAATCAACTGTCTTAAGCTTTTACCATTGCAGTGAATTAAAAACCTGGACAGAGCTTAGGGTTTCCAACAAACTTGCAACAAGTTGGAGACTAGATACTGGTCCAGGCAGTGGAGAAGAGTCTGGCACTGCCAGAGCTAGGATTGTACTGGTAGATGGCCCAGTGTTGGCTAGTGTCAACTGGATATTGTCAAGATGGGCTGACACTTATTGCAGCCACTGCATGATCTGCCATTATGTAACTTTCTGATTTTCAGGACAGCTCACAAAGCTTTTATTAGTGCTTACTATCGAAGCCTGACCGGCTTACAGGTCCATATGGCCAGTGTAAAATCTGGCAACATTTGTATTACTGGACTCGGGGTTGAGGCTACAGTAGCGGCTGACTGCAAGAAGCTGGTTGCGGAAGGTGAAGGATAAGATTATCGGGTCTGGAATTAGTTGAGCTGGGTAATGGTAGTGGCTATTTATTTATTTACAGTTTCTTATATAGCTCATACATATTACGCAGCGCTTTAAACAGTATAGTTGAACATTCACATCAGTCCCTGCCCCAGTGGAGCTTAAAATCTATATTCCATACCACATGTACACGCGCACACAGACATTCTAGGGTTAACTTTTGTTGGAAGTCAATTGACCTACCAGTATATTTTTGAAATGTGGGAGGAAACCGGAGTACCCGGAGTAAACCCACGCAAACACGGGGAGAATATACAAACTCCGCACAGTTAGGGCCATGGTGGGTATTGAACCCATGACCTCAGCGCTGTGAGGCAGTAATGCAAACCATTACACCATCCGTGATACCCATTACTATGTAGATAACTAGGCTGAAACCAGCTGTACAGGATACTAGGCTTCTCTATTGGGGGTCCCTAGCGCTATATCTAGGTGCAGGGTGCGGTACCCTACAAACCAGCATAAGCTAGAAAGCTCAGAGTGGCACACCGGTAAAAATACTATAGTGTTAATGAAAATTAGTGATCGGAAACCAAAGCTATATTTAAAAAGTGAAAAAGATAATGAATTTAATTAAAATATTAAATAAACTCTATTTCTTTGAAGTGATAGAAATGTATTAAATTGTATGTTTATACAGTTTTGTAGTGGCCATTTTCAAGCTGATTCTATGCTGATAGAAATGCATTGAATTGCATGCCTATACAATGTTATTGTGGCCATTATTTTAAGCTGACTTCATGCTGTTGGAAATACGTTATTGACCTGTTGGTTATAAATGGTTACTTAGGTTGTGTGGCGAAGGCAGTGGTGGTTTACAGTGACTGTGTACCAAGGCCTGCAAGCACGTTACGTTGTACAAGTACACACCTGCTTGCTAAAACCAGCAATGTAGCTGGTGTACCAAGGCCTACTACCCCCCTACCTGTTACATGCACACCTGTTTGCTATGTGCTATTCCCTGCTGGTTATAGTGACTGTGTACCAAAGCTTGCAGGCACCCTACTTACCTGTTACGTGCACACCTGCTTGCTATGTGCTATTTCTTGCTGGTTAAAAATACTGTGTTCCAAACCTTACAGCCAGCCTGCTCACCTGTCACGCGCATACCAGCTAGCTTGTTTCTCACTGCTGATTATAGAGACTGTGCTTTAATGCCTATAACCCAGCCTGCTCAGCTGACACCCCCCCTGCGTGTGCCGGCGCACCTCCCGCCCTCACGCGCGCCGGCACCCCCCCCCCATCGCATGCCGGCACTCCACCCCCGCCATTACTAATACTTTCTAGAAGTGGTGGCGGTGCGGCATCTTCTCCCTCCGGGACACAGAGCACTCACTGCACAGTGCAGCCTGCAGAGCCCCTCTGTATCCTAGGCTCGGCGCTGTGCAGGCTGCACTGGGTATTGTGCGCGCCTGGCCGCCGGCGCCGGGTGGGGGATACTGAGCGGGTGCGGGGGGGGGGGGTGGTGCCATGCCACTGTGGGCAGCTGCCCGGGCCCCTGCAGAGGCCGGGGCCAGGGGCAAATGCAGGATTTTCAGAAGGGGGTTTCCAGAGGGGCGGAGCAAAGCACGGAGATGGACACTTAGGTGACCCAGTATATGCCGGGTCAGTTAACGTATTATAGATAGACCAAATGTATATAAATACTACTACTACTACTAATAAAATAAATATAGATATACACACACACACACACACACATATACTGTATATATATAGATATATCTATATACACACATACAGGGGCGTCAACAGCATTGTATGACCCCTGGGCATAGCAATGTATTAGGGCCCCTACCGATCCTCTAGGGGTGGGGGAAGCTTTGATGTCCCGCAGGTGTTAGGGGGTATTATATTAACCGCTCAGCATGTAGGGCCTGGATCAGTAATTTCCACTAATTACCCCTTTACTGCACAGATAGTGGTAGATGGGGTGGGAGAAGGGGGCATTGGGCTGAATGAAGGGGCCCTGATACATAACTTCCAGGGTGGTAGAGGATGTTTAATTTGCAGAGGAGGGGTGTATAGTGGAGTGGGCTTATTATTCATAATTTTCTGGTGGGAGGACAGCTTGCTTGACTGCAGATATCTCCAGTTCCCGGAAATAGATTTCTTAGAAAACTAGAGAATCCCACCTACCAAATGGTATTGGGGACTAGGGGATCAGAGTTCAGGAGGATGAGCAATCTGCCAACGAGTATATAAAACTACACACCAGCTGTGTGGAGCTGGAGCAGTAACCAGCTGCTCGAAGGCTGATATCTCTGGTACTCGGAACAGTAGAGACAAGCTTCTAGTGTTGTTCAAAGGGGAAGAGTCCCAGCTTTTGGAATATACCCTCAGAAAAACTCTAAATCAGACAGAACCTGAAATATCTGACTGGGAAGAGCAATTAACAGGCTTGGATGGGGACCACTGCTTTGAAGTCAGATATCTCCGGTTCCCAAGGGCCGATTTTTAAAATTCTTGTACCCATGGAAAGAGGGGCCCCTCAGCTTTCAGCCCATTGGGGGCCCGGGACAGCTGTACCCCTGGCACCCCGCTGTCGGCAGCCCTGTACGTGAACATCTGCTTGCTACATGCTACTCCCTGCTGGTTATAGCGACTGTGTACAAAGCCTGCAACCACTCTACTCACCTGCTTGCTACTGATTTTCACCTGCTAATTATAGAAGCTGTTGTCACAAAACCTAACCCTTGCTATCTATTTGAAATTGCAGATATATTTCAAACAGTTTTGCCTTATGCAGGGCCGGCGCCACCACTAGGCAGCCTTAGGCATTTTCCTAGGGCTCCGGCCACTGGAGGGTGGTAGGGAGCAGCGGCAAAGCGCCGGCTGAGAAGAGCAGCAGGAAGGAGCAGGTAAGTGCAGGGGCAAACGCAGGATTTTCAGAAGGGGGTTTCCAGACGGGCGGAGCAAAGCACGATGGACACTTATGTGACTCAGTATATTCCGGGTCAGTTAATGTATTATAGATAGACCAAATGTATATTAATAATAATAATAATAACATATATATTAGAGATGTGCAGACAGATTCCAGAGATCCGAGCCCCCACGGACGTCATCATTCCGAGCCCGGTTCCGAGCAGCGCTTGGAGATTCCCGCCTGACTCGGGTCCGTCCGCGTGGTCAGAATGTCATCTCCCGGCGCCGGATTTCGCGAGGCTTTAAAAGCGGCTGCTGCGCCTGCCATCTTCACTCCAGTCTAGTAGTGGGTTGGGAGAGGGTGTGTTGGTGCTGCTGCTGGGGCTTAAACTTGAGCTTGACCGCAATATTTTTTAATCGCTGGGGCTGTCTCTCAGTGCTGCTGTGTAGTCTAACTGTGTACTTGTAGTACTACTGTCTCCTCCGTGCGGTCTACCTCTGGTGTGCTGTGCTGTAATTAATTAATTATTATTATTTTATTCGTCTCCCTTAGTGCTGCTGTGTACTCTGTTCTCCTCTCTGCTTAGGAGAACAGTCTAACTGTGTACCTGTAGTACTACTGTCTCCTCTGTGCTTGGGCCTACCGCTGGTACTGTGCTGTGCCTGTAATATTATATTATATATTAATAATTAATTATATTATATATATAGTCCACTGGTGCTGCTTGCACTGAATCTGCCAGTATTATTTAGTTACTCAGTCCACTGTTGCCACTGGCAGTGCTACTGCCTACCTAGTGTACCTACCTAGTACATACTAGGCTGCTATATCTAATTTAATAAAAAAATAATACTTGTGCGGTGTGGGACTGTAAAAAATAATTCCATGCTGCTGGTGCACTGACGTGTGCCACTGAGAGCCACTGCCAAGCAGTACCTAATATAAAATGAATTATTATATAAATTCTGCTGGTGCACTGCATAAAGCTACTGGTCAGGGGCTGGCTGGCAACTTTTAGCCTGGGGGGCAAGTCCAGAGCACTGGCCCGTAACAGCGCATCATTAAATGGAGGTTTTTCATTTAAAAAATATGTATTGATAAAAAAAGAATGGCCCTTATTCTGGTTCAATTTTAGAGACAAATTCCTTCTGAAATGGACAAAACCATGTGCACTGCAGGTGGGGTAGATGTAACATGTGCAGATAGAATTATATTTGGGTGGGGTTTTTCTTCAAAGTGAGACCTACCTGTATATTGCAGTGTAGAAATACAGCAGCCAGTATTTTCCCTGCACAGAAACAAAATAACTCACCCAAATCTAATACTATCTGCACGTTACATCTGCCCACCTGCAGTGCACATGGTTTTGTCCATTTGATAAGGAATTTGCCTCTTTAGGTGCCCATACACGTTCCAATTATTGTATACCATATTGCATCTCGGTTTTGCGATGAGATGAGATCTAGTACAAAAAGTATGTGCAGTACAGTATACAATAATTGTAACGTGTATAGGCACCTTAAAGGCCCCCATACACTATGCGATTTTGGGACGATTTCATCGTATTTCGGCACTTTGGGGCGTTCACCGGGTGAAATCGGCCCAAAATCGCAGATGTGTGATATCTGATCCGATGCGCGGTCCCGTGCGCATAGGACCGGATCAGGGAGATCGGACGGTCAGCACATAAGATCACGTCCGACCTCCCTGTATGAATATGCCTGCCCTCCTGACAGGCATATGCATGCAGACTACCGGGGGAGCAGTGGGACGGGTAGCGGGTCCCTGAGCGCTTAGCTGGCGGCGCCAGCGAGTGCTGACCTGGCCGGGCGGTGTGATTATCACCGATATCATTCAGCAGCGCAGAGAACGGAGAGTCATTTGACAGGTATTTAAAAAAACGAAATACCCGCCACTGCACATCCCGTCCCGCAGCGCTGCTGATATCTGTGATCACATGCCCGTGCAGGTCAGCACTCGCCGGCGCCGCCAGCTAAGCGCTCAGGGACCCGCTGCCCGTCCCACTGCTCCCCTTGATGAGTATCATGGCCGGCCCCCTGCCCCTCACCGCCCGCCCCCTGCTCCCCGACGTGATAAATCGCAAGCGATTTATCACATGTAAAATTTGGCTCATCAAGTGCCAAAATGTATGTGAGCCTCCCGGGGAGCTGCCGGGCGGCTCACAGGAGAATTGGGTCCGACTTGTCCTTAGGACAAGTCGGCCTAATGTATGGGGGCCTTAAGAGTGAACCAGAATAAGGCCCAATAACTGGATACCACAGGCTGCTCCTCTGTATAATAATACCAGGACACCAAAGGCTACTCCCCTTGTAGTATAACAACAACAACAACAACAACAACAACACCAGGACACCACAGGCTACTCCCCCTGTATGATAATAACAATAACAAGACACCACAGGCTGCTTTCCCTGTATAATAATAACTGGACATCACAGGATGCTCCCCTGTATAATAACAGGACGCCACAGGCTGCTCCCCCTGTATAATAATAACAATAACAGGACACTACAGGCTGCTTTCCCTGTATAATAACTGGACACCACAGGCTGCTCCTCCTGTATACTAACAGGATGCCACAAGCTGCTCCCCCTGTATATTAACAGGACACCACAGGCTGCTCCCTCTGTATATTAGGCTCAGCTGGCTGAGGGGCGGGTGTACATGGGGCTGCACTGTGCAACCTGACCTCAGATGTCACTGTGCATGCGCCACCCAATCCCAGGATTGGCCACTCTAGCTCGCTGCATTCCGTATAAGGATTATGCACTCCCTTAGTACATAAGGCCCCCCCTTAGTTACATGAGCTCCCTTTACCAATAAATGATCCCCCCCACCTCTTTATCCCCCCTAACCCAGAATAGTTCCTCCAAATAGATCAGTATCTTTTCTTTGCATAGAATACTCCTCTCCCCCTCTAACATATCATCTTCTAGCATAGGATTGCCGACCCCCCACCTTGAGCACTAAATAACCCTCATAGACAGATAATCTTACTTTAATATAGAAAATCCCCTCCCCCACATGCAGTAAAAACTTTTTTTTAATACTCACCACAGACTTGGAATAAATTCGGTTGCAGGCACCAGCTGATTCCTGCAGTGCACTCCCTTGGCACCAAAGACAAAGGCAAGGGCTGCCGCTGCTGCCTTTCCTGCAGCACGCGGTCCCGCTCTTCCTCCTGTATTAGCGGGCGCACTACTAGTGACAGCATGACAAGTGATAAGGGGGCGTGGGCACAGGTGACAGGCAGCCCCACACTCCATGCTGCCCAGCTCTGCCTCTAGACACGTCACTACCCTCCGCCCCCACCAATAATCCCAGGGAATCGGGCACCTCCGCCGGCCACCGCCGCCACCTTCTCCGGCTCTACCCAGCTTCCACCCACCCCTGACTACTACCCGGATCCTTCAGCCAACCCACAAACCCGCCCGCACGCTCTGTTGTGCGGCAGCCTCCTGCACGAGACATGTCCTCAGTGCAGGAGGCCGGCGGCCATGTTTTTATAGCCCAAAGTCAGAGACACAAATAGTCACTGGACCACCAGGTATTTAAGGCGGCGCGGCCCGCTGCACACTAAGTGATAAAGTGGCCCGGGGGGCACATGGCACCCTGACCCCCGGCCCAGCCCGCCTCTGCTACTGGTGGTGTGTAATATAATAACTACCTTTTGTGGTGACCGCTGGCAGTGCTACTGCCTGCCTGCCTACCTACCTAGTACCTAATAGTTTATTTTCTCTACCTACTAGGCTGCTATATTATTAATTGAATTATATATAGTCCACTGGTGCTGCCTGCCTGCACTGAATACTGTGAATAGAGGTTGCCAGTATTATTTACTCAGTCCACTGTTGCCACTGGCAGTGTTACTGCCTAAGTGTACCTACCTAGTAGTACAAGCACATACTAGGCTGCTATATCTAATTTAATAAAAAAAAATACTTGTGCTGTGTGGGACTGTAAAAAATAATTCCATGCTGCTTGTGCACTGACGTGTGCCACTGAGTGCCACTGCCAAGCAGTACCTAATAATAAAATTAATTATTATAAATTCTGCTGGTACACAATACTAGTATTGCTGACGTATCTACCTGTCTTGTGTCTAGTACTGTCTTATCTACATGTCTGGTGCCTAGTACTGCCATATCTACCATCTGGTCTTCGGCTCACTGCCTAATACTGGCGTATCTACCTGTCTGGTCTGGGGCTCACTGCCTAATACTGGCGTATCTACCTGTCTGGGTCTGGGGCTCACTGCCTAATACTGCCATATCTACCGTCTGGTCTGGGGCCCACTGCCTAATCCTGCCATATTTACCTGTCTGGTCTGGGGCTCACTGCCTAATACTGCCATATCTACCGTCTGTTTTGGGGCTCACTGCCTAATACTGGCGTATCTACCGTCTGGTCTGGGGCTCACTGTCTAATACTGCCGTGTCTACCTGTCTGGTCTGGGGCTCACAGCCTAATACTGCCATATCTACCTGTCTGGTCTGGGGCTCACTGCCTAATACTGCAGTATCTACCTGTCTGGTCTGGGGCTCACTGCCTAATACTGCCGTATCTACCGTCTAGTCTGGAGCTCACTACCCAATACTGCCGTGTCTACCTGTCTGGTCTGGGGCTCACAGCCTAATACTGCCATATCTACCTGTCTGGTCTGGGGCTCACTGCCTAATACTGCCGTATCTACCGTCTGCTCTGGGGCTCACTGCCTAATACTGCCGTGTCTACCTGTCTGGTCTGGGGCTCAAAGCCTAATACTGCCATATCTACCTGTCTGGTCTGGGGCTCACTGCCTAATACTGCCGTATCTACCGTCTGTTTTGGGGCTCACTGCCTAATACTGCCGTGTCTACCTGTCTGGTCTAGGGCTCACAGCCTAATACTGCCATATCTACCTGTCTGGTCTGGGGCTCACTGCCTAATACTGCCATATCTACCATCTGTTTTGGGGCTCACTGCCTAATACTGGCGTATCTACCGTCTGGTCTGGGGCTCACTGCCTAATACTGCCGTATCTACCGTCTGTTTTGGGGCTCACTGCCTAATACTGGCGTATCTACCGTCTGTTTTGGGGCTCACTGCCTAATACTGCCGTAACTACCGTCTGTTTTGGGGCTCACTGCCTAATACTGCCGTATCTACCTGTCTGGTCTGGGGCTCACTGCCTAATACTGCCATATCTACCTGTCTGGTCTGGGGCTCACTGCCTAATACTGCCGTGTCTACCTGTCTGGTCTGGGGCTCACAGCCTAATACTGCCATATCTACCTGTCTGGTCTGGGGCTCACTGCCTAATACTGCCGTATCTACCGTCTGTTTTGTGGCTTACTGCCTAATACTGCCGTATCTACCGCTGCAGTGCTACTCTTACATGAGCCATGTGTTTGTGCTGCACACTTGTGTGGCTTAGCATAGTTATCCAGCTACCTCGTTGCAACCTTTTGCCCTAAAAACAATATTGTGAGGTGTTCAGAATAGACTGGAAATGAGTGGAAATGAATGTTACTGAGGTTAAAATAGTGTAGGAGCAAAAAAAAAAAAAAATCAGAACCCAAAACCAAAAAAATCCAAACACAAAACACTTAGGAGGTGTTTTGCCAAAACCCATTAGAACCCAAAACCTCAAGGTAATCAGAACCCAAATCCCAAAACCCGAAAAGTGGCCGGTGCACATCCCTAATATATATATACATACATACATACAGGGGCGTCAACAGCAGTGTAGACCCCTGGGCATGGCAATGTATCCAGCGGTAGGGGTGGGGGAAGCTTTGATGTCCCGCGGGTGGTAGGGGGTATTATATCAACTGCTCAGCATGTAGGGCCTGGATCAGTAATTTCCACTAATTACCCCTTAACTGCACAGATGGTGGGAGAAGGGGGCATTGGGCTGAATGAAGGGGACCTGATACATAACTTCCAGGGTAGTAGAGGATGTTTAATACGCAGAGGAGGGGTGTATAGTGGAGTGGGCTTATTATTCATAATTTTCTGGTGGGAGGACAGCTTGCTTGACTGCAGATATCTCCAGTTACCGGAAATAGATTTCTTAGATTTTAATGGAATTAAAAACTAGAGAATCCCACCTACCTAGGGGATCAGTGATCAGGAGGCAGAGCAATCTGCCAAAGAGCATATAAAACTACATACTCTACCAGGTGTGTGGAGCTGGATCAGTAACCAGCAGCTGTGTCACGACTAGGAGTTTGTGGACTCAGTCGTGACCTTGGTGGTCTGGTGGCTGGTGCTAACTGTCACTCTCGGATACCGTGGACCCACCGAAGGTGGCTGATCAGATACGACAGAACTGGGAGGAGAGAGGATATCTGGTACACTGCCTTCGCATTAAGTGACACCCAGGGAAGTTAGCTAGACTTCCGAATGGAGGCGCGGAGTCTAACTGGGCAGCGGTCTTCACCAGGGATTCCCGCAAGGGAATTTGGATTTCGCTGCGTCTACCCAGCAGGTCGCGGCCCTCCGACGGAAGTTTCCCTGGAGGTTAGGGTTCCTGAAGCAGGCTTACGGGTAAAGCGACTGTGCACTCGCAGGAACTGAATAACAGCAAACCTTGGTAGCAGCCTTGGCAGATGCAGGAGGACAACTGTAACTCAGGATGTCGACGTGACTTATAGTGGACACAGGAATAACTTAAACTCAGGATGCTGACTTGGCTTGCAATGGACACAGGAATAGCTGAACTCAGGATGCCGACTTGGCTTGTAGTGAACACAGGAATAATGGAACCAGGATGCCGACTTGGCTTGTAGTGGACACGGGAATAATAGAACTCAGGATGCCGACTTGGCTTGTAGTGGACACAGAAATATCCTGGAAGGTTCCTGGACGCTGGCCCAGAGGACAGGACTTCAGGACACAGGACGCTGGGTGACATGCGAGAACGCCCCAGCAAGCAGCAGGAAGACAAGTTGCTGAAGTCAGTTCTGCCTCTGTGAGCAAGATATTTATCCCCCCTGCCTTGTATTGATTGGAGGAAATGACAGAGGGCAATCTGCAATCTGAGGCATGAATCCAGAATACTTCAGTCTGAACTAAACAGGTGAGCCACATGGAACAGGAGAGCAAAGGGTTACAGGTGATTCCAGCTTCCGCCTGGATTTCCATCAAGTGCACCAATCAATGAACCAGCATTGCACATACTGTCTGGCAGCATGAATGGAGACAGAACTGAGTCAGACTGAGACACAGAGCAGAATCACCATTCAGGTAAGCTTGACTAAGCAGATCTGTGACAAACTGGAAGGCTGATATCTCTGGTTCTGGGCAGAGTAGAGACAAGCTACTAGTGTCCATCAAAGGGGGAGAACCTGAAATATCTGACTGGAAAGAGCAATTAACAGGCTTGGATGGGGACCACTACTTTGAAGCCAGATATCTCCGGTTCCCAAGGGCCGATTTTTAAAATTCTTGTACCCATGGAAAGAGGGGACCCTCAGCTTTCAGCCTAGGGCCCTTAGACTCCTAAGAGGGTTTCTGGGTACTCAGGAACCCCCCCTGTGTGCGCTACTGAAGTGAGCCACCCCCCCCTGGAGCATGCCCCCCCTTCCCGTGCTGGTCATTGCCCACCCAGTGCTGCGGCCTTTGTCACATCTCTAACACGCCCCTCCCGCGCCGCATCTCCCGACGCCAACTCAACCCCCCCCCATGGAGTGGGTGAGTGCACCGGAGACCAGGCACTGGCCTTATGTATATTATTATGATCTATTTCCAACCCAACTATTGAATAACTAGGAAAGATACAATAGCATAATTATATAATACGTTTAGATTGATTATAGTTTGAAACCTGTTACTATAATAAAATTGAGTTGTACCTTTTGCATCATGACTGTCTGTGTCTGCTAATAAAAGGGAGAAACTACACTTGCCTCTCTGTCATGGTGTGGAAAAAGAAGACCTAGGGTTATGACTATGCAATGTCCGGGAATTCTGTGCTGAGCCGCGCGGCGGAAGCTGTTACACTCAGCTTTACTCTGTGGGGTTTATTCTGGTTCATTTGCTTGGATGCAAATTCACATCCTTGCGAGTGAACCAGTTCCCACCTTGCAAATGGTGATACGCCAGCCCACCATTCGCAAGGCACGTACGTTTGCAATGGCTGCGAATGGATTGCCGGTTGCCGACCATCGAAATATGTGTAAGGTGCACGCATATGTTAGGTTACTCTGAGCAACCTGACGTCAGCTGCTCACCCCCAGCATGTCCGTCACGGCCTCATTAGCATGAGATCCATCAGCGTTCTCATAGGAACCCACATGAAACGCTGATCTTTCCCATATGCTAATCGGGTGCCCCGCAGCCCCCCCACCCTCCATTTGGAAGCTTTTTTTTTTTAACTACATACCTCCCAGCATAGGTGTGTGCAGGGGGGGTGCACAGGCACCTTCTAATGACTCATGAGCCATTAGACTCATGAGCAATTACTTGCTTTTGCCTACGGAGGATAGGTCTCCTCCTACAATTCAGCACAGCTCACCTGCCTGTGAGGCTGCTGCTGTGCAGAGCATACAGTCTGGGAGGGATTTGCGTTACCGTCGGGTGCCATCCTGCATACACACACATCAGTTGCCGCCTGCAGACAGCTTTTCCTTCTGCAGTCCGCGCCCACACTTCCGGTACGGAGAAGCCGCTGGACACACCGCTCGGCAAGTGAAGAGTACCGGGGGGTCCCTGAAGCTATGGAGACAGCCTCCTTAACACAAGCCGGGGTGGCGCAGCCGAACAGTTCAAGTACTGCTTGAATGCCTTCAGCAGTGCAGCTCCTCTACTCAGCAGCCAGTGTCCCCTCCACTCCACCTCTGCTTGTCTGATGCAGCGTGGAACCTCCAAGCGGCTCCACCAGCTGTGATCCCTTCTGTGAGGCTGCTGTATGGCAACAGAACTTTCCAGTACTGCCCAGTCCCTCAGCGCTGCCCAGTCCCTCAGTACTCACTGTCCCTATTTTACTAAAATTTGTCAAGCCCTGGCATATTGTATAATGAGCATTACGGTAAGTAGCATTATGTGGATTTCGCATTCTTGTGTGGCATTATGTGTGATGGGCATTATGATGTGTGGCATTAGGTGTAATGGGCATTACTGTGCATGACATTATGTGGAATGGGCATTGCAGTGCATGGCATTATGTGCAATGGGCATTACAGTGTAAATTTCAGTGTAAATTTCTAGTATGTTTGGGGGGAATGATTCATTCTGACAGAGGCAGAACTCTGGGAGGCAATGGAGTCAACTGCCGCCGGGCTCCTGCTCAAAAGGGGGCACCTTACCTCCCCCTGCAAGTTTAAATCAATAATTTAAAAGCCAACGATATTGCTTCTGTGGCTGAGTTCTTAAAGATATATCATCCACCCATCCATCTTTTATATAAGGTTATATAGGGGTGTGTGTGTGTGTGTGTGTGGGGGGGGGGGGGGGGCACCAATATGTATCTTGCCTCCGGGCAACTGGAACGAACTTACGCCACTGCATTCTGAAGTGCATATACATAAATAAGTCACCTTCCTATTAGTTTGCGTTGATGCCCAGTAGGCGATGGTGGACACGCCCAGTGGCGGTGATGGACACGCCCCTCCAATGGTGCACCCCCTAAAAAAAGGGGCTGCACACACCTATACCTCCCAGGCCGGCAGGGTCCCGCAGCAGGGGGAGTTTGGGTGGTTCTAGTTGGGAGTCACCGGTGAATAGGCCCTCACAGAACTGCTGGCCGTGCCCCCATAGCGACAGAAACGAGGCTGTGGCATCACTGGAGCGTAGCGCATATAGGCTACGCCCCTTGCCGCTAGGTCATGCCCCCGTTTTAGATGTGCACAGTGTCCCTCTTTCTATCACTCCAGTTTTGGGAGGTATGCAAAAAAAAAATTAAAAATAAGTAACAGCTTAGGTTACTATATATCATGTTTTGACCTTTTAATCTAAATTGTGTAAAAAAAATCAAGCTACGAAAAACAAAAGTCAGACATTGACACGTTTCCTTTGCTAGACTATTACAGGGTGTGCTTAGAATTTTCATCATTTTACCTCAGTTCCTCAGCCAACCAATCAGGTCACGTCATCGCATGAACGATGGGAAGAGCGGGAACCGACTCCAGGCACATCAGCAGATCACGGTGACGGAGCTGCTGCGTGTAGAGGATCCGCGGGATGTCTGTGGCAGAAGCGCAGCTGTATGAACGGGTTCATTATCGTCATGACCCTCACTGGCTGCTGCCGGGGCTGGGGGATGGGGAGGATGCCCTGTGCTTGGCCTGTGTAATAGAGATGATCGAGGACGGAGATGTTTCGGTGAGTGGATGTAGGGAAATAGCGCAGAGGCTGCTGGTGCCAGCAGCAAACAGCTGAATCTTTATAATGTTGAACTTGGTATGTTTGTCAGTAAAATCAACGTGTGGGCAGGAGTTAGAATTTTACTAATATTGGTTATGGAAATGTATAGTGTAACGACAGTATTTTGTGTAGCATAGAGGTGCAATGTGGATATTTTGTTATTACATTATACTTGTTTCCTTTATCTAAAAATTGGGAAGAAATGCTGGATTAGTCGAGCTCCATTCATCAAAAATTTCCATTCCAGAGCTTGTAATATGTGCAGGGGCGGATTTAGGGAGGAGGGCGCCCCTAGGCACAACAATAATGTTTATGAAGTAGGACAGTTTATAGGGGCAGTATCTGCATGTCCTATCCATTTACACTCTATTTAAGATGGAATATAGTACAGTACAGTGGATATTTTGCAGTTATTGGTACATTTTGGGCTGACAGTACTATCACAGGCATCCAAGTGCCGCCCCCAAACATGTGCCGCCCCTAGGCCGGTGCCTCACGTGCCTAATGGGAAATTCGGCTCTGAATATGTGGGGGACGCTTGTGACATCTGTCTCCTGGTGACGGTTGTCACAAGCACCAACACTGGATGGGACATTGCTTGGAGAGGAACCCCCTCCAGACTGGCACTACAAGCTCTGGAATGACACAGTTTGATGACTGGAGCCTTGCTGGACTGGCACGTTGGGGTCTGGTTCTGTGTGTTATTCATTCCTTTGAATACTGAAGGATTTTGAGGAGCAGTCCTGAACGTCTAATAGGGTAGCGACTCGGGGGTGTGGCTTGGGGCAACATGGAGTAGCAGCAGTAAGCTGTAGCTCCTACTAAAGCTCCTGCGCACATCCTGCTATTTCCTAGGGATGGCCATCGGTGCAGTCACCATCAATGGTTGCCATCGATGGCTATTCTACAACCAGCCATTGATAGTATTAAACTATTTGATGGATAACCATCAGAACTGGGGGTGGGGTTATGCTCCGTGTCTTGGCACCTTGAAAAAAAAAAAAAAAATGAAGAAACATTGGTTCTCCTTTACCATCGATGTAGGGAAACCATCTGGTTCTCCTACATCTATGTCAAAAGTATTCAAAATCAGCCATAAGCCATTGATGATTTGAAATCATCTATGGTCGATGGCCATCCCTACCCTTTCCCTGGTGTGATCCCCAAGCAAGAAGCTATATTTTGGGGCACGATTACTACTAAGCTCTCTATATATGCGGTGAACTTGACGGTTATTTTAGCCACTGCTGTTAAAGGTAAGGGACGTGACCAGAGCTGAGACTTGCTGACCATGAAGAAGGAGTGACAGACTTCCAGTGCACGGCAGAACGGGCATGTGAAGCTGCTGAGGGGACACTGCCAGATGGCCTCCACAGGGACATCTCCCCCCATCTGTGTGTCTGTGAGTGCCTGCTAACCTGCACCAGTGGCGACTAGGGCTTGGCTCAGGAGTTTGGCAAATAGCTAGTGTGTAACAAGGCTGAGCTGCCAGACTGTTACAGCAGCTAAAAATCCGAAGCAGGGCTGTGCTTCATATACCGACAGTGTGAGACCGTTTGCTTGAGTTCCTGGTGAGGAGGGAAGAGACTATGTGGGTATTCAATGCCGCAGCGAGCGGCCGGCGTGGGGGTTAAACAGCGAGGATTGCAGAAAACCAGCGATCCTCGCTCTATTCAACGTTCTGGTGAAATCCTCGCCGTCACAGGACGGCGAGAATTCCCCAAAACAGCGAGACCCGCAGAAAACTCGCTGTATTTAGCTGCGGGTCTCGCTGCTTCTCGAGCCGCATCCGCCAATTCCCCCTCGCTCAAAAAACGGAGTGAGGGGAAATTGGCGTATGAGGGGGCTGTGTTAAATGCTGTCAGGGTGAGTAGTGACAGCGAGCAGGAAGCCCTGCTCGCTGTCACCACTCGCAAACAGCATTGAATACCTGCCTATGGGGCAGTTGTATTAAGCCTGGTGAAGAAATACAGTGGAGATAAAGCAGAAGGTGATACCACACCAACTAATTCTTCAAACATAGCTGATTGGCTGGTAAATTATCACTTTCTTCACTTTATCTCTTCACCAGGCTTAATACTTCTGCCCCAGAGAGCTCTTTGTGTGTAAGAGGGACCCACTTCTGGGGGGAGAGTGATACATCTGAGCAGACCTAGTGAAGAGATCTGGAGGTAAATGTCCATACACACTAGGTGATTTTGCCCAGCGTGTATGGACAACGATGATCGCTGTCATCGCTGGGGTAAAGCCGCTCACTGCATATACACTGAGTGGGTTTTCCCCCTGCCCGGCGCTGTCAGCAGGGGGTGGACGGCTTTCCATAGCACAGTGCATCCCGGCCATGCGTGGGAGCGCGCATCACCGCTTATCGACGGGCCGTACACACTGGCAGTTTTGAGCTGAAAGCCATTAAAAACACCAAGTTTGAGAGGCCTTCAGCTCAAAATAGCCCAGGATGTATGGGCCTTAACACTATCGGACACTTTCTCCCTCCTGGAATGGTGAGACTTCATTTGACTATTTGTCAAAGTGGGCATCTGCTATATGCTATAATGTAAGGACATGTGTAGCTTAAGCAAAGAAAAAAATAGACTATGCACATAAGGACCCTGCATTAAAGTCTGTCTAGGCTATATATTTAGATATGCCGATGTTACACCCTTTATTTGAAAGGAAGGAAATTATATATTATTAATTAATAATTATTGTCACAGCAAAATAAATATAGTTTGTTTGTGTGTGTGTGTGTGTGTGTATATATATATAGATAGATATAGATAGATATAGATATATACAGTACATACAGGTGGAGCGCCTCTCATTCAGTGCTGGGAATCACCAGAATGTCCCCGCTGACAAAGGCGCTCCAGCTGACTGGGAAGAATGAGCGTCTTAGACGTGAGTCTTTGAATGAGTTTTTGGAGCCGGGGGACGGAATCCCTGACCGTCTCCACTTCGGGGAGATGGGCAGGGATAGAGCGGGGGGCTGCGGGCACCATCAAGGGAACGACAAAGCAGGGGTGGTGTGCTCCGCCCGAAGGCGACGCGCAAGCGTCCCCTTCTGGGGGCTGTCAGTTGATGATTCAACCGTCAGCACCCGGCTGAATGAGGCCGGCTACATCTGCATATTATATTTTTCATACATTTAATATAGCCCAGGAGGGCTCAGGATTACAGGTGGAGTGGGAGGTGGAGGCAGAGTGGGAGCCGCATTGCCACTGATTATGAAATGGCACAGAAGACGCTGCTGCCAGCCTCTTTTAGCGCGACTCCGCTTGCATCGGGTCTGCTCATGCGGCCGCATCCTGGTGATGCTGTGGACGCTGAGCCCGAAGCTTCCTGGGGGTAATGGACAGTCGTTCTGCCGAGACACAGCCAGGCATGCAGGGCCGGATAATAATGGGGGCACAAGGGTTCAGTACCCTTGGGCCCCCCTCTAGCTAGGGCCCCCCTGTGGTTGGCATGTATTTTAAAAATAACAAATATATATACATGACAAGTGCAAGGGGCCCCCCTGTCTAAAGTGCCCCGGGCCCCCCGAAGGCTTAATCTGGCACTGCGGACATGCATATAGATTCATATGCATGCCCAGCTGTGTCTTGGCAGCATGACTGTCCATTACCCCCAGGAATTTCATTTGACCTCATTTGGGGAAATTTACCCTGGTTCCCTGACTGCTGGTGTAGCCAGAGCTTTGAATACACAATACACTCTGTAAATTCTGAGTTGGGGAAAAACAGTTCACTGAAGGTGTAACGTTCCTACATCTGCCGAAAACCATGTCTAACAAAATTTTTAAATATTGCTTTGAGCAGAACACGCAGCTCTAAGATTAACAATAATAAAGTGTCTGGGTGACACTGGTGGCTATTTCTACCCTCTCCCTATGGGACAGATTTATTAAGCTTGAAGAAGAGATAAACTGGAGATAAAACAGAGAAAAGGTAAAAGGAGATAAAACACCAGCAAATCATCTCCCAACTGTCTTTTTCAAACACAGCTGATTGGCTGGTGCTTTATCTCCTTTTACCTTTTCTCCGCTTTATCTCCAGTTTATCTCTTCTCCAAGCTTAATAAATCTGCCCCTAAATATCTCTGATTCTATGTGGTAATTCTCCCACTGCCTAACAGACCGGTCCAAGGGAAGTTACAGTGAGCTTATGCACACCTAAGTGTGATAATTATTAAAGATCAGAAGTTAGCTGACCTGAGCTCTGATTAATGCTGTGAATATTGAACCGTGCCCTGACAGAAATTAGCTGGTCTCTGAGCAACTATCTATGCAGATAGGGCACGACTAGTGCACTGTGATACACACACAGATTTGAATATAACCTGCACCAAAATCTGTAAAAGGGCAGAAAATGGAATTCTACAGCTACTTCCATAATTTCCTTTAAAAGAGGAATGTGAGAGAGAGAGAGAGAGAGAGAGAGAGAGAGAAGTGGAATACCCCTTCTACACAGAGGCAAAACCCCTGGTTTTTGCCTTGTGAACTCGGATCAACTTCGGTGTAAAAGAGGTACTGAAAAAAAAAAACATTTCCCCACAAATCCTACCCTGGTCCTGACCAGGGTGGAATACGGAGAGGACCCGGGAGGTGGGCAGAGTAAACGGGTATGCCGGGTCATTCGACCCAGCTCCCGTTGACACCAATGGGGGAGCCTAACCTCCTGATCACAGCATCCTGCGGTCAGTATGGAGGTAATGCTGACAGCAGCGGAGCCGGGGAAGAGGTGGATGGATGCCTGTGTACAGCATCCATTCGACTAGGGGATGCACAGAGTATAGGGGCAGCCCAGCAGCTTATCTTGGTGCTGGGCTTGCCCCTAGCACAGCGATAGGCAGTCCCGGGACTTGGAGAGGATGTCATCTCCAAGCACTGCACCCTGAACCCGTGTGCAGTGTAAACGGTGTCGGCCTGGGAATATTCTGGGTCGGCATCACGGTTTAAATGGAGGAAATCCCAGGTTGGATCTGGAATTTTGGTGTAAAAATGGTAGAAGGAAACAAAAGTTACCAAGAAGAATCATGGGGAAATCCAGCAATGCGACAGCAACAGCTGCAAGATTAGAAAAATTTGCACACACTATGCAGGCTTCTAAATCTGCCACACAAAGTGTCCCAAGTTCACCCTCTTCTCATGCTGAGATGGAATATTCGGTAAATGAGCCGACACATTCTACACAACAAATATTACAAGCAATATCTGCATCTGAGCAAAGGGTCATTGAGAAAATTGGGCAAGTACAGATAAGGTGTGTACACACGGTCGACGGCATGCTATTTGATCCCGATGCGATCAGGATCGAATTGCATGGCAAGCCAGAAGACACGATCAATTTTGGCTATATAGTACAGATCTGTACGATATAGTCAATGCAGCCCTGTCTACCTGGCTTTGATTTTGCTCTGCGGGAGCGTGCATCGGGATCCCAAGGTTAAAAACCTGTGCGATCCCGATGCGATTTTGACTCTATGGTTAAAATTGTATGCTGAATTGTACCGTGTATACACACCAGTAAATGTTTCCTTACTTCTACAAGATCTACAAAAAAATTGTGGACGGGTAGAGGAAACAGAACAGCGTATATCCCATCTAGAGGATGTTACTTTCCCTTCAACAAAAAAGCTGGAGGATCTGACCTCTCAAGTGGTAAATATACAATCTAAACGGTCCAATATGGAGGGCAGACTCCAACAAAATAACATACATATAGTGGGGCTCCCAGAACAGGTAGAGGAATCAGATCCAGAGAAATTTGTTGAAGAATGACTAATACAGATGTTTACTAGAGAAGTATATACTCAACACCACAGCCCGTTGCTTCTGCATGAACAATAATAGCCCGATTAATGCATTTTAAGGATAGAGACACTGCGCTGAACTTTGCATGAATTAATGGCTGTCACAAGTTGTACTGAACTACCCGCCTATTCAGCTCGGGAATTGGCTCGACCTAATGCAGAGGTGCGGAGTCTAACCGTGCCGAGGGTTTTCTGCCAGAGACCCCTCCAATTGGGATTTGGGCTTCTGCGGCACTCGACACGTCGGTCGCGGTCCTCTGATTAGGTTTCCCTTTATGAGCTGAAGGCTGGGAGTAGGTGATATGGAGAAGCGGTCGTCTAGCCGGGTCGGTATCTATGCGGTCAGTTAGGAGCCCAAGGGAGAGGCAAAGGCGATCCAAGACAAGCCGGGTCATACACGGGAGACACTGGTTGCGGTACACTGGGATGAGACGGAGGGATAGTCGAGAGCAAGCTGGGGTCATACACGGAGAAGTCACAAGCGGAGTACAAGGGGTTAAGCGGGAGAATCGTCAGTAACAAGCCGGATCAATAACAGTAGTAATGGAGACAAGCACTAAGGCACAGTAACGCTGGAGTAGGTGTGAGCCTATACTCTGGCATTGGTTTGCCCGCCAGAGACTTCCTTTATACTGTGGACTGAGCAGTTCAATTTCCTGCCTGTTCCTATAAACGTTAGAACGTTCGGCGCGCGCGCCCCTAGTGAGCGCGCGCTCGCGTACCCGGAAGCTGCAGACACGCTGCCGGAGCCTGTGCAGGGAGAGACGCCAGCCACCCGTTACACCGCCTCCCACCGCCTGTCTCAGACCGGCGTCGCCCAGCCTGCTCAGGCTGCTGCCTGAGCCAGTGCCTGGGGCGCCCAGCCTGCCGCCCGCAGAAGCCACGTCCCCGGACCCGGTAAGAAACTCTCCGTGGTCCGGGAGACTGTGACATTACCCCCCACCCTAGGGGTGGGCACCGAACACCCTATGAAAGGTTTCCTGGGAAATTTCTGATGGAACTTGCGGAGTAACTGTGGGGCGTGAATCTCAGAGGCCTTAACCCAGCAACGCTCTTCAGGACCGAATCCTTTCCAGTCGATGAGGAATTGAACACGACCCCTAGAAACTCTTGAATCCAAAATTTGTCTTATTTCATATTCCTCATGACCATCTACCAGGAGGGACGTATAAGGCCGTTTGGAAGAAGAAAACTTATTGAGAATAAGTGGTTTCAGGAGTGACACATGAAAGACATTGGGAATCCTAAGGGATCTAGGAAGTTTGAGTCTTACTGCCACTGGATTGATTACTTGAAGGACATAAAAAGGGCCGATGAACTTTTGAGCTAATTTCATAGACGGAACTTTGAGCCTTAAATGTCTCGTGGAGAGCCCTCCAGGTTTGAATTGAGGAGCCGCTTTCCTTTTGTAATTGGCAAAACGTCTGTAGCGATCAGAGGTTTTAGTAAGATTTCTTCTTACCTCAGACCAGATATTAAAAAACTTTTTAACCGTGTGTTGGACAGCTGGCAGAGTACTAGAAGACTTGGAAAAAATTTCAGGAAGATTAGGATGGAATCCATTTTGAATGAAGAATGGAGACTGACCGGTGGACTCGTGGTACAGATTGTTGTGGGCAAATTCTGCCCAAGGGAGCAGAGACGCCCAATCATCTTGATTGGCTGACACGTAGATCCTTAAAAACTTTTCGAGGTCTTGGTTAACCCTTTCGGTCTGCCCATTGCTCTGGGGATGGTAAGCCGAAGAGAAGTTGAGTTTGATATTAAAAGAAGAACATAAAGCTCGCCAAAACTTGGAAGTGAATTGGACTCCTCTATCTGACACAATACTTTGAGGAAATCCATGCAGTCTGAAGATATTCTTTATAAAACTCTCGGCCAGCTGAGAGGCAGATGGAAGGCCTTTGAGAGGAATGAAGTGAGCCGCCTTGGAAAAACGATCCACCACCACCCAGACAGTATTAAAACCTTGGCTAACAGGAAGTTCAGTGATGAAATCCATCGAAATATCAACCCAGGGGTGAGTTGGGACTGGAAGGGGCTGAAGTAACCTAACTGGAGCTTGTGGTATGGACTTGTGTTGGGCACATGTATCACAAGCAGCTACAAAGTTCTTAACGTCTGTTTTAACTGAGGGCCACCAGTAGCTACGACAAATGATCTCTGTAGTCTTCTTGACACCAGCATGCCCGGTGAAGTGAGAGGAGTGGAACCAACGTAGCAGTTTGGTTCGGGACTTTAATGGCACAAATGACTTCCCTACAGGGATCTTAATCTTCTTGGAGGATGCAATGAAACAAGATGACTTTAGGATGGGCTTCTGGTCATCTAACTCCTCTGAGGCAGCTGGCCCAAAGACTCGCGAAAGTGCATCTGCCTTGATGTTTTTGTCTCCTGGACGATAAGTTAGCACCAGATTAAATCGGTCAAAAAATAAGGACCATCGAGCCTGTCTATAATTTAGGCAATGAGCCGTCTTGAGATACATTAAGTTTCTGTGATCAGTATAGACTGTTACCGGGAATCTTGCGCCCTCCAATATATGACGCCATTCTTGTAAGGCCAATTTGATAGCTAACAGCTCTTTATCTCCTACAGCGTAATTTCTTTCTGCAGGTTGAAATTTCTTGGAGAAGAAACCACAGGCGTACTATTTGTTAGCTTCATCTTTTTGAGAAAGAACTGCCCCCACTCCTACTGAAGATGCATCTACTTCCACAAAGAAGGGTTTGTCAGGATTAGGCCGCCTTAAGATGGGTGCGGACAAAAAAAGTTGCTTGAGTACTGAAAAAGCTTGCTTTGCCTCAGAAGACCACTCCTTAGTATTCTCGCCTTTGCGAGTGAGCTTGGTTATAGGAGCTACCACAGAAGAGTAACCTTTTATGAACTGTCTGTAGAAGTTGCAAAAACCCCAAAAATGTTGAATGGATTTTAACCCTACCGGTTGTGGCCAGTCAGAGATTGCAGACAATTTCTTTGGGTCCATCCGTAATTCTGACCCCGTAACAATGAACCCCAAGAAAGGCATCTCTTGTTGTTCGAATGAGCATTTCTCTAGTTTGCAGTACAACCGGTGCTTACGAAGACGATTTAGAACTTCTTGAACATGCTGCTGATGTGCCTGAAGGTTCCTTGAAAAAATTAAGATGTCGTCCAGGTAGACAATTACGAATTTGTTCAAAAGATCTTGGAAGATATGGTTCATGTATCTTTGGAAGACTGCCGGGGCGTTGCTTAAGCCGAACGGCATCACCAAGTACTCAAAGTGTCCATCTCGCGTATGGAAGGCTGTCTTCCACTCATCTCCTGACCTAATTCGGATCAAATTATATGCTCCACGAAGATCCAGTTTTGTGAAAAAACAAGCCCCTTTGATTTTGTCAAAGAGTTCAGAGATGAGAGGAAGAGGGAAACGGTCCTTCACCGTGATGGCATTGAGACCCCTATAATCAATACAGGGCCTGAGACCCCCGTATTTTTTCTTAACAAAAAACAGACCCGCTCCCGCTGGTGACTTGGACTTCCTGATAAAACCCCGCTCCAGATTATCCTTAATATACTCAGAGACTGACTGAGACTCTGCCATGGACAATGGAAACACTCGACCCCGAGGAGGACATTTCCCAGGAACTAAATCTATGGCACAATCCCAAATTCTATGGGCTGGTAGCTTCTCTGCTTCTTTCTTGCTGAACACATCCGCAAAGGCTTGATAAGCGACTGGAAGCTTGGGGCTGGTTCCCAGTTTAGAGGAAGATATAGAACATGAATGACGTTTAACCTGTTCAAGGCATCGCCCCTGACACTCTTGCCCCCATGCCAATACTTGATGATGCTTCCAGTCCAGGGCAGGTGAATGCAACTGTAACCATGGCAACCCCAAAATTACCGGATTCTCTGCTGATGGAAGCACGAAGAAGGAGATGGACTCTTGATGGAGAATCCCTACTCTCATCTGTACAGCTGAAGTATTGGAACAGATGTTTGAAAAGGGCAACCTGTTGCCATCTACTCCTATGATGTGTAGGGGATTCTTCAGTCCGTGACACGGAACTCCCAAGCGTTTGGCAGTATCTGCGGTGATGAAGTTACCATCTGCGCCAGAATCTAGGAACGCTTTGAAGACCAAGGAAGAGTTTCTATAAGTTAGGGTTACATCGATGGTGAACCCAATTGCGGATACTTGAGAAGAGGTATACGATAGTGTGCCTAACCTGACCCCCTTACAATCAGTTAGGCCTTGTCGTTTCCCGGGCGCTTTAGGGCAAGCAGAGAGGAGATGACCTGACTCCCCGCAGTACAAACACAGTAGATTTTTGAATCTTCGCTCTCTTTCTGCAAAAGGAAGGCGAGCTTTCCCAATCTGCATGGGTTCCTCCAATTGTTGACTTGCCACGGAAGCCGATGCCGACGATGGGCTAGCTGGAGGAATAAATCGAGGTGCCAACTTGAAACTGTACTTCCGGGATTGTTCCCTCTCCTTGTCCCTCTCTTGGTAACGGAGGTCCACCCGTGTACATAAGGAAATGAGGTTGTCCAAAGAAGTCGACGGCTCTCGACCTGCCAACTCATCCTTAATCTTCTCGGATAGCCCCTGTGTGAAAGTGGCCATCAGGGCCTCCTCGTTCCACCCTAACTCGGATGCGAGGGTCCTGAACTGAACTGTGTATTGTCCCACAGTCTGGGTTCCCTGTCTCAGCCGAAGAATGGCTTAAGCGGCGGACGTCACCCGGCCCGGTTCATCAAACACCTTACGGAACTCGGTGATGAATTCAGTGATGCTATTAATCACCGCGTGATCCTTCTCCCAGAGTGGAGAGGCCCAGGACAGAGCTTGACCCGAGAGTAGCGAAATCATGTAGGCTACCTTCGCTCTATCCGACGGGAAGGATGCCGCCTGTATTTCAAACTGGATAAGGCACTGATTCAGAAATCCCCGACACTCCTTAGGACTCCCATCGAATTTAGCTGGGTTCGGAATGCGAAGTGAAGGAGCTCTTGCTGCGACCACCGGAGGAAGTGGTGCCGGAGGCGGTGGAGCTGGGGGGGCTTCAATGCGTTGCATCAGGGTCTGCAGACATTGCATGATCTGTGCCTGATCCTGTTCCTGCTTATTCACCCTGGTTAACAGATGCTCCAGAAGCTCCTTTGGAGACGGGCCGGCCGCTGGATCCATATTTATGGGCCAGAGTATTCTGTCACAAGTTGTACTGAACTACCCGCCTATTCAGCTCGGGAATTGGCTCGACCTAATGCAGAGGTGCGGAGTCTAACCGTGCCGAGGGTTTTCTGCCAGTGACCCCTCCAATTGGGATTTGGGCTTCTGCGGCACTCGACACGTCGGTCGCGGTCCTCTGATTAGGTTTCCCTTTATGAGCTGAAGGCTGGGAGTAGGTGATATGGAGAAGCGGTCGTCTAGCCGGGTCGGTATCTATGCGGTCAGTTAGGAGCCCAAGGGAGAGGCAAAGGCGATCCAAGACAAGCCGGGTCATACACGGGAGACACTGGTTGCGGTACACTGGGATGAGACGGAGGGATAGTCGAGAGCAAGCTGGGGTCATACACGGAGAAGTCACAAGCGGAGTACAAGGGGTTAAGCGGGAGAATCGTCAGTAACAAGCCGGATCAATAACAGTAGTAATAGAGACAAGCACTAAGGCACAGTAACGCTGGAGTAGGTGTGAGCCTATACTCTGGCAGGGGTTTGCCCGCCAGAGACTTCCTTTATACTGTGGACTGAGCAGTTCAATTTCCTGCCTGTTCCTATAAACGTCAGAACGTTCGGCGCGCGCGCCCCTAGTGAGCGCGCGCTCGCGTACCCGGAAGCTGCAGACACGCTGCCGGAGCCTGTGCAGGGAGAGACGCCAGCCGCCCGTTACACCGCCGCCCACCGCCTGTCTCAGACCGGCGTCGCCCAGCCTGCTCAGGCTGCTGCCTGAGCCAGTGCCTGGGGCGCCCAGCCTGCCGCCCGCAGAAGCCACGTCCCCGGACCCGGTAAGAAACTCCCGTGGTCCGGGAGACTGTGACAATGGCATACTCTAGTTCGATAACTCATGGTCTCTCTAGCCTGACTTTGCTATTGAGGTGCAAAAGAATCCTGCTAGTTTTATACAGGTTAAAAGCTGACTGAGAGACCTGAACATAAAATATTCCATGTTATTTCCTGTATGTACAGTATATGAGAAATATATGAGAGTTCTACCCATTTTTTTTTCATGTCCGAAAAGTGGTTGGAAGGTCATATCCATGTCTGGTGATGATTCTATATTCTATACATTCCTTTTTTTTCTCCTTCTTTCCACCAGGGAAGGATGAAAAAAGAATGGAATTATGGGGGTTTCTATCTGTTGCTAAAACTAGTTTAATATGGTTAAATTATATCCTCACTGTGCCAGTACTAATTTTGTGCCTTTGGCTGTTAAGTTTGACTAAAGATCAAGAGGATCCCAAAAGTATAGATAAATATCTTGTACTATGAAATTAAATTTTAAATGTACCCATAAATTCAATATTTCAGTAACTCACATGGAAGCATGAGGCAGTACACCTGTTAAACCGTAACTGGATTGTCTAAGGTTGAGCTCAGAGAAGACAGAAACCTCCAGTGGAGTAAGAGGGAATTCCATTAAGATGTATAATATCATACTCTTTGTTTTCTTCCTTACCTAGGTTATCCGGAAGAAGCATGTTTTGTCAAGCTTTCAGATATTTTTAGAAAAAAATACATCCACCGTTCTTGGATTTCTGACAAATGATGGAAGAATCTTTATTCGCTTTATAAGACAATTGCTTGGTAAGTTAGTTGTAAAGTAGAGAGGTGCAGAGCAGCAAATAAGTAATTTTGTTTTAGTATAGTTAACCCTTTGAGTGCTAATGGGGGTATTCAATCACCGGCGACCATCTCCCAACGGGGAAGATGGCTGCCGGGCCCTATTCAAGGCTGTCTTCCTCGACAGCATTGAACAGGGGAGCTCGGCAGAACAAGCAGTCAGGCTCGTTCTGCTGAGAACAGCCGGGAAGTGACAAGCTTTCGGCTGCAGCTCACCTCTTCCCGGCCGCAGCTTGCGGCCACGCCCCCTTCTCGCCCCGCTTCAGGCGGTGACATTTAATCCCGCCTGCAAATTCTCGGTCGAGCTGACGGGACAGGGTCACGGCTGTTGAGCAAGCTCGGCAGCCGTGACCCCAGATTGAATACCCCTCAATATCTCTGAAAGATGTGCAAAATATCCACTAAAAATGCCAACATCTCTGAGAGATGCGCAAAATATGAGTACCAACATTTCCGTGAGAGATATTCAAAATATCCGCTAAAAATACTGGTCACTCACATTTGTTAAAGATGTTGTTTAAAAAAGATTTTATTTCCTATATAAGGTAAACATTACGAATCATTATGATGAACACAAATATTTGCTTGGGAATTTCACACCAATTTTGACAAATTCACTTGGCACTTAAAGGGTTAATACAGGTTTTATTGTAGTAGAATTTCTTATTTCCAAAATGTCTTTATTTGAGTTTTAACAAATTTAAGCACAATAGCAATATATATTAAAACTCTAATATCGAATATTTGTATAATAAAATAGCTTGTATCATACAATATAGAAGAATTTGATTAACTAGTATACACATATATGTAATATCAAAATGGAACAAGAGAAAAAGAAAAGAAAGAGAAGGAAGAAGAAAATAAAGAATAAATTATTGCCTGTAGCCCAAAAATGTCCTGTATTATATATAATACAGGATATCAACTAAATTGTATGGGAGGATCAGCTCAAAATATCTTAGTTTGATACGATAGAATCATTTTAAAGCAACTATGAATTTTTTTTTTGTGAAATGTCTAACGTGTCAATAAAAGATCCCAAATTTCAAAGAATTTTTTAACATTTTGTTCTTTATGTAATGAAACCTCCATCCAATCCATCTTGAAGTAGATTTATTTTCGGCATCATACAAACGCTGAAAAAGTAGGTTGCAGAAGTTATCTTTATTAAACCAGAAATATACTTAGTGCCAACATGTTCAAGGAAACATCAGCACAACAAGCATGCAGGAAGCATACTGACCCAAACAACTAGCCTCCGTATATACCCATAGTGATCAAGCCAAATTACAAAATACAAAACAGCTGATTTTCAGGATAGTAGGAGCCGGTGGAATGCATACTTCATGTTCCAGAAGTGGCACAGTACATAATCAACAAGGCATAAAGGTACATACGTGGAAAGTGGGTAGGGGATGTATCGCGCTCCATTGGGGGGGGGGGGGTTGGTGCGTGCTGCAGATCTTGAGTCTGTCCAAGACTCAGAGGGGTATCTGTATTGGTTTGATTGATTGCGCACTCAACGGGGGGGGAGGGGGTCGGAGGGGGGGGGGGATTGGTTTGGGGTGGGGAGTTGATTGGGCTGCTGAGGAATGTGTTGTACAATAAGTATACTCAGGAGAGATGGTTAAAGTAGTACAGTGCTGTAAACTATATTTATTTAGGTGTTAATAAAAAAAATTGCGGTGTTAATGCCTCAAACGAGGATGGGTGGGGGGTCGGAGTAGTCACTGGGGCCCACTGGTTGGTAACCTCCTCTCTCTCACTGCAAGTGCAGTGTGAGGGTGTGTTACCCGATTAGTGGTCCTTGAGTCAGGGGGTAATTCTGAACTTGGCTGTATACTTGAGGAGCCCTTGACGGGGATGGGGGTGATCAGCAGATCCCCGAGGGGTTTGTTTTATACATTATTACTCTGCACCTCTGATAAAAATTAATTATACCTCCCTACATGACCTATTCCAAGAGGGACACATTGCTCTGCTCCAGGACTTCATCTTAATTTATGATTGCCCTTACCTGTGTTGAACAGGTTAACTACGGTAAGTTTTTCACCAAAGGTGATTGCAATCACAAATTGAGAGGGAAGCACAGGAGCAGAGCATTGTGTCCCTCCTGGAGAGGGTAATGTTGAGAGGTAGGAGTATCTAGTGTATCCCCATTACCATAATTGCTTATCGAAAACAGCAGTAGCCACTTTGCTGTATATTTGAACTGCATTAAAGCTCTGTTTCAGATCTGTGCTGAACTGTTAATGGTTAAAGTTAATATCCATAGTCTGCAAATTATACTCTAAGACTCCAGTCAACTCCAGTCCTCAAGAGCTACCAACAGTTAACGTTTTCCATGTCTCCACACAGAATCACGAGTAAAATAATTAGCTCCACCTGTGTCAGTCAGTAAAGAGTGCACCTGTGTATCTAGAAACCAAGGACTGGAGTTGGCTACCCCTGCTCTAAGAGATCCTTGCTACACCTTGCTCCTGAATCCTGAACCATACTTGCAAACCTGACCCTCTCCATGAGGGAGAAAATGCTCTGTTCCTGGAATTATTATGTAGTTATTTCTCACTCAGTGTGCAATTGGAATACAAAATGTGTTTTTCCTGTTCCTGGACTTCCCTGGTAATTTCCATCACCTATGGTGAGCTAGTTAATTGATAAGAAGGGTGATTTACCACAGGGATGTCCAGGAACAGAGAATTGTCTTCCTCATGGAGAGGGTCAGGTAGGCAAGTATGTCTGAACACATATGGGATTCTACAGTCATTGCCAAGACAGTTCTTATACCCATAAAACTCTCTTGCAGGTTCTAGGGCTCCTAAACAATTGTGCTGGAGTTCCTCAACATTTTTATGGTTATAAAGGTGCAATCATAACACAAAATAGAAAGAACTTCTGCTTGTAGGCACCTTGTTTTGTAAATATATATTCCAATTAAATGTTCTGCTTGTTCATCAATTTTTTTTATCATGTATTTCAGGGATGTTGGTGAATGTGGAAGATGCCTCGGCTTTAAACCTTATTACTGAGGGTAAGTAATAAAGAATCTTGTAAATTATTTTTATATGTTGTGTAAAGTTATTACTATTTATTTATAAGCAGGGCCGTTTGTAGGCCATGCAAACAGTTTAAAATACACCGCACCTCAGTGGCGTAGGTTGCCCGGAGGCAAGATGAATATCGGTGCCCCCCCCCCCCCCCCCCCCACACACACACAACGATATTCAAAATATATATAGTCTGTTATGAAATATATATTATATACTGTATGTATATACAGAAAAATAGGGAGAACACATATATACTTCAGAACTCAGCCACAGAAACGATTTTGATGGCTTTCAATTAATGGATTTAAACTGGCAGTGGTGGAGAGGTGCCCCCTTGACAGCACTCTTGCCTCCCAGAGTTCTGCCTCTGCCGCCCATCCTAATAGACAATTTGGTATTTTGGTATTGAAGAAATTGTGTGTGCCCCAAAAAGGGGTGTGGGCTAATTATAAGGGGTGTGAACTATCAGGAAAAAAGGCATGTCCTTGCTGGGAAAAATTTCCCTTGTACCCCACTTTTGCAACATGCACAACCAGACATTGGTCATCGCAGGAATGATTAATGCCCCTTTCTAATTTTTTTATTATGATTATCGAAATGCCCCTTACACATTATGCCACACACCATAATGCCCATGATACATTATGCCACACAGTGTAATACCGCTGCCACAATATACAATATGTGTCCTGTGATCAATTGAGAAGAAGCATTCCCTACTGTTACCTTGTTTGGAAGTGCAGGTTCTGTCTGGGTCAGGGATGATGATAGTGGTGTAAAGATGGGGGAAAGGGGGAAATGGAATACCGGCGCACAAGTTACACCTGCTGTTTGTATGGTTAATTCAAATACAATGATGGTTAATTTGATAGAGAATCCACAATGAAAGAGAAATTTATTATCCAATAAGTACAAATCATTAATGTGGAGGTGCACCCCTGAGAGTAGAAAACATATAGCTTCAAAGGAAAAAGAGAAAAAAAGAACTCTCCTTTGTTTGGGGGCACGCTTGACAAAGAGAACTTTGTAGTATTGAAATGGTTATGAGTTGAAAACATAACTTTTCATAAGATAATTTACTTAAAAAACAGTTTTTGTACAAAAACACAACAGGCTACACAAAACATATAGGGGTGGTTGAAACCACTCAGTGAACTCTGATGAGTTCATCCAGCATCAAGGCGCTGGTGGGGGTGCCAGTGTAAATTGTAATCATAAATATAATGAGGTCACAAATTGCGAGTCATTTTTACACTGTAGTTTTGGATAGTGGGGGTATGAAAAAGTCGGAGGACGCGTACCGGCGCCCCTTGCGGGCTCGCTGCGCTCGCCACGCTTCGGGTTGCCGTTGATAGTGGGGGTGGCGTTGCCAATGGGGGTGCATTTAACATTGAAAGCACCCATCAGGGTGCTTGTACAATTAAAAATCGAATCGCATCACATGCATTGCATGCCGCTATATTGCATGCGATGCGATTGTATAAGATGTACTATGATCAAAATTGTGGGCGCCGTGCTAGGAAACATGTACCTTTTTTTTTTACTTTTTTTTATTAATCACTTTCAAGTCAAACAGGAATTGTACATGTACAGTTATTGGTCTTCAAACAAGAAGAGTAAAAAGTACTGAATTACAAGTAATTTGGCAATAAACATTTACACTTTTCAGTTATTTTGTCTTCATTGTATGGTCGTACAACATATATATATATAGTGAAAATACAAGTTTGTCATCCTTTAGGGAGACGTCTCCTTATTTATTTTTTTATTTTTTTCTTCTTCTTGTGATTAAGTCAGACATATTGATGTACATTTCCATTAATTTTTCCAAACATAAAATATGTATAGAAATACAAATGCATGAAGAAATTATTGAAACAAAGAAAAGTCAAGAACTAAGAATACATTCTCTCTCCTGGGTGTGGAATATGGTCCCGACAATTGGAATCCTGACAGTCATTAGCCCAATGTCGGGAACCCGACTGGCCGGAATCAGACAGCATGGCGAGTTCAACAAAGCCCCTTGCGGGCTCACTGCGCATGGACCCCCACGAGGGAGAATAGCCGGTGGCCGTCGGGACCCCGAGTGTTGGGGTTTTGACTGTCGGGATCCCGACGTCGGGAAACTGTCCGGCACCCCTCTCTCCCTCCATCTCCCCCCAAATACTCAGTTCCAGCCCATCAATAGGCAATCACTCCATATCTATAGGATGATCATCTGCTATGGTTCGCAATAAATACCAAGATGTGTCTTTCATAGTTTTATGTATTTGTTGTCTCATCTCTATAGATACTGTATTGATGTAGCTTTCCCACATCAAAAATAATTTTTCAACTTTGGATTCCTTATTTAGAGTAGTTTCCACCCAATTCACCCTGAAGAGATGAAATAATTTATATTTGAATAAAGGGAATGTCGGGGCAGATTTAGATGTCCATTCTTGCAAGATCGTTTTTCGTGCCGCCCCACTGATTGCCAATAGCAATCTTCTGCCACCTCGACTTGCTCTCAAGTCAGGGGGAATTATACCTAGAATTGCCCATTCATCCGTAAAGGGGATGTAGTTCAATAAATGGGTTTCAGTATACCTTTTGACCTGAAGCCAGAATCCCCTAACTACTGGGCAAATCCAGAAACAATGGTAAAGGTCCGCCTCCAGCTTGCCACATCTGTAGCAGGCACTGGAGTCTATCGACCCATCACATAACTGCGGTGAAGAGATAAAGAGGCCCTGTGGTAAATATTGAGGACATTTCTACATATGCAAAAGAGGGTATGGTTTTACATGATTTTTGAGCAACACTTTTTTCATAAGGTCCCCCCCGCCAAAACATGATCATCCTGAAGGAAATAAAACTCAGTTTACACTGACTTATTTCCGAAGCGGAGAGAAATCATTTGATGGTCAGCGACCATCAAATGATTTTTCTTCCTTTCGGCTGAATGCGAGCGGATGTGTTCATGTACATCCCCTTGCATGGCACCAAGGTGATTCAGGGGATGGGCATTCGGCCAGGCAGCGAACGACCGCTGCTTAGCAAGTGGTGTTGAATCCCCCCAATAATGCCGAGAGTAATGTAGATTACACCTAATACCCACAATAATACCGCTTATACATAATGCCCAGAGTAATGAAATACACATAATACCCACAGTACAGTTGCTTACACATAATGCCTAGACTACGGGAATGCAGGTTACACATAAGGACCATAGGTTATACGTAATACCTAGAGTATTGCCCCATACACAAAATGCACACAGTAATGCAGCTTACAAATAGGACAACATATTATGTACTACCTGTAGAAGTACAGGGAGAACAGAAGGGTTAACTCTTTCAATGCACTAGAGCCGCGATAACAGCGGGTATCGGCATACAGCTCAGGGAGGACAGTGTGAAATACAGTTAAAGACGGAAGGTAGAAAGTGGGGATCAAATAAAAACAGCAGCAGAGAAGGCGGTTTAGAATAAGTGTGGAGACACTTCTGAAATATTAAGCCGTAATGGAATAAAAACGGCATTCTCATACTATTAAAACGTGTAACAATTTATGCTGTGTACACACAGCACGATGCAGCTCGTGAGCGGGTCGTTAAAGGAACTTATGACCCGCTCACGAGCTGACGGAGCCCATGACCCGCCGACGACCCGCACCGAAAATGCACCTTGATGTGATCTCGATCCGATCGCGACCCGCACCCACTTCAATGGACGTTACTCAGATCCTACCTGCCGCATCGGATCAGAATCGCATCAGAACAGGAGTGAAATGGCCCAAAACATGGCCAATTTACATACAATCGGTCGAGATTAGGGGCCAAATCATCCTGGTGTGTACCCCACATAATTCTAACATCATACTGCACTAGCAATAAAGTGCACTAAAATCATATGCCAATTCCGATTGTACTAATGGTATAAGAAAAAGTAAAAATAATATATCCCATAAATAAGTACAGCACCATATTGTTTTGGTGGCAACAATTCAGGATCATAACTGAATATTACAGTGATACTTATGCTGCCCATACACGCCCCGATACGGGCGTGCGTTCCCTGTTTAACAAGCACGGATCACATTGCATTGCATTGCCTGTGCATGCAATGCGATGCAATATGATGAAAACAAAGTACAAAAAGTATGTGCAAGCACATACTTTTTGTACTGTGCGATGAGGTGCCGCAGGAGCGCGCACCTCAAAGCACAGAACGCACAGCCCGCATCGCAGCGTGTATTGGCTGCTTTAGAGTTTACATTAGCACAGCGGGATATTCCCTAATTTAATATACATCAATAAATATTATTGTGATGCTGGAATACTGTCTAAGTGCCAGCAGACTGTTTAAACATTACTTGCAGACTAATGGACACTAAATATCAGTCTGAAAGTATCTACTAAAAGTATGACAGAACACTGTTACAATGGGCCTTATTCTAGTTCACTCTTTCTGACAAAATCCTTCTTAGATGGACAAAACCATGTGCACTGCAGGTGGGGCAGATGTAAAATGTGCAGAGAGAATTAGATTTGGGTGAGTTATTTTGTTTATGTGCAGGGAAAATACTGGCTGCTTTATTTTTCCACTGCAATATAGATCTCAATTTGAAGTAAAATTACCCCACCCAAATCTACTGTAATTCTCTCTGCACAAATAACATCTGCCCCACCTGTAGTGCACATGGTTTTGTCCATCTAAGAAGGATTTTGTCAGAAAGAGTGAACTAGAATAAGGCCCAATGTTACATTTCTCTGAGCGTTCTTCTGCCAGTCTGTGATATATAAATACCCATTTAACATAATTATATAGGGATATAGGGACTATATATTTTATCCTATAAAACCCTAGTTTTTTTTTTATATACTTTGTGTATATATTTCATGGTTATTTGTGTGTAATTTATGTGTGTGTGTGTGTGTGTGGGCTAATTTTATCATATTTATTAACGTCTTAACATTCATTTGATAAAATAGGATATTATGGTGTCCACCTTAGGGCATGAAATGAAAAGCTACTGGATGACAGATTGTGCTATATGTGACAATACCCTGCAGAACAAGGTCAATGGTCTTACCCACTGCTGCTTGTTGTTCGATTCCGCAGACAGGAATCACTGCTTCCAGGAACAGCCTGGTGCAACAGAATTTGACATGACCACAGAATCCTTGTGTCCAGCAAATTAGACTGGGGTACACTGCCATAGGTCTCCTCCTGGACCACCAAAGGACACCCCCTGATCTGCGTCCACACTTCTGGGATGTGGGATGAAGTATTACTGTCCTTGTCTGCAGGCTCTAACTAGAGGCCACAACCAGCATTTAAAAGTGTTCCCCGGCTCTACGGTTCACACCAGTGGGAAGTCTAGAAGGGGGTAACTGCAATTCCGGCATGCTGACAGAGCAGATAACCTGCCCGTGGTTAGGGCGCAAGCTGGGAGCTCCCACAAGCCATGTCTGGCTGCCAGCTAGTCCACGCCCAAACTTTATTATTTTGTGGAATAAACATAAATAAAATCCTTGTGTTCTTAATAATTACTATTGTGAAGCGCAACGGAATCTGCTGCGCTATTTAAGAAACTATAAATAAATAAATAATAATGTATTTTGTTCAAAGAAATGTTCTACAATATTTGACTCCTTGATCATATGCTCAATAAATTTATACCGTGACTGAACGTCCGTTGGTATCTATGTAGTGTCAACTGGTCACTATACTTTTTTTTTTAAATTGTAATTCTGCAGTGGTATCTTATAAATACGACTCAAGATCAATCCCATACTTTTTAAGAAATATATCATCATACTCGAACACATGGAAAGATTTAGAAAATATAACCACCACCATGGCCAACCTTATAAATTTGCTAATGTTTTTACACATTTGGCAAACAATAAAATTGGCTGTGTATGGGAATGTGTTCATATACCTGTGCATGTGTATATTAGTACCCATCTGTGTAGTGTTTACTTGATGGTAAATAAGCCTGCACATTAAATTACTGAAATTACATACATGCACCATAAATAATCCACCAAATACAAAAAAAAAAAAACTTTTACAATCACCTATGTATAATATGTTTCCTGGAACCACACTACTTTTCTGCATAGGTTTGTGCTTTTGTACTTTTCCATTATGTGACATCTGGCTTTGCATGTTATTCTTTTATAACCAATCTTTTTTTTTAACCTTACAGTTTCAGTTCAGTTAACTGTGAGCCTCAAATCAGAACAGTTTGTTCACTGTGTCTTGGACATATGCAAAAAAGAGGTAACTACTGTATAATATATTTTAGAAATACAAGTATGTTCACTTTGTTTGAAAGTTTCTAGTTAAACGTTAGTTAAACTCTTGTTAAACATAGGATTGTAGATTTTTTTAACTTCTAATGAACAGTGCCAATATACATTTTGTTGTATGTAAGCACACACAAATTATTTTGAGAACCTCTATTTACACCTTTTAGGGTGCTCCTTTGCAAATCTGGTAGTTTAAAAGTACATGTTTAGCAGTATTGTACTGTAGATTATATGTACTATGTAGTCATTATTTTGACATTGAAAATGTTGACATAGTTGAAATAATGATAGTGCATATGTCAACATTCACAGTGTCATGATGGACATATTGTTATTACATGGTCATTATGTTGATACTGAATATCTGTAGTCACAATGTTGACAGTATAAGGTTAGTGTTCGATTAAAGTAGGGTTAGGGCTCTAACACTGGAATAAAGTTGTTATGCACAATAACGATAATATAACCATGTTGACATTGTGTATATTTCAATAACATCCCTGTTGACATTCTTTTTTTTATTTTTTTATTGAATTTTTATTGAGTTTTCAGTACAGTATAAACACATTAATAGCATCAAACAGTATGTATGTTTATTAAACAAAACAAAAACTGAAAGAAAGGGAAAAAAGACATACAGAGCAGGGAAGGGGAGGGGGTGGGGGGATAGGGGGTGGATACTCCAGACAGTTGCTATCATTGGTGGTATGGGTAAAAGAGGCGACTCTTATCAGTTACATGCTTCATAGGAGACTGGTTCTCTAAGGGGGTTCACCGTTCAATAGGGGTCACAGGGTTTGGATAGTAAAATAAAGGGCCTGAGCTAATCAGCTTCCAATGTAATTGGACAAGTCTAGAGGTTGTGTTGATGAAGGTTGGATACTAGGGATTGGTGTCGGCTTCCGGGATAGCCAGTACTCAGTCCATTTATACCATTTAGTCAGAGGGTTCGAGGCTGATGAAGAATAGGTAATTCCAGCTATTTCGAATTCACAGTGCAATTGTACATTCGATTCGATCATATCTAAAGTAGGTACAAAAGGGGTGCGCCAATGTCGTGCTATCATGAGTTTTGTGGCCACTAAGATGTGGCCCATCACATAGCGGTCATTGGTGGACATGTCACCACGGTAGACATAGAGCATAGCTAATAATGGGTTTGGGGTAATTGCAGAGTCTGTTAATTTAGATATGATGTTGAAGACGGCCGTCCACAGGTTCAACAGAGCGGGGCAGAGCCAAAATATATGAAAGAGTATTCCCGTGTGGCCGCAGTTGCGCCAGCATAGGTTAGAGGTAGAGGGCCAAATGGTGTGTAGCAACACTGGTGTCATATATAGTCGGTGGAGAAGTTTGTAAAAGTGTTCGGAGTGGGAAATGCATCTGGACAGGCTGAAGCATGTCCGAAAAACCCTGTTCCATTCATCCTCTGTCAGTGAGCATGCTAGGTCAGATTCCCATTTAATTGAGGATGGTAACTTTTTAGGCGTACTATGACTAATCAGTAAGGCATACCACCACATTATGTTCCCTTTACTGTCAGAGGCGGTCAACTTATCTTGAAGGTATCTGGGCATCTTTGATACCTTATGGGGGGGGTGGGGTGTTACTATAGAGCCAGTGTCTCAGTCAATAGAGGTCTTGGAGTTGCGAGTAGGTCATCAGTAAACCATGTGATGTGATTCCTTCTAGAGAGACTACATCTCGAGCTTTCCATGTAGAAAGATTTAGATTGGGGATAATATGGGATAGGGCTTGTAACGAGAAATCAGCAGAAGGGAGGGTGGTGTCCTTTGAGCCGGAGATAAGGGTTAACCATGCTTTACGAGTGGCCACTACCGCCAACGAACGTAACGCTGGGGGAGGGATTACACTCGGTGGTAACCATAGGATGTCTGTTAAAGGAAAGGGCGCTACTAAACCAAGCTCAAGGATGACCCATGGCTTAGTGTCTTCCTCTGTGAACCATGCTCCTACCTGAGCAAGCAAGGTGGCATATTGGTAAAGTTGTAGGTCTGGCAGCGCCAGGCCCCCATCCTGTTTAGGAAGGGACAAAATTTTGTTGGCTAATCTGGGTTTTTTCCCTCTCCAGATATACTTGAGGAATAGAGAGCGGAATTTACCAAGGAGGGTATTAGGGACCAGGACGGGGATGGTTCTAAATAAGTATAGTATCTTGCGGAGGACCACCATTTTTAGGGCTGCTATACGCCCCATCCAGGAGACAGACTGGAGCATCCAATCGGATGTCAACATTGTAAGTTTGGTTAAAAGGGGGGGATAGTTACATGGAATTAAGTCTGATAATTGCGAGGGGATTTGGATCCCCAGATATTTGAGGCTTCTATCCTGCCATGAATAAGGGTATTCCACCTAATGCAATTGAATGAGGTCAGGAGTGTAATTAATAGGTAAGCATTCGGTTTTAGTGTTGTTTAATTTGTAGTATGAGACTGCTGCGTAGTCATCGAGTAATTTATGAAGACATGGTAGCGAGGAGGATGGGTTAGTGATAGTTAATAGGACATCATCTGCGAAGAGGCAGATTTTGGAGTAGGGGGCCAGTGATATCTGGGTGTGATCTGATAGATTCGGCTAGGGGTTCCATTGCCAGCGCAAAGATTAGGGGGGATAGAGGACATCCTTGGCGCGTTCCATTGGTTATGGGGAATATTGGGGATAATACCCCGTTAATAAATACTCTGGCCCAAGGGTTTGAATAAAGGGCCATAATAGAGGAGAGTCTCCTACCTGTGAATCCAAATTTTAGAAGGACAGCCCGGAGGTAGCCCCAATGGAGCCGATCAAAGGCTTTCTCCAAAGATAACAGAAGTAGGGGGTCAGAGGAGTTTGAACGGGATAGAGATTCTAGTATGTTAATATCTCGTCTGGTGTTGTCGGGTGATTGGCGACCCGGGACGAATCCCACTTGGTCCTGATGTATAAGGGATGGTAATAAAGGGTTTAGTCTATTGGCAATGAGTTTAGCATATATTTTGACATCTGTGTTGAGCAGAGCGATTGGGCGATAATTTGCAGTAAGAGTCGGGTTTTTTCCTGGTTTGGGAAAAGCCACAATTCTGAATTCTAACATCTCTTTTGGGAAGGTGCCAGTTTCTGAGGCAACATTGAACATTTGGGTTAGGAGAGGTGTGAGCTCAGTTTTAAAGGTTTTATAGAACAAGTTGGTATACCCATCTGGGCCCTGTTGACATTCTAAATGTCTAACCAAGTAACAAAGTAAAGAAGACTCCTAAACCTGTAATTAGCAGTAGTAAAAAAAACAACCTTTATTGGTATATGGTAAAATAGGATACCATCCATCCTAATGGCCAGTCAGTGATGGCACATAAGAGAAGGTGTAAAGAATGTAACTGTCAATATTTCAGTGCTTACCATAATTAGCAAAGAACTATCCTGCAAATAAATCACTGTACTTAATGACTGGATTAATTATGCAAGATCTCTATAGTATTCATAGTTTAAAATCAACATCCAAATAATGTAAAATTATAATGCAGTGAAATATTTCTGAGGTGACCTCTGTAGATTTATAATGTGTGTTCAGGATAGATTATCCATTGTCACAGCCTCTACGTATTAGAGAAAGAGCGCTATATAAATAAAATGATGATGATGATTATTATTATTATGTTTAGATATACAGTATGAATGCTGTTATCATCCATTCCTAAGAAATAATTGAATCCAGCTTATTATATTAATACTGTGAAATATTGCATTGTATTAGAATCCTTGATCAACCATGTTGTAATGCTTTCTAACATTAAGGTGGTATTTAATTAGGCATGTTTTTTTTGGGTAGCTGACCCTAAAATTAGATTATCCCAGGATTTCCATGGGATAAAATCTGAGACCTTTCTAAAAAACTATCGATCCGCAGAAATAAATGGAAATAGCGTCCGTTTTCTGGCAGAATAGATGGAATCCGCATTTCATCTAATCAATGTTTTTTTTCATTTTTTTCCGGTTTTCATAAACAATCAGAAAATCAGAAAAGATGTAGATTCACAAATCCAAATTTTTCCGCAAATTTGGGTGCTAATTCACAAATTTAGCATCAATTTTCAGGAATGCAGATACTTCATACTATAAATTAAATGCATTATCTCTTATTTCCTCTACGCGCTCTTCATCTGTATAACTACTTTTGGGAAAAAAAGTTTTTTCTTTTTCCCCCTGTGATAGGCGCTAATTAAACTGTAATATTTTCACTTAATTTTCTGGTGTCTCAATTTAATATTGTGACAAAATATAATCTATTGAGCAGCAGACTAAATGGTGTGATTGTGATCTCACACCTAATCAGGTGTTGGGTGCACCTAAGTTTACCCCACCTGTACTACCAAGAAACTTTTATATAGAGACTGCGCTTATAAATCAGGTGCACGTGTGGCTGAATCAACGATCACTACTAGATTATAGATAAATATATTTATTATCATGAATATACCAAGTTAGAAATTAAAAGGATTTTTTTATACATAACAATAAATAAAACACATATAAACTCTACACAATTAGAATCGGTGGCCACCTAAAAAAATATAAATAAATTGATTGATGTTGCTTCTCAAAAGGAAGCTTTCTTTGATGAATTTAAAAAATAAATATTTGCTTTTCCAGTGGGAGGGGGAACAATATTAGCAGCCAATTTTATAATCCCCAGTCACCGCTTGTAACTTTAATATATGCTTGTCCAATGCACTTTTGTATGTCTTATACTCACAGACTCCACAAAGGTATTTAGATGTTGGGCCGTAATGCAAATTAGCAGGAAGGCAGGAGAGCTAGTAAATATTTCTCAGTCTGTGACTCTCCGTTCTACACCCGCAAGAAACGTCCGCCGCCGTGACACTGACCCAGAGCTGGCAGTTGTAGTCAGTCCAGACGCCGTGTCTCTCACACACGGCTGGGGTCTCAGTCAGGCGTCAGGCTGGCCTGTGTAGCTGCAGAGTAGCGTCTCTCACCCGCTCTCTGTCAGGAAATGGATGTGGGTCTGTGTTCTCCGGTTTTGTGCAGTTGTTAAGTAATAGCGGTGATCGGTGGCTGTTAGAGGTCCCTCCTTAGATCAAAGACACCGGGCAAATTTTCCTCTAACGCTTTTTCAAAGCTCCAATACGAGCAAAACGCGCTAGAGGAGAATTTGCTTTTTCAAAGCTCCAATACGAGCGAATCACGTTAGAGGAGAATTTGCCCGGTGTCTTTGATCTATATAAAAGTTTCATCTGTATAACTGGCAAACTAGTGGTATTCAGTATCTGGGTATCCAGATTCCTCCTCCTACATCTCCTGATTTTCGGTATAGTTTTCTCCCCTTATTGACCACCTAGCGCCTTTATCTTCATCCATCCTCTTTTAAAATGTATTGGCTAGGCCACTTAGAGACTTTAAAAATGACTTTTCTCCCTAAACCTACTTACTTTTTCCATGCAATTCCATATTTTGTACTTCAAGAACTATCTCGGTAAGTGTAAATCCATCCTTATTCATTATATGTGAATTAGCTTAGTATAAAAAAAAACTACCCCAGAAAAGAGGGGGATTAGCTCTTCCTGATTTAGTTTTGTATCAGGAGTTTTGCCTTTTAGCTTAACATAACAAATAAAGTAGGATTGATAGTTTTTGTAAGAATAATATTTTACATGTAATTATGGGGTGACCGTGCAGTAGGTTCTAAAGTAGACTACATTTGCTGGGACAAATGAGTACTAGGCAAAATTACCACAAAGGGCAGTATTCAATGCTGGGGGCGAGCTGTGACAGCTCGCAGGGTCAGTATTCAATTGAGCAATAGTAATTTCAACACTTGGTTGAAAACTCAGAGCGCTATACTCACAAGTCACTACCTTAAAAGCAGCTGCTAGTTAGGGGATGGTCAGTCCCCTAAAAGACAAAGAAAAACAGAAAGAAAGCAGCGCGTAAATGATAGGAAGGGTGAATCAATTAAAATAATTGTAATAAAACATAATTAAACAGTATACACCTATGGTTGTCATCATTAAAATAGCAGCAGAGGTTTCCAGATCCTGTAAACTAATAGAAATTACCCAATGTATATAACCTGCACTGTCCACAATAGCAGCAGTCCCGGGGCCAGATTCTCTAAGATGCAAAAGTGATAAAATATAGAGTGATAAACAGCCAGGCAATCAGCTCCTTCCTGCCATGTCACAGACTGTGTTTGAAAAATGTCAGACAGGAGCTGATTGGCTGGCTGTTTATCACTCTCCATTTTATCACTTTTGAAGCTTCGAGAATCTGGCCCCTGGTCTTTAATGGAGTCCACACGGCATATGTTATCCTTCAGGCTGTGCGGGTGAGTGGCTGTTTGATGGCTACAGCCCACCTGTAGGTCCGATAATGGTGGTCAGGGATCAGGAGGAAACTCCACCGAGTGGAGACAGACTATATAATAAAATTCCAAATATCATATATATAAAAAATGCAATTTATCACATCATAAATGTACATTTATACTAAGAAACACTATGTGCACTATAACTCTATTAATCATATCCAGGCCGGGGAGCTCTTCCTAGCCATTGTACATATCCAAAGTATCAAATAATTAAATTACATAATTGAATGTGATAGGGAAGGCACTTCATAAATAAAGAAAAATACATTTCATAATAACGACTTAAAAAACAAACAATTTGTTTAATTTTATATATATTTATTGTTTCTATTTCACCTTAATCAGGTGATCGGAAATGATGTAGCGTTTCTTATGGCCAATCAATATTGGCCAAATATGAATGACATAATAGTAAACAATAGCAGAACTTGTTATGGTATTTTTATACCTAGGAACTAGTCATACAGGGCATATTGTCCCCCAACACAAACTTCCCCTGCCGATTAATTACTGAAAGCATATATCTTATATTTTAAAAATAAAAGCCTGCCGGCTGAGATACCTGTTCGCTCCCGTTTATCCGGGGGATGATGACCTTTAGCGTCCATGCACCCGTTGTTTAGTATAACCCCGGCCGTAGCGTCTAACACCAGTATTCAACTGACCCCCTGCATATGCCGATTCCCCCTCGCTCCGTTTTTGGAGCGAGGGGAAAATGGCGTATGCAGCAGCTGAAACAGCAAGACTCACGGCTAAATGCAGCGGGCTCCCTGTACATGGTACAGCTTATGCAGAAATATAATAAATGGTACTTATATGTTAGTTGGGCGCCCACTATAGATAGTACGCTCATACCCTCACTATCCATATCGGCATGTAGTTGATTTTATATAGTGTGGCGAGCCCAAAGCGTGGCGAGCGTATGTGGAAAACTAAGCAAATAGCTTAGTGGGCACCCAACTAACATATAAGTACCGAAGTATGGCTCCTGTCATGTGACCTGTCCTTTAGCCAATCATTAGGGTAGTTAGTATGGTAGCTCAGAAATGAAAGAGGTGTAGCCAATAACTTGGGGATTTGCCCACCTTGCTGCATACAACACTATGATGGACATATGAGTGGGACAATCCAGTAAATGCCTACATCTTCAGCTTGATAGACATATCATATGTCATATCTTATATTGAACAATGATATTATTACTACATGTTTAACTTTATTTTGGATCACTATTAGCTAAACTGGCTTTTTTTTAAAAGTCTAACTAAATAAAGTCTGAATGTTAAGTCTGTAGTTTATATAATGCCAAATGGCCATGGGAGTAACCATAAGCTATTATTTATCTTTCAGTTGTCAGAGGTGGCCAGCATCAGAATAAGCCTTCCTATGTTTACCTTCCTGGGAAAGCTTGCAGATGCCATGCCAAGTCTTGCCGAAATGTTAGTAAATGATCATTGTAAGTTTAATCTAAATTTTAATACAGCATGATTACAGGAACAGATTTTTTTAAAAATGTACACGTTTATGTTATTGGCACAAATGAAAATGGGGCTGAGGGTTGGATATGATATAGATGTAGCGCCTGTTATTCTTGCAGTTAAGTTTTAGTAAATTTACACCATAATGGGCTTGATTTATATGTGATTGCTAATATGAAAATGTACATAATTCACTCACCATGGAACGATTCTGTGCAAATATGAGTAAGTCTGACCCTTCCACAACTCTGCGACAGAGACAGGCTGATCGAGGACGTGGTTGACATCACAGACCCTCCCTTACAACGCCTGGGTATGCCTGCGTTTCTTCTGACTCTCCCAGAAAATGTCAGGTTACCACCCCAAAGTGTGGACTTCTTTTTCGTTAATTTGTGAGAGGATTTCGATTATTTTCCATATTTCTGTTGCCATTTGAGCTCGCACATTCGTGCTATGATCCATAGGTATGCACAGTCATTCGGTAATCAAATGGATTGAGAATTCGCACATCATCAAACAACTCTGAAAACAGGCCCAATGTCATAATGTCGATATTGACCATAACAACATTTGTCGTTTAGACAGAATATAAGAAATAGAAATGTTATAACCAGGAATATGCTGTTTGGTATCTTTCCACGTCTAAGGTCCGTTTCACACTATCGCAATATCTGGACAATTTGTTGTATCACAACAAAGGTTGTATATCGCTTAGTGTATAAGCCCAATTGATTGATTGTATTGAAGATATTGTATGCGACCCTGTGCATTGTAATGTAGGAATGGACAAGAGATTGTTCTTCTATTAATTACATTGGGTAATATGTATCGGCAATCTGCTTTGCGAAGGGAAATGGTTCCAACCATCAGCACGATTGCCGCTTGTGCAGGTGTGTACCCAGTATAAGAGCATGATGGTAGCAAGGGCCTGATTCAGACATGAACGGAAATATTGCAGGCAAGCAGCATGGTATTTCTGTCAAATCTGACGGAGGGACATGCAAGAGACATTTCAGTAGAAGATGCTCCTCCTGTGTGTTACTGCAATCCCTTCACTGTGACCAACATTGCAGCTGGACTAAATAATTGGGGACTGTAAGGTCAGGACCTTGCACAGCCGCAGATTTATGACAATCTGGAATCTGCGTGCACGCAGATTCCAGATTGACCCTAGTCAGCTGTGAATCAGGACCTACTGTATGTTCATATTTCAGCTAGGAGATGGAAGACACTTGGGTAAAGATGGGAACCATCTCTTGAATCACTAATGTAATAATCAGTAAAACTAACTGATATGAATTAACCCCTTCCTGACAGAGCTAGTTTTGGCGTTCCTGACAGAGCCATTTTTTTCAAATCTGACATGTCTCACTTAAGTGGGGATAACTTTTTTTTGCTTTTACTTATCCCAGTGATTTTGAGATTGTTTTTTCGTGACACATTGTACTTCAAATTAGTGGTAAATTTGGGTCGATACAGTCTGTGTTTTTTTGTGAAAAATACCAAAATGTCGTGAAAAAATGGAAAATTTAGCGATTTGCAAAATGTTAAATTTTCTGCTTGTGAGACAAATAATCATACCACTCAAAATAGTTAATAACTAACATAGACCATATGTCTACTTTATATTTCCATCATTATTTCAACTTCCTTTTCATTTTTTTGGACACTAGGAGGCTTACAATATGAATAGCAAATTCTCAAATTTTCAAGAAAATTTCAAACACTGATTTTTTTAGGGACCAGTTCAGTTCTGATGTGACTTTGAGGGACTTGTATGTGAGACACCCCCATAAATGATGCCATTTCAAAAACTGCACCCCTCACAGTATTCAAAACAGCATTTTGGAAGTTTGTTAACCCTTTAGGTGTTTCACAGGAATTAAAACAAAGTGTAGGTGAAATTTCAAAATTTCTTTTTTTTTGCAGATTTGCAATTTTAATACATTTTTCTAAGGAACACAGTACATTTTACTAGAGAAATGTGACTAAAAATTGATTCCCCCAATTCTTTTGTTTTCATAAATATCCTATATGTGGCCCTAGTGTGCACGTTGACCAAACCACAGGCTTCATAATAGAAGGAGCACCTACTTGATTTTGGAGACTCCTTTTTCTGAGATTATTTTTTAGGCACCATGTAGGTTTCTAGGCACCATAAGATGCTAAAATTTAGGAACCCCCCCACAAGTGACCCCATTTTGCAAACTACACCCCTCAGGGAATTCATCTAGGGGTATAGTGTACATTTCAAACCCCCAGGGGTTTCACCAATTGTGGTACAACTGGGCATTGAAAATGAAAAATTAAATTTTTTACACAAAAATGCAGTTCTGGCTCAAAATTTTTCATTTTCACAAGGAATGAAGGAGAAAAAGCACCCCAAAATATGTGCCCCAATTTCTCCCGAGTACGGCAATGCCTCACATGTGACCAAAAAATACCAGTTGGGTGCATGGCAGGACTCCGAAGGGAAGGAGTGATTTTTGGATTTTGCAGCTCAGATTCTGGTGGAATTTTGGTGGGTGCTATGTCGCATTAGCAAGACCCCCCAAGCACCAATACAGTGGAACCCCCCCACAAGTCACCCCATTTTGCAAACTACACCCCTCAGGGAATTCATCTAGGGGTATAGTGTACATTTCAAACCCCCAGGGGTTTCACCAATTTTGATACAAGTGGGCAGTGAAAATGAAAAATTACATTTTTTTACACAAAAATGCAGTTCAGGCTCAAAATTTTTAATTTTCAGAAGGTATGAAGGAGAAAAAGCACCCCAAAATCTGTGCCCCAATTTCTCCCGAGTACGGCAATGCCTCACATGTGACCAAAAAATACCAGTTGGGTGCATGGCAGGACTCAGAAGGGAAGGAGTGATTTTTGGATTTTGCGGCTCAGATTTTGGTGGAATGAATGGTGGGTGCTATGTTGCATCAATACAGTGGAACCCCCCCACAAGTCACCCCATTTTGCAAAGTACACCCCTCAGGGAATTCATCTAGGGGTATAGTGTACATTTCAAACCCCCAGGGGTTTCACCAATTTTGATACAAGTGGGCAGTGAACATGAAAAATTACATTTTTTTACACAAAAATGCAGTTCTGCCTCAAAATTTTTAATTTTCAGAAGGTATGAAGGAGAAAAAGCACCCCAAAATCTGTGCCCCAATTTCTCCCGAGTACGGCAATGCCTGACATGTGACCATAAAATACCAGTTGGGTGCATGGCAGGACTCAGAACGGAAGGAGTGATTTTGTGGATTTTGCAGCTCAGATTCTGGTGGAATTTTGGTGGGTGCTATGTCGCATTAGCAAGACCCCCCAAGCACCAATACAGTGGAACCCCCCCTCAAGTCACCCCATTTTGCAAACTACACCCCTCAGGGAATTCATCTAGGGGTATAGTGTACATTTCAAACCCCCAGGGGTTTCACCAATTTTGATACAAGTGGGCAGTGAAAATGAAAAATTACATTTTTTTACACAAAAATGCAGTTCTGGCTCAAAATTTTTCATTTTCAGAAGGTATGAAGGAGAAAAAGCACCCCAAAATCTGTGCCCCAATTTCTCCCGAGTACGGCAATGCCTGACATGTGACCAAAAAATACCAGTTGGGTGCATGGCAGGACTCAGAAGGGAAGGAGTGATTTTTGGATTTTGCAGCTCAGATTCTGGTGGAATTTTGGTGGGTGCTATGTGGCATTAGCAAGACCCCCCAAGCACCAATACAGTGGAACCCCCCCACAAGTCACCCCATTTTGCAAACTACACCCCTCAGGGAATTCATCTAGGGGTATAGTGTACATTTCAAACCCCCAGGGGTTTCACCAATTTTGATACAAGTGGGCAGTGAACATGAAAAATTACATTTTTTTACACAAAAATGCAGTTCTGGCTCAAAATTTTTCATTTTCAGAAGGTATGAAGGAGAAAAAGCACCCCAAAATCTGTGCCCCAATTTCTCCCGAGTACGGCAATGCCTGACATGTGACCAAAAAATACCAGTTGGGTGCATGGCAGGACTCAGAAGGGAAGGAGTGATTTTTGGATTTTGCAGCTCAGATTCTGGTGGAATTTTGGTGGGTGCTATGTGGCATTAGCAAGACCCCCCAAGCACCAATACAGTGGAACCCCCCCTCAAGTCACCCCATTTTGCAAACTACACCCCTCAGGGAATTCATCTAGGGGTATAGTGTACATTTCAAACCCCCAGGGGTTTCACCAATTTTGATACAAGTGGGCAGTGAACATGAAAAATTACATTTTTTTACACAAAAATGCAGTTCTGGCTCAAAATTTTTCATTTTCAGAAGGTATGAAGGAGAAAAAGCACCCCAAAATCTGTGCCCCAATTTCTCCCGAGTACGGCAATGCCTGACATGTGACCAAAAAATACCAGTTGGGTGCATGGCAGGACTCAGAAGGGAAGGAGTGATTTTTGGATTTTGCAGCTCAGATTCTGGTGGAATTTTGGTGGGTGCTATGTCGCATTAGCAAGACCCCCCAAGCACCAATACAGTGGAACCCCCCCACAAGTCACCCCATTTTGCAAACTACACCCCTCAGGGAATTCATCTAGGGGTATAGTGTACATTTCAAACCCCCAGGGGTTTCACCAATTTTGATACAAGTGGGCAGTGAACATGAAAAATTACATTTTTTTACACAAAAATGCAGTTCTGGCTCAAAATTTTTAATTTTCAGAAGGTATGAAGGAGAAAAAGCACCCCAAAATCTGTGCCCCAATTTCTCCCGAGTACGGCAATGCCTGACATGTGACCAAAAAATACCAGTTGGGTGCATGGCAGGACTCAGAACGGAAGGAGTGATTTTTTGGATTTTGCAGCTCAGATTCTGGTGGAATGAATGGTGGGTGCTATGTTGCACCAATACAGTGGAACCCCCCCACAAGTCACCCCATTTTGCGAAGTACACCCCTCAGGGAATTCATCTAGGGGTAGAGTGTACATTTCAAACCCCCAGGGGTTTCACCAATTTTGATACAAGTGGGCAGTGAAAATGAAAAATTACATTTTTTTACACAAAAATGCAGTTCTGGCTCAAAATTTTTCATTTTCAGAAGGAATGAAGGAGACAAAGCACCCCAAAATCTGTGCCCCAATTTCTCCCGAGTACGGCAATGCCTCATGTGTGACCAAAAAGTGGCAGGACTCAGAAGGGAAGGAGTGATATTTGGATTTTGCAGCACAAATTCTGGTGGAATAATGGTGGGTGCTATGTCGCATTAGCAAGACCCCCAAAGCACCAATACAGTGGAACCCCCCCACAAGTGACCCCATTTTGCAAACTACACCCCTCAGGGAATTCATCTAGGGGTATAGTGTACATTTCAAACCCCCAGGGGTTTCACCAATTTTGATACAAGTGGGCAGTGAACATGAAAAATTACATTTTTTTACACAAAAATGCAGTTCTGGCTCAAAATTTTTCAATTTCACAAGGAATGAAGGAGAAAAAGCACCCCAAAATCTGTGCCCCAATTTCTCCCAAGTACGGCAATGCCTCACATGTGACCAAAAAATACCAGTTGGGTGCATGGCAGGACTCAGAAGGGAAGGAGTGATTTTTGGATTTTGCGGCTCAGATTCTGGTGGAATGAATGGTGGGTGCTATGTGGCATTAGCAAGACCCCCGAAGCACGGTGAAATTATGAACCTAATATTCCATAGATGTGTGGTATAATTTAAAACACTCCTTTATACATAGGCCGGGTTTGTCGGGGCAAGTGTCACACTGGAAAATAGTTTGCTTTCTTATTCCCTTTTTATAGCAAACTTTGCACCTTTTTTGTGTCCTGCCCTTTTTTCCAGTGGAGGGGATTTCATCAGGAAAATGCTGCCCTGGTACAATACGGGGGCCAGTACTAGAAGTACTGGGGCCCTCTGCCTGCTGGTTCCCAAATATTAGGCCCTTTATGACTTCCTCTTGAAAGTGCATAAATGTCCCCCTCTGGCCGGTAGAACGGAATAGCACGTAAGCGTTATACAGTGCCATCTGGATGATATACACGGCCACCTTCTTGTACCAGATTTTTGTTTTCCGCAGGGCACTGTACGGCTTCAGTACCTGATCTGAAAGATCCACTCCGCCCATGTACCTATTGTAATCCAGGATACAATTAGGTTTGGAGGTGTGGGTACTAGCACCTCGTACAGGGACGGAGGTGGTACTGTCTCCGTGAATTGTTGTCAGTATAAGGACATCCCTCTTGTCCTTATATTTGACCAACAACATATTTTCGTTGCATATTCCCCTGCTTTCACCCCTTCTCATTACTTGGGCAATGTGCGTTTTTGGGAGGCCTCTTTGGTTCTTGCGCACAGTACCGCAAGCTGCTGTACCTCTTGAACCAAGGGCCTTAAACAGGGGGATGCTAGTGTAATAGTTATCCACATAGAGGTGATAACCTTTATCCAGGAAGGGGTGCACTAAATCCCAGACAATTTTCCCACTAACACCTACGAGGGAGGGGGGGCATTCTGGCGGTTCAATTCTTGAATCCTTCCCTTCATATACCCTAAACCTGTGAGTGTACCCTGAGGTGCTTTCACACAGCTTATACATTTTTATGCCATACCTTGCCCTCTTATTGGGAAGGTACTGGCGGAATTTAACCCTTCCTTTAAAATGTATAAGGGACTCGTCGATACAAATAAATTTTTCAGGGATGTACACCTCTTCAAATTTGGCACTGAAATGATCAATGACCGGCCTGACTTTGAATAGCCGGTCAAAGGTGGGATCATCTCTGGGTGGGCACTGTGCATTATCGGTGTAATGTATGAATTTAAGAATTGTCTCAAATCGAGTCCGGGGCATGGCCATACGGTAAAATGGAGTACTGTACAGAACATCTGTACTCCAATATTGCCTAATTTCTGGCTTTTTTACTATGCCCATATGAAACACCAGACCCCAAAACGTCATCATCTCTACTGCATCTACAGGGGTCCACCTAGCAAATGATGACGTGGGGTTTTGAGCAATAAACTGCTGGGCATATAAATTAGTTTGGTCCACCATTAAATTTATAAAATCATCAGAGAAAAATAATTTGAAAAAGTCAATTTCTCTGAGACCTGTGGAATCAAATTGGATTCCTGGCATGCCCAAAAACTCAGGAACCTGGGGCTCAAAATTGTCTGGTGGTGGGGTCCATACTAGATCAATTATTGGGGGGGGAATCTCAGCTGATCTACGGGGGCGTCTTTGAGGGGGTCCCTCATCAGCAGAGGAGGAAGAGGAGCTTAAGGCAAATCCTTCAAATTCCCCGCTTGCATCACTGCCTGTGTCAGAGTCCGAAGCAAGCATGGCATATGCCTCCTCCACTGAATACATTCTCCTGGATGATTGGGAGGACATTTGGGAGGACATTTGGGAGGACATTTGGGATGCCATTTTTATTTTTGTGTTACCGGTAGTGAAATGTTTCAACACGTGTATAGTGTAGGGGGGGGCACAAACTTTATTTCAATCCGGGGGGTATGTAGTGTGTAGTGTGTATGTGGTGCAGAAAAAAAAAAAAATGCTTTATACCAATAAAAAAAAAAAAAATGAAGGGGTTAAAAAAAAAAAAAAATGAAGGGGTTAAAAAAAAAAAAAGGAAGGGGTTAAAAAAAAAAAAGGTCCTGCGCCAAAAATTGAGCACAGATGTTGGTCAGTAACGTCTGTCACTGAACAGCGCTCAAAGGCAACAGGAATTTGATCAAAAAAAAAAAAAAAATAGATCAACCCTGTGCCGAAAAAGATGATCAGTGATGTACGTCACTGATCAGCGCACAGCGGCCACAGGACACCCACAAAATCACAGTGTGTGTAAAAAAAAAAATTAAAAAAATACCCCACAGCACACACACAAAAAAAAAAGGTGATCAGTGATGCGACACTGATTACCAGTGAGGTGCAGCAGGTGCACAACCTTTGGTGCAACTGACAGGTATATATAAAAAAAAAAAAACCTCTGTACCCCCAAAAAAGTTGCTGATCACCTCAGATATAGTGATCAGCACAAAAGGCGGGGACAGCAGACACAAAATTTAGCACTCTCTATCACTATCTCTCTCTATCTCTCTATCTCTCACTATCTAACACTATCTAACACTCTATGACACTGCAGCAGCAGCACTCACAGGTATATCTATATATAAAAAAAACCCTGCGCCCCCAAAAAGTTACTGATCAGTTAATTTATACTGATCAGCACAAAAGGAGGGGGCAGCAGTCAGTTATATAAAAAATATATAGCACAATCTGTCACTATCTCTCTCTATCTCTCTCTCTCTATCTCTCTATAACTATCACACTGCAGCAGCACAAAATATAGCACTCTGTCAGTAGGCCTCTCTCTCTATCTCTCTCTCTCTATCTCTCTCTCTCTATCTATAACTATATCACACTGCAGCAGCACAAAATATAGCACTCTCTGACACTATCTCTCTCTCTATCTCTCTCTATCTCTCTCTATCTCTCTCTATCTCTCTCTATCTCTCTCTATCTATCTCTCTATCTATCTCTCTATCTATCTCTCTATCTATCTCTCTATCTCTCTATCTATCTAGCTAATACAGTGCAGCAGCACAATTTCACAGGCACAATTATTGAACAGGATCCAGTAATCAATCAGCAGCGATCAAGTAAGTATTGCAGGCAGCAAGGTTCTGGTCAGTATGGCGGCAGGGGGGTACGGTGACCGCACTGCACGCTTTCCAGACCGGAATGGCGTCTGCAGTGCAGTCACCGTTAGTTTAAATCCCCCTCCTTGGCTGTGATTGGTCCGTCGGTCCGACGGACCAATCACGGCCTTTGGGGGCGGGCGGGGTGAGGTGGGGTGACACCAGTGTCACCCTTACACCCCGCGGTGATTGGTGCTGTACTTTACAGCACCAATCACCTCTGATCCCGTGTCACCGGCGAACGTTATTCGCCGGTGACACAGGAAAACGCTGTGAATGGCTGTTCACACTGAACAGCCAATCACAGCGATCGCCGACGGGGGGGCGGCATCGCAGCCCCCCCGGGGCATGCACGGACATGTCTGCTGTCAGGGACAGCAGACATGTTGAAACTGTCACCGCGTCTATAGACGCGGTGACAGTTTAAAGCCATGACGTACATTTACGCCATGTGTCGGGAAGTGCTTCCCGGCCATGACGTAAATGTACGTCAAATGTCGGGAAGGGGTTAAGATCACATACCAAAGACTGATCAATTAGCAGTTACATGTATTTTAGTGAACTTCTTAGCATTGTTATACCATACTGTAATGGATTATAATAAAGTAATACACTTAAAGTATCCCTTATCCAGATGTTATCCAAATTATTCCAAAAATCATAGTTTCCAGTATGTACTTTTTTTTTTAATAAAAGCACTATTGGGGACATCTGTAACAGCACTACTGGGGAAATGATATGTAACTGGCACTACTGGTGACATCTGTAACAGCACTACTGGGAACATGATATGTAACTGGCACTACTGGTGACATCTGTAACAGCACTACTGGGGACATGATATGTAACTGGCACTACTGGGGACATCTGTAACAGCACTACTGGGGACATGATATGTAACTGGCACTACTGGGGACATCTGTAACAGCACTACTGGGGACATGATATGTAACTGGCACTACTGGGGACATCTGTAACAGCACTACTGGGGACATGATATGTAACTGGCACTTAATATGTGCAAACAAATGATTGCTTAGCGTTCAAATTCAGTGCCTGAAATATTACACAAACTTTGTTTCAAGTTTTGAAACCTTGGGGGTGATTCTGGTTGGTTTGTAAAAGTAAACTCCTTTAATGGACAAAACCATGTGCATTGCAGGTGGGTCTGGTGTAGCAACATGTGCAGAGAGATTTACATTTGGGTGGGGTGTGTTCAAACTGAAATCTAAATTACAATGTAAAAATAAAGCAGCCAGTATTTACCATGCACAGAAACAAAATAACTCATCCAAATGTAACTCTCTGCATATGTTACATCAGCCCCACCTGCAGTGTACATGGGTTTTGTCCATTAAATAAGGCGTTTACTACTACAAACCAACCAGAATCACCCCATTGTTTAATGCACAAATAAGATACAGTATACAGTGCCTTGCAAAAGTATTCACCCTCTTGGCTTTTTACCTATTTTGTTACATTACACCCTGTAATTTAAATGTTTTTTTTTTTATCTGAATTTTATGTGATGTATCTGCACAATATAAGTTAAGTTGGTGAAGTGAGAAAAATATATATAAAAAAATATTGTTTTAAATAAAAATCTGAAAATTGTCATGTGCATATGTATTCACCCTCTTTGCTATGAAGCTCCTCTAAAGTTGGTGCAACCAGTTAACTTTAAAAGTCAGATAATTAGTAAAATGAAGTCTACCTGTGTGGAATCTAAAGGCCCCCATACACTGGGTCAGACTTGTCCTTAGACCAAGTCGGACCAGTTTCCCTTGAAAGATCTCCGGCAGCACCCCAGGAGGCTGCTTACGATTTGGCACTTGATGTGACAAATTATACATGCAATATATTGCATGAGATCCCTGGGGAATTGGTAGCGGCGGGGGGTGGGTGGGTGGACAGAGTGATTCGTAGGGTGGGCAGTGGGTTCCCTGCGGCGTGCGGCAGGCAGCTCGGTCCCTGTGATGCTGGTCAGCGGGTCCGTGCGGTGGATGGGAACTGAGTGAGAAGTGCTTTTTGGCGGGCAGCAGCGCGGGAAGCTCTGCTGGATTTGTAAACATTGCCTGGACGCTGATTGGCTGAGATTCAAGTCCACGGAAAGATGGATGGTACTAAATACAGGGATATTTTTAAGCAAAACCTGACCTGACTGTTATTTGAGACTGGGACGGAGGTTCACCTTCTAGAAGTACAATGACCCGAAGCATACTGCTAAAGCAACACTCGAGTGGTTTAAGGGGAAACATGTAAATGTGTAGGAATGGCCTAGTCAGAGCCCAGATCTCAATCAAATTGAAGATTGCTGTTCACAAGCAGAAACCATCCAACATGAAGGAGCTGTAGCAGTTTTTCCTTGAGGAATGGGCAAAATTCCCAGTGGCAATCTCATAGAGATTTATCCAAAGCAGGGGGAGTTTGAATACTTTTTGCAAAGCACTGTATTTGTGTGCATTTCAGGTGTTTGATGATGTTTTTATACAACAGAAATGAAAGATAATTACTTGTAATATAAAACTATTCTGAAATTACGGAATAATCTATCATCTAAAATGTTCTGGTCCTGAGCATTTTGGATAAGGGATACTCAAGCCAGGGGCGTAACTACTATGTTGAGGGCCCCATAGCAAAATCTTTAAAGGCCCCCCAACCCCCCTTGTCAATACAGTTCCCATTAGGAGTATAGGAGACAGAAGGGAGTGAGAAAGAGGGTGTCAAAGGGAGAGAGAAAGGAGTGAGAGAGCAAGAGGGCATCAGGGGGAGAGAGGGAGGGTTTCAGTGGTGGTATGGAGGATCAAGATAGATAGAGAGGGGTGTGAGCAGGATTAAGAGAGTGCCTGGGAGGGAGAGAGAAAGGGGGAAACAAGAGAGAGTTTCAGTGAGAGAAAGAGGGTGTCAGCGAGAGGGAGAGGGTGAGAGAAAGATTATCAGTCTATGTCAGAAAGCAAGAGATGGTGTCAAGGGCAGCGTGAGAGAGAGGGAGAGAGTGAGGAGCAAGAGAGAGTTAGGGAGAAGGTGAGGGGGAGTGGTCAGGAGACACTACCTGATTATAGCACAGGGGTCATGGGTAGACAGAACATCATATGGGTATAGACATATGGGGGGCATAGATGGATGGACAGACAGGGTGGAGCAAAGATGGACAGACAGATGGATGGATAGACAGAGCACCATATGGTTGCATAGATGGATGGGTGGGGGGAGGGGACATAGACTGATAGACAAATAATTATTTCGGGGCATACACAGTTGGTTGGCGGTAGGCATAGATGGATAGGTGGGAGAAAGGTGGACAAATAGGTGGTGAATGGGAGGGAGGATGCATAGATGGCAAGTGGGAGGCAGATGGGGCATAGACGACAGGTTTGCATAGATGGGCAGAGAATCATATGGGGGCATAGATGGATACAGGGGGTGGATTGGAATAGAAAAGCAGCCTAGGAAGCATGAAGATACACGCATAGCACTGTACACACATAAATTACTTTAACACTGAGTCTTCAGCACACAAACACATACATAGAACATGGTATACACACACAGATTACCAGTATATACACATACTGTAGATGAGTTCCCAGGCATACTGATGGGTTCTTATTCTTCCACGCAGCAGGCCTCACAGTATCACCAGGGGTGGAAGGTGGGTGCTTGTTTCAAGTGAGCCATAGTGAAGTAATCGCTCTCTGGCTGGGACCCTTGGGTGCAGCAATCGCCAAATGCTCCCCCTCCCCCCCGCCATTTCAGTTCCCTCCTGCTCTCCGCTACTATCCTCTCCCCTGCTGCGCTCCTGTCCAGTCTGCTCCCCTCTGGCCTCCGCAAACAATGCTGGCCGCACAACCTCTGACAGCCCTGAACAGATCGCACGCTCCCTCTGGGCTGCGGAATGCAAATTGCGGAAGTGCATCCAGGGGGAGGAGTTTTGGTAGGGGGAGCAAAGATCCAGGGAACACCAAGCCTCACCACTACATAGGGACGTCCTACTCCACGACGACAGTAACGACCGCATAGGTACCTGGAGGATGCGGCACGCAAAGAACGGCTACCCTACAACCTTTGGTCTGCGTGCACGGAGGCAACTGGGTGCAAGGGGAGCAGCGGGCCCCTGAAGCAGCTCAGGCCCCATAGCAGCTGCACCCTCGGTAGTTACGCCACTGACTCAACCTGTACTTAATTTTGCATATTTAATGAAAGATACAGTGGGCAACATGCATAGGCACAAGCCTAGCTATAAACAAGATTAGTTTTATGAAATGCTTAATTCTAATGCAGATCTTCTGGGAGTACATTGATCTGTGTGAACCTAATATAAACCACTGTAATTTATCAGCAATAGAAAACCAGTGAAAATATGATAACAAATAGTCCAATGTCCGGTATATTGCACTTAAACCCTTGGTGGAAGATCATGCACCTGATCTGTGCATGGTTCGGTCAAATTTGACAGTCAGAGCCTGGTCTATTGTCTTGTGATTTTTTATAACGTTTCCAAAAATCATTTACCAAAAATCGCACCCTATTACATTTGCGAGTTGTATACTTTATAATGGGAAAACATCTGGATGCGAATTGAAGTGTGAGAATAAACCAACAGGTCAAAATGTGCAAAGTCCACAGCAAAAAAGTGCTATGACAATGTGCGATATTTGGAAAACGTGCAAATTCATCCGTTTTTTGACTATGGATATAAGGGGTATGTTTAATTAGGTCATCAGTAAAAAGGTTGACAGTGGCACTCTAGATCAACACATAAAAAGTCAACAATAGTTTTCAATTTTTTAGATTTTTGAGGTATCAATTTGTAACTTTTAGCATACGGATCCCCAATAAGTGTGCTCAGCACAGGCTACAGTTCCCAATCGTAGTCCACTTATATGGTAAAATACTCATGTCGGCTATATGCTGTGAAGGCCAACTGTGGTCGACCTATTGAGTTTCAAACTTTTTACTGTCAACATTAAGGGGGTTATTCTAGTCCATTCTTTCTGACAAAATCCTTCTTAGATGGACAAAACCATGTGCACTGCAGGGGGGCAGATGTAACATGTGCAGAGAGAATTAGATTTGGGTGAGTTATTTTGTTTCTGTGCAGGGAAAATACTGACTGCATGATTTTACACTTCAATATAGATCTCACTTTGAAGAAAAACCCCACCCAAATCTAATTCTCTCTGCACAAGTTACATCTGCCCCACCCGCAGTGCACATGGTTTTGTCCATCTAAGAAGGATTTTGTCAGAAAGAATGGACTAGAATAACCCCCTAAGTCCGGATAGCGTTCCTGAGTGTGGAAAATGGCTTTAAGTTATGTTTTTACATCAAAAAGGTGAATCCTTCCTATGTAACCAGTATGTTTTTATATCAGAATATACAGTGTTTTTATATGTATATATATAAAATTATTATTATTTTTTTGGGTTTTCTGAAAAGACAACCTTGTTGAACAGTTGCCAGAGCGATTGATGTATCCTAATGAAGGACTGAAGGCTTCTGTGTGTTATTTGTATGGAAAGCTTTACTCTTCACCCACTGCTACAGAAAAACTTGTTGCTCATTTCACTGACAAACTATGTGGAATTTTTCTGGCTACACTGGAAAATGCCCAGACAAAGGAACTACAGATCAATTGCATGGGTAAGATCCAAGTTATGTCTGTGAGGCATATATTTTATTAATTTTCTCACTTTCTCCCATTTATCTAGAATAGACAGATATCTTATCTCATCCACTTAAATCAATATGCTTTCTCTATTCAACGAAAATGTGATTTATGATCATTGGTTACATAGAAACAAAGAATTTGACTGAAGATAAGAAACGCTTGGCCCATTTAGTCTACCCTTTTTTAAACATGTTACCTCAAACCATATTTGATCCTTATTTCTTTGTAAGGATATCAATATGCCTATCCCAAGCATGTTGAAAACCCTTGATATATTTAAAAATTTCTATCATGTCCCCCCTTTCCCTTCTCTGCTCTAATCTATACAGATTAAGATTTTTTAGTCTTTCCTGGTAATTTTGCGATATAGGCCATGCACCATTTTAGTTGCGCTTCTTTTTACAGTCTGTAATGTATTTATATCCTTATGGAGATATGGCCTCCAGAACTGAACACAGTACTCTAGATGAGGTTGTACCAATTACCTATGCAGTGGCATTATTACTTATTTCTTTCTATTGCTGATTCCTCTCCCTGTGCAACCAAGCATCTGACTTGCCTTCTTAATTGCTTTTTTACATTGACTACCTGCCTTTAAGTCACCTTAAATAGTGACACCTAGATCCCTCTCTCCTCAGTAGTTTCCATTATAGTGCCATTTATACTATATTTAGTCTTTGGGTTTTTGAGACCCAAGTGCACTATTTTGCATTTTTGGGCATTAAAATGTAGTTGCGATGCTCGTGACTAATCTACCTAGATCATCCATAATTTATTTTACACCTCCTGGTGTGTCTACCCTTTTGCATACATTTGAGTCATCTGAAAAAGGCATATTTTACCCTCAATTCCATTTGCAATGTCACCAATAAAGATATTTAAAAGCGCTGGTCTAAGTACAGTGGTTAGGATGTACATGTTGGACACAAACGGCGTACGCAGTTCTAGGGCAGCGGCTGTGGTGCAATTTGGTTGTTTAACCCTTAATGGCGCTCCCAGTGTTATTCTGTGTTCTTTGTACCATTGTGTGCTGTGCTTTAGGTTTAGTGTTATTATCTTGTGTATGCAACTATGTCGCCGGTTGTTTTGAAACTAGGTCGCTGGCGCTTTTAGTGGTGTTAGTTATTTTCGGGAAGCCGACGTTCAGTTTTAGGTCTATTGTTCAGTTAGGTTCCCTAGTTAGTTCACCTTTTATCTCTCTCATAAAGATCTCTGGCACTTTGTCACACATAAGACCTGGTGGCACCAGAGTTGGGGCAGACTTAATTCGCCCTTCCAAACGTGGCTATTAAAGGTGAAGTTCTAGCCCTGCAGGCATAGCAAGAAAAACAAAAAAGACTGCACTGAGTCTGCAGATATCAATGAGGTAGCTGCTGAGAGCTTTTAGGTGTACTACAGACAACACCTATAAAAACTGATAGTAATAAGCAACAAAAAGAGGGCAAGTCTCTGTGCTAACCTTCACTGCTTAATGTATGGATAAATCAATCAATATATGTACACTCATATGTAAAATAAATAAATGTTTATTGAAAGAATCATGTAATGGGTATAACCTTTGGTAGTTAATAAAATAATAACGATAATAAAAAAGATACCTAATACTGGTATACAAACATGACAAACATATATCATAAAAAATGTAGTAAAAAAAAAAAAAAGGACCAAAATTGGTCGGGAAAATGGGTACAAGGCACTGAGTGGGTTAAAAGTTCCGGGTTAGTACCCAAAAAAAGTCTCAATATAATTTCCAAGGAGCCACTGCAATGTCCAAGGGGCCACTATTATGGATGAAGATCACCTTACTTTTGTAGAGATCCGTCATTTCCAAAGACCGATTCTGTCTGCCGGCTGACTTATAACTCCTGCTGTATCACGCTGTGCAAGTGGTCAGTCAGGGAGGTCATGGCTTCTGCATCTCAATGCGTTTCACCTGTGTAACAGGCTTCATCAGGATCCAAACATTTCAGAAACTGGTAGAGAATGACATTGAAAACATCCCAGATAAAGTCAACAAGTAACTGTGGAAAACAAGTTTGGTGATTTAACCACAGCGCAACAAAGCAGCCTTCAGCCCAGGGTAACACCAGTGAAGCTTTCACCAAAAAGCTTAAGAAAACAGTACATAGAAAAAGGATGGGTGTACCCACTGGCGATGGCGGTAAACTCACACAATATTGGATTAAATCAGGTATGAATAGTTGATCTGGATTGCTTAAGACAAAAAACAGAGAGAAAAAAAGACCATAGTGCAATACAATATGTTGATGGGATAGATGGGTTTTACTCAGTTCACTCACATAGATCCAACATATACAGGCATGTAGCAGGGTCTTTTAATGAGGTGGAATTCCTCCTGTGCTCCCTTGTAAGTCTGATAAAATAGAAGCTCACATAGTGCAATATAGTCGAAGTAAAAGTATAACAGGTTTTATTAGGTGCACTCACAATATTAAAAAATTAAAACAGCATATCACCCGTTCCGGGATAGCAGGGTCCGGCAAGCGGGTCACAATACAGGTACAGGCATCCAAGTACGAGTGTCCCACGTCCGGATCGATCGGTGACGACACAATGCTTAAGCGCGCTTTCGGGCTTCCAAAGCCCTTCTTCAGAAGCGTTGTGTCTTCATCGAGCGGGGCGGACCTTTTATCCCCCCGTTCAAATCAAAAAAAGCATTAAGGACAGGTGATTTCTCCGTCTGTCCGGACCGGAACTGACGCAAATCGCGAGGTGCGCTCGTTAGCAATGTCCTCAATAGCGGAAGTCGTCATAGAGAGTCCGGCTTGGATATGTCTCCCACGATGTAATGTGTTCGCGTTCCAGCGCAATGTGTACTTCCTTCTTTGCTGGAACGCACGGACATATTGAAATGATGTCCGCTCATTTCATGTAATATAACAGGGAGAAAAGTATATCGCATATATAAATAATTAAAAGCATAATTCATAGATTTTAAAAGCCAAACGATATAAATGGCAAAGAATCAATAAAAATTGCATAATATAAACATACTTTAAAATATTGCACTAATGAATTAAAGTGGCAGGTGCTTAAACTTTACAAAAACCACTTAAGCTCAAAGTCACCATTCAGACCACCAGGAACTAAGCTTTTCAATTTATATATCCAGTGCATCTCGGTTTTTGCGAGACGCACTTCTATATCATTACATTTCCAATTGGGATTTATTTGTTCTATGCCCCAAAATGATTTAATAAATCTGGGGTCTGAATGGTGACTTTTTTTGAAATGTGCCGAGAGGGTATGATTTTCTAACCCCTTTCTTATGTTGTTCACATGTTCATACAGCCTGGTCTTGAGGCTTCTAGTGGTTTTGCCCACATAGACCAGGCCGCATTCACACTCCACAGCATATACCACATTACGTGAATTGCATGTTATGAAATCCTTCAAGGGATAAGTTGTGTTTTTCACTGTAAACTCTTTAATTTTACTCGGGCCCTTGGTGCAGCGACATATATGACAAGTGCCACACCGATGGAAACCCTGGCTCCGAATACTACTCCTTTTAGGTACATCCAGAGCACTCCGTACTATGGTATCTTTAATAGTTTTGGAGCGTCGATAGATGAACTTAGGAGCCGAAGGTAATTCGGAGCCAATGACAGGATCCCTTAATAGGATCTTCCAGTTTTTTTTAAAAATTCTTTCAACTTCCCTATATTGGCAGCGGTATTGGCTAATAAAACACCATTGTGTGCTTTCATCCTTCTCTTTTTCCTTCCTGTCTTGAAGGATAAGGGATTCTCTTGGGGTTTGATCAACCCTTTCTTTTGCCCTCTCAATAATGGCCTTTGAATATCCTTTTTCCAGAAAACGGGATTCCATTTCCTTTGATTGTTCCTGGAAAATTTCAGGGTCAGTGCAATTTCTCTTGACTCTGAGTAGCTGCCCATAAGGGATGCCATCGAGCCAATTTGCATGATGCTGACTAGTTTTTTCTATCAGACTATTGGAATCTGTTGCTTTACGAAAAACTTTAGTATTCAATTTGCCATCCTGTATATATAAACAAAGGTCAAGGAAATGTAATTCTTTGTCGCTTATATCGAATGTCAATTTGATGTTATAATCATTGGTATTTAATATTTGACAAAAGGATTCAAGTTGTTCGGATCCCTTGTCCCAAATAAACAAAACATCGTCGATATATCGACGCCAGAGCACCAGGCCTGCGCCCAGCTCCCCCCCATGCCATACGGATTCGGATTCCCAATATGACATGAAGAGGTTTGCGTAGCTGGGCGCAAACCTGGTGCCCATAGCAGTACCAACCTTCTGTAAATAGTATTGGCCATTGAAAAAGAAATAATTATTTCTGAGGATGAACCTGATACCATCCACAATAAAATCCTTTAAGTCCGCAGAGTATTCTGTGGCTTCTAAATAGAATTTAATGGCCTCAATACCTTTATCTTCTTGTATTATAGTATAAAGTGTTGATACGTCAGCGCTAGCCATAATGTAATCTTCTTTCCATTGGACATCATTTAATATCTTTAGGACTTCATTAGTGTCCTTTAGATATGCCCTGGTTTGTTTTACTAAAGGTTGAAGATAATGGTCTAGCATCGCAGAAAGATTGGCAGTAATACTATTTGTACCGGAGACTATTGGTCTACCGGGGGGGTTGAGGGGGTCCTTATGGACTTTTGGGAGGATGTAAATGGTCGGTGTCGAAGGATGTTTAAGATTGAGATAGTCGAATTCTGATTTTGAAATAACTCCTTTTTCAAAAGCCTGCGTGGTCAGATCCAAAAGAGCTTTGGTGATCCTAGGCAGTGGATCGCTTTTGAGCTTAGCATAGGTGTTACCCTCAGTTAATTGTCGATCTATCTCTTTAATGTAATCCTCCAAGTCCATAAGGACCACCCCCCCCCCTTTGTCTGCCGGTTTTATTATTATTTCCTTCTGTTTTTTTAAAGATTGTAAGGCCCGCCACTCCTTTCTGGTCAAATTGCAGTTTTTACGTTTTTTCTTTAGGACTTCCTCCACTTCTTCAAGGACCAATTTGCTAAAACAGTCTATGAATGCACCCTTCTGATGGGTAGGGTAGAAAGTGGACTTCGGACGGAACTGTGGAAAGGCCAAATTGGGAGCTTCCTCAGTCTCCGTTCCTTCCCTATTTAGAAAAAACTTTTTTACAGTAAGTTTTCTGATGTATCTCTGCAAATCAACAAAGAAATCAAAGTCCTCAATTTTACTTGTCGGACAATATTTAAGGCCCCTCTTAAGTACATTCATTTCATCTTTAGTTAGTATTTTTTTACTTAAGTTAAAGATTTTTGTACCATTATCTTTTTGTATTTCGGATTGGGTAGGGGGATCAACATTTTTATTTTTAGTCCTATTTTTATTCCGGAGATTTCTACCACCTCTTTTGCCTCGTACTTAAGAGGGGCCTTAAATATTGTCCGACAAGTAAAATTGAGGACTTTGATTTCTTTGTTGATTTGCAGAGATACATCAGAAAACTTACTGTAAAAAAGTTTTTTCTAAATAGGGAAGGAACGGAGACTGAGGAAGCTCCCAATTTGGCCTTTCCACAGTTCCGTCCGAAGTCCACTTTCTACCCTACCCATCAGAAGGGTGCATTCATAGACTGTTTTAGCAAAATGGTCCTTGAAGAAGTGGAGGAAGTCCTAAAGAAAAAACGTAAAAACTGCAATTTGACCAGAAAGGAGTGGCGGGCCTTACAATCTTTAAAAAAACAGAAGGAAATAATAATAAAACCGGCAGACAAAGGGGGGGGGGGTGGTCCTTATGGACTTGGAGGATTACATTAAAGAGATAGATCGACAATTAACTGAGGGTAACACCTATGCTAAGCTCAAAAGCGATCCACTGCCTAGGATCACCAAAGCTCTTTTGGATCTGACCACGCAGGCTTTTGAAAAAGGAGTTATTTCAAAATCAGAATTCGACTATCTCAATCTTAAACATCCTTCGACACCGACCATTTACATCCTCCCAAAAGTCCATAAGGACCCCCTCAACCCCCCGGTAGACCAATAGTCTCCGGTACAAATAGTATTACTGCCAATCTTTCTGCGATGCTAGACCATTATCTTCAACCTTTAGTAAAACAAACCAGGGCATATCTAAAGGACACTAATGAAGTCCTAAAGATATTAAATGATGTCCAATGGAAAGAAGATTACATTATGGCTAGCGCTGACGTATCAACACTTTATACTATAATACAAGAAGATAAAGGTATTGAGGCCATTAAATTCTATTTAGAAGCCACAGAATACTCTGCGGACTTAAAGGATTTTATTGTGGATGGTATCAGGTTCATCCTCAGAAATAATTATTTCTTTTTCAATGGCCAATACTATTTACAGAAGGTTGGTACTGCTATGGGCACCAGGTTTGCGCCCAGCTACGCAAACCTCTTCATGTCATATTGGGAATCCGAATCCGTATGGCATGGGGGGGAGCTGGGCGCAGGCCTGGTGCTCTGGCGTCGATATATCGACGATGTTTTGTTTATTTGGGACAAGGGATCCGAACAACTTGAATCCTTTTGTCAAATATTAAATACCAATGATTATAACATCAAATTGACATTCGATATAAGCGACAAAGAATTACATTTCCTTGACCTTTGTTTATATATACAGGATGGCAAATTGAATACTAAAGTTTTTCGTAAAGCAACAGATTCCAATAGTCTGATAGAAAAAACTAGTCAGCATCATGCAAATTGGCTCGATGGCATCCCTTATGGGCAGCTACTCAGAGTCAAGAGAAATTGCACTGACCCTGAAATTTTCCAGGAACAATCAAAGGAAATGGAATCCCGTTTTCTGGAAAAAGGATATTCAAAGGCCATTATTGAGAGGGCAAAAGAAAGGGTTGATCAAACCCCAAGAGAATCCCTTATCCTTCAAGACAGGAAGGAAAAAGAGAAGGATGAAAGCACACAATGGTGTTTTATTAGCCAATACCACTGCCAATATAGGGAAGTTGAAAGAATTTAAAAAAAAAACTGGAAGATCCTATTAAGGGATCCTGTCATTGGCTCCGAATTACCTTCGGCTCCTAAGTTCATCTATCGACGCTCCAAAACTATTAAAGATACCATAGTACGGAGTGCTCTGGATGTACCTAAAAGGAGTAGTATTCGGAGCCAGGGTTTCCATCGGTGTGGCACTTGTCATATATGTCGCTGCACCAAGGGCCCGAGTAAAATTAAAGAGTTTACAGTGAAAAACACAACTTATCCCTTGAAGGATTTCATAACATGCAATTCACGTAATGTGGTATATGCTGTGGAGTGTGAATGCGGCCTGGTCTATGTGGGCAAAACCACTAGAAGCCTCAAGACCAGGCTGTATGAACATGTGAACAACATAAGAAAGGGGTTAGAAAATCATACCCTCTCGGCACATTTCAAAAAAAGTCACCATTCAGACCCCAGATTTATTAAATCATTTTGGGGCATAGAACAAATAAATCCCAATTGGAAATGTAATGATATAGAAGTGCGTCTCGCAAAAACCGAGATGCACTGGATATATAAATTGAAAAGCTTAGTTCCTGGTGGTCTGAATGGTGACTTTGAGCTTAAGTGGTTTTTGTAAAGTTTAAGCACCTGTCACTTTAATTCATTAGTGCAATATTTTAAAGTATGTTTATATTATGCAATTTTTATTGATTCTTTGCCATTTATATCGTTTGGCTTTTAAAATCTATGAATTATGCTTTTAATTATTTATATATGCGATATACTTTTCTCCCTGTTATATTACATGAAATGAGCGGACATCATTTCAATATGTCCGTGCGTTCCAGCAAAGAAGGAAGTACACATTGCGCTGGAACGCGAACACATTACATCGTGGGAGACATATCCAAGCCGGACTCTCTATGACGACTTCCGCTATTGAGGACATTGCTAACGAGCGCACCTCGCGATTTGCGTCAGTTCCGGTCCGGACAGACGGAGAAATCACCTGTCCTTAATGCTTTTTTTTATTTGAACGGGGGGATAAAAGGTCCGCCCCGCTCGATGAAGACACAACGCTTCTGAAGAAGGGCTTTGGAAGCCCGAAAGCGCGCTTAAGCATTGTGTCGTCACCGATCGATCCGGACGTGGGACACTCGTACTTGGATGCCTGTACCTGTATTGTGACCCGCTTGCCGGACCCTGCTATCCCGGAACGGGTGATATGCTGTTTTAATTTTTTAATATTGTGAGTGCACCTAATAAAACCTGTTATACTTTTACTTCGACTATATTGCACTATGTGAGCTTCTATTTTATCAGACTTACAAGGGAGCACAGGAGGAATTCCACCTCATTAAAAGACCCTGCTACATGCCTGTATATGTTGGATCTATGTGAGTGAACTGAGTAAAACCCATCTATCTCCATCAACATATTGTATTGCACTATGGTCTTTTTTTCTCTCTGTTTTTTGTCTTAAGCAATCCAGATCAACTATTCATACCTGATTTAATTCAATATTGTGTGAGTTTACCGCCATCGCCAGTGGGTACACCCATCCTTTTTCTATGTACAAGTAACTGTGGAATATCACAAAGAAAGAGAAGGAAACACTGTATTTCTTAAAGAATAATGAGGACATAGTTATTAAGCCAGCTAACAGGGGTGATCGTGGTGCTGGAAAAAGAGCGCATGAGGATGAAGCAATACGGCAGCTTCAAGACGCAACAACGTATGAACAATTAAAATCAAACCCCACCATGAATTATACGAAAGAACTCCACAAATTGCTACAAAAGGGCTGGAGAGAAGGCATTATGAATAAACAAGAATTTGACTTTCTGTTCCAAAAAAGACAGATAATACCGGTTTTCTACCACCTACCCAAGATACACAAGGATCAAAAAAATCCCCCGGGAAGACCCATTGTGGCAGGCAAATGCTCACTCACTTCAAATTTATCCAAATGTGTGGACAGTTTCTTACAACCGGTGGTTATTAAACAAAGAGATCATATAAAGGACACTACACATATACCCAAACAGTTAAATGAACTACAATGGGAAGAAGACTACATCCTGGCAACCTGCGACATAAAGTCTCTATATACATGTATTCAACACACACAGGGGTGTGAGAATGTGAGGAAAAGATTGGAAGAAGACTCCAACCTGAAACAACCGCAAATGAACGTCATAGTCGATGCAATCCTCTTCATACTTACCCATAACTACTTCTGGTTCGGTGATCTGTTCTATCTACAACGCCAGGACAATGCCATGGGCACCAACTTTGCGCCAGCGTATGCAAACCTGTTCTTAGCACAGTGGGAGCAGGAAACCATCTGGACGAACCCCACATACAGGACGAACCTAAAACTATGGTCTCGCTACATTCACAACGTCATCATAGTGTGGAAGGGAGAAGAAAAAGATCTGGCTGAATTTATCAAATATATCAACATCAACACCTTTCAACCTGGAGTTCACAAGTGATATCAGTAAGGACTCCATAAACTTCATCGACCTTAATATCTTTACAGAAAACAATAAAATAGAGACTAAAACAACTGATTGCAATAGCTACCTGAATGCCAAGAGCAATCATTATAAAACCTGGATTCAGAATATACCAGGGGGACAGTTCAAAAGAATCATGTGCAACTGTTCCAGACTCTGCGACTATGAAAACCAATCTAAAGATATGATTAATAACTTTATAGAAAAACAATATGATGGTTAGAAGCAGAAAGAGAGGGAACGGGAAGAATGGACAGAGCTGACCTCTTGGAATATAAAGTGAAGAACAGTACAGAGATTAAGAATGATGTCTTGTTCCTTACTGACTTTTCATCACAAAGTCATCATATAGAATGAAGTCTATGCCAGCATTGGCACATATTACTCACTGATGAAGGGCTCAAGGAATACCTTCCCACCCACCCAAGAGTGGTATATAGAAGAGCAGCTATTGTGAAAAATACACTCATTAGGAGCCATCTTAGGACAGAGGAGAAATAATTGAACAATACTATAGGGTTCTCAAGGTGTGGGATATGTACAGCATGCAAGAAGACGTGGACAAGTAACATGAAAATACAAAGGGAGCTAAAGTCATCCACAAATGGATTCACACACAGGATCAAAGAAAGAATTACATGTAACACCATTGGAGTTATTTATCTATTACAGTGCCCATGTGGCCTCCAGTATATTGGAAGAACAAAGAGAAAACTGCATACCTGAATCCAAGAGCACCTGTGTAATATCAAAAATAGGAAGGCTAACCACAGTGTGCCCCTACACTTTAAAGAGAAACACAATTGTGAAGCTAAAGGTTTGACATTCATGGGCCTCAAGAAAATAGAAGTTCCGTGGAGAGGGGGAGACGCGGACTCCATTCTGGCGAAATAAGAAACCAAAATGATCTACCGAATGGGGACCCTGGCCCCAAAGGGCTTAATATAGATTTCGATATGGCCCCCTTTCTTACAGATTAGTACTTAATATGTATACCAATACACGCATATATCACATGATTGAGAAGTAATTTACTTGTGCTATTCTGTGTGACACCCCTACGGTCCAAATAGTCCAATCCTATCTTGTTGTCCCTATATATTGCCATTACTTACCCAGTCTAATATTAATTTAGGAACTCAGAACGTCCACTAATCACCATTACTTACTCATTATGTACACTTTATTAATATGCATATTACACAAGTTTTCCCCTACCTTCGATTTTTATTATTTATATGTCTTACGTGTTTTTTGTTATGTTATAGGTCTGTTGTTATATGTTATATGTTATTTGTTTATTTACCCTTAACAAAGATGGAGAGTAGAGACATTCACTATCACTAAGTTGAGAAGAGTATGGGCGGAAGTATATGAATATAGCATCCCATTGATAGTCAATGCTGCCGAAACCGGAAGTGTCCGGGGAAAGGGCGGAAGTGAAAACTCTTATGTATGCTCCTCAGCAATTATCTGAAGTGACGCGTGAGAGGCAGAAGCGGCAGCTCTGGCAAGGTCCCACAACCATGACTGGAAGTGACGAGGCCGAATCCGGAAGTGAGTGACGATAAAAAGGAGCACCCGGGCCCACTGTGATTATTCTGCAAAATCCTGACTAAGCCTGTTATGCCGGCAGATAGAATTGGTCTTTGGAAAGTATTGATCTCTACAAAAGTAAGGTGGCCCCTTGGACATTGCAGTGGTTCCTTGGATATTATACTGAGACTTTTTTGGGTACTAACCTGGAAATTTTAACCCACTCAGTGCCTTGTACCCATCTCCCCGACCAATTTTGGTCCTTTTTTTTTTAACTACATTTTTCATGATATATGTTTGTCTGTCATGTTTGTATACCGGTATTAAGTATCCTTTTTTATTATCGTTATTAATTTATTACCTACCAAAGGTTATATCCATTACATGATTCTTTCAATAAACATTTATTTATTTTACATGTGTGTACATATTGATTGATTTATACATACATTAAGCAGTGAAGGTTAGTGTGACCGGACGCCTGCCCTTAGCTCTGGCTACGCCCTTCGGGTCCACAGATAGCGGTTCCTGGTCTCACGGGACCTGGCCAATAGGGGATTCCCTGTTACCATCAGTAACCGCCTGTTACTGACTCCACAGTGGGCGGGGTTATCGCTGCCACCACCAGACTCCTCCTACGTGGCGTCTGGAACCACGGATACCTCCTCAGGCCCAACCGCGGGCACCTGAGTACTACCTGCGTCGACACACTGCTGGTGTCGACTGGTCCCCCACTGGTCACGGACCAGACCTCTGCTTTGGTAGCTGGCAGAGCGGAGACTCGGAGACGCTGGATGCTATGCCCAGAACAGCCGGAGAATGGAATTATTGTAATTAATTCTGTTGGTCGCAGATGAAGCAGACTTCTTGGGCAAAAGATGGTTTATTTTCTCAAGTAGAAGCTCTGAAAAGAGCCCTCTTCTAGGTCCCTAGGAGGTACAGCATACAAGTGATGTTACAGCATTCAGATACAGGCAGAAGTACAACAACTTGGGCTCACAGGCCCTGCTTATAAAGACAGAAAACACACTGGCATTGTCAGATCCTCCCCCATACAATTACAATTTGCATCTCAATCTGACATGTTACTTCTAGTGCATAACGAACCAAGATTACATACTACAAAGGATGAGTCCAATTTCCTTAGAATATATAACCTCCAGGAACAGGGGAGATATTAATCTCCTGGACATATTTACATAAAGAAACACAAATGTCTGCATTACCAACACCTGGCACACAGGATGGCCTGGGTTCAGTGACCCATCACATATAGTACATAAATTTCCTTATCACCTTTTACACAGGGCTTCAGACACAGAGCCTACTCCCTGCTGTGTTTTGGACACTCACAGACCTTCTGACAAGAGGGGCAGATTAGCATTTCATTTCCTCATCACCAAGATTTGCTAAATTCCTTCCCCCCAGAAATGTACAAAGTGCATTGTAAGTCCAGAATGCATTCCTCAATATTCAATACAATATACCCAATATATGATGCAGTCCTAGCTCAGTGCCAAACATATATTTCATAAGTACATATAATCTGTGCCTGGTGCCCAGCAGCAGGCTACAACTTACATCAGCACTGCAGAAGGGGTCCTGTCCCAGCTCAGTGCTGCTCATACAGTTTAAAACATGTCAGGTGCCCTTGTTCTGAATAACGGCAAAGCACGGAGAGTTAACCCCTTCAGTGCTGTAGCCGCCATTAACCCCGTGTGCCGGGCTCTCCGGCCACAGTTAGCGTATAGACTTGCCCCCTTTTTCTAGCCCTGCAGGTGCCAACCACCTTTGTGAGGGGACAACAGAGACAGAGTAATTATAAGAAGATATGCACTATATTTTTAAGCAGCTCGATAAAAAGAGAACATTAAACAGAAAAAATAGCTCTAAAATGTATAAATGTTAAATGAAAGGAAATAGGCTAAAAAAGGAATATAAAGCAAAGAAAAATAATGTATACAACTCCCCTGGAGTGGTTGAAAGTCCCTTCTCACTTTCCCTACCTCTAAATTGGGGAGACACCGTGGGCGTTGTGGGGTGCTGGGAGCTGCACTAGTCACACGAAACACATTGGGCAGTATTCAATGTGGATTTTGGCGATGTGCAGCGAATCCTGTTTAGGATTCGCTGCACATTCGCCACTGGTCGTCGCGTTCCGGAGCCTCGCCGGCTCCGGTATTCAACGAGTCAGGGGCTCGCTGCCCCTGACCGGCGAATTTGAGCTCCTGCGGCGAACGCCGCAGGGATTCTGAGGACGGTGGCAGGCAGGGAGATGGAAGTCTCCCTGCCTGCCCCAGAATGTTTGTGGGGGGGAGGTGGGCTCCCCGGGTGCCAGGCAGCACAGGCTGCCCCCCAGGGTTGCCAGCAGGGGACCGGGTATATTCACTACACCCGATCATGAATATGTAATGATCGGGTGAAGTGAATCTAATGAGCGGCTCGGCTCCGGCCCCCTGCTGGCTGGTCTGTGTAAAAAAAAAAATATATATATATATATATTTTTTTTAATTAAATATATATTCATGTGCTTACAGCACATGAATAAAAAATAGCATGCCCCTCCTCAGAATAAAATTCCAGATTTTTTGACACCAATTGTAAAAAACAAAACACTTTATTTTAAAAGTTCAACTTCCACTTCACCATAAAAAGATAGCGATTGCTACTCGGTGAATCATGGCGAAAAAAACCTTGAAATGTATTCGCCATCTGGTCATTGAATAGGGTGATTCACCGTTTTAGTCAGAAATTCGCCTTACAGCACAAAATCGCCATAAAAACCAGGCGAATCAGCCTCATTGAATACCGCCCATTGACCTGCTGCCTCCTCCTGAAACCCAAGCTGCGGCTGCCAAGTGACAACGTCATCTGGCGGCCACATCCACCGGAGTAGCACATCTGTTTGTGCCCTATGAGCATATAGTGCCTCTATCCCCCTAAAAGTGCTGGTTGGGTATTTCTGGTAGTGACAAAATCAAAGGGATACAATATAGGAGTCCCCTGCAAAATTGTTACTTAGCACATCATATATACTATTCCAGCCAGGGTGGTACCACTATTGCAAAGGAACTCTTAGCATAGTGTTCCCCCACCATAGGAAAAACTAGTAGAAAAAACTAACTTGAGATACAGTATTTCTAGTACTTTTATTTCTGAAATAAAGTATTCCTGTAGCCTGGGAAAGCAGACCACACAAGCACAGTCGCATTGCAGAGACACAAAACCAGTAACATGACAATAGATTCTGTGTTAGGTGAGAGGAATCTAAAGGCTGCCCTGTCTGTTATGCATGCTTTGTGGCTTAACATGCAGTCCCACGCATTAGGCCACAGAGGGTGCATAATGCAGAGGATTTTGCCATGCTTTAATTGAATAGCTTAGGGCTGAACGTTAACTGGGGTAAACCCTGGGTTAATTTAATCTACCACTTGAGGTTTGGCTTGCATTATCTTTCATTCAAGTCAGTATATGCCCGTGTGTGTATCATGAATTAGTTCTTGTGTTTTATTAAGTGAGATATATTATTGTTTATAACCTTTACTAACATGTTGTTTATTAAAAACAAACAAAATCAAAGGTTAATTAACCCTTTGAGTGCCAAGTGAATTTGTCAAAATTGGTGTAAAAATTGCCAAGCCAAGCATTTTTATTCTTCACATAAACCTGTAATGTTTACCTTTATATAGGAAATATAATATTTTTTTACACTATTTTGTTTGAATTTATAAAACAAATGTGAGTGATGCTGGCATTTTTAGCCAATTGTTTGCCATAGAGATGTCCCATAGAGATGTTGACACTCGTATTTTTCACCTCACAGAGATGTTGGTATTTTTAGCAGATATTTTGCACATCTCACAGAGATGTTGGCACTGAAAGGGTTTAGAAAATATTTTTCATTTCTGTATATAAAAGGGTTTGAGTGTACTAGACTGTGAGTGCGCAGTAAGCTGCAATGCCAGTGACTCCTGTGAATGTGGAGTTCTCCCAAACCTCCACCAGACAGTGTACATGCAAAAAAGAAGTTTCAAAGGTATCACTTAGCTTGCGCTGATTCAAGCATACATCAATCCAGAGGTATATGTGTCTCCGGGATGAAAAATGAAGAAGAAGATATATAGTGAAGTATTTAATCACAACATCTAAAAACATCTATTAAAAACATTGATACAAATAAAATTTCATCACATCAAATATGACAGTGGTTAGGATGGCTTTCTAGTGAAATTACCAGAGGGGGTGTGAACCGGTATAAAAACACAGTTCAAGTAGAGCATATGATCTGCAGAATCTCCCGGGTGATAGCTGCTTATCCCGGAGACACCTATACCTCTGTATTGATGTATGCTTGAATCAGCGCAAGCTAAGTGATACCTTTGAAACTTCTTTTTTGCATTTTTAATTTCTGTTTATACATTTATTTATTCTTTGTATAGAAGTACATGTGTATATTTGTAGTCTTTAATATGTTACTCATATAAATCTATGATTTTCTTGCAGGTTTATTGAAACAGTTGTTGACATTTGACCAGTTTGTATCTGTAATAATGAATGCATCAACATGGCTGGAAGATTTCGAAAACACTCCCACATTACAGGCACATAATCCTCTGCCTCTTGTGTTGAAAAAAGTAATTTATTTATGTATGTAGCTATAAGTAAACTAAAATGTAAAAAAGCCAACACCTAAATTACATGTTCGACATCTCTTGTTACAGATATTATTATCCAGAGAAGAAGTGTTACAGATTGCTAGTGCACAATGTATTACAGCCGTTCTTGTGCATTCTCCAGCTAAATATGCTCCCTCCTTTATACTTGCTGATATTCCAGGTGATGTATCAATTTGCTACACATTAGAAATATTGTGTAAAATTGCATTCTGGAAAAAAATATATACAAAAAGAGCCATATATAACAACACATAATACCTAGATTGGTAATCTAAGTAGACCAGAGGAATGTTGAAAAGTGTAGTAATTAAATTTTAATTCTTAATATCCTTTATTTATATGGTGCCACAAGGGATCCACAGCACTCAATTACAGAGTGCTTAAACAAACAAGCAATATATTGACTCTGAATGCAATAGAGGACAAGTATAGGGTACATAATCATAGCTGCATCAGCAGAGGACACTGGATGGAATAAGTATCCGCATGTAGAAAACCACAGGATTTGGTGCCATCAAATATGGTTTAAGTAAGAGAAGGAAAAGATGCCAAAAAATGCACAATCATGCACTTGGTGCTGAATATAATATTAATGGCCCTACATTGGAAACTACTGAGGAGGAAAGGGATCTAGGCGCCACTATTTCAGATAACATGAATGCAGGGAAGCAATGTAACAAAGCAACAAGGAAAGCAGGACAAATGCTTGATTGCATAGGAAGAGGAATCGGCAGCAGAAATAAATAATAATGCCACTATATATGTCAATGGTATGGCCACATCCAGAATAATGAGTATAATTCTGGAGGCCATTATCTTCAGAAGAATATTAATACATTGGAGACTGTACAAATGAAGGGCAACTCACCCGGAAAGACTAAAAAAAAATCTTCACATGTATAGTTTGGAACAGTGAAAAGAAAGGGTGGACATGGTAAAAAAGTATTGCTTTTAAAAAACAGCATTTATTAAATTCCCCCCTTACATACACCATTTGAACTCAGTTTGATATTAAACCTTTGTTCACCTATATTGCAAATGTGGTATTTGTTAGGGGAGGATCAGTGGCCACGCTCCCTAACTCTGTTGTCCTGGCCTAGCGTCCACGGGTGCGTGCAGGGCTAGGCTTCGCCTGTACCCGTCCCGGCTGTAAGGGCGAATTAGGTCCGCCCAGACTCCGTTACAGGCAGGTCTTATGTTGGGACAACGCACCCGTGGAGACGGACCAGGAACAAGAGGACAGACTAACTAAGGTGACCTGCGGGCCACTGATCCCCCCAAAGGCTAAGGAGCCTGATGTGGCTCCAGGGGCAGACACGACTGAGGGCAATGCAGGAGTAACAATACTCAAGGAAAATATTAATGGAGGTGGAACCTGGTAATTACCTATACAGGTATAACTATGCACAAAGGTGAAACACACAGGTACAAATGACAATATACAGCGGTATATAAAAAGTACAGGTGGAATCAACCACTGAAAGGTACTTGACCCAGCTAGGTGTAACAATACACAGGTGATGTAATAAAACTAAACGGGTGTAACAATACACAGTAGATATTTATAATGCCAAACAGGTGTAACAATACACAGGAGATGTAATAATGAACCAAGGAATGCAAGTGCCAAAGGTGGGGAGATCCCCAACTTATCTGTGAGATCATATGCAGCAGACAAGCAGGAACATCGCAGCAGCACTAGGAAGGGACACCAGGACAGGAGTATAGGAACGCTGTAGATGGCACTAGCGCACGAACACCGACAGGCTGGACAGGCACGGTAACAACCAGGAAACCTCCTAGACACGGGAACCAACAGACTGGAAAGGTGGGGTAATGCCAAGGAACCGGGACCACTCTGGACACGCAGGGCAGAACTATAACCGGCATGGGAGTGAATAACCAGAGGGTTTATATAGTGAGCACAATGTGGTGCTGATTACACATTGCCTACAGGTGAGCATTGCAGGCTTGAAGCCTAATTAGACACATCACATAGAGTGAGCTGCAATGGCCCAAGCTTACCACTGGAGGCCACCAGCGAGCAACACAAACACAGGCTGGACTAAACCCAGGGAGCAGAATCCAGGTAAAACAGACAAACTACACACAGAATATGTGAATAGCACATTACACCGATCCGCTGGAGGCAGATCATAACAGTATTAAACCTTTCTAGCTACTTTCAACAAAAAATAACCTACATTGTGGAGGAAGCAAGGGGAAGGGAGGGAAAAGGGAACAAGGTATACGAAAAATGTATGAGAGACACACAGCCAAGTACAAATCTTGTCCATGATATGGATTTATCATTTCAGGAACCTTCTACAACTTTAACAGGTAACATGACAAGGGCAAAGGAAAAACGAGATCTGACATGCCTTTATCTGAATGCTAGAAGTTTAACTGGTAAAATGGGGGAACTAGAGACCCTAGTTTTGGAGGAAGATTTTGATCTCATAGGTATTACTGAAACTTGGTGGGATGAATCACATGAGTGGGAGGCTAACATAGAAAGTTATAGTCTGTTTAGAAAAAACAGATTAGGTAGAAGTGGAGGTGGGGTTTGTTTATATGTTAAACCATCCTTAAAACCATACATAAGGGAAGACATAAACGAGAGCACAATGGAGTCGTTAGAATCGGTATGGGTAGAAATCTCTGGTAACATTAAAGGGGCTAAAAACTTACAGTAGGAACATGTTATAAACCACCCAACATAAATAAGGAGGAGGAAAAAGACCTCTTGCTACAGGTGGGAAAAGCGGCCAGCTTAGGGGACATTATTATGGGTAACTTTAACTACCCAGAAATAAATTGGAAGGCTAGGTCAACTAGTAACGCTAAGGGAAATGGATGCCCTAAATGACCACTATTTGAAAGATGCCAAAAGACCACAATCTGTATTAATAACTTGTGATATATTTCAACTAATTTATGATACATTTTAACACTCTGTAATCACTGTGCTTAGTGTCAAATACTTACAAGTATTATACTATATACTGTATTTAAACATTTGACAACAGGCATACTGTCCCACAATAAGGAAAAGATATCATTTTTGTTGATATTGCAAGAACTGGTATTTAATTTAGCCACAAACGAATAACAGGGTCATAACCACTGACAATTATCAGTGGTTAATAAAATGATTTTTTTCGGCTATACCCAATAGACATCTTTTCAAGACCGACACCTGTGTGATTTTAACACACTATCATTTCTTCGTTCTTCTTTGAAACACATTATATATGTAATTGTTTATATAGTGTATGTGATTTTATCCTTTTTTGCTGTTTACATGAATTCCCACATTCTGATATAGGGCACATTAAAACGAATACTAATAAAATTTATATTTTAATATGACTAGTGCATTCCCCCAAACAGTCCCTTTCCTTCTCTCTGTAAAACGTATATATTTACACTCTAGGGCAGTGGTTCCCAAACTGTGTGCCTCAGGACACTTACAGGGGTGCCTTGGGTTGGTGGACCAAGATCAATTCATATTATTTATGTGGTCAATGTAAAAGGCAAAACCAGTGCTTGTGGCTGCCAATTATAATATATGTGGACAAACAGAAGCAAATCCTGTCCCTCACCAGATAACTGTGACATATACACACAATGCACTTAATTTAATAATTTTTTTCTGAATTTCTCGATAAGAAGCATTTGGCCTAGGGTGCCTTGAAAATATTTTGATGCTCTAGGGTGCCTTGATTCAAAAAAGTTTGGGAACCACTGCTCTAGGGAACAGCACCCCCACTATAGATTAAAAATTTGGGGGCTCTCTATCCTGTAAAAATCAGAGATAAACTTATCTATAAGGTTGTTATGTAGGATGTTGTTATGTAGGATACACACTACACTCCTCATGGAGTAAATTTCCAGTAGAGAGCCAGGCCTGGCAAAGGGACTTTTGAGAAGGTGTAGCCAGTGGGAGATCTGCCACATCCCCAGGGAAAAATATAGAGAAAAACTAAGTATTTTACCCCCTCAAGCACAAGCTGCTGCCCTCCTGGCCACATTGCAGTCCAGCACACATCAAAGTGCTGCCAGGTAAAAAAAAAAAAAGGGGGTGGGGAGAGTCATTACCTCTGCAAGGTCCCTCCATCAGGCCCAGCCTGGGTAATTAGAACCAACCCACACTTTTGGTGCCACTGTCCTTGACCAGTGAATAAATATGTACCCTAAGCTAACCTAATCTTTACCTTTATTCAAGCAGTTGCTAACTGGCATGATAGGTGGCAAGATAACCATAATGTCAAGGTTTTATGCACATTGTTACCTACTTCAAGTTATGAATGGTGTCTTTCGACTCTGGGCTGGAACCGAGAAGGCTGTATATAACTCTTTTTATTAGGACTTGAGCAGCAGTGAGAACTGCTGGCATATATTTCAAGTAATGAACCACCAAGTGGCTCTGTTCCGGACTGGCTCAGGATTTATAGCTGAACTGGACTGGCTACTAGCTGTAAATATGCAGCTGGACCAGACCAGCAACTGTCTGTAGAGATGCTGCTGGACTGGACTGGCTATCAGCTGAAGAGATACTGCTAAACTGGACTTTCTACAAACAGGAATACAGCTGAAATGGACTGGCTACCTGCTGAAGAATACAACTGGACTGTACTGGCTACAAATTATGCTGCTGGACCAGAACAGCGACTGGCTGTAGAGACCTCAGGCTTATTGACATTGTTGTGCCATTTTAATATTATTGTGTTTATTTTGTTTGTGTATTTTATGACTATGATGTTATATTAAAAATTTGGTTATATTTACTAAAAACCTGTTCAGTGCTGCTTTTTATGCTCATGTGGTTTCCTCATTTGCATATTATTGTATCAACTGGCTGGACCAGACTTGTTACCGGCTGAAGAATACGGCTGGACTGTACTGGCTACTAGCTGAAGAGATGCTGCTGGACTGGATTGGCTACTGGCTGAGAAATACAGCTGGACTGGACTGGCTACCGGCTGAAAAGATGCTGCTGGACCAGAGCAGCAGCTGCCTGTATAGATGCTGCTGGGCCGGACATGCTACCGACTGAAGAATACAGTTGGATTGGACTGGCTTCTAGTTGAAGAGATGCTGCTGGACTGGATTAGCTACTGGCTGAGAAATACAGCTGGAATGGACTGGCTACTGGCAGAAGAGATGCTGCTGGAACGGACTGGCTACCAGCTGAGGAATAGGAGATGACATGCAGGTTCACTAGTAGCACTAACAAAGCAACAAGTTGCATGGGTCCAGACAGCGGCAGCTAGACTGATGCTGGTCGCAGGTCCTGACACATTTGTAATAAAGGAGGATTGTAGAATGTGGGTGGGAAGAGCACCACCCTCCAAACTACTGATTCTGGCGCTTTGGGGTGAGAGTGTAGCTAAATGTACAGATGAAATAGTATTATTATATCCAATGCTGCTGCAAGTGTTAGTGTGAGTTACCTGATACTCACACAGATTTAAGGAATTGTGTGGGGTATAACACCATGCGCTGCTAATTGAATAAGGAGTTTTCTTTTAATTATATCTTGCTGATCACAAAATGTACACTGGACACTCTGTAATATTTTATATTTTATGTAGAAAAAAATAGCATATATTGGCATAATATTGAATATATAAAAATAACAAGACATATAAAATACAGTTATAAAAATGGCCAATCTAATAGTATAGCACGTCTGCAAATAGGTTTGATTAAATCATTTAGTAAACTTATGCAATCGGTAGTTGGTTGCTGGATATATCCAATGGCTGGTGAGGGTTAGTAGTTTAATTGTAAACAAAAGAAGAAAAAAGAAACTCGGGTGGGGTGTACTCTTAATCCCCAATCTAAAAATTGCTCAGCTGCTCGAAAAAAGTTTTTTTTACATATTTTTCTATGCCAAGTGAAATTTTTTTTTGTTTTTATTTATTTTTGTGTTAAATACTTTAAAGTCCTGTGATAAAAAACATTATAAATATATAGCAAATTAATGAGTATATTAATTTAATTTATGCTGCACAAGAGGTTTAATAAAGTATTTTAAAGAAAAATAATTTTTTATATAAAAAAAAAATCTTGGGCATGGTGACTGCTGGCATGAGACAGGGGTGCTGTGACTCAGACATGTCTGCAAACATAGCAGTAGTTATCTGTCAAGCTGGTTAGCAGGTGTAAGGATTTATCAAGCAAGCTTAAAATTAATATGGGCAGTCAATGGGTAGTGCACCAGGCTAATTAGCATGTAAATGATCCTCGCATATATAAAGTTGAAAAGCCAGTCGTGTGTTAACACAGCAACAAGTTGTTAATAATAAGCATTGAATATCTCACCCTCCAATGGATATAGATGAAGGTGGGGAGTCCGATGGATGTGAGGCTCAACCCTGCGTTAACTGCTGTGATGTAAATCCTGAATATAGAGCCTGTAATAGATGTTGGAACGGTCAAGCAGCTTCCCTCCAGTAGGTGGCGGGTGGAGAGACACAGTAAAGCTCGATGACTGTGAGACTCAAACCTGTGCTGCTGGTGGGGGTCCAAGGGTATGCGCCCGTGTGTAGTATTCCGCAGCTGGGCGGTTAGCTGGAGCCGCTTGCTGTAAGAGGTCGTCAATGACAGCTGAATGGAGCGGCTCACGTGGAGAAGGTAGCCGAACAGTAAACCAGCTGGTAGATCGAGTGCAGGCGTGCAGCGGAAGTGACGTCGACGCGTTTCGTCTCTATGGCAACTAAAGAATTTTGCAGACGTGCTATACCATTAGATTGCCCATTTTTATAATTGTATTTTATTTTTATACATTCATTTTTTCTACATAAAATATTAAATATTACAGTGTGTCCAGTGTACATTTTGTGATCAGCAAGATATAATAAAAAAAAAAACCTCCATATTCAATTAGCAGCGCATGGTGTTCTACCCCACACATTTGTAATAAAGGCATATTTTTAGAAAGCTAAAAAAAAAGGAATTAATAATGTTTGCCAGGAAAATCTTTATTAGAAAAGGACAATAAAAAAGTAGTAAGCAACTCAGGGGTAGATGTATGAAGCCGTGATAAAGGAGAAGAAGTGCCTGGTACTTTATCACTGGCCAATCAGCTCCTGACTGTCTATTTTTAAACCCAACCTGTATCTTAACAGTCAGGAGCTGATTGGCTGGTGATAAAGTACCAGGCACTATCACTCAGGGGCGGATTGGGTCAGAAAACCAGCCCGGGAAATTTCTAGGAGCAGCCCTTAGGGGGCAGGGTCTCTTGAGAGGTGGGGTCTGTTGGCGGGAAATTATGCTCTCTTCTCAAAAGCAAGAGCTTTATCAATGCCTGTATACAGGCATGGTCAACGTTTCAACCCCGGAGGGCCGTTACAAATTTTTCAGTGTGTCACCACAGCAAGCCAGGCTTGCTGTGGTGGTGAGTGCCCTCTCTGACCTAAAAACCGGACTGCTATTATTGGAATTATATTTCTTTAGGGGAGAACCCCGTATTCTAAACCCCTGGATAAGTGTGCGGATCCCAGGACAAAAAATAAAAAAAAAAAATATATATATATATATATATATATATAGCGATGTGGATGGCGCGGCACTCGTGACTTGTTTCAAAGGAAACCAGATGGGAGCCAGTAGCTTATCAACGTTTCAAATTTTATTTGTCATCAGGATAAAAATTACATACAACACTGACCTTTATATAGACCCCACCATGTGCAAACAGATCCGGACAGGGTAGTGATGCAACACGCCCCTTCCGTTTCAACAAGGATGACGTCATCCCACCTGGGAAGCGTCAGCCACAGTGATTACCATTACCATGGTAACCATAAACAAAGTACACGGATACTGTAGAGCTACCCGGCCAACATTAAATACAAAGTGCAGAAAAGGAGAATGAAGAGATAAAACCCTTGAAAATGTGATAAAGACATGATTAATTCATGAAAGAACAGGAGAGCCCAGCGGCCGAGGATCGGCTATAGTCCATAAAATAAATATATAACAATGTTACGGTAATGTGATACATTCAGTAATAATGGCCAGAGATAGGGCTACCGACAAAGGAACAAACATGCATGCACCATAAGCAGTAATAAATGATGTTTAACGAAAAACTGAAAGAGGCATTTGTTCGTTTAACCCACGGGGTGCCAGATATTCTAATTGGTGAATCCACCAAACCTCTTTTTGAAGAAGTAATCTGTTCCTATCACCACCTCGCCGTGTGGGGGGATGCAATCAATGATGCGGTATCTGAGGCTGGACAGAGCGTGTTGATGGCAGACAAAATGTCTGGCAACGGGTTGGTCACTTTTACCACTTTCTATGGCATTGCGGATGGAGCTTCTGTGCATTGCCATACGCTCCTTGAATTTTCGCTCAAGCTTGCCTATATATAATAAGCTGCAAGGGCAGATTATCATATATACCACGAACATGGAGTTACAGGTGAAATGGTACTTGATTTTGTAAGATTTACCAGAGCGGGGGTGATTGAATGTGTCGCCAGTCAGGAGGAATTGACAGGTTACACATGTACAACGGAAGTTGCCACATCAATTATTGGGAAGCCAAGTCGACGTGGAACCTTCAGGTTGAAATTTGATGTCGGTTTTTACAAGTAATTGTTTGAGGTTGGGGCCTCTTTTGAAACAGGGCATCACCCTGTGTTCTTTAAATGGAAGTGATCTGTCAGATTGCAGGATTGGCCAGTTCTTTTTAATGGTAGAGGTCACCATGTTGGAGGCTGCATTGTATGTGGAAACTAATGGGAGAACGTTGGCAAGACTATCTTTCTTTTTGCGGGTGGCGGGGCTGAGAAGGACAGTTCTGTCGAGTCGCATGACCCGTTTTTTACATGCAAGTAAATCGTTTAAGTCATAACCCCTCTGTTGTAGCTTCACAATGAACTCATCCAGTTGTGTATTACACATGGAATCACTGCTATTGATCCGCCTATACCGGATCATCTGCGAGTATGGCAGGCTATTGATCAGCTTGCGTGGGTGACAGCTCTGGGGTTGGAGCATGGTGTTGCGATCTGTCTTTTTTATGTAAACCTTGGTTACTAAATTGTTGCTGTGTCGACAAATGTCGACATCCAAGAAGTGCACATTATCGCAGTCAATTTCAAAGGTAAATTTAATGGAGCTATCTGTAAGATTATGAGTACAGATTAAGTCCCTAAGTAAACCCTGATCCCCTTGCCATAACACAAATAAGTCGTCAATAAAACGTTTAAATAATAAACAATGGTCATTGAAAATTGCAGCGGAGAAAAAAACATCAGTTTCAATAGAAAACATGAAAATGTTCGCATACGTCGGCGCGACGACGAGCCCATTGCGCAGCCGCGCAGCTGCAAATAGAAAGAGTTGTTATACAGAAAGAAATTATGATTCAAAATCAAGTCCATAGACAAAACAATAAATTCAATTCTGTTGGATTCAAAGTTACTATGGGTCAGCAAAAAGTTCCGTAGTGCAGCCAATCCCATGGAGTGTGGGATCATGGTATACAAGTTCGTAACATCAATGGTTGCTAGACAGCAATTGTCAGAAACCTGCATGAATGGTTGTAACTTGGACAGAAAGTCCGATGTGTCCAGTAGAAAGGAAGGTTGTTTTTTTACAAGTGGTTGAAGGAGTTCATAAATGAACGTTGCGAGTGGCTGTAGCAAGGATCTTTGGGCTGCCACAATGGGACGTCCGGGTGGGGGATTGATCCCCTTATGGACCTTAGGGAGCGTGTAGAAAATAGGGACCTCTGGTGAATTAGGGCAAAGTATCTGTCTGATAGGGTCAGTCAGAATGTTCCACTGTACTACCAACTGTAAGACCTTGTTGAGTTCTTTAAGGCAAGCTGGTGTTGGATTGATGGACAATTTTTTATATGTCGCTGTATCAGTGAGATGTCTCTGTATTTCCGTGTCATAGTCTGCAATGTCCTGCAGTACCACTGCACCGCCTTTGTCGGCTCCCCGGATGATGAGTTTATCATTTGCTCTTAATGATTTAAGAGCGAAGCGTTCATCAGTTGTCAGGTTAGGGTGACTGACGACTTTTGGGAGGGATAGAGCTATATTTTCATCAATTACTTGAGCAAAGGTTCTGATGGTGGCATTGACAGAATAAGGCTCGAAGTTAGAAGGGGGGCAAAACTTCTTAATCGCTGGGGGAATAGGTATGGTGTCTTGACTCACGGCACTGGTGTCGACATTCTGGAAGTGTTCTTTGAGTTTTATTTTTCGTAAGAATTCGTGTCTTTCGATCTTCCAGTTTAAGTCTTTGTAGGGCACAGTGGGGATGAAGGAGAGACCACGGCTTAGTAGGCTGACTTCGCTGTGGGAAAGCTCGTAGGAAGATAGATTAAAAATTAATTTCTCATCGTCGGGGGGCGTCCCGGTCGCCTGCCTCCTCTGCCACTGGTGTCCCCTCCTTGTGAACCGCCTCTTGCGGCTGGCCGTCTGTGTCTTTGATCTTTGGGTCGTGCCCCTAAAGGGATGCTGCCAGATGGGTCTTTTTTCACTCTCGCTGTTAGTGCTGTAAACGTCTTGAGAGGAATCTGTGTCCAGTTGGTGAGTGGCCGTTCGGCCTTGTTGTTTAGCACGAAAGAATGGTCGTCTCGGGCCGTCGGAGGGATTACCGGAGAGCCACTGGTAGACCGTGTGTCTTTCATAGTCCCCCTTGACTTTGTTTAATTTTTCTTTTTTGAATTGCACCAATTCCCTCTTATAGGATGTGAGTTGTTGCTTAAGCCTCTCGATCCAATTAGTGTCTAGATCGGTAGATAATGTAGCTAAGTGTACATCTTCAAAGGCTGTTATCTTGGTCTTGATGCTGCCAAGTTCTTTGGATGACTGTTCGATGACCAAGATCATCAGGTCAAAAGAACAACGATTCAAGATGCCCACCCACCGTTTGCAGAAGGACGGGTCAAATCGGCCAATGGTAGGGCAGTTTCTGACCCTAAAACCTCTTGGGATTAATTTTTCTTTATAATAGTCACTGAGGGAAACGGCATGTAAATGGTAATCAATTTCCTTCTTTTTAAGGCGTAATAAATCGCGATATACGATGTCCGCAGTTACAGCATCCATTTCGTCATTGAGACCTGTATCCTTCAGGATTGATTTGATCTCGACGTCGGAGAAGGTGTGGACGGTATCATTGGGGAAGTCGAACAGACCTGGTAGATCTTCCTCCGTCATGGTGCAGAGCAATGTCTGTTTGTCGGTGTCTGGACTGAGACTGGGCTGTCAATCCTGTACACCCAGGTGCAGAAATAGTAAAAACGAGCAGAATTCTTTCAGCGATGCTGGAAGTCTGGATGCTGGTGTAGTTCTTGATATAGGGATGGGTGCCAAAAGGACAGATGGTCTAACACTTGGTTAGTGTGGCCACCAACATATACATGTGTGGTCCGGCACTCCCAACAGCAAGTAATAAAGGCGTCGGTGCCCCCGCAGCAGAAGTTTGGCACCCATCCCTATATCAAGACGTACACCAGCATCCAGACTTCCTGCATCGCTGAAAGAATTCTGCTCGTTTTTACTATTTTTGCACCTGGGTATACAGGATTGACAGCCCAGTCTCAGTCCAGACACCGACAAACAGACATTGCTCTGCACCATGACGGAGGAAGATCTACCAGGTCTGTTCGACTTCCCCAATGATACCATCCACACCTTCTCCGACGTCGAGATCAAATCAATCCTGAAGGATACAGGTCTCAATGACGAAATGGATGCTGTAACTGCGGACATCGTATATCGCGATTTATTACGCCTTAAAAAGAAGGAAATTGATTACCATTTACATGCCGTTTCCCTCTATTATAAAGAAAAAATAATCCCAAGAGGTTTTAGGGTCAGAAACTGCCCGACCATTGGCCGATTTGACCCGTCCTTCTGCAAACGGTGGGTGGGCATCTTGAATCGTTGTTCTTTTGACCTGATGATCTTGGTCATCGAACAGTCATCCAAAGAACTTGGCAGCATCAAGACCAAGATAACAGCCTTTGAAGATGTACACTTAGCTACATTATCTACCGATCTAGACACTAATTGGATCGAGAGGCTTAAGCAACAACTCACATCCTATAAGAGGGAATTGGTGCAATTCAAAAAAGAAAAATTAAACAAAGTCAAGGGGGACTATGAAAGACACACGGTCTACCGGTGTCTCTCCAGTAATCCCTCCGACGGCCCGAGACGACCATTCTTTCGTGCTAAACAACAAGGCCGAACGGCCACTCACCAACTGGACACAGATTCCTCTCAAGACGTTTACAGCACTAACAGCGAGAGTGAAAAAAACCCATCTGGCAGCATCCCTTTAGGGGCACGACCCAAAGATCAAAGACACAGACGGCCAGCCGCAAGAGGCGGTTCACAAGGAGGGGACACCAGTGGCAGAGGAGGCAGGCGACCGGGACGCCCCCCGACGATGAGAAATTAATTTTTAATCTATCCTCCTACGAGCTTTCCCACAGCGAAGTCAGCCTACTAAGCCGTGGTCTCTCCTTCATCCCCACTGTGCCCTACAAAGACTTAAACTGGAAGATCGAAAGACACAAATTCTTACGAAAAATTAAACTCAAAGAACACTTCCAGAATGTCGACACCAGTGCCGTGAGTCAAGACACCATACCTATTCCCCCAGCGATTAAGAAGTTTTGCCCCCCTTCTAACTTCGAGCCTTATTCTGTCAATGCCACCATCAGAACCTTTGCTCAAGTAATTGATGAAAATCTAGCTCTATCCCTCCCAAAAGTCGTCAGTCACCCATACCTGACAACTGATGAACGCTTCGCTCTTAAATCATTAAGAGCAAATGATAAACTCATCATCCGGGGAGCTGACAAAGGCGGTGCAGTGGTACTGCAGGACATTGCAGACTATGACACGGAAATACAGAGACATCTCACTGATACAGCGACATATAAAAAATTGTCCAGCAATCCAACACCAGCTTGCCTTAAAGAACTCAACAAGGTCTTACAGTTGGGAGTACAGTGGAACATTCTGACTGACCCTATCAGACAGATACTTTGCCCTAAGTCACCAGAGGTCCCTATTTTCTACACGCTCCCTAAGGTCCATAAGGGGATCAATCCCCCACCCGGACGTCCCATTGTGGCAGCCCAAAGATCCTTGCTACAGCCACTCGCAACGTTCATTGATGAACTCCTTCAACCACTTGTAAAAAAACAACCTTCCTTTCTACTGGACACGTCGGACTTTCTGTCCAAGTTACAACCATTCATACAGGTTTCTGACAATTGCTGTCTAGCAACCATTGATGTTACGAACTTGTATACCATGATCCCACACTCCATGGGATTGGCTGCATTACGGAACTTTTTGCTGACCCATAGTAACTTTGAATCCAACAGAATTGAATTTATTGTTTTGTCTATGGACTTGATTTTGAATCATAATTTCTTTCTGTATAACAACTCTTTCTATTTGCAGCTGCGCGGCTGCGCAATGGGCTCGTCGGTCGCGCCGACGTATGCAAACATTTTCATGTTTTCTATTGAAACTGATGTTTTTTTCTCCGCTGCAATTTTCAATGACCATTGTTTATTATTTAAACGTTTGATTGACGACTTATTTGTGTTATGGCAAGGGGATCAGGGTTTGCTTAGGGACTTAATCTGTACTCATAATCTTACAGATAGCCCCATTAAATTTACCTTTGAAATTGACTGCGATAATGTGCACTTCTTGGATGTCGACATTTGTCGACACAGCAACAATTTAGTAACCAAGGTTTACATAAAAAAGACAGATCGCAACACCATGCTCCAACCCCAGAGCTGTCACCCACGCAAGCTGATCAATAGCCTGCCATACTCGCAGATGATCCGGTATAGGCGGATCAATAGCAGTGATTCCATGTGTAATACACAACTGGATGAGTTCATTGTGAAGCTACAACAGAGGGGTTATGACTTAAACGATTTACTTGCATGTAAAAAACGGGTCATGCGACTCGACAGAACTGTCCTTCTCAGCCCCTTTAGTGTAGAACTGGTGTCCAGAGTTTGTTTTCTAAGACCACCGAGTGCCTCTGCTTTGTCTACAGCCAAATTTCTATCCATTAGTTCCAGAAGGGCACCGGGGGCAGTTGTCCACAAGTAGGAGAGAGTGCCAGACTGACCATCTCTCTATATATGTATATATATATGATGTAGATAACCCGGCACGTCTCTAGTAGTTTTCTTGGTGCCATCTCATTTACCGCTGGGTGAAATTTGGGGAGGGGGAGCGGCACTCCACAATACTGTAGGATAATGACAGTAAAGCCAAGAGACCGGCAGGTGGTCTAAATCGACGTTTCAGTTTTATTAACCTCTGTCAAGATCTTGATAAAGGTTAATAAACCCTAAATGTCGATTTAGACTAACTGCCAGTGGAAGGGGGTGATAAATGCCCCCCTCCCCCCCCCCCCATTCACCCACAGGCATTAACAAGTGTCTATGCACCTGCCGATACTGGAACACTGAAGGGCCCACATTCAGCCAGTGTGTCCGGACATACGCAGAGGAGTGTCAGACATTACACTGACCTGTGGGATGCATCATGCAGGCTTCACCTCATCAACAGGGACAGCTGCCCTGTCCAGCCATGGCGGGTGGGCGGCCGCTAGTCCTCCAAAATGTGCCGGCCCACCGTGAAACGGCCCGGTTTCCCGGTGGGCCAATCCGCCCCTGCTATCACTTCTCCTCCCTTATCACTGCTTCATACATCTACCACTGAGTACATTTGCATTTCTGTGCCTCATTATGCAAATGTTGCGTTCCATGTCTATTTTATAACTTCATTTTTCCATAATTTATCACATATGGAAGAAGTGTCTAAATACCAACGTTACAATATGTATCTTTCTTTCTATGTTTTTTTTTCATATCTCAAACATAGTAAAATCAGTGAAAAATTATGTAAATAGGCATAGCGTTCCTGGGCTACCCATAATGATATTTCGACATATGCCAATGGGGTTACTGTCAACATTATGATTATTATTATGATAATTACAAAAGTGTTCAAAGTAGAAAACATAGACATAACATATTTGGGGCCAGAAGCACTAAGCATCAAACGTGATAAAATGGAGAGTGATAAAAAAATAACCTGTGATAAACAACCTGAACAACAATCAAACAAACATTTTTCAAACACAGCCTATGACATGGAAGGTAGGAACTGATTGGCTGGCTGTTTATCACTCTTCATTTTATCACTTTTGAAGCTTAGTGCCCTTGTTCTTTTAGTTCTTTTCTAGAACCCTACACCCCAGCATCAACCCTATGTCCTATGAGGAATAAATAGATGTATCATAAAGATGTACTTCAGCAGTAACAGGCAGATGATCAAAATCCCAGTAAGGTGCACACACTGAACAATGTTCTCCTGTGCAAGCAATTTTTGCAGGGGTGGACAGCTTTCCATAGCAGGACATTATGGAAAGCTGTACACCCCAGCGCTCATTTGCTGGTAATATCAGGGAACCGTGCATCACTGCTCATTGCTGCGCCATGTACACTGTGCAGCTTTTGAGCTGAAAGGAGCTCACATGGTAAAAGGGAGCTGCTTTGGGCCTTTAGAGCATTTATCGCAGACAGGCTGCATACAGATAAGTTTAGAGTTCTTGTATATTACCAGGTACTTGTGTACTTTCATGGCTCCCACGATGGGCATCGTATACGGAAAAATCGCATCGCATGCGATCGCATGAGATTGCATGCGATCTGATGCGATGCGATGTCATTTTTCACTGAAATTATGGACATGAGTTGAAATCATGTAAAATGCACCCCAAATGTCATTTTTCACACTGTACCACCCCCACTATCAACGCCAACCCGAAGTGTGGCGATCGCAGCGACCCCGCGAGGGGCGGCGGTACGCGTCCTACAACCTTTTCATACCCCCACTATCCATGTCGGCGTGGAGAATAGAAAGTGTGGCGAGCGCAGCGAGCCACCGTGCCCGAAGCGTGGCGAGGGGACACGGATACCTGTGAAGCCCGCGAGGGGACATGGATACCTGTGAAGGTATCCGCGTCCCCTCGCTGCGCTCGCCACGCTTCGGGCTCGGTGGCTCGCTGTGCTCGCCACACTTTCTATTCTCAACTCCACGCCGACGTGGATAGTGGGGGTATGAAAAGGTCGTAGGACGCGTACCGCCGCGGCTCGCTGCGCTCGCCACGCTTCGGGTTGGCGTTGATAGTGGGGGTGGTACAGTGTGAAAAATGACATTTAGGGTGCATTTTACATGATTTCATGTCATGTCCATAATTTCAGTGAAAAATGACATCGCATCGCATCAGATCATAGATCAAAAATACATAAAACCACAGTAAAATCGCATCGCATGCCATTGCATGCCACTACATATGGCATGCGATGGCATGCGATGGGAGCTGTGAAAGTACACAAGTACCTATTACCACTAGGGTAATAACCAGGCGATGCGTAGGGCCCTTTTTCTCAAATCAAGCTGCAGTTATAGATTGTGGATTGTCAGTCCCCAAAACATGCACAGAAAAGAAAGAAAGAGTTTAATAACTGCGCTTTTCGAGGAAGAAATTTATACCAATCAAAATTTTAAGCAATTTATTTTTACATATAATCAGATAAAATTGACATCATAAACACGGTTAATGTGTACACAATTTCATACATTAATAAAAATGGTGCTAAAATACCATTACATGGCAAGCAAATGGTGCATGGATGGCAAATATTGAATCTCCACTTTGTGGGCATACAGTATATCTGGGATGGTACCCACTGATCCAAGTTTCACTTGAGGTGGTCCCTGTGAGATGGTAGGCTGTCTGCTGATCTCCTTTGGATGTCCCCAGTTGGTGATCTGATCTGTAACCATGAGCAATATAAAATTATATATATGACCCTTAAGTGAGAAATGTCCTGTTTCTGTTATCGACCTGTGCAACATTATTTCCCAAAATTGAGGAATTTTTATTCAGCTGCCCTATGTACTCTCTATATATGTATTTTCTTCATTTTTACATTTATTTAGTATTTATGATTTAATTTCATTTTATTTAGATTTTTTCTTTTTTAATGGATTTTCAATGAATTATTATAGGCTATGAGGTAGAACTGAGAATACGATATATATATATATATATATATATATATATATATATATATATATATAGGGATCTGTATCCCCTGGGGCAGGTGAAGAAAACGGCACTCACGGATTTGGAAAATTTATTTATCAATACATGATACGTGAAAGTTACATCATGATCAACGTTTCAAGGCAGGTTGCCTTTTCGTCAGGATGCGCTGTTATGTGCAGATGGTGCCAAAGGTGCAGTGAATGCACCATCTGCACATAACAGCGCATCCTGACGAAAAGGCAACCTGCCTTGAAACGTTGATCATGCTGTAACTTTCACGTATCATGTATTGATAAATACCTTTTCCAAATCCGTGAGTGCCGTTTTCTTCCCCTGCGCCTGGGCTCAGGACAGGGGATACAGATCCCTCTACCAGTCACTATAAGGGCACCGCGGTACTTGAAAATCTTTGTCCGGAGTGCCGAACATACCAGGAGTCTATATATATATATATATATATATATAATATACCTGACACCGATTACCATACTGAAAATCTATGACTATTTCTAACTATCTCTAAGTAATAAGCAAATAAATAAAATGTATAAATATCCGATCTGGTGGACAAACTATAAGTCGTCATGGTAACAAACCAAGAGACTTAATATGGATGTCCGTCTGACAGGAAAAAGGGAAGGAAACCCCTATGGAACGCAAGGCGGAACGCATGAACTTCCGCCGGGCTGCCTATGGCACTGTACCAGAAACCCGCAATAGCCGAGACTTCCGGATAAACAGTGCCAGGGAACAACAGCCGGAGAGAAAGATCGCGCACAGTGCTGGACGATCGGTATATACTCCGTGAGCCAGCGCTGATGTCTCAAATTAAAGGTAACATCCTACAGGGGATACATTATAGTAAATAAATAAAACAGCCATATATGATGTGGTCATGTGATATAAACAAAGAGGTCACGTGACCGGGATGGAAAATTTGTTCTGTGAATTAAGAATAATTAGATATATGTCTGCCTTCTATTTTCTGAATTTTATTTGATATAAGTGTTTACATTAATAGAATGTGATTTTTAAATGCATGAAAAATGAAATAAATTTGAATGTACTATATTTATGGAAAAACAGTAACAGCTGGTGCTATCAGGCGCCATATTGGCACCTAGGTATAAATACTGCAAATCTGCAAATGAAAGGCCACCTTTGAAAAAGCTGGGAGTCCCCCAGCGAAACGCATTAGCTACAGCACCCCCACTTCATCCTCCATTGTGGACTGCGGAGTACAAATCCGGTAACCCAATTTTGTACCCGATTTGTAAAATCAGACCAGATCACCAACTGGGGGACATCCAAAGGAGATCAGCAGACTAGCATCTCACGTGGACCACCCCAAGTGAAACTTGGATCAGTGGGTACCATCCCAGATATGTGAGTGACATTGACTGTTCCTCCCTCTCTCCCCCCCTTATTAACATTGTCCGTGGAGTCAATACCGACAGAATCCATATATTAATAGGATCAGTGGGGTGCACCATTCAGAAAAACGTGCCCACAAACAAAGTGGAGATTCAATATTTGCCATCCATTCACAATTTGCTTGCCATGTAATGGTATTTTATCACCATTTTTATTAATGTATGAAATTGTGTACACATTAACCGTGTTTATGATATCAATTTTATCTGATTATATGTACAAATAAATTGCTTACAATTTTGATTGGTATAAATTTCTTCCTCAAAAAGCACAAGACCAACGGACCACAAACACACACACATATATACACATACATGCAAGTATATACATACTGTCTACCATTCTCTCATAAGAAGTCAGGACTCCCGCACATTCCCAAAATGGGCATGGCCTTGGGGAACACCTACCTCTTCCCTAAATATGGGGGCATCGCCAGCGCTTTGAGCTATGCCACCTGTCTCTCTGCAGTGATAAGATGTTTGTATGCACACAACGTCTAATAACTGCTGCTCTGCTAATACACAGCGGAGTCACAAAAATCATTACTGTCCTGTGAAAATCAGGAAAGTTGGGAGGTATGTATATCTAATGATGGGACTTCAGCAGTAACATGCAGATAATCAGTCTCTCAATTAAAGTGTGTCTGGAGTTCAAGCACAAAGCTACACCAAATACAGGCACATCAGATGGGATACTATCCAAGAACATAACAGAACTGTTAGTAATTACAGAGATAAATCCCAAGAATGACACAAGAACTAAATGACCAGCAATGTACAGTCTCAAAGAGAGAAGTTACGTATCTGCATCACAGATGCCATTAATCAGGCAGATTAACTCCTTGCAGGCTACTAGTCCAGAACAGAAAGAACTGATTCCAGGCAACAGCCTCTACTGGTGCACTCCAGTAGTACACAGGTCAAACAGTATGGCTTAGGCCAGTGGTTCCCAAACTGTGTGCCGTGGCACCTTGGGGGACTTGCAGGGGTGCCCTGGGTTGGTGGTCCAGGACCAATTCAAGTTTTTTATAATAGTGAAATTGTGGACAAACATAAGGGAATTCTGTTCATTACCACATAACTTATCCTAAAGATGAAATATAAACAATTAATTTAACTTAATATTTGTTTCTGACTTTCTAAATAAGATACCTTTAGCCTAAGGGTGCCGCGAAAACATTTCTGATGCTTTGGGGTGCCGTGATTCAAAAACTTTGGGAACCCATTGCTTAGGCAAATAGTATGTCTGAAGGTGTCAGTGTAACAGATAAACAGCAGGACAATTTGCACAAACAATACTGCGCAAGCATCAGTCATCCTGTAAGCATTATGAGGGAGCAGAGTTCCTGGCATCATTTGTAAATTAGCTACCATAGCATGACTAAAAAAGTGGCCACGGGTGCGTCCAACTCAGAATCAGGTCCAATGTAATATTTATAAGTGCACACTGTTTCTCTTGCAGAATTTTTGTTTGAAAGTCTCTCAAACACAAATGAATTCCTCATCTGGTCAATATACTGCTGTCTGCTACTTATGACAGAGGAAAGGATTTTTTTCTCAAAATGTCACACAGCATATGGTATGTGGAGAACTATTTTTTTCTTTTCAATAATGTACAGTATTAGCTTTTAATTTTGTATGCACAAACATGTAATGCAATAACATACTTCACGCACACAAATTTCTCCTCCCATAATTCATTTAAGCAGTCAATAAGTTTAAATTAAGCAAATTTAGGAGAAATATGTAATGAAGCATCATTTACAACACAGTTAATTCCAAAGAATGGCTTATATATATCCTAGGAAGAATATGACATATTTGGCCCTGAGGAAGCTAAAATCTGCGAAGCGCGTGCCGGCTAGCGGTGCGCGGGCAGATGTTTGTAACTGTTTATTATTTTTCTTACTTATGCATTTTGATTATCTGTTGAACCGTGCTATGCCGCAATAGCCCTTCTAAGGACTAGCACAGTGAATAAATACCCAGCAGGCACTGTACTCCATCGTACTGACTCCTATACCAGGCAGACTGTAGCCGATAGGCGTTTTAGTTATTACCTGGTTCAGTGCCTCCATACTGGACTTATATCATTTGAAATAGTGACTCAGATAGTGACTCTCCCTAGGGAGTTGGAGTGATTCTCACCCATACACTGTGAGATTGTAAGGTTTATGCCGACTCACTTCTGACTTTCACTAATTAATCTAGGATAACGTGCCACACTTTAACTGACACAAGTGTATTTGCGGCAATCAGAACATCTACTACCAAAGGCATATTGCCTGTTTATATTGTTCACACTTGGTCTGTACAGTGATAACAGATCAAGAGCACACTGTTTTCAACAAAATCAGTACATATACTACAGCATATGACAGACATCTGCCCGCCACCTTAGTTTTTAACAATGTGTCACCCCACCCTTGTCTATTATATGTATGTATTTATTTTATCTCGCAGTTCTTAAAAGAAAATAATAAAAGTTATGTTTTACTCTGCTTTGGTGCACCGACATAGGACATCTCTCCCTCTTTTTTCTTGTTCTTGCTAATTTTCATGTCCGAGGTAGCACACCCCCACTATTGCTATAAGTAATTCAGTGCAATAATAAATCCAGGGCGGTCCACCCAACATACCCTTGTGTCTTGTGCGACCTATCACATCCCTCTGTACCCCAACATTTCACAACCAATAATGATGTGAAAGCCGCTGTTATAGAGCGTTTCAATAGGACTTTAAAAATGCGAATGTGGCGTTATTTCACCAAAAAGAATACCTACAGATATATAGATGTTTTACAAGATTTCATATCCAGTTATAATAGCACTTATCATAGAACGATTAAGTGCGCTCCAAGTTCCGTGAATGACTCTAACGTGCTGAGAGTCTTCAAGGCGACGTACGGTGATTACTTTAGAAGTAAGAAAACACCCGTTTGTTTAGCAATCGGTGATCACGTCCGTATTTCCAAATATAAGGACATATTTCAGAAAGGTTACGAACAGAATTTTGCTGGAGGAAATATTTGTAATACGCAGCATAAACACTAAATGGGTTAAGCCGCTTTACAAGCTGGAGGACCTATACGGTGAGACTATAACCGGCAGTTTTTACCCAGGGGAGTTACAAAGCATATCAAAAAATTATAATAGGGTTTACAAAGTGGAAAAGATTTTTAAAAATAAGACGATCAGAGGCCGGAAATATGCGCTAGTTAAGTGGCACGGATACCCCTCAAAATTTAACAGTTGGGTCGCAGCATAAGCGCTAAAATATATAGAAACAAAGGGAAAGATGGATGACAAACCATTCTACATAATGTTGCAGAGTAATGCATCAGCCGATACATTTCCACAAAACAAGATTTCAGCATATACGACAAAACTGGCGAAGCCGATAGACTTAAACGGCGAATGGGAAGTAGCTCTTACAGAAATACAATACCCCCACACCTGGAATACAATCGATGTACACGAATGCGTGTTGAAAATAACAAGGTGGGAAGGATCGAGTGGGTCAGCCACGAGGGTATGCATTAAACCAGGGTTTTATGACACTATGGAAGCGATAATCAATGCTGAAATTAGCCGACATAAACTGGATGGCAGTTTTTAATTGTACAGCCACCCTGATGGGTGATTACAATGTTAAATGCACCCCCATTGTTAATGCCACCCCCACTATCAATGCCAACCCAAAGCATAGCGAGCGCAGTGGTATGCAGCGAGACACCGAGCCCGAAGCGTGGCAAGCGCACGCGGAATACATGTGAAGTAAGCCACTGTGCTCGCCACGCTTCGGGCTCGGTGGATCGCTGCACTCGCCACACTAAATAAATTCAACTCAGCGCAGTGGCTTACTTCACATGTATTCCGCGTCCCCTTGCGGGGCTCGCTGCGCTTGCCATGCTTCGGGCTCGGTGGCTCGCTGCATACCGCCGCTCCTCGTGAGCTTGCTGCGCTCGCCATGCTTCGGGTTGGCGTTGATAGTGGGGGTGGCGTTAACAATGGGGGTGCATTTAACATAGTAATCTCCCACCAGGGTGGCTGTACAATTAAAAATCGGGTCTGGGGGTCATTTAACATAGTAATCACCCATCAGGGTGGCTGTACAATTAAAAATCGGGTCTGATCGCATCGCATCGTATGCCATTGTAATGGCATACGATGCGACGCGATATTAAAATTGTACAGTAAAGCTCTTAAAACCCTAAAATCGGGTCCCATCGCATACCTTAAGTAATGGTATGCGATGCATACGACGGACGCCGTGCTAGGAAACAAGTACCTATTTTTGTTTATTTAAAAAAAGAATACATAGATGTATTTACATTTACAGGGGTTGGGGGGCATTTTTTAATGATTTTTACCTATGGAAACATGGTAACTTGCTATAAACGGTCCAGTTTGATTCTCTTCTCTGTTTTACTAGAGCTGATCGAAGGACTTTGCTACACCTCTCAGTCTATAGTAGAAATGTGTGGACTAAAAAATAACCTTACCATGGCATTGCCAATAAACATACCATTGTCTACAATATGTCCTGAAAAAAACACAAAATACTATGCTATCCCAATTCATTCACACAGCACTATAGTTCCACTTCAGTTAAAAAACAGTCATTGTTAAGGATAGCCACACTACTTGTTTCCCTGGGAGCTCCCACTATTTTTCACCAATGTGTCCTAAAGCCCAGAATATAATTTTTTTTCCTGTGACAAGCATAGCCATTATTTTTAGAATTATGTCACAGGCACACAGGGCTAAAATTAATGTATATAAATATTCTGATTTCATTTAATGTGCACTTTCCTTTTGTTTCAAAGGCATAGAGGCTGTGATAAGAAGTTTAAAAGACATATTGCAGAGGAATAATATGGAACTGCACAAACAGGGTCTTTTATTACTTACAGAAATTCTAAAAAGGTAATAATTTTACCTTGAAGTTAATTCCCTTTCTTGCCTTACCTTCTTTTTTAGTCCACCAGGCCTTTTTTTTATACTGCATTAGCTCAGAACAGATTCAGGTTAATTTGCAAAGTACATTTGGGAGGTTAATCTGGTTGGTGGGCTCCCATGCGAATTCGCACGTGAGCGCAATGTTTTTGTTCTGTGCATATGCATTCGTGGCCATAGCGAACAGAGGCCCTTATTCTAGTTCACTCTGACAAATTCCTTCTTAGATGGACAAAACCATGTGCACTGCAGGTGGGGCAGATGTAACTTGTGCAGAGAGAATTAGATTTGGGTGGGGTTTTACTTCAAAGTGAGATCTATATTGCAGTGTAAAATAATTCAGCCAGTATTTTCCTTGCACAGAAACAAAATAACTCACCCAAAACTATTACTCTCTGCACAAGTAACATCTGCCCCACCCGCAGTGCACTTGGGCCCTTATTCTGATCGGTGCGGCCGGATCCGATTATGCGGCCAGGACCGTGCGAGCGAAACCCCGCCTTCCATATGGATCGCCAACTCTGTCCGTACGCGGTAAGAAGCTGGCCGAACGGACCGCACATGTGTTTTTCACGGAATACGCCTCCTCCATCTAAGGGAACCTCCCCCATCATTCGATGGTCGCAGACCATCGAATGCAGGACCGAGTGCTCCACCAGCTCCCGCAACCTCAGACCACACGGACATTTTTCAGTGCAAAAGCAGGGATCTGGGCGGGCAGCAGACATCCGGCGATGTCATATGTCCGCCCCCTACACGTGCGTCACGGCCGCATTACCATACGTACGCCCAGCGTTTGCATGGGAACGCCCATGAAACGCGGGGCGTATGCATATGGTAATGAGCCCAAATAGCCCTTCACGCCCCTCTCCACCCCCTGTTCGGAGTGTTCACATATCATGCAGGATTTGGCCGTACGCCCCGCTCGCACATGCGCAGAGACGCCTCTGCACATGCGCAGACACAAAACATCGGCGGGACGAACGCACGCGGATATATCCGCACCGACCAGAATAAGGGCCTTGGTTTTGTCCATCTAAGAAGGATTTTGTCAGAAAGAGTGAACCAAAATAACCCCCACAGTGTTTTCTGGGCATTTGCACACAACAGTGCTGTTGCAGTGGGTCGAGGGTTGCGCCCATGGGAACGACCAGCATTTCATGGGCGTTCCCATGAAAACACTGGGTGTTCCCATGGTAGTGCCCCAATAATGCGGGTGCCGGGACAGGAAGCTGACATTACAGGACACGCAAAACTGAGACACCTTGGTTTTGTGTGTACGCACCACTACATTTAATGGTCAGCGAGTGCATGTATCAGGTATATCAAAAGCAACAATCAGGTATATAAAAAATATAAAAGCACTTTCTCATGTGAGGCATAAAATCACGTACCCAGTCTGGCGGTTAACACAACCGCCAGACTGGAGTGGTTACACTCTCGTGCAAGATCGACGCTAGGCCTAGCGTCAATCTTGGACGAGAGTGTAACCACTCCATCACGGACTGCGGTGTGCAGTTACCGACATTTATGCTGTTATCGCTGCGGTTGTGTTAACCGCCAGACTGGGTACATGATTTTATGCCTCATATGAGAACATATATATATATATATATATATATACATACACACACACACACATGGCTGGTGCTCTTGTATGACGTCACTGGCGTGTGTCATAATTTTTCTACCGTCACCATGGATACCTAAATACAATGCAATACAGCTGGCTAAATAACTGCTATAAAATGAGGTATAGGCGCAAATCAATGTGCGCCGGGAGAGCCGGATCATCTCCATTACGTATATATATACACACATATATATATATATATATATATATATATATATAAAATAAATATATATATATATATATTATAAATAAATAGGGAAGCCTTGTCATTGGTGGCAGTGGTTATATATATAATATATATATATATAAATAAATAGGGAAGGCTTGTTATTGGTGGCAGTGGTTTTATATATATATATATATATATAAAATATAAATAAGTAGGGAAGGTTTGTCATTGGTGGCAGTGGTTATATATATAATAATAAATAGGGGTGCCTTATCATTGGTGGCAGTGGAGCTGCGGCAGCAGGGGGACGTGTGAGCGGACATGCGGCTTGAAGTACTTCGCCGCTAGAGGAGGACAGGTGACAGGGGGGCCGGGAGTTGCTGCGGGTAGGCAGCAGATTTGCGGAGTGGGTGAGTGGGGGAGGCAGTAGGCGACGGGTCTTTACTGTGTCTTCGTGCGGCGAGCAGGGGGGCGGCGTCCGGCGTGTCAAGGGGGGCGGCGTTGTGGGACATCAGGGCGGCGTCCAGCGTCGCTCAGAAGGCTCTGCTCACATCCAAGGCCACAAATGAGCAGGAGCTTCTGAGCAACTGCTCTAGATTGACAGGCAGGTCCATTCTGAATCTTGTGCAGATTCAGAACGGCGGGGGTGCACATGTAAATCGCTGTGTGGGCTATACTCACAGCGATTTACATGCATTTTTAGGCATTTTCTGAGTGATTTAGTAAAATCGCTCAGAAAATGCCTGAAAATTGTGCTGTGTGTGGGGCCCATTAGATTTGGGTGAGTTATTTTGTTTCTGTGCAGGGTAAATACTGGCTGCTTTATTTTTACACTGCAATTTAGATATCAGTTTGAAGCGTACACCCCACCCAAATCTAACTTTCTCTGCACATGTTACATCAGCCCCACCTGCACATGGTTTTGTCCATTAGCAAAAAAAAGTGCTTTGCAAATGAACCTGAATCACCCCCAGTATGTGCTTCAATGTGTGTCCATCATGTTTCTTTTATGCCTACTTTCTTTGTTTCCAATTTAGTTTGCATGTGCACATTCATTTCTAAGTAATTATCTATGGTTCCCTTTATTTCCTTTTTCTTATCTATTTTGTGTACTCTTTTTATCTCCAGTTGTTTAATCCCCAGTATATATGGTTGCCTACCTTTGCATGCCTTCATTGCAGGATCAAGAAGTTGTGCATCTGCAGCTCTTTGTAGGCTGGGGAGCATTCTATTTTAACAGGGTTCACAGGGGTTTACAATGGGACAGTTAATGGTACTTCTCAGTATATTTGAATATATTCTCCAATGCCATACACAGAAGTTTACAATGGTCGGGATGGAAACAGCATACCTCCCAACTGTCCCGCTTATCGCGGGAACGTCCCGATATTTTGGGACATTCCCGCGTTCCCTCCCGCCGCAGGCAGTGTCCCGTGGCGTGCGGGGGGGGCAGTTGGGTGTCCCCCCTGTGGTCCGTGAATAGACGCTGTGCGCGTGCACACAGCGTCTATTCGTGCAGGCAGAGGGGCTAGGGGCTACTGTGTACAGCACGGCTTTTGTCCGTGCGGTGTTTCGCCGCCCCGGCATTAAAACAGCCCTAAGGGCAGTGATTTGGAAAATGCAGGCATGGCATGGTAGTTTTTTGTGCGTGTATATTCTGTTGTCTGCATGATCGTACAGTATGTGCAAATACTTGGCATTACTCTTTTGTTGTGGTCAGTCTGCATAACCATAGATCAACCCTTAGCTTCAATGTTCTAAGCTTTCTATTCTTGAATAATAAGAAACAATAGCCCCATATAATTTTGTCTTTGTGGTACTCAAGTGTGGTACATCAAGTTAGAGGTGTTAAAATATATCTGTTAATCGTTGATTTTTACTTCCATGTCCTCAAGACTTAGCCTTAATATCATATGACTATTCAGTGGTTTACCATTTTTTGTGATTTTCTTAATTTTTTTTTTATAGGCAACCAAATGAAATCAAGCTGTTTACTAATCCTGGCATTTTTAAAGCTGCTGTAGATGTACTGAAGGAGGCTGTGAATAGCCCTGTTCTGGAAGTTGCAATTGAAGCCACTAGAGCAATATCTGCCTTTATAAGGTTAGTTAAGGGAGATGTTAATTTGTAGGAAACCTTTCCAGAAAATCTTAGTCTAAAACATAAGATTATTTTCTTCAAACATCCATCTCCTTCTAATTATACATATATAAAAATATAAAACAACCTTATACAGTATAAGTAAAAATTAAGACTATATAAGAAATAAAATGATTGGATAGGATATATATAATATAATTAATGTGTGGGGAATGATGGAATTTGTTTTTATACTTTCTTTTTTTTAAGTAAACAATTTTTTAGTTCTATTGGAACAAAAATAGCATACATCAGTATAAAGTCATATAAGTAACCAAAGTACAGCATTATAGTTGGAGAAACAATTATACATTTGTCATACAGTAAAGAGTAAACCGTGTCAACGGTGCCATAGGGGCTTAATGATATTTAATTTCAGTTTCCATCAAACATACATGTTTTTCCTAAAAATGCTTAGATAGGTTATATTTATACAAAGCCTTTTTATGTTCCTACTATGTTTGCTTCCTCTTTCATGTAGCGTCCGTGAGGTTCTTCCAATACATTGAACTTGTCACTTACATTGGATCAGATATGTACAGTTCCTGCTGTTACACATTATGAAGTCTTGAATCTTAAAAGTTTGTACATTTAAAGTTGTTGTAAATTCTAGAACTTTTTTTGGGGTCCCTTTATGAATTCTACACATGATGAATTCTCCACGTGTACAGTTTTTATGCGCCCAAATCTTTTTCCTGCCAATGCACTTTTAACAAGGTTATTTCTCATATTCTTCACTTTTCTATATATAATGGAAGGCATTACTGGTATAATTACTTTCAGAATGGGAGCCTTTATTAAGATTCCTTTCTGCATATATATAGATCCATTCGCAAAAAAAAAGGAACATCGAAGATTACTTACATCTGCACCAGTCAAAGGCTTCCACAATTCTGCTAAAGCAACGGGCTGGAAATCATCATCACTGACATCAATGCTTTGGCACGCACTCACCCACAAATCTCCATGTTTCTTTTCTTAAACGCTGACTTTCTGTTAGTCAAAATGCGACTACATTAAAGCAGAATGCGAACGCAGAATTATTCACAACTAGCAGGTGCATATGTGGAATGCAAACACTGTCCTTGCACAGTCCTTCAATAATAGGCCAGATTGTGTTTTCTTATCTTAGCGACCAATGCTGAATTAAGCCCAAACATAGGTTTAATGAGAGTAGTATTGTCAGCTGTGCAAAGAATTTTGGCAAACAGCCAATTGGAATCAATGACGTTATGCTTCTCTGTGTTATAATCATGCTGTACACTTGCCTCTACCCTGTAGCTAGAGCAAATTATACAAATTTTGTGTGTATTTCTTTAAAACTGGTGGTTTGCATTGTCTAGCCAGATCTGTGTAAAAATGTCCTTACTCTAAATTTTCTACAACAGAACACCCCAGTTCCACACCCGTTCCACTCCTATGGTCCTCGGAATGGATGCATCCAAATTGTGTTAGTAATGCAGAAGAGTTCATTCACATTATAAGCAAACACGCAACGCACTACACAAACTGTTGTAGCACTTCTTCAGTCACTAAATGTGCTGTTTTAGTAAAATTAGATTATACATTGTTGGTAAATTAGAATAACTATTTTATATTTTAATGTTCATTCATAGGAAGGATCACCTCTGCATTCCAGTGCAGTATAATGAGTTAGAGAAGTTACTCACTAAGATATTTGAATGCTGTGCAGATTTTCCGTGTACATCAGTGATCAGGAAACCATCTGTAAGTAATAATATAGATCAGGGGCTATTGATTATAATGTGTGTGTAGCCTGGGTCCAAAGACTGGAGCGCTTGAGTCTTTGGACCCAGGCTACACACACTTCTACACTCCTCATACACTTTTGTACAGTGTTTAAGGTCACAGACCACCAGCTTATCAGAAGCTTAGTAGAAGCCATCAGTGGATATTTCTGTCTATATATTGGAGATCCTGACCACAGACGGCACTTTATTTTTTTGTGCTGCATTGCAATACAGAAACACAGATTATCTAGTTAATCCAAATCATTTTTTTTGCCCCTGATGAGGTCATGATTTGACAAAACGCATTGGGCCCTTGATATGGACTGATCATACCATTGTCGCTGATCCACTAAAACAATTGTTATATTGTAATAGTATACATATGTGAAGTGTATGTGTTCTTATTTGCCCTAAAAGGCAACTTTTATGTCATTGTTTTAGACGTTATTATTAAATTTCCTTTGAATACAGTGGTTCAACAATTCCTTAGCGCCCTATGAAACCCCCCTTCTTTCCTTTTATTTATATATATATATATATATATATATATAGTCCAGGGTATTTCCAAAACTGTTCAAGTTAATGGAATGTCGGGCACTCGCCTCATAAAGAATCCAACACAATGTGTATAAAAGTCCAAAGTATAGGAGTTTTATTTTCAATTGGTCAAGTCGATTTTTACTGTCATGCAGATAGGTTATGCCCCGACGTTTCGGTCCTATGCGGACCTTTCTCAAGGAGCTTTCTCAAATAAAGTTCAGTGAAATCAACGGAGTAGGGAAGAAAGAGCCCACTGGTGCCTGGTGTAATTTACGGAGTGCCAGGCTCATAAATGGTATAATACATACAGTATTAGGAAGCCAGCAACACCCGATTTTCATGCAAAAATATCAAAAAAGTTTTAATGGCATATTAAAAGTGCAATGTGACAGACAAAACCGAATCAATGCAGGTATGAGATGGAATACTTAGCAGAATAGAGAGTCAAAAATTAACCATCGCAGCATTCCTGAACGTAGTCATACCGACAGCTGTTTCGGTGCAAAGTGATGCACCTTCTTCCTGGGAATAGACCACTGACCACCAAGGAGCTCTATATATACCTGCACAAACAGACAATCACACGAATCTCACTCACCTGTCCACACCATATTTCCCGCCGATGACGTCATCCTAACTGCGTCCGTTGCCGGAGTTGTCACAGCAACAGAACTTCCTAAGCCGGCGCTTGCTACAGTGGGGCGGAAGTGTGTCACTGTCACGGTAGTCTCTGCAACGTCAGAAAACATCCGGCTTCTGCGGTGAGAAACACATACAATATGCGCAACCTGGCCACCACTGATGTCATCACACGGGGACTTGTTTATTGCTGGTTGCCTAGGCAATCGGAGTTATGGTCTGGACGCCTCTTAATCAGCGTGGAGTGGGCAGAACGGGGAGTAGCCATGGCAGCCAGAATCGCCAATTGTACAAGACAAAGGAGGCTGTAAAATATAGAAAAAACGCCAGTACTGTAATGTAAATACAGGCTCAGGCATCATGTGAAAAACAGGTTATGTGCAGGATCCATAGAGCTACTTGGAAAGAGGTCAAAACTAAAGAAAAAAAGAGAGTGTAGAGAGCATATAGTAAGAAGATGGTGAACTCATAAATATGAAAGGAAAAGGCTGTAACCAATACTTAATGATATAGTGAATTAATGAATAAAAGGAAAATTATGTTATAAAAAATGGAGTATAGAGTATAGAACAGGTCGGGAAAGGCACAATAGAATAAATGAAAACCTGAAAATTGCCAATTCCTTTGCACAGGAACCACATTCACCAATCCGGTGGATGGTGTCTCATATACTATACGACATCACCTTAATTGTGACAGCCGATATGTTATATATATTATCCTGTGTTCGGACTTTTTTTCTTTATCTTTGCAGCAACATCTATTTTGCCATTAATAAGCACATACAATAGAATGCTTCTGTACCCCTCCAAACATACAACAGCAAACTGCTGCACCCCCACACATACAACTGAAGGGTGCTGCCTCCACTACTCAGAGAGAGAGAGAGCAGCCGGGAAACAGGAAGGTTGCAGACTCAGCCCCAGTTTAGAGGCGGATCTCCTAATTCTGGTGCTGCACCCCTGCCACCATGTGTGTAGGTTGGGCGGCTGGATATATCCCGGGTGGGGGGGGGGGTGTGGTGGCTGGCTTTGTAGTGGTGGGCTGCAGATGGCAGTGTGTGTGGAGGGGGGGGCAAAGCAGTGAAAAAAAAGGTGCAATAATTAAGCCCACCTCAGAATAAGGTGACCAAACAAACAAAAAAAAACCCATATGAATAGAGCACAAGAAAATTAGTGAAAATGATGTAAAAGCTGACATCTATAAAAGAAAAAATAACAGACGCCAAAATTATAACATTTGAAATCCCCCCTATTGTATTGCTTAAATTGCACCTCGCACACATCTCACTGTGTGTGGGCACAATGGGTCTCCAACTTGCACTCGTTTCTCATTCAAAATTGTACCACACCACTGAAGGTTTAAAAAAATTGTTGGTTGTCAAGGCTTCTTTATTACTTGTGGCTAATAATGCTTTTTTACAACAGGCAAACATTCCTTCCCTATCAACAATAATTAACAATTTCTACTACAGTTTTTTCAAATGTATTCTGCAGTTAAATACTTAATTTGTTTGTTATTATTTTTAAAAAAGGAATAATAATTGTATTTAATTTCTAGAAACACCAAATTAATAGAGATGAGATCCGAAGTATGTCTCGACAGGGTCATCTTCTTACTAATGCACTGGAGATCTTCCATAAAACCTGCAGGTAAGGAGCCCATTTTGGGGATTCTATAAAATTTGGGCAGAGTCAAAGACTTATGGACATGAGAAGCCACTGAAACCCGCAAAGAAAAATAGTTCCTTGTTATTCATGTACAGGTTGAGTATCCCTTATCCAAAATGTTAGGGACCAGAATAATTTTGGATAACGGATTATTCCATATTTTGAAGTATTTTTATATTTGAATGAGGTATCTCGAGGTATCTTGCATGTATGTTGTATAAACACATCAAACACATGAAATACACACAAATATATTTAATTTGTGCATGAAACAAGGTTTCAAAACATGAAACAAAGTCTGTGTACTAGATCAAGCACTGAGTTTGAATGCCAAGCAATCATGTCCTTGCAAACATTTAGTGCCAGTTACATGTTATTTCCCTAGTAGTGCCAGTTACAGATGTACCCAGTAGGTTTTTAACAATATATAAAAGTACATTTTGGAGACTATGGTTTTCGGAATAATTTTGATAACAAATATTGTGATAAGGGATACTCAACCTGTATTAGATCAAAGATATGTTATTACTGTACATGTAATATGGTGGTTTATTCATTTATTCAGTATATTTACAGTGCAACCAGAAAGTATTCACAGCGCTTCACATTTTGTTATGTTACAGCCTTATTCCAAAATGGAATGAATTAATTTTTCCCTCAATATTCTACACACAATACCCTATAATAACAATGTGAAAAAAGTTTGAGAGATCTTTGCAAATTTATGAAAAATAAAAAAACAAGAAATCACATGTACATAAGTATTCACAGCCTATGTTCCGTAATTTGTTGATGTATTGGTGTGCATACATCAAAATTACCTTTAACTTGTATCACATAACGTGAGATCAGGGTCGGGTAAATAGTTAAAACTCAAAGGAAAATTAAATACACTGCGCTAATTTAATTATGAGCACAATATGCTGAATATAGAAATATATTAATTTATTTAGTAAATAACAATTGATTAGGTGGACACCATAATTACATAAAATAGTCACATATAATAAAACATATGAACAGAAATAAATATAATACTGTACATATAAATAAAAAATAAGGATGAATAAATAGTGTCTCTAATAACTTGTATATAATGATAATATAGAGCTATTTCAAATTCTTTGAACACGCTATTATCATTAGCTTGTATAAAATATAACATTTCCAGAAATGTAGCTATTTGTGAAGCGATATACATGATCCCCCTTCTGTAAGAAGCAAAGTTCAGCCGCTTGTAAACTGCACGTGGTGCCGGGACACTGCACCCACAAAGGGGAGTCCTGCATTATTTGACGAGCCGCCTGCCAGGAGACTTACTGGAGATGGCAGGGGGTGTCGGTCGCGTCTCATCTTGCAGGTATCTCTGTAGTGCGGTTTAGGTTTGGGCGGTGGAGGTGACGGTGGTTGGCGCCTCGTTGGTGATGACACAAACTGCTCCAGGAACGTACTTAGGGATAGGTGAATGGATTACAGCTGGTAACGGATCACAGAATAAATTAGTGGATACTGGGTGATGTCCTCTAACGCTCATTTTTGCTCATTAGCAGAGCTTTTTCGAAGAGAGTTTTGTTCATATATTTTATTAGATGTGACTATTTTGTCTAATTAAGGTGGCCACCTAATCAATTGTTATTTACTAAATATATTTCTATATTTATAACATAATAATCTTCATTTGTTGTATATATGTGGTGTGGCATTCAGCATTCCCCCATATGAAAGTAATATGGAGGATCCTGACCACATTTTGGAAACAGTAGCAGAATTCCTGGTGTGTAATCAGCAGCACCAGGGATTTCCTGATATAAGGGTTTCCAGGGCAGAGTCACCTTGCTCTTGATGGTGGAATAACTACCCTTTTATCTTAGGAACCATTGGAGTCCTTCAAGTGTCTGCTATGCTGATATTGCCTGTATGCTACTGCCTGTAATACCAATTGCGGATGGATTTAACCTGCTATGCTGTGACCTGCTGTTAAATAAAAACAACAAAGTCTTCATCTGAGTCCCTATGTTTGTGATCATTGTCACAATGGATTCTGCATATGGTGCTCATAATTAAATTAGCACAGTGTTTTTTGTTTTATTGTCAAGTGCGGGACCTTATATAGACGGGTGTCTGTCTTCAAGTTATGTCCAATCAACTGAATTTACCACAGCTGGAATCCAATTAAGCTGTATCAACATCTCAAGGATGATCAGTGGAAACAGGATGCAACTGAGCTCAATTTTGAGCTTCATGGCAAAGGCAGTGAATACTTACCGTACAGATGGGGCCGGGCTTATCCTTTGCCAGATCCCCCTTTCTGGCGTGCGCCGACGATAGGGACTGGGACGCGCTTGCGACTCATGCGCACGAGCATCCCAGTATCATGGCTTCTGGGCAGTGTCTCCCTGCCCGTCTCCACTTCAGGGAGATGCTGCCCAGTTCGGGGGGGGGTCAGGGCGGCGAAGGAGACCGGCGGGGGAGGCGGCGGGGACCCATAGCAAGCTCCGTTGCCACGGGGCACGCGAGCCTCTCATGCGCATGCGCCCCTGGCAGGAGCCAGCAGCTAGCGGGGGCTGCCGATAGAATAGCCAGCCCCTGCAAGGATGGCAGCGGCTCCATCTGTATGTGCATGTGATTTCTTAGTTATCTTATTTTTAATAAATTAGCAAAGATTTCCCAAAAACTTTTTACACGTTGTCATAATGGGGTATTGTGTGTAGAATTGTGAGGGGAAAAAATTATTAATTACATTTTGGAATAAGGCTGTAACATAACAAAATGTGGAAAATGCTAAACGCTATGAATACTTTCCAGATGCACGTTATCTATGTGAGTAAGCCATTTGGCTTTAAGTAGCCTAATAGCTTCTAGGATAAAGCATTTACTCCATTGATATTGTTTCAAATTGCAATTATTTTTAACTCTTGCATCTGCTAACAAATTGCTAGAATGAAGATGGTTTTTTTTCTGCAATAATGGTTTTTTTCTTCGTTAACATTAAAGTTGACCCCCCCCCCTCCCCTTCCCATTGAAAAGTACTACCTTGTGCATAAAATTATATTAAACTCTTTGTATTGACTATAATTTGTCTCGGAGCAAAACAGCTATCACTAAAATGTTGGGACACTCAGAGCCTTTTCCTATATGTTTTAATATATTTCTGCCATATAGTGTACAGTGTGGCTATATTGTTTTGGAACTGTAACTCTGCTTTTGCTTAAGGCTTTTGCACCACTGTTTGCCATCAAGAGTGTCCTTTTCAACACTGTGGTTTGACTATGACTTCCAAGGAGGCAACCATTAATTTTGCTCTATTATTGTTTATTTTTTATTGCTCAATACAAATGGCACAATTGAATCTCCCAGGACCAGCTCGTACTCCAAATCCATTTGTTGTTCACAGTTTTCTTAAGTACTCTGAAATTGGATTTTTTCCTGTGAACATCATTAGGTTATTTCTATACCATTTTAAAATTACAATTTCCCATCTAATGAGTTGTTTATCACATAATGATATTTCAAGTCAACATTCGACCATAAATTCAACATTATATAGATGTCAACATTTTACCTGTTGAAATTCTGAATGAGTACTCCCCCCACACATGCCTCACCCAGTTGCCACACAGAACTCACCCTCCTGCCACACACACCACCACTAGATGCCAAAATAAAATACTTATATAACCATAAAGCAGCCACAGTCCACAGAGGAAGGAGAACGATGAGGCCGATGTATTATGCCTGGTACAGTGCTTAAGTGGTGATAAAGTGGAGGGTGATAACACACCAGCCAATCAGCTGTCTGGGGTGTTGTCACCTTCCACTTTATTACCACTGTATCACGTTTGTAAAGAGGTTTAGGTTTGTGGATTCCACACAAGGTTTTCCCACTGCTGATGAGGGAGGTCCAGTGGGACCTCGCCACCTAGGGGTGAGATTTAGCCTGCAACCAACTTATTGTGAGGTATAGTCCCAAGCAGAGGCCTAGCTAGGGTGGAGCTGACGGAGCTTCAGGCACCAACATGTCACCTGGCGCCGGAGCTCTGCCGCTGGCTCCCCCGCTGCGGCTGCCTGAGGTAGAGATACAGCCGCTGGCAGGCAGGGGGAGCACCTCTCAGGCTGATGTCGAAAGTGAAACTACAGCCTGAGAGGGGAGAGAGACCTAGGAGCACAACAGCAGCGCCGTGGACGGGCTTTCTAAAGTGAGTGGGGGCTGGGGCAGCCAGCACTGGTCTGGCACTGTATACCTGGGCATAATTATTGATCCATACACTGGCAGGTGTGGGGGAGTAAATTTCACTGAATGTCTGCTTAGGCTGTGCTTAAGGGGATCTGTGAATATGTGACACATGCCTGCTTATGGGGGTGTGGGGGGGTGTTGGGGGTCTGTGACTGTTACTGGTACTGTATGTCTGCATTAGAATCACAGACTCACTGTTACAAGTCAGATCCCCTTCCGGCTCAACCCCCCCATAAGCAGACATGTCACATATTCAGATCCCCCAACCCCCTCGCTATAGGCGGACATATCAGACAAATTCAGATTCTGGAAAAGTAGAGTATATTGGTTCTAAAAACGTTTTTTTTTTCACTGTACCTGTTCTAGATTTAAATATATTAAATATTAAATTTGGATGTACCATTTTCTTAAGAGGTGTGTGGTATAATGTTAGGCTGCGCCCCCTTTTTCACCATTCAACGGTCCCACCTACAACAATTTGGGGGGGGGGGGGGTGCGAAACATGCTCTTGCTCCGGGCACCGTGGAACCTAGCAACACCACTGGTCCCAAGAGAGGGAAAGAAGGTTTTTTTATATAAAGTTGGTGAGTCCAAAAGTAATACAACAGAAGAGAACAAGGAAAAGTGGACTCTTTTTTTGGGGCACAATTGTGATGTATGAAAAACATATAACAATTAATTAAAATGTAATTTTTATTGAAGAATTAATTAAAATAGGTGAGACATTAGAGCCTGTTTAAACAAGTCAAAGAATTATAAAAAAGTTGTGGAGTGAGTTTTTAATTATAGATGCACTGGAGTCTGAGGCAATATGTTAATTCTCAAATTGTCTGGTTACTTTTAGCAAAGAAGGGGGGGGGGGTTATGTTGAAATCCCCAAGTTTTCTATTTTAGTGTTTCCAAAAGAAACCGGGGTTGATTCCCCTTAACAAATGGTAGAGACTGCTTATGGGAACAGAGTATAGCTAATGGTTAAACTGTATTGGCATTCAGTAGTATCCACCAGCACACTATTCACACTCCAGTTTGTAACAATTGATACATTTCAAATTTCATTCTGTCCCTTCATCAGTAGAATACATTGTAGCTGAGTTTGTAAATACCAATGTTTCTATTATAGTCTGACCTATATGAGGATTCTGCTTTCTCTGAGTCTTATGCTGCTTTCCCACTGCAGAAACGGGTAAAGACCCGGTATTGTTAAATGGGACTTTAAAACGTGTCTGATCCTGAAACCCCTTTCCCACTGCATGTTGTAAACTGTATATTACTGGTTTATTACTGTTTTTGTACCATTCACATTAAACACGTTTTGAAAGGTACAAAAACGGTAATTTACCAGTAATATACCACCTGTCCCCTGGTACCTGTCCTGCCCCCTCCCCCTGCTACCTGGCAGCTGGTACCCCCGCTCCCTCCCCTCCCCTGGTACCTGCCAGCTGGTAAACCCCCCCCCCCTGCCCTGGTACCCTGCTGCCCACCCCCCCCCTCCCCTGGTACCTGGCAGCAATCCATCCGGGCAGCGGGGCAGTGCAGTAGGCAGCGGCATGCCAGGGCTCCTAGTCTACAGGTCCCCCACTGATGCATGAAAGCATCATGCAGGAGCATGATTCAGGAGGAGGCTGAAGCTGGTGCACAGACAGCGGGGGTACTGGGGATCCGGGCAGGTCTGTGCTCAGGAGGAGGAAGTGGGGGAAGCGGGTCCATTAGGAGATTGTCATTTCATCGGTGGGGGTCCCTGCCGCAAATGGGAAATAGCGGGCCCGAAACTTACATATGCACATATCTAATGAGCCGCTAATTAAATATGTGCATATTTAATGAACGGCTCCGCTATTTCCCATTCGACCCCCGCCGATGAAATGACAATCTCCTAATGAACCCGCTTCCTCCGCTTCCTCCTCCTGAGCACGGACCACGCTGCCCGGATCCAAAGTGCCCCCGCTGTCTGTGCACCAGCTGCAGTCTCCTCCTGCATCAAACTCCTGCATGATGCTTTCATGCATCAGTCTGGGACCTGCGGACTAGGAGCCCTGGAATGCCCTCTGCCTACCATGCTGCCCTGCTGCCGGATGGATCGCTGCCAGGCACCAGGGGAGGGGGAAGGGGGTGCGGGGGTACTAGGGGAGGGGGGGTACCATATGCAAGGTACCAGGGGAGGGAGGGGTGGTACCAGCTGCAAGGTACCAGGGGATGGGGGGATACCAGCTGCCGGGTACCAGGGGCGGGGGGCAGGACAGGTACCAGGGGAGGGGAAAGACTAGTGTGGGATCTAATTCTATCTGCACATGTTACATCTGCCCCACCTGCAGTGCACATGGTTTTGTCCATCTAAGAAGGAATTTGCCAGAAGGAGTAAACCAGAATAAGGCCCAATGATTGGCACTACTTCCAAAAGCTGGAGTGGTTGTCATATAGTACAATAAAAATACGTAAATTGCAGTTTATGTTGCTCAGTTAAATTGAAGTTTAAATTACATTATGGATATATTGTGATTGCAATAATTTTCCTTTAAGATTGGCTATAGATTGTGAAAGTGATTATACAGCTCATGAGAACGCATTCACTGCACCATCTTCTGAAAGTGCAGATACATTGGAGGCATTTTCTTGGCACCTGTTAAATACATGTGACAATTTTTGCATACCTACTGTTTTGGTAAGTGCAATTTCCTAATATATTATAAGTGTGCTCTTCATAAATACATCATAGTATAATATGAAAAATAAAAAGTTTAAATAAACAATTTAGCCAAAAATAAACATAAAACTAATGTAGATGGATCTTATTTGGGAGTCGAACCCAGTATGACTGGTTCCTTTTCTAGAACAGAGGTTACCTATATTTAGAAACGTACAGGGAAAGAAAAGATATAGGTCCACCGATGGACCTTGCTTTGGACCAGCTTCAAACACCTGCCCAGGAGGTAAACAAAAGCGTGGGACTGCACATCTCAAGGTGGACGGTAATTCAATTTATTTCCATTATTGTTGGATTTTCCACAAGGGCATATTAGGAATGGACAGCCACATTCTTTTATTCAATCCCCTTTACCAAGACTTATGTAGAATCTATGAACAGTAGGATAAATATCAATTGCTGGGGTGATCATCCATAGCCATAGGTTATTGGTTAACCATATGGTATATACACATTTTGAAATAAATCGGCATCACTCACCAGTCTGTATTACTCGGTCAACAGATAAAGATAAAGTTTGTGTGCCTATTACAATCTATGTAATTGTCCCTTCACAATACATGTGACACTGCCGAGTATAAGTTGTTATTTTGAGAATCTGACTAGTGTGATCATATGGAGAACCTGGTTACCTCTGAATTGTTGTTTAGAGCTGAACATGACCAACTAATATTGACCGATGAGGATGCAGATCGAGTGCTATATGATACAGTAGAATTCGGGTCATTGCCAGCAGAAAACCCGATTGATACCTACCATAAACTGCTACAATTAGAAAAGAAAGAAATAGACCTAATATTGCATGGTCAGTTTCTGTAGGATTATCACCGACAGAAACAGATACCTAGAGGCTTCCGCCTCAAAAATACACAGACGATTGGTAGAAATAACCCGTTTTTTTGTAGCAGGTGGTGTTCTGTCCTCAATAAATGCTCCATTGATCTACTACTATTAGTGATCGAGGAGGTGGGGACAGAACTTAAAAACATCAGGACAGAGATCCAGTCAATTAAACCCACTGCTATAAAATTCTTAGAAACCGATACATCGGAACCTTGGGTTGATAAAATCAAAACCCAACTCGATAAATATCGTAAAGATCTCATTTCTTTCAAGCGTACTAAACTTGAAAAAGTCAAAAAAGATTACCAGGAACACAGGGTCTATAGGTGGTTGGTCGGAGGCGATACGACCCAATACAGACCCAGATCCTATAGACCACAATATAGACAGTATAAGTACGATAGTGCAACGTCTGCATCCTCATCGGACTTTGAACAGGGTGACAATACCACTAATTGCCCACCACTACCCCGATTTACCCGCTCCCAACTAAATCCTCTCCCTTTAGGCGCCGGTGGCCCCACCCAAGGCGGGGCCGAAGCCAGAGGAAACAAACGTGGATCCAGGTCCAACAAGACACAATAATAAACCTGTCAAAAATACAACTTACGAAGGCAGAGACTAGTGTGTTGAGTAAGGGTTTAACATTTATACCCACGGTGCCCTTCGATCACTTTCAGTGGTCTGTAGACAAATATAAGATGAATCGCAAATTGCGATTAGCAGAAAAATTCAACACATCCACTGAGGTGACACCTGGCACCAAATTGAAACGTAAAAGTACTTACGACCATCAATCGTTCAACTCAAGTATTAAGACTTTTAATAGACTCCTAGAGCATGATGTCCCTGGCCCCACAGCTCGCCCCCCCTAAGTCAGGCCGAATTTAACATATGAAGAGAAAAATGCGCTGAAAGATCTACGCAATAATAATTTAATAACTATTAGACCTGCAGACAAGGGGGGAGCTGTGGTGGTCATGAACACCACTGCATATCACACGGAAGCAATGAGACAATTGAATGATTCCCAGACCTACAGGTTACTTGATGATGACCCTACTATCATTTTTCAAAAAAAGACCAAAACATTACTTTCTGAGGCATTAACGAACCAATGGATTGACCAAGACACAAGACAATTCCTAATGACTGAATATCCTATCTGTCCAATCTTATATTTGACACCAAAGATCCATAAGACAATGGCGGACCCTCTTGACCGACCCATTATATCGGCCAGGGGGTCCCTATTTTCCAATATAGCAATCTGTCTTGACAGCTTTCTTCAGCCATTGGTCCAGAAGACTAAGTTACCTAAAGGACACAACAGATTTTATTGACAAAATATCTAAAGTCCAATATAATGACCAACATTTGATGGTCACAATGGACGTATCGTCCTTATACACAGTCATCCCCCACCATCTGGGACTCCAGACAGTCAAGTTTATGGATACGTATGAGAGGACCCACGTTGGCCCGCAGTTTGGAGATAGAATGACTTGCTACCATCGTTTCATAGATGATGTATTTCTAATCTGGAATGATACCCATACATCCCTAATGGAGATGTTTCAACATCTTAACTCAATTGACTCACCAATCCGTTTTACCATCAATGTACAAAAGGAGTCTATAGAGTTCCTTGATGTGACTATATATACAGCTGACGGCGGATATGGTCACAAGCTGTACCGCAAACCAACCGACCGTAACACATTGTTGCGGTCGGAAAGTTTCCACCCCATGGGATTGAAAAGAAACCTGCCTATCTCTCAGTTCTTGCGAGTCCTGAGGAATAACTCGGACAGTAACATTGCAGAAATACAACTGCAGGAGATGACCATGCAATTTCAATCAAGGGGATATACCAGTGCAGTTATTTCACAGTGTTTATCAAAGGCCCGCAAGATTGTTAGCTCCGACAATAACCGAAAGAAAGCACGAGAGGAAAATCAATTTGTAATATCCACAATGTACACCACTGCCAGTCAACAGGTACAGCAAAAAAATCAGGCAGCATTGGCATGTAGTAGCATCTGACCCTACGCTCAAGGGCTAGCTCCCAAGTAAACCTCTTATTAGCTACAGGAGGGGACGCAACTTGAAAGACCTTCTAATGCGCCCACAATTAACATCAACAACTACCAGTAACACCTGGCTGACTGTAGCAAAAAAAGGCTGCTACAAATGCACTGGTTGTGCTACCTGCCGAAGCATGAAAACAGGATCACATTTCCATCACCCATATACGGGAAAGAAGATTAACATCCGTCTGATTACGTGGTGTATATCCTCACATGTCCTTGCTCATTAGTATATGTGGGCAAAACAATATGCCCATTTAAACAAAGAATGGCGAACCACAGATCCTCGATATCGATGGCTTTGAGTACGGGACAAACAGACAAGCCAGTAGCGAAGCATATTCTGACTGCCCATCACCCCCTGTCTTCACTACGGTGTATGATTATAGACAGGATTCCCCCCTTGTCTCGGGGGGAAAAATGCTACTGCGCCGTGAGCCAATGTGAATATACAAACTCGACACCATCTGGCCCCGTGGGCTTAATGACTCTATACAATATAGTGTCTTTTTGGACGTTTGATCGGAGAACATTGATTTCCCTCACTCTCATATATAGAAATTGGAAACATCTAGCGGTACAGCTTGTGACCTTTAGCATTTATCACTATTACTATCACCAATTACGAGCAACATTAGATGATGTGTATATGTGCAATATTTAAAAATTGGTACTGTCAAGCACTAGCACTTTACTGTGATTGGTACTGTTAAGCACTAGCACTTTATTGTGATAACCCAGTAACATCGGCTAACCATGTATCTGTACTATATCTGTAAAATTATTTCAAATTTTTTCTATCTTTTTAAGCTTATTTTTTCACTTTTTAGCACCCATTTTTTTGTATGTTATTTATTTTTAGCACTTTTATGCACTATGTATGTTTAGTATATTTAATATCTTTAAGCATTCTAAAAAATGTACTCCTTGGCCACATATGTAAATAGAAGTATGACCCGTCCTACAGGCTGTCACATTTTAATGACATTATGTGCAGATCGCCAGCAGCAATACTAGCTGCAATATATACTGTAGTTTCCCTAATCAGGAGGACCCGATTATACGTCACACACAGTGGTGCGCTCCAAAATGCGCTCCACTGACGTCACATCAACCCCCGAAGTTCTATCCCCTACAGCAGCACGCCAGCACAAGAAGCTGGCGTGCGTTCCATCCTGCGGGTCATTGGTGACCCGGATCTATTACTTACACTCGAGCCACACTACTTTACAGGTAATTTATACTTTATATAATCTTTTACACTCGATATTTAATACACTACATAGCGGAGCTCCTAGCTACAATGTTGGACAATATTAATATATTGCCCAGCACCATATATCATGTCATAAATATATATTATGGTAACTATTGCACAGCCAGTACTTCCGGGTCATGCTTACTATAAATAGAAGGACAGGGTAACCTATGTGGTATCTTGACAAAGGTCCCAGAGGAGGACTGAAACGTAGATCCCCTGCATCTCCAGCCATGCTGCCTGAAATAAAAGCCTGTTGACCGAGTAATACAGACTGGTGAGTGACGCCGATTTATTTCAAAATGTATATATATATATATATCTAGAAATGGGCAGAAAGAAGGCGCTTCATGGTGTAATATTTCAAAGTACGAAATTTATTAAAAATATGTATTCCCAGGTGCAAGTAGTATTAGACTCGTACCATATAGTAAAACACTGTGGACTGGGTACCACAAGGCATGGATATTAAAACCATAGGCATAAGCTGCTCACACTGTACCAGGACCAGGACCTCACTGGGACTCAAACACCGCAGAGCTGGGTTGCAGAGAAGCGTGGAGACTCACAGGACGTCGGGGCAGCCAGTAGCCAGAGCAGGTAGAGCGTCGTAGGCCACGTAGAGGGCGTAGAGGGCGTGGCCTATGACGCTCTACCTGCTCTGGCTACTGGCTGCCCCGACGTCCTGTGAGTCTCCACGCTTCTCTGCAACCCAGCTCTGCGGTGTTTGAGTCCCAGTGAGGTCCTGGTCCTGGTACAGTGTGAGCAGCTTATGCCTATGGTTTTAATATCCATGCCTTGTGGTACCCAGTCCACAGTGTTTTACTATATGGTACGAGTCTAATACTACTTGCACCTGGGAATACATATTTTTAATAAATTTCGTACTTTGAAATATTACACCATGAAGCGCCTTCTTTCTGCCCATTTCTAGATTTCTTGTGCTCTGTGGATTCCAGAGTGTTTTCGCCCCGTGAGAAAGAAGAGTTTGCAGGTCCTCAGATTTCTGGACTTTGGTGTACCCGTCTCCCTCTGTGTTATATACAAGGGACCTTTTAAACTGGCTTCATAAGTGACTTACAGATAAGCGCAGACTTTCAATTTTCTATTCCATATATATATATATATATATATATATATATATATACACACACAAGTGATTTCTGTATTGTTGTCTATGCATTTAATATCTAAACACATGTATTTTATTAATTTGTCTATGTGAAAATTATATTTAGGGTAAATAAATTGTTTTTATTTGTAAAATCAGTCCAATTGGTGCACAGCATTTTATCAAATTATATTCAGTGCTGCTATATCCCCCCTTTTTCTATGTGGTTAGTCTTTCAGGGATTGACTACCCCTATTCAGCAGCAGTGAAACCAACCGTGTCAAGCACCACTATCACTCCTCAGGGAGGGTTGTGTATTTTTCATTTTCCAAAGGGAAGGAAAAGAATGTGTCTTGGTGTGGTCCACTATAAGAAAAGGACAATTACAATAAAAATGAACTTTGAAGTATTGAGTATTTTAAAACTGCAAAATATATTGAAACACATAGATGAGACAAACAAAGTGAATTTTGTGCATGTTAAAACAGCACATACTGCGTAACCATGTGTACCATAAAATTCCCCTTATACGGTATTAGTGTTCAGCATATTTAATTGAAACTGCCTGGGTTTTATGTTGTTATGGCTATGACGGTATGACTTAGAAATCATAAGGAGAGGTTATTCATGTTCCCCTGTCCTAATAAACTTTAATTTATCTCTCCTCAAACAGTCAGTAGTGTTTTCACACCAGATAGCTTTTATAAAACAAAGTGTCTAATGTTGCAAGCTATTGATACAAACTGTAACACACATAAGCATGCATCTATGGTTATAATGCCCTTCTGTTGATCCTGATAATATAAATGCCAATCCCTTAGATGGATTTGCATGTATAATGGTCAAGGAACAGTACAGATGGATCTGCTCTTATTCAGCGGGGGTCTGGCGGAAGGGTATGCACGGACACGAGATGCTCGCGTGTCCCCTTTAGATGGAGCTCCCCCTTGCTGTCTGCCGGTCCCCGCCCCCTCCCTGAACCCCCCCTAACCCTGCACCTCTTACTGAAGCGTTTTTACTGGATGAATGATGAATGGGAGAATTAGTTTGAGTCTGTCCTATTACTGAAAAATTTATAATCAAGGTTAAGTAATGAAATGGGGAGAGGGAGGGAGGGTAAGATCTCTACCAGGTTTAGGAAGGACTTTCAAAGTTGCAGTGTTAAAGTTAAGGGGGGGGATCTCTGAGGTTTTAAAGTGTTGAAGGAAGGCTTAGTACAGGGATTATTTTAGGTTTTAGGATTTTGTAAAAGTCTGCACTAAAGCCATCTGGGCCAGGAGCTCTCTCACTTTTGAGATATTTGAACGCCAACGTCAACTTGGTCTGATGTAATCGGAGTGATTAGAGAGTTAGCTGCCACAGTGGTTAATTGGGGAAATGTTAAGGAGCTCCAGAATTAGGATGTTAGGGGAGGTAATAAAGGTGGGGGGTGGATGTTGGAGGGGGACCTGAATAAAGGTTAGTGTAAACGAGACAGAGAATTTCCGCAATTTCCCCATTGCTAGTGGTTAGGGCACTTTTTGTGTTTTTTTAAGGGTTGGACAGTTGAAAGTTGGCGGGAACCTTTAAGAAAATTAGAAGTTTCCCTGTCTTATTGACAAATTTATGAAATCGGTAATTTACAGAAAAAAGGTGTCTGTCTCCTTAGCAGTGTAGGTATTCTTCATAGTTTAGTCCAGCAGTCTGATAGGCCAATCTCGCGGCCGTGTGTGAAGACTTTTTAAAAAGCTGATAGGTCGATGTGAGTGCTGATTGTAAGGTCAAATATGTGGAAGTATAATTTTTTTTTCAAATTTGCTACATGAGAAATTATCTTTCCGCTGATTACATCCTTGCCAGTCATCCAAAATAGAAGAGGGTTTTCTTCGAGATGTGTTATGTTGTTTTGGCTATAAGTGTCCCAAAAAGAGTTGAGGTGGGATTGAATTTTATGAGATTTAGCTAGGTACGCTGGAAACTTCCATTCCTTGGACACTTTAGAAAAGGGAGTAATGCCAATAGTAGTTGTGATAAGTGCGTGGTCTGAAAGCAGAATGGGGTCTATATCTATATATCTATATATATGAGTGGTGTGGAAAGTTTAAGGGTGAGTTGTGCTTGGACTTTTTGTAGGAAAGTTTTCGAGTACACATTTGGGGCATAGATATTGCACAGAGTGAATTGCTTGGAGTGAATAGTGATGGAGATAATGAGAAATCATCACTCAGGGTCAGTTATTTCAGTAATTTCATGTGTAATACCTGTTTTAATTAGAACCACCACCCCTCTAGCTTTGGAGTTATATGGACTGGAACCAATGACCTTCCAGCCGAGTATGTTTAATTTAGAGATTTCTGTGGGAGTCAGATGGGTCTCCTGTAGGAAGCCCATGTGAATCCCTTTTTTGTTCAGGTGTACCAATATCTTATGTCTTTTCGCAGGGGTGTTAATGCCACCGACGTTCTATGAACCAATGTTTAGATTGAAAATGTAAACAGCTTCAGGAGACGAATCCTCCTCACATTGCTTAGGTGCTGGGTAAATAGGAAGAGAAAGGGGAAGAGGGAGAGGGAAGATAGACATACAGAAGAAAATAACACATTGATTCTGGTGGAGAAACGTAAACATTACTTTGTCTTCAATAACAATATAGGCAATTAACTGTATACAAATATAAAGAGGGTAGGAGCCTCCAATTTGGAGGCAACAGACAGGGGATCTATGATGAAACTACAACGATAAGGAGGAATGGAGAGGGGGGGGGGGATTATGCTATCAGGATGTTACAGTTATCTCTACAGAGGGGAGATGCAGAAATATTAATCTGAAGTTGTTTACTCTATGGGTCTAGGGAGGTAAAGGGAGGAAGGATTCCTAGAAGAGCAGTAGCTAGTGAAATATAGCCAAACAAATGTGTATCATATCATTTATCAGTCAACAGCATAAAATGCTATACGGAGGAACACCAAAATCTAGAGCAGTGGATGACAAATATCAATGTAAAGCAGTACTAGAATAAACTATGTAACAATTAAATGAGCTGAGCCTTTCTACATCATCATGGCCTTTTAAAAGAGCAAAAGATCAAAAACTTGGGAAACTTGAATCATAGGCTCCCGAGGGAACAGCTGAGGTAGTTCCAGATCCAGAGTTTCAAGCTCAGGTGACCTCACGGTGTACCCAGTGTAGTGCGTGATATTTAGTTAGAAGAAGTGGGCCGAGTAGGAACAGTTATCTATTAGCCAGTAGGGGAGGAAGCCCCAGGAGGGGGAGTAGGGTCAGTGATATCTTGATTGCAGTTAGAATGTCTATTACGTAGATAAGCCTCCGCATCACGAGGGGACAAAAAATCTTTGTGGGAGGTGCCTTCGTAGATGCGTAGTCTAGTAGGATATAGCAATCTAAATTTGTGGCTCTCTGCAATTAGTTTGGTGCAAACAGGGGAGAAAGCTTTACGCGCCTTAGCTCCACAGAGTAGTCCTGGAAAATTAGAAGGTTATTGCCTTCCCACTGGATGTCTTTGACACATCTGGAGGCTGACCAAATCAATTGCTTGTGTAAATAATTCAAGCATCTAAATAATTTAAAACAAGGTCTTGGTTTGTTTGGGGAGGGTACAGGGCCTACTCTATGTGCCTGCTCCACCACTAGGTCACGGCATTCTGTAGTAATGCCTAATAAGGATGGAAGTGTGTTTCTAACAAAGTGGGAAAGGGCAGGGCCTTTAATCGACTCAGGAAGGACCGATTTTTGATTTCATCCAGCTTATACCATATGTGATAGTTTTCTGCTGTTAATGATTTCACTGATTGAGAGAGGTCAAAAACCTCATGTGACAGTGCCCCTAGGTGATTTTCAGCTGTGGTCACCCTGTGAGTCAGTGCTTTAAGCTGGGAGGTGATGTCAGTTATAGCCTGGAAAAGCATGGGCACCAATGTACTCTTAATCGCTTCTACTATGTCCCCATATGTAACCTGGGAGTCCAGGGAGCAGCATACCTTATCCTGGGGATCCAGGCTTTCAGCAGTACCCTTTTTGCTGGCCGGCGAGAGTGCATTGGATCCTTCTCAGCCGCCATATTGGGGTCTGCACAGCGTTTTTACTGCTGCGGTGGGAACACAGCACTTGCGCCAGCGGGGGTCACAAAGCGATCCATTTCTTGCTGCATGTCTGTGTGAGGGGGAAGTAGGGGTTGCAGTGGATGCTGGAAGAGCCTTTATGAGGTTAGCGCTGGTGGGTTCTGGAGGAGCTCCGGTGGATGCTGCCTCACACCATGAACCCGGAACTGGAAGTCAGCCCCATAGTATTATTATGCTATTGTGACAAGGATCACATACTGTAGCTGAGGTAAAAGTACAAACAGCACTTTAATTTCTCCACAGCAGTCAGGACAATTACATGGAAATCAGAAAGCAGGATGCAGGCAACAGCATCACAGTTTTCAGTCTTCTAAAAAGTTGAAACAGAAGTCCAATGACCCTTACAGTAGCCCATTGAAGCCTATCACCTGGACAGCTAGTCCACCGTCAGGAGCATTTGACCTGTCCAAAGAAATAATTTTTAAAGGCAGCTCACAGGTGCTGCCAATCAACTGTTCTGCAGCTGATTTCTGAGCTGCAACCAATCCCTGGGCTGGATCCCTGTTTAACTGCTGTAGTGTGCTAAACAATGAACTTTTACTAACCCTGTCACACTATTTTATTATAGTCCATTTTTACATACAGTATATTATCCATTTTTGGGTGATAACACATGGGATGCTTTATTGCTTAAAAACAGGTCTCTGAGGTCAGCTTATATGTGATTCTGCTTAGTATGCCTATTACCCATAAATTCTAGTTAAGGGGGCTAAATGGATTGCCATGGTGCCATGGTTAATAGGATTATTCACTATGCTTTTCTCATTTAGACTTTTACTAAAAATAAGTAACTAAAAATAAGCGATAGAAGAGTAAATATCATTGCTTCAAAATTAATTTATTTTTTAGGTACATTGTACATGTGCAGTATCTGGATTTTTCTTTTTAATAGATCTTTTTTATATTTGTTTATATAGAGGTGTTATGAATGGACACCAGTTCCAGCAACAATGGAGATCTTTTTTTTGATTCTTACTGATATATTTGCAGTTGTGCCCAGTATGAAGGAAAAGGTTTCTCTGAAACTAGGTATGTTCTGTTTGGAGTGGTCAAAGCTAGTACAGGTCGAGTATTCCTTATACAAAATGCTCGGGACCACAAGAATTAGGGATATTTACGGATTTTTGAATATTTTTTTTCTTAATACTTACCTGGTCCCCCGGTGGTGCCCCAATGGTCCCATGATGTCCACAGTGTCCCCCGGAGGCCTTCAAGATCCTCTTCAGCGGTCCCAGGAGTGCATTGAATGAGTTTGCGGGCCTGCCGGTAATGTCACCTGCGCATTTGTGCAATGCACTACTAGGACCACTGAAGACTGAAGAAGATCCTGAAGGCCGCCGTGGACATTTGGGGATTTGGTAAGTATGAAAAAAGGGGGGAGGGGGACACAAAAAAAATAAATCCAAAATATTCTAAAAAAAACCACCGTTTTTGGAATATTTCGGATAAGAGTTCTACGGATACGGGAGACTTAACCTGCAATGTAAAAGGAATTGCAAAATGTGCCCAGAACTGAATTGAACACAAATGTAGTTCTGAAGCTGCAGCGTTCCTCCATTAGCCTGTGTTTCCATCTTATTATCGTACCTGGGTGCTACTTGAATTTCATATTAAATTCAGAAAATTGATTGGAAAAAAATAATGCATTACAAAGGTTACACATTAATACAAAAAGAAGCAGGCACAAATTGGATTCCTCTTTATGACATAATTCCAAAAATATAAACATTGAGTGAATTGTAATAGGGTGAGAGAATCAGAAAGTTAGAGATTTGATAAGAAATCTCCATTTAAAGTGTCAATCATTTATCATTTATACTGCAAAATCAAACTGGTTTGGCAGTGTAAATGATTGCCGCTTTAAAAAAACCCCAAAACTTTATGATTCTCTCTCCCTACTACATTTAATTCATTGTTTATTTTGGAAAAATGAGTTTGCAATGCAGTGTAAAAACCGTATGAATAGAGAAATACATTTTAAGGATTTTGTGTAATGAGTGTTTTTTTATTGTATGTCACCAATCGCACACAGTCATCATAATAAATGTTACACTAACATCAGTGTCAGACAACCCATATTTCATCGCCCTGCTTGAATTTGTGTTTGAGGCATATCTCTGCCCATTTTAGTTGCACTTCACTTTAATTACTGCAAAGTATCAAAAAAGAAAAAAAAAAAGACATTGATTATGAAAAATAGTGCATGGGCAGTCCCAAAAAATTATTTGTGACATAAAAATGCAAATCATATTGACATCTAATTCTGAATAAAGATCACAGTTGTTTCTTTTGTTCACTAAAGTACAATAAACTGCGTTTCTAAGCTTGCTTACCCTACATATGTACAGGCATTATCCTGCTAGCTGGTTGGGCCCGGTGCTGGTTCTCAAAATACGGGGGAACGCTGCTCGTTTTGTCCCCTGTATTTTGGGAATCAGGAGCGGACCTTGAGCCTGGTGCTGGTTGTAGAAATTCAGGGGATCCCCTACTAATTTTGCCCTGTGAATTTCTAGAACCAGGACTGGCTCTTTCATCCTGGGGCTGGTGAGAGTCGTGGGGGGAACCACCACCACCACCACCACGCCATTTTATTTTATTACACTGAAGCCTGCACGGATCGGACTGATCCATGCAGGTTAAAGCCATATACGCCTGGAAAATGAGTGGCAATTAGTGCATATACAGTATATTGCATACGCTTAGTAAATTAGGAATCACCATTCGAATTATGATTCCTATTCATATTCATCTGATGGCATATACATTCATATTAGTAAATAGGAATGCAAATGTGCCATGAGTATGAATTGGCGTATTTTCAAGCATAGAAAATGCTGAAAATACGTGTAGGCAGCCGTATTTGCATAAGACTGCCTACGAATACGGCTAAAGTACAGTAAATTTCCCCTACTGCCTCCCTGCTATCGCCAAAGCCTTCACAGCAGGTATATTAAATTTTTACATTTGCATGAATATTTAAAATATATATATATACATGGCAGAGAAAGGAGCTAGTCTCTGCAATTGCGAAATATATTAAGGGCCTTATTCAGGCTTGATTGCAGTGTAAAAATAAAGCAGCCAGGATTTACCCTGCAGAGATACAGAATAATTCACCCAAACCTCACTCTCTGCACATATTAAATTTACCCCACCTACAATGCACATGGTTTTGTCCGCTTTGACAACATGTAATCAGATCTTGCTGGGGTCTTGTAGTAATTTTTATTGTCTAAGGTCCCAGAGCAAAATCGTTTGAAAATCCATGATCCAAGCTATTGATTTTGTGGATTCACCATGTCTTTCTTAAAAACCGTTATTTTAATTATATTATCAATTCCTGTCATATATTCTAAGGAACTGCAATGTCTAAATGAAAACAAACAAATAAATAAATATTAATTTGAAATACTTATTCAGTTTATAATCTACTAGCTGAATACCTGTGCTTTGCTACGAGATGATGATGGTAAATTATAATTAGAGTTGTTCGTTTATTTATGTTGGTTGGAGGTAAAAATCAGTCAAGTGAAAATATAACAGTTTATCTGAATAGCATTAGAAACTTCACAAATAAAATAGAAACCACTTTTTTGTAGAGTAGCACAATGAGAATGACTGCACATGTTACATCTGCCGCCCCCCCCCCCCCCCCCGCAGTGCAAATGGGTTTGTCCATTTGAGAAGGAATTTGCTTTCGCAAGTGAAGCAGAAAAGGGACCAAGTTTTGTCTGAATTGCTGCAGCCATTCCGAAATTATGGTGTCTCCTGATATAGTCTGTGCTGCTGTCTCACCCCTAGGGGTGTAACTTTGATTTTAAATTTTTTTTTGTTGCCTCAGCTGTGTTTTAATGGGTGCTGGACGGGGTCTCGACAGTATGAATCCTGACAGTCATTAACCCGACATCAGGATCCCGACTGCTAAAACACAGACAGACGGGTTCTCGACAGCCACCGGCTATTCTCCCTCGTGGGGGTCCACGACCCCCATAGAGGGAGAATAGAATAGCGCTCGCCGCCGTGCCCACAAGGGGCTTTGTTGCGCTCGCCACGCTGTCTGAGTCCGGCCAGTCGGGATCCCGATGTCGGGCTAATGACTGTTGGGATCCCGACTGTCGGAACCCTATACCACACCCGTTTTAATATGCTTGTATGTCAATTTCACAATCTTCGCTTGTAGACTGTGGGTTCATATAGAAAGACAGAAGGATACATTTTCGCTTTAATATATTAGAGAGATATGTTTTTTTTTCAATACTCCAAAATGAGATTAATTATAAATATTATACCAAATTTACTCTTTTACAGGTTCTGCCTCATTCATCAGATTGGCTATGGAGGTGAAGTCAACATTATGTTCAGGTCAAAGGTGAGAAAAGTAAAATTGCACTGCTTTTAAGCTAAGCTTACTATCGCCAACAGATTAAATAGAGCCAACGGGCGTTAAGACCCCCGTAGCTCTTACAAACTTGCAGACCGCAAACAGGGCCAGTCTGAGCATTATGTTAGGCATGCCTTCATAGTGCTGCCATACTTCAGCTGGACATTGAAAGACTGAGGCGGCCAGCGGGGAGGGAGCCAGGCACCACATTCACCTTCATTATGTGCTAGAGAACAGGGTCACCCCTTCAAGTGAGTAAAAGCAGCAGCAATGGTGCCATATCTCTCTTACAGGGGAGGTGGGACAGCAGTTCGTTATCTGTTTGTTATCGTTTAGAATCCACAATGAGCTGGACAATGATATCATCTACATCTTCTTCCCCTGGAATGTGGATGCCCCTGTAAACTGGCGTCTAATCGCCATGTGGGTGATGTGTCTGTGTTAGTAAGTTTGCACAAGCATTAATTGTTTTTTTTAACACAAACGATTGGTAATTGATCCTGTGTAATTATTCATGTTTAATAATGTTACATTTGTATCAGATTAAAAATAATATGACCCCCTATTGGAACTACAGTATCTCTAGAAACTAAATTGGTTCTGTCTGCTGCACTAAACAGTGACTATGATTATGGGTAAATTTAATGTGATATGAAGGCACAGATCTTCCTTATGGTGCCCATACACGGTCCGTTAAACGGATCCGTTTGGGTCTTAATTAGCATGCATCGTATCGGATCGCATGCCTAGTGCATGCCTAGTGCATGCAATGCGATCCGATACGATGTTTAGCTAGTACAAAAAGTATGTGCAGCACATACTTTTTGTACCGTACTATGTGATGCGCGGGAGCGCGCATCGCATAGTACAAAACGGACGGTCCGGGAACGATCTAGATTTTTGAATTAGCATATTAATATGATTGACGCAAGTATTCATAATCTCATGGCATTAAGGGGGGAATTTACAAAAATGTGTATTCTACTTCACATGTGATGTTGCTATGGGCAACCAATGAGATTCTGTCTACTATCTTCCAGAGGGTGCTAATGGTTGCCCATAGCAACATCACATGTAAAGTAGAATACACATTTTAGTAAATTTCCCCCTTCATGCCATGAGATTATGAATACTTGCGTCAATCATATTAATATGCTAATCAAAAAAAATCTAACCTGTGTGTTACCTGTAATGTGTAAAGATTTGCATTTGGAAGAAACATAGACAATGGTCATTATTCTGGTTCACTCACAAAGGCAAATTCCTTCTCAAATGGACAAAACCATGTGCACTGCAGGGGGGGCAGATGTAACAGGTGTAGAGAGAATTATATTTGGGTGAGTTATTTTGTTTCTGTGCAGGGAAAATACTGACTGCTTTATTTTTACACTGCAATATAGATCTCACTTTGAAGAAAAACCCCACCCAAATCTAATTCTCTCAGCACGTTACATCTACCCCACCTGCAGTGCACATGGTTTTGTCCATTTGAGAAGGAATTTGCCTTTGCGAGTGAACCAGAATAAGGGCCAATATGTAGCTTACAGTTTTGCCTCTGTAAAGACACATTACTGCAGGACTGGGTGTCGATTGTAGGATAGATTACCCCAAGGGCAGAATTCTAATTGAAAAACAATTTTTATACTTATTTGGTTAATCTTGATCACTGGACTGATTGTGTACCTGAAATGCCTGAACACAATAATAACATAGAAATGTGTATGTGACATAATGTGAATAGGGGGCACTACTTTCTGTCGTAATGTGCAAGGTGCATTACTTCTGTGTGGCTTAATGTGTAAAGGGGCAGAGGGAGCAAAGGGGTAGAGGGAGAATAGAATAGGTGGCTCGCGTAGCGAGCCACCGTGCCCGCAAGGGGCTTAGTTACATTCACCATGACCCCTATTCCACACCCAAATCTCCAGCCTCAAGCTATCTAGCTCTCCTGCATCGCTGGAATCCCCAGCCTCAAGCTACCTGGCTCTCCTGCATTGCTGGTATCCCCAGCTTCAAGCTACCTGGCTCTCCTGCATTGCTGGAATCTCCAGCCTCAACATACCCGGCTCTCCTGCATTACTGGATTTCCCAGCCTCAAGCTATCTGGCTTTCCTGCATTGCTTGAATCCCCAGCCTCAAGCTATCCTGCGCTGTTGGTGTCCCCAGCCGGAAGCCACTCAGCTATCCTGATCTGCTGGTATCCCCAGCTCTAGATAACCGTCTATCCTGATCTGCTGGTGTCCCCAGCAAGAAGCCACTCATCTTTCCTGACCTGCTAGAATCCCCAGCTCAAGCTGACTATCCTGTTCTGCTAGTGCATGCTATCCTCAGCCATTCCTCTTAGCTCAAATGTGAGTGCCTCTAGTGAGGGGCCGTGGCATGCTGTTCAAATGCAGCTAAGTCCAAACCTCCTTGCGGGGGTCCCTGGTGAATACTGATGTTCAGTTAGACTCGCCAAGGAGTTTAGCGAAGACTCACATTCTGCTAAGTACATGCACATTGCTGGCATCCAGTCATAAAGACTTTCCTGCATTGCTGGCATCCCCAGCATCCAGTCATGAAGACTATCCTGTATTTGCTGTCATCCCCTGTATTTATCCATAAAGACTTTCCTGCAGTGCTGGTGTCCCCAGCTTCAGTCATCTGAAAATCCTGCTCTGCTGATAAACAGTTTCACGTCTTCCAGTATTCCTCCATCGCTGGTGTCCCCAGGTCAACTCATTTGGAATCCTGCTCTGCTGATTCCAGTATTTCTGCATTGCTGGTGTCCCCAACTCAAGTCATTCTAGCCAAAGACTGTTAACCTGTGTCGTCTTATGCACAAGTCTTATATTAAACCCGCTAGCTTCTGTCCTCGCTACTCCAGCCCACTGGCAGCTCGTCTTCATCCAGGTTCACAACTAACATCCTTAACAACGTTTTTCAGGTTCACAACTAACCTTAGCCGTGACACGGCGTGATTCACAAGGATGGCATATCTGGTTAGGCCATACCCCTTGTAGTTAGGCCACATACTTTTTACAAAAGATTATTATTTGAAGAACCAAATGTCAGATCTAAATTACCACATTAGGGGTGACATTCTATGGGATGAGATAAATGCGCGTTTTTTTTATCGCACCACTTCGCACTTTTTCAAATCGCAAGATTGGCCCGTTTTTCGCATATTTAATGAGATGCGAAAAACGGGCCAAATAGTGCGAATAGGTGCGAGGTGGTGCGATGTCTTTAGTCCTGAAAATGTGCGATTTTCATGTCTGAAAATCGCATGTTTGCAGGAAAGCGCAAATAAAAAAAAAAAAAAAAACGAGCGCGGGGTCCCCGCCCGAGCATAACCAGCCCCGGGCTCATTGAGCCGGTGCTGGTGACATAAAATCAGGGTCCCCGACAAATAGGGGTCCCCTTGATTTAATGAAACCAGGCTCAAGGTCCGGCGCTGGTTCCCAAAATACGGGGGACAAAATGACTAGGGGTCCCCCGTATTTTAAGAACCAGCACCGGACCCAACCAGCCAGCAGGGTAATGCCACAGCCGGGGGACACTTATTATATAAGGTCCCGTGGCCAAAGCATTAGTAGGATTTCCTTCCTCAGGTACCCCTGTGGACTTCATCGGATCCTGGCCCCCTGGAACAGCCCCGGAACCCCAGGACAAGCCCCGGAACCAGGACCAAGGCCCCGGAACCGGACTCTTCTGCCCTGGAGCCCCGGAACCCCAGGACCAGCCCCGGAACCAGGACCAAGGCCCCGGAACCGGACTCTTCTGCCCTGGAGCCCCGGAGCCTGGATCCAGGGACCGACCTGCGGGCTCAAGGTAGGTAAGTATCAGTGTGTGTGGGCTGTGTATGTATTAAACTTTTATTTTTCAGGGTGTCAGTGTGTTTTATTTAACTATTTTTTGTACTGTAGAACTACAAGTGCCAGCGGGCCCTTTAATGCCCCGCATGCTGGGACTTGTGGTTCTCCAAGTCCCAGCATGCGGGGTAGGCTTGCTGGGACTCATAGTTCGCCAGTAGAAAACAATAGTTTATCTTCTTTTTTTTACACAATCCATCAGCCCGATGCCCACCGCCCAGGGGCATCGGGGACAGCCCCGGACTTTCAGCATGGGCTGTTAAGTCCTGGAGGGGGGGGACCCCTTCATTGGGGGGGTCCCCACTTCCCCAGGACCCCTGCCCATGCTGACCAGCCACGGGGATAATGCTTTGGCCGCGGGACCTTATATAATAAGTGTCCCCCGGCTGTGGCATTACCCTGCTGGCTGGTTGGGTCCGGTGCTGGTTCTTAAAATACGGGGGACCCCTAGTCATTTTGTCCCCCGTATTTTGGGAACCAGCGCCGGACCTTGAGCCTGGTGCTGGTTTCATTAAATCAAGGGGACCCCTATTTGTCGGGGACCCTGATTTTATGTCACCAGCACCGGCTCAATGAGCCCGGGGCTGGTTATGCTCGGGCGGGGGGACCCCGCGCTCGTTTTTTTTTATTTTAACTGTTTAGTTTTTTTTTTTTCACCAGAAACCTGCACAGAACATTGCGATCTGTGCAGGTTTCTGCCTAATTCGCCCATCAGAACCTGGTCTGATTTTTGGGCGAATTATAGTCACACTTTATACAAATCGCATACCATTAAATATGCGATTTGTATACTTTTCCATGTGAAAACATCTGGATGCGATGTGCTGCGAAAAGCAGCCATCGCATTTCCAGTGTGTCCAACTTGTTGGCAAAAATCGCATTTTTTTCACATTTTTGGAGCTCATTAAATATGCGAAAATGTAAAAAAATGCGATTTCGGACGTTTTTGCGAGAAAATTCGCAAAAGTCTAAAAATCTCATCCCATAGAATCATAGGCGAATCTAGGGGGTGGTCCGGGGGTGCACAGGACCACCCATTAGCCTATTTTGTAGCTGAGGGATGGGGCTTTCCAACGAGCCCAGCCCCGTGTCTCTAGCCCCCTGGAAACCAGAGATACGGCCAGGCAAAGCTGGAATGTTTTCCCTATAGGATAACATGGGACCTGCTAATTCCGACCCCCACCCAGTTCAACGGCTGCCAGTTCCCCCTTCGGCATCACTGAAGCTCAAGATTGATCTCAGTTGAACCCAAATCGCTAGGCCTTTAATCTGATACCAGGCTGGATCCATATGGGTTAATTGGTTCCAGGGATATTGAGGTTAAACCGTTTTTTTTTTTTTTTTTTTCATTTCTTAAATGTAATTTCATGACTGTTTATGTTCTTTGAGGGCAGATTTCTCTGGAACAGCCCAGTTTCACGGGACCAAAATCATTCAAAGCCAACTCAAAAGTTCTTCAATATGAGACTGGTCTCATGTAAATGGGTCAGTTGGTTCCGAAAATATAGCTGGTTGATTAAATGGGGGTAGGGAGAGGGGAGTGGTTGTCTCTCCCCCTCACACCAGAAAATGCAGGGACTAGGCTGGTGTAGCCTGGGAATGTCCCTGTATGATCCTGGACCATATTCCCGGGTAAATCCCTGCATTTTCTGTTGTGAAAGAGGTATTATTTCAAACAGCCGTGACCTGCAGTGCTCTGAATACAGCCGGGCAGCCCCCTGCTCTCTGCCCAGCTGTCAATGACTGTCACCCCTGCAGCTTCCGCTCCAATTCTTCTCCCCGCTTTCACCTCAGCCCGCCCCCCCTTTAATCATGTGGTGCCGGCGCCCGGCGTGCTCCCCCGACGTCACGCACAACAACAGCGCGCACAATATTTCAAATGTCCCCTCGGCTAGAGGGGGCACCAGGAGGGGAGTGGGAACATGCTCTGCGCTGCGCTCTGCTCCTCTCCCCATAGAAGCAGCTGCACCGCTCTCCATCTCTCCCTGCAGCAGCAGCGAAGGCTCATATAAAAATTTACAGTAAAGTGGCACTTTTGGGGGCATTGCTTAAGGGACGCTATAAGTGGCGGTATGTGGGGGCATTACGCATAATGTGTCGCTTAATGTGTAAGGGGCATTACGGTGTGCAGCCTCATGTGTAAGGGGCATTATGTGTGCAGCATTATGTGTAAGGGGCATTACGGTGTGCAGCATCATGTGTAAGGGGCATTATGTGTGCAGCATCATGTGTAAGGGGCATTATGTGTGCAGCATCATGTGTAATGGGTACTATGGTGCGCGGCATCATGTGTAATGGGTACTATGGTGTGCGGCATCATGTGTAATGGGTACTATGGTGTGCGGCATCATGTGTAATGGGTACTATGGTGCGCGGCATCATGTGTAATGGGTACTATGGTGTGCGGCATCATGTGTAATGGGTACTATGGTGTGCGGCATCATGTGTAATGGGTACTATGGTGTGCGGCATCATGTGTAATGGGTACTATGGTGCCATCAAGCAAGAACCCCCTAGCAATGAGCACGTAGGTAAGCAGCACTTATGTGGCAAATATGTAATGGGCATCATGACATGTGGCACAATGTGTAATGGGCATTATGGTGTGTGGCCTTATGTGTAATGGGCATTACGGCGTGTGGCTTTATGTGCAATGGGTATTACGGAGTTTGCTCAAATGTGTAATGGGCATTACTCTGTATGGTCTAAAGTGTAATACCACACCCTTTTTGTGATGCCACGCCTCCTTCCCATGAAGCCACACCCCCTTTTGACGCGCGGCTACGCCGCGCATAGGTCCCTCTACTGTAGCTCTGGGACCACCCATTACCATAATTCTAGATTCGCCTATGCATAGAATGTCACCCTAGATGTTATATGCTGTTTATGCCACGGATTTGTAAATTCTGCTATAGAGAATGCTGTTCTTCACATGGAAACTGTAATTGTCTGCAGTGGAGGACACATTTAACAATTATAATGCTAATCAAGTTATTTAAATTGCAGCAACACCACTTACAAAAAATATATGTCTCTAAAACTCTCAAATACTGTATCTGTCAAATTTATATTCATATTATGCCTAAGAACTTGCTCCATAGTGCACCAAGTAGGGATACTTTTCTTAAATCAGGACTGAATGTATATTTATTCACAATGCCTTTAGGCAAATTATATGGGAAAATACTGTAAAGAGTTAAAGATGAATTTGAAAAGTACAATTTGAACGCAGAATCCTATGAATCTGACACATCCTTTTTAGTACAGTAAATATAATATACTTAACATCTTTAAGCGTATCCACAATTGCATATTATTGAAACCACTAAGCAGTGAGGCAACTTAAAACATGAATTGTACTAATAGAGTTTATTTTATATTTTAAGGAATACTAGTCTGAGCAATGCTTGTTCTAATTTTCTGTGCTACTTATGTGGCACTCTATGGGAAGTGATGACAGCAGCAGAGACCAACTCTCAGAAAGGTAATTTTAATTTGAGTTACAGTATAGACAATAAACTAATATGAGAGATTGACCGTACACATTGTTGTTTTACCAGTCTCAACATAATTTGGCTTTGCAATCATCCATTTTTTGTCTCTTAATATTAATTAGATATGACATACAAGAACAGAGGAATATCTTATTATACACATCATGGGTTGCATTCAAGAAGCACAAAATGTCAGAGACACAGCTGCAGCTGCAACTTTTGCCGCAGTTGTGTCTGCAACTTTTTGGAAATTCTGCTACAATTCCGTTTCCAGGTGTACATCAATGCGAAAAAAATGCAGAAGGACTCATATGTCTACTTTCATCAGTGAACATTGAAATATCGTTTTGTGAATCTTAAGACACACGATTGAAACTTGCATCAGTTCATTGTGCAGATTATATGTCTGAATAAGGCCTCCCATTTCAATGGTTCTAGATCTATGATTGTAACCACTATCCGTAAAATCGGTATGCATGCACAGTGTGACTGAGGGGCAGATTTATTAAGCTTGGTGAAGTGATAAAGTGTCTGTTTTTTTATCACTGGCCAATCAGCTCCTACCTGTCATTTTTCAAACCAAGCCTGTAACTTCATAGTTAGGAGCTGATTGGTTGGTGATAAAAAAACAGACACTTTATCACTTCACCGAGCTTAATAAATCTGCCCCTCAGACCCATGCGCAAATGTAAAACATCGCTCCACTGTGTTTGACGAAGCTGCTGCGTCCCACAGTACAGAATCTTCTTTTGTAGTTAATTGATTTAGTTTTTTTACTGATACCTTACACATTGTTGTGGGTGGAATAGTTGTATTCAGTTGTTAATGATCACCTGCCTTCAGAGCCGGATTAACAATGGGGCTGATGGAGCTACAGCTCCAGGCCCACTCTCTAAATAGGCCCATTTTATAGCTGAGGGTCAGGGCTTTCCAACAAGCCTGGCCCCGCGTTGCTAGCCCCCCGGGAACCGGAGATACCGCCAGGCAAAGCTGGAACGTTTTCCCCATAGGATAACATGAGACCTGCTAATTCCGACCCCCACCTGGTTCCAACGGCATCTCAGAAGCTCGAGGTTGATCTCAGTCTAACTCAAATTGCTGGGCCTTCAATCTGATACCAGGTTGGTCCATATGGGTTCATTGGTTCTAGAGATATTGCGGGTAAACCGATTTTTTCATGTTTGAAATGTCATTTCATGGCTGTTCATGTTGTTTGAGAACAGATTTCTCTGGAATCAAATGGCCAAGTTTCACAGGACCAAAATCATTTGAAAATCATTCGAAGCCCACATGTAAATGGGTCAATTGGTTCCGAAGATAATGCAGGTTAACTACCCCTAAAGTTTAAAGGAGGGGGGGGGGGTAGTTTTCTCTCCTCAGACCAGAAAATGCAGGAACTAGGCTGGTGTAATAGGGGCCAGCCCGGGTAAATCCCTGCATTTTCTGGTGTGAAAGGGGTATTATTTCAAATAGCCGGGACCTGCATTGCTCTGAATTAGAGATGTGCAGACTCGGATTCCGTAGATCCGAGCCCACACGGACGTCATCAGATTCCCGCCTGACTCGGTCCGTGGTCAGAACGTCATCTCCCGGCGCCGGATTTCACGAGGCTTTAAAAGCGGCTGCCGCGCCCGCCATCTTCACTCCAGTCAAGTAGTGGGTTGGGAGAGGGTGTGTTGGTGCTGCTGCTGGGGCTTAAACTTGAGCTTGACCTTGAGCGCAATATTTTTCAATCGCTGGTGCTGTCTCTCAGTGCTGCTGTGTAGTCTAACTGTGTACTTGTAGTACTACTGTCTCCTCTGTGCAGTCTACCTCTGGTGTGCTGTGCTGTAATTAATTATTTTTTTCGCTGGGGCGGTCTCCCTCAGTGCTGCTGTGTACTCTGTTCTCCTCTCTGCTTAGGAGAACAGTCTAACTGTGTACCTGTAGTACTACTGTCTCCTCTGTGCTAGGGCCTACCTCTGGTGCTGTGCTGTGCCTGTAATATTATATTATATATGAATAATTAAATTAATTATATTATATATATAGTCCACTGGTGCTGCCTGCACTGAATTTGCCAGTATTATTTAGTTACTCAGTCCACTGTTGCCACTGGCAGTGCTTCTGCCTACCTAGTGTACCTACCTAGTACATACTAGGCTGCTATATCTAATTTAATAAAAAAATAATACTTGTGCTGTGTGGGACTGTAAAAAATAATTCCATGCTGCTGGTGCACTGACGTGTGCCACTGAGTGCCACTGCCAAGCAGTACCTAATATAAAATTAATTATTATATAAATTCTGCTGGTGCACTGCATAAAGCTACTGGTGTAATATAACTACCTTTTGAGGTGACCACTGGCAGTGCTGCTGCCTGCCTGCCTGCCTGCCTACCTACCTAGTAGTTTATTTTCTCTACCTACTAGGCTGCTATATTATTAATAATCCCGGTATATGGTGTGGTAAACTTAGATGACCACATAAAAGGTGCTGAAATGTTGTCTATCAAGTTTTGTCTTTCAGTGTTTTTTTTATGACTGGAGTGCCGCCTCACCCCGCAAGTATCTTAGGATTTTAGGACATCGACATCCTGCGGGTGCATCTTCCTATATTTTTCCTATGCCAGCCTCCTGCTTTTTCCAGGCATATATAATCAGTTGAAAGTATTTACACAAATAGAGACCCATGAGCAGACCGCCCAACCAGAACACTGGTCAAGCCCCCCACATTATTAAGTGCTGGTCACAACCCCTTTTATTGCGCATAATCGGCCCTTGATAATTTTCAGCTCCAGGCCCATTTAGACCTTAATCTGGCTCTGCCTGCCTTCTATAGCTAACAACCATTGATTCGGGGGCCAAATTCTGACCGATATCAGGACTGAATCACCCCAAGGTTACTTAAAGTAAACTTCTAGTAAATATTGTGCAACATAAGAAAAGTGGGAATTGAACCCTTTCAGATTTTCATATCATGAAATACACCTAGATTTCTAATAAACATTTACAGAGAAAGATGGGTACAGATGGAGTGGGGCTCGCCAGAATGCCCCCGCTGGTGAGATGGTGCTCCATCTGACTGGGACGCGCGTCCCAGTTTCCAGGTGGCGGGGGATGTGAACCCTGCCTGTCTCCACTTCAGGGAGATGGGCAGGGTTAGGAAGGGGGTGCGGGGAGGTGGGGGCATTCGGCAGGGACCGGTAGCAAGATGGTGGTGAGGCTCCATTGGAAGGAGACACGCATGCCCCTCGTGCGTGTGCGTCCTCTTCTGGCGGTTGGCGATCCGACCACCCAACCCCCGCTTAAAGAGAGGTGCTCCATCAGTCTTTTTACAGAAATCAGAAGTTTGCACTGGCTAATGGGACAAAGGGCCTTATGAAATTAAATATAAAATACTCGTACTCACATTCAAGGCCATTAACCTGACTATTCCAACATATATCACTTTGCTTATCTCAAAATATATCCCCACCAGACCTCTCAGCTCTGCACAAGATCATTATTAGATCCCATTCACATTAAGACTTTCCTCTAACCTCCAAACTTTCAAGTGTTCCCTGAAAACTCTTCAGGCAAGCTTATCATATTCCAGAACCTCCACATAACCTTCATTAGTAGCAGGGGCAGATTTTTATGGAAAACCAGCCCAGGAAATCTGGGACAGCAGCCCTTCTCAAAAGCAGTAGCCCTCTCCTGCTCTGTACCACACACTATAGGGCTGGGCCTAAAAATTGTCCCTACCATTAAAAGCACACAGGCCCACATGGCCTCAGCATCTTGCTCCTGGCATAGACTCCTGCCTGGGTAGACATGAGTGGAGGAATAGGGAGAGACGTTAGAGGGGGAATAGGGGGAGGCATGAGAAAGAGAGCCAAATTGGCTACAGGGGTGAGCATTATGGGCAATGCCAGATTTAAGTGTTAGGCCACCCCCTAGACACAACAACATTCCCCCCCCACCCCCGAACTATTTTAAAAAAGAGGTAGCACAGGGAGAAATGGATTGCAGAGAGGGGGGGGTGGTCGTAGAGAAAGCAACAGAGAACAGAATCGCAGAGAAAAAGCGAGGGGTGGATCGCAGAGAAAAAGAGAGGGGGGATAGCAGAGAAAAAGAGGGGGGGGGAATCCCAGAGAAAAAGTGAGGGGTGGAATCCCAGAGAAAAAGAGAGGGGGGGAATCCCAGAGAAAAAGAGAGGGGGGGAATCCCAGAGAAAAATAGAGGGGGGAATCCCAGAGAAAAAGAGAGGGGGGAATCCCAGAGAAAAAGAGAGGGGTGAATCGCAGAGAAAAAGAGAGAGAGAGAGAGAGAGAGAGAGAGAGGGGGGGGGGGTGAATCGCAGAGAAAAAGAGAGAGAGAGGGGTGAATCGCAGAGAAAAAGAGAGAGAGAGAGGGGTGAATCGCAGAGAAAAAGAGAGAGAGAGAGGGGTGAATCGCAGAGAGGGAGGGGGATCGCAGAGAGAGAGTGAGGGGGATCGCTGAGAGAGAGGGAGGGGGATAGCAGAGAGAGAGGTAGGGGGATCGCAGAGAGAGAGGTAGGGGGATCGCAGAGAGAGAGGTAGGGGGATCGCAGAGAGAGGGAGGGGGATCACAGAGAGAGAGGGAGGGGGATTACAGAGAGAGAGGGAGGGGGATTGCAGAGAGGGAGGGAGGGGGATTGCAGAGAGGGAGGGGGATTGCAGAGAGGGAGGGGGATCGCAGAGAGGGAGGGGATCGCAGAGGGAGCGAGATCGTAGAGAGAGAGAGAAGGGGATCACAGAGAGAGAAATAGAGAGGGGGGGATCGCAGAGAGAGGGAGGGATCGCAGAGAGAGGGAGAGAGAGGGGGATCACAGAGAGAGGGGGTTTGCATAGCGAGAGAGGGGGTTCACAGCGAGAGAGGGGGTTCACAGAGCAAGAGAGTGATTGCAGAAATAGAAAGATAGAGGGATTGCGAAGAGAGAGGGATCATAGAGGGGGATTGTGGATTTGAGTGGGGGGTGCCTTACCACTATCAGCAGGGGTACAGAACTACTCACTGCATACGTGGGGGCTGGAGTCCACTGGTGCTGGCAGGAGGAGAGGTCCAAATATACAGAAGAAAAAGAAGTGTGGGGGCACTCCTTAACAATATATACTCGTAACTTGCACAAGTGTATTGGGAGAAACTATATGTCAGGAAAAATTGTTTAAATTTAAAACTTAACTTTTAGTACATTTATATGAATGTTAATAAAAATGGTAATAATTACATAGAAAAAAAGATTAAAAATGCACAGCAAATTACTTTCTATCCCTTTGATAGAACTGTCAGGTTGTAGTAAGGTCCGTTAATTAGACAATTACATGGATAATTTATTTATCTCAAAATCAAGACACTTGTAAAGAGCACAGACAGACAACCACCGTATAATTAATTCATTCAGTGCAAATGTAACCACATCTCCTATAACAAATATGTATAGAAACTGCAACTCTGCTTAACAAAGTTGTTAGCCCTTAGACAATCAAGCAATAATGATTTCTCTGTAACACGGCATTAAGGTTATTTATATATGAAATTCATAGCCATACTAGCATGCAGTATTTCAAGTAGAAGTACAATGTAACATCTGTGATGCACCATCAAATTGAACCATCACATATAACTTGTTGATACAATGTGTCTTCTTAACACAGTTAAACAAAGCTTTAGTATAATTGACAGTTCAGTAAATCTGCTAAATACATCATTAAATCGGCAATTAGGCAGAGGTTAGAGTATTAAACTCACATTGGCATTCAGGTTCAAAAGTCTTTCCAGCTTTCCCTCTAGCCACAGAAGCATTAAAAACTGAATGGGAGACGTGCCTTCTGAAGTGTGCACATGACCTCACGAATATCCTTCTCAAAATGACCATTTGATTCTAGAGGAATACAAAAAGGAAATTGGCATCCTAAGCCAAAAACTCGAGAAGTGGGAGAAGGACACTACCTTCCAAAATTACTTTGAACAACATAAAAAGGATCTGGATAAATACGAACAAACCATTATTGAGCGAAAAAAAGAAGAGCAAGTTCTGGAGAGATAAGGACTTCTCTACAGGTCAGATTTTTGCTTGGAGAGGGAATAAGTGGAGAACCCCCAAGAACTCACTCAATAATATCTACAAATATAATTCTTCTTCTTCTGAGCTAGACTGCTCAGGTGAAGAAAGTAGTTATCCTCAAGATAGCTCAAGCCAAGCCCAAAGATCAGTTTTTTTTTAGAGAATCCCCAAACCCACGTGGTTTTCAAATAAACACAAAGGGAAAAAAAGAAGGTCAAAGAGGAAGATGGGGGCCCCCAATCCCGGACCGATATCTGATCCGGGTAAGGAAGGACCAATAGGGGACACACTACAAATTATTAACCTTTCATATCATACTCTGATGTCTGATACAGAGACCAATATCCTCAAAAAAGGGTTATCTTTCTCTCCTACCAACAACTTAAACAAATTCAATCTGGAGAAGGATCTAAAACTTTTTGGTCGCAAACTACTTTAAAACAATGTTTTTGCCAATAGACCTCAAGCCTGGAGAGACATAAACAGTACGGATCTTACAGAGGAAGACATTTTGGCACTGGCTAACCTAGAGGAACATTTGGCCGAATTAAACGAACAGACAACAGGAACAACAGAAAAAAGACGTACCTGTAAGAAAAAAAAATCAACCTTCACCTCACATGACTCAATATGTCCAGAGGTAGGGATCTTCACAAATCTAGTTTCAAAAGAATTTGATAAGATTCATATAAAATCGCAAATTGCATAAAATTCCGTACAATCTCACAATGGAAGAATGGTTGGGTCTCAAAAATATCCGAAGTTGGCAAGATGTGGTCATTAAACACTCCGATAAAGGGGGAAACGTAGTGATTTGGCCAAAGGACAGAGGCAGAACTCTGGGAGGCAATGGAGTCATCTGCCGCTGGGCTCCTGCTCTCAAGGGGGCCCCTCTCCACCACTGCCAGTTTAAATCCATTAATTGAAAGCCATCAAAATCACTTCTGGAGTTCTGAAATATATATGTATGTGTTCTCTCTCTGTATGTATGTATGTATGTATGTATGTGTTCTCTCTCTGTATGTATGTGTTCTCTCTCTGTATGTATGTATGTATGTATGTGTTCTCTCTCTGTATGTATGTATGTATGTATGTATGTGTTCTCTCTCTGTATGTATGTATGTATGTATGTATATATATATATATATATACACATATACACAGTATATATGGCACCTTGATAAAGTGGCGACACGGCCACGAAACGTTGGGATACTACTGCCTCTGTGTGTTTATTCCTATATTGCGAGTGCCACCGCGCCTCCCCCCTGCATATCCTTGTCTCCACACCGGAGCCAAGCTACGGAGGGCACCGCTGTCATCTACTGCATCCCTGCTGGGACTTGTGCTTTTTTGGAGTGCCGCCCTGTCTCCTACACAGTATATAATATATATTTCATAACAGACTATATATATTTTGAATATCGTTGTGTGTGTGTGGGGGGGCAACAATATTCATCTTGCCTCCAGGCTACTGGGACACACTTACGCCACTGCCAAAGGATATGTACACAACTGAAGCATATAAACAATTGAACAACACGCAATGTTATAGACCAATCATGCTGAATCCTCTTGGGATAATACAATCCAAATATGAGACAATACTCAAGAGAGGTCTACAAGAAGGAGCAATTACCAAAAAGGAGTATGAATACCTATGGATGGAGAACCCCAAAATTGCCACACTGTACTTACTCCCAAAGGTTCATAAAAATCCAACTACACCACCTGGCAGACCTATTGTTTCGGGAATAGGATGCCTATCCGAAAAGGCGAATATATTTATTTTTCTCCACCTAAAAAAACATGTTCTAGAACTTCCCTCATACATCCGTGACACAACTGATATTTTTTAAAAAGTACACGACATCAGTTTGGAGGAGGATCAACTGCTGGTTAGATTAGTTTTAGAATCCCTATACACCAGCATAGATCACAACAGAGGATTCAATGCTGTGCAATATTTTTTGAACATGGAGGAGTATGGACCATTCCAAGATTTTTTACTGGAACTCATGAACTTTGTTCTTAACTTCAATTTCTTTACCTTTGATGATAAATTTTTCTTTCAGACAAAGGGAACTACGATGGGGGCAGCATGTGCACCCACGTATGCAAATTTATACTTAGGCTGGTGGGAAAAATATTTTTTTTTTCTGAGACATACGAGAAATATTCACAGCATATCAGCATGTGGAGTCGATATATCGACGACATTATGCTTATATGGGATGGCAGCAGAAGCCTTCTGGGTGATTTCTTGAACGAGCTGAACAGAAATGATTTGAACTTGAGGCTCATCTCTGAAATAAGCAATACCGAGATTTCATTCCTGGACCTTAAAATCTATAAAGGAATCAATGGTAATCTTGAAACAAAACTGTTTAGTAAAAGCACCGCTACCAACAGCGTGCTACATCAGATGAGTCATCATTTTCCCCCAACCATTGAAAATATCCCCAAAGGGGAATTCCTTAGACTCTGAAGAAATGTGTCAGATGACTGCATTTTCAAACAACAATGCAAGGAACTAAGTAATTGACTTGAAGATCATGGATACAGCAATAGATCTCTAAAAAGAGCACAGAAATCAGTCAATAATACCAACAGGGAGGCCATCATTTTTAAACCCACTAAGTGGGGTATTCAATGCCGCAGCGAGCGGCCGGCGAGGGGGTTAAACAGCGAGGATTGCTGAAAAACAGCGATCCTCGCTGTTTAACCCCCGCGCTGGCCGCTCGCTCTATTCAACGTACTGGGGAAATCCTCGCCGTCATAGGACGCTGATTCTGGAGCCACATCCGCCAATTCCCCCTCGCTCAAAAAACGGAGCGAGGGGGAATTGGCGGATGCGGAGGCTGTGTTGAATGCTGTCAGGGTTGAGTGGTGACAGCGAGCAGGAAGCCCTGTGGGGAGTAATCAAACAAAGTTTACAAAAATACTAGCATGTTCTAAAATCCAACGAAGACCTGTCAAGTATCAACTTTATTTCTGCTGCATATGAAAATTATTAATACACAGCTGATTTTATTTGCATAAATAAGTCTGGAGAGTCCTTTCTATCCTTTATATACTGTACTTCCCACAAAGTTCTGGACATCACCCTGGCAGTTATTTTTCATTGAATGGAGTGCGATCTTGTACCACAAATATATATATATATATATATATATATATACACACACACACACGTATATGTGTGTGTATGTATACGTGTAATGTTATTATATATATATTTTCTTGCTGCCTAACTTATATAAGAATAAAAGGTTTTTTTTTTTTATCCTCTTGGAGACATCATCTCCTCTCTTCCTAAATACAGACCCCATAATAGACAGATGTGATGTTGCATGGCCCCCTTTTCTAAATTATTATATGATCCCAAATCCTCTCTCCAGATCAGTGGTGGGGAACCTCAGGACCGGGGACCGTATGTGGCCCCCGTAGCAGGTCTGTGTGGCCCACCCACCTGCCCGGCCGCTTTGCTGGGAGTCAAGTACAGGGGATTTCTCACGGGAGGTCGGTAGTTCTCGCAAGATTCCTCTTAATTAACAGCAGCCGGAGATTGTCAGACCTATTCAGTGGCAGCCGCCGGAGCGTAGGATGGCTGAAGCAGGACAATTTGTAAAATAAATTTTTACATATGGCCCCCCGAAGGATTTTTTCCCCATATAAACGGCCCTTGGCACAAAAAAGGTTCCCCACCCCTGCTCTAGATAGTAACATAGACAAGTCTTTTGCTCTCTTTTCAAAGTAGATTACTTAATTGATTGCATATTATCTACTATTATCCTCCTTGGAATTAATTTTCTACTTTATAAATGCACAAATACTTGCTACAAGATCTACAAAAAAATTAGATCATGTCACCTTTAATAATTAAACAAAATACTTTTTGTGACCTGGCAATAAGCCGCTTTTCTCTCCCAAAAGTGACAAAATGGTATAATAATTAATTGAACCAATCTCAGAGCATTTAAATACCCTGAGCTGAGACAGCACAGACAGGATGTCTTCCTAAGCTGCTTCCATGCACCAGCAATAACCCCTGAGCAAGCTGACTCCACCGTGGCTTAATATGAACCAGAAATACAAAGCGCAAGAACCCATCTTTGGCATTTGCTGACTAGCTACGTTAGCCGTGGTCCAGTGGCACGTAGAACCAGTCTGCCGCACATAATCTCAGTGTAATAACAAAGACTGCACCTGTATCTAAGCACTACGGGGAGACCATCATCGCTGGCCGGCTCCTGCGCTAACTCTCCCTACGGCCACACATACTGGGGCAGATGTATTAAGCCGGGCGAAGAGATAAACTGGAGATAAAGTGGAAGGAGGTAACCCACCAGCCAATCAGCTGTGTTCAAAATCTGACAGTTGGTAGTTGATTGGCTGGGGCGTTATCTCCTTCCACTTTATCTCCAGTTTATCTCTTCGCCCGGCTTAATACATCTGCCCCACTGTATCTAACAGTCTAGCGGCATCTATAATATAATTTATCTATTAACTGTAAAGCCGCACACTGACTCAGAGCCGTCTTTAGAGGTTACGCAGTAACAAACTTTCCTGCCGGCTCCTATGCTTTACACAATTCTCACAACTATCTTTAGCTATATTGATTTCTAAACTGTCTCAGGCGAGTTCTATTTAAAATCTGCCAATTAACTGTTTTAGAAACTATTTATGTAAAAAAACTTTTGGCATCAGCAAGGTTTAGTGACACTAAGTTACAACTTTCTAAATATAAGCTTTATATCTTTAAACTTTAAAGACCTCATTTGAAGGCATTTAAATCCTCCCTCACTCCCTAGAGTGTGTGTGTTCCCACTGCAATTCTCACAAGAGTAACAGTGGCCGCACTACCTCACACAGGGAGCAGCAGAAGGGCTATTCTGGCCATTCTTTTTCTTCACTGCATGTGTCTCTCCCCAATTCTCTCATCTGTTATCCTCTTATTAATGATGACAAGAAAGCAGAAATTGGGTGAGATCCATAGACACTAGCAATCTTTATTCTCTCTACCTCATTTAGGCCCTTATTCTGGTTGGAACGGCCGGAGCCGCATATGCGGCTCCGACCGTGCAGGCGAATCCCCGCCTTCAATACGGATCGCCACGGCCGTCCGTACGCGGACATGTGGCGGTCCGCATGAAAATGGCGGGGGATACGCCTCCACCATCTTGGAGCAGCCCCCTGCATTCGATGGTCACCGACCATCGAAGGCAGGGCCGCACGCTCCACCAGCTCCCGCACCCATAGACCTCACGGACACTTGTCCGTGTAAAAGCATGTATGGGGCCGGGCAGCTGACATCCGGCGATGTCAGATGCCCGCCCCCAATACATGCGTCACAGCCTCATTACCATGCATACGCCCCGCGTTTGCATGGGAACGCCCATGAAACGCGGGTCGTATGCATAGGGTAATGAGGCTTAGTAGCCCCTCACGCCCCTCTACGCCCCCTTTGCGGCGTTAAAAAAAAATGTGCGGCGATTTCGCCTGCACATGCGCAGAGTGCCCTCTGCACATGCGCAGAGCGAAAACATCGGCGGAACGGCCGCATGCGGCCGTTACCGCTTAGAACAGAATAAGGGCCTTAGGGCCTTATTTTGGTTCATTCTTTCTGACAAAGTCCTTCTTAGATGGGCAAAACCATGTGCACTGCAGGTGGGGCAGATGTAACATGTGCAGAGAGAATTAGATTTGGGTGGGGTTTTACTTCAAAGTGAGATCTATATTGCAGTGTAAAAATAAAGCAGTCAGTATTTTCCCTGCACAGAAACAAAATTACTCACCCAAATCTAATTCTCTCTGCACATGTTACATCTGCCCCCCCTGCAGTGCACATGGTTTTGTCCATCTAAGAAGGATTTTGTCAGAAAGAATGAACCAAAATAAGGCCCTTAATTATAGCAAATGTGAGTCAGGTAAAATAAGTCACTTTAATCTGTTTTGAACCTGAATGCCAATGTGAGTTTAATACCTCTGCCGATTAATGATGTATTTAGCAGATGTACTGAACTGTCAATTATAATAAAGGTGGCCATACATCAGAAAGATATTGTACCCAATCATACAATCTCAATTGATTGTAAGATGGATTGTATGCAGATTGTGTGCACATCTTGTGTACACAATCATACCATCCATCATCAGATGGATTGTATGACTGATTGTATGATGGATTGTATGCAGATTGTGTGCACATCTTGTATACACAATCATGCAGCAGATGGATTGTATGACTGATTGTATGATGGATTGTGTGTCCAAAAACCACCAAGGACTGCCGGGGATTTCAAGGGAAATTGTACACAATCATGAGTGCAATCGATCTTAAGATCGATCTTTCTGATGTATGGCCAGCTTAAGATGGATTGTATGCAGATTGTGTGCACATCTTGTGTACACAAATCATACAATCATGCAGCAGATGGATTGTATGACGGATTGTATGCAGATTGTGTGCACATCTTGTGTACACAATCATACAGCAGATGGATTATAGGACTGATTGTATGATGGATTGTGATATGATTGTATGTCCAAAAACCACCAAGGACTGCCAGGGATTTCAAGGGAAATTGTACACAATCATGAGCGCAATCGATCTTAAGATCGATCTTTCTGATGTATGGCCAGCTTAAAGCTTTGTTTAACTGTGTTAAGAAGACACATTGTATCAACAAGTTATATGTGATGTTTCAATTTGATGGTGCATCACAGATGTTACATTGTACTTCTACTTGAAATACTGCATGCTATTATGGCTATGAATTTCTTATATAAATAACCTTAATGCCGTGTTACAGAGAAATCATTATTGCTTGATTGTCTAAGGCAGCGGTGGGGAACCTCCGGCCCGCGAGCCGTATACTGCCCCCGGAGCCGGTGTTTGTGGCCCGCCCACTTGCCCAACGTCTGAACAGCGAGTCAAGACAAGGGGAAATCTCGCGAGAGGTCGGTTGCTCTGTATGAGACTCCCTGCACAGCCGCCGGACCACACAGACCGGCGAGGACCCAGAGGAAGCCGCTGACCCACCTGGAGGCGGAGAAATGCGTTTTTGTAGCTGTATGGAACTGGTCACCGCTCTTTACAAGTGTACCCACCGCTGTTACATCTCTAAGCTGGGATTACAATTGCTGTGTGGTCGCTGTCTTTACCCCTCCCCAGTGAATAAAACAGCTTGCTGGTTGAGGAGGGTGGACTCTGGTATGAACACCTATTGAAAGGTTGACTGAAAGACCACAAAACAGCTCTGAAGTTTATATGGAGCGGGACTGGTAACTATAAAACTTGCCATGCTGAATATGTCTAAGTCCATCAATTGAGCCAACATATATATATATATATATAGCCATCTTACCACAATATATATGCAAAGCATTTTTATGTGTTATATGTTGCCTGTGATTGTCATGTCTATGTTCTTGTGATCCATGTAAATCTTATGAAGTGCACTTCTCTGAAATAATTATATATATTTTTTATATGTGTCTTTTTATATAAATCTATATATTAAGGAAATTGTATCCTTCAACTTGTATACAGAACACAGCTGCGCTTCTTTGAAGTGCATGATAGACTAGGCTACATGCTCTAGCTACAAAAATTGAGTTTCTTTACATATTTGATATAGAACTGGGAAATTTGTTATAGGAGATGTGGTTACATTTACACTGAATGAATTAATTATACGGTGGTTGTCTGTCTGTGCTCTTTACAAGTGTCTTGATTTTGAGATAAATAAATTATCCATGTAATTGTCTAATAAGGGGCCTTACTACAACCTGACATCAAAGGGATAGAAAGTAATTTGCTGTGCATTTTTTATTTTTTTTTCTATGTAATCATTACCATTTATATTAACATTCATATATTAAAAGTTGAGTTTTAATTTTAAACAATTTTTCCTGACATATAGGGCCTTATTCTGGTTGGTGCGTTCGGACCGTACACGGTTGGATCTGGCTTTTTTTTTCCATCTGCCCATGCGTATCTTTCGCGCTGTGACCGCACACAGACGGGTCTCTCCGTGCGAAAAAACCTGTCCGCAAGAACACAGACATTGTGGGCGGCATGTGGGCATTTTTATGGGAGTGGCCGGAATAATGAGGAAAACTGGGCGTACACGGGGGTGTGCACACAAAATGCACGGTGCCACAACAGCCTCGATCGGCGAACGCACCGTACATTTTGGACCAAAAACAGGCAGACGCCAAAGAGTGCTCCTGACCACTTTTAGAGCTACCGCATAAGAGCGGATGCCTGGGTCTGCTATTTAACACCGAATACAAGTAAATTACATACACCTGAATGCAATAAGCCATGCTGCAGGCTATTAAATGAAATGCCTCCTTTCACTACCTGCAAGCCACACACAGCCCCAGTGCCAGATTAAGCCTTCGGGGGGCCCGGGGCACTTTAGACAAGGGGGCCCCCTTGCACTTGTCATTACTGGCCGCAAACTGCATGGGGAATATTATACTGTCAAAATACAGAGTAAAGGCAGTATAAACTTGGTCAATGGGTAACTTCAGGGGATAGATATATATATATATATATATATATATATATACACACACACGCATACATACATACATGCATACATACATACCACATGAAAAGCCTGTGTTTGTCCCTCTGCACCTTACTCTGTAGGATACCTCACAGTCCCAGTGCTGCCTCTGATTAAAAACCCTCCCATGACTAGGCTGCTGCTGCTGTTATCCATGGGCCTGAGAAGCATGTAATGAGCTCCACCAATCAGAGCTCAGCACAAACGTCTCCGCCTCTGCCCTCTGGTGCAAAATGTCATGGGACTTAGTCAACTCCCAGTAATGCACTGCACACTTGGCTCCCAATGCTCAGCACCATTAATCATTGTCACATTGGCAGCTAGGTGAAGCTGCAGCACTACCCCACTCCCATGCACAAAACCTTTAGCTAAAAAAAAAAAAAATTGTTTTTGAAAAATACATGCCAACCACAGGGGGCCCCTAGCTAGAGGGGGGCCCAGGGGCACTGACCCCTTGTGCCCCCATTATAATCCGGCCCTGCACAGCCCAGAAATACCTAGGAAGGTTCTCTTTCTACACTTTTCAACATGTAAAGGTTGGTTTATTTTTTAAGTACTATTAATCCAAATACACGTTTCTATATGTCCAGGTAGTTATTTTTTAACCATCTACACCCTTACTGAAAGTGTGTTTTACATCTTTATAAAGCAGGAGACACAATTAATAGGAGTCGACATGTGTCAACTTTTTCACTGCAACACAAACATACAAGTCTAATTTATTTTTTAAACACATCGACCACGTCTAACACCAACAATGAGTTATTGGGACACCATTTCTACTTGCAATGTTGGTATACTTAGTATAATTAAGTAATTGTCATAATTATACTTCAAAGGGAATATTTGCAGGACAATATATGCGAAGCGTACGCCACCGTGCTCGGACGCACATCCTCTCACGATCGGAGAGACACGCTGAGTCTCTGAGCGAAGAAGACTGAGACCCGCCCGTGCACGTTGGTGTACGCTCATATGTACGCCACTCCCCATTGCCGGTGTCTGAGACTGTCCGTGTGCGGCTGTTCTGTGGGCAGACTTACGCTCACCGTGAGAGTGTGCGGAAAACGCTCAGTGTGCACGTCCGTACGCACGTTTCACCGATCCGATCAGAATAAGGCCCATAGTTTCTCCCAATACACTTGTGCAAGTTACGGGTATATATTATTAAGGAGTGCCCCCACACATGAGTCTTCTTTTTCTTCTGTATATTTGTTTGTTTTTCTGACTCTGGGGAGCACCGCCAGCCTTGTAAACAGAAATTTCAGGTTCTCTTAAATCAAAATTACTATAGGACCTGGTAACATCTAATTATCCACTCCACTTTTCAAAATGGACATAAAATTTACAAATGTCTTAGTGGAGACGACAGTGCGGGTTTCAACCAAAAAACTTTCTGAGGAGGAGAGGTCCGTCAGTGCAGCCACTGCAGGCAAAAAAGTGATGCGCACTGTCCTGTTTATCAGTGCGCTACTTCTGGCTCTGAGGTGCTCTGGCGGAGGGGGCGTGGCCAGTACACTCTACCCGGCCAGTAGGCAAGATGGTCCGGCCTGACACAGGGGGGTTTGGACCAGCCCACCGGTAAATTGCCCGGTGTCCCGGTGGGCCAATCCGCCCCTGATTAGCAGTCATATCTAATTTCATCCCATCAGGACTGTCTTGCAATCTGGTGGGGCTGCCACGCTATGGAATCATATCCTTATTTATACCTCCTAGTATCCATATAGATTGTAAGCTAGTGAGCAGGGCCCTCCTAACTCTGTCAATTTGTTACTAGTCAGTTGTTTTTTCACTGTTTCCTATTGAAAAGTGCAGCTGATTTGCTGCGCTATATAAGAAACTAAATAAATAAAATTAATTTTGAAGTAAGGATATTAAAAATAACATGAAGTTGAAGTGTATTTTAAGATGCACAGCTGTTTACAGTATGCATACAAATTTGATATTTGCAAATATGTGAAATCCAGTCTTGTCCTATGCTTTTATTAAGGTGCATTTTACACCTTACAGATATACCGTGGCAAAGAAACGATTTTACAAAACAAATATTGATATTTCTGATGCAGTGACTATTGGATTGGACAATCTTTGTGTTTTGATATGATAGCTCAGGTCTACTCTATAGATGTATTGATTTGTCTATGTTTTTCATTTGTATTTTACTAAAATGTAAGAAAAATACAGTATATGCTATGCTTAATTCAGAGTTTGAGTTGCCATGTAGTATTAACATTAATATTGTTATTTCTGCAATTACGCCCTCTACTTAATTAATCTGCTACTTAATAATAGCCATAGTTTTCCTCATTATTTTTATTTATTGAAAATTTTAAAACTGTGCTAAATTCTCCCATTTAATAAATAAAAGGACTGTTACACCAAGCATAGTTACGTACTTACACAAATTTCTCTTTTGATAGAAGTGTCTGATGTTTTAAAAAAGAATATGACTCACATTGATGGCAGTATTGCAGAAAGTATTTCAGTTTTACTAGAATCACCACATAACCGTAACAATAGTGAAGCGCTGAGATGCCATCAAGAGGCACTTGTTGTGATTTTTTCTGTTGCTTACCTTGTAGAAGACAGGTAAATATAAATGCAATGTTTGTTTAATGCATTAAATACTAAATTCTAGTACCTAAATTGGTAAATGTGATAAATAGGTACTGTATGGAGGCTCTTGCTTTGGGAATAGATAATGCTTTTTTCTTTTCCCTACAAACTAAATATAATTATGCCTGGCAAACCTCTTCCCTTCAATACATAGGCATTAAAATCCCTCTACACTTTTAAGATGCGATCACGTAATTTTCTCCCACGTTTGACCCAATTTGTAACACTCAGCAAGCAATGGACAACTTATGCTACAGTATATCTTGGATGGGCCTTCTATCCTCTATTAAGATGAAAGCTTCTCCCTAAAATTCTGTACCTATTTAGGGCCGTCCACTCCCTAGTTCCGCTCAATGTTACTGTATGTCCACTTTTATTTGGAAAGGTAAAAGACCTAGAATGGCCAGAACATGTCTATATAGATTTAAAATTAGTGAGGGTCTCGTTTTTTGGAACCATGAACTCTACCAGCATGCGTTTTTTTTTTTATTGTATAATTTTTATTTATTTCAAGAAAATCTTATGTACAGATTATGCAAGATTGTAAAAATGGCATATAAAGAATAACAATAAAAATGGTGCATACAGTACAGAAAAGCAATAAAAAAAATCAGTCCTTCGTATTGAAGCAAAGGGATGTAGCATCCAGGAAATCTTGCAGAATATAGATAATTACTGAGCAAATTAATTGGTCTTCAAGCGTAGAGCATGAGGCCCAAACAGGTCATAGACAAAAAGACAGGTGCACAGAAACATGGAAGCACTTAAGAGAGAAGAGAACAAATCATACCAACCCTCTCTGTATAAAAGGCCTATAAGAAAGATATAGGGGTAGGATAATTGTCTTTCAACAAAATTAACCCTCGAATGTCTGTGTGTGTGTGTGTGTGTGTGTGCGCATGTGGTAGGGAATATAGATTGTAAGCTCCACTGGGGCAGGGACTGATGTGAATGGACAAATATTCTCTGTAAAGCGCTGTGGAATATGTGTGTATTATATAAGAAACTGTTAATAAATAAATAAGAGAGTGCCACACAATTGATGATAAATGTTAACAATTTCTTGATGTATAAAACAATGTTAAAAATATATAGTTAATAAATCATATGCAACAATAGAAATAAGATATACTGTACACTCGCCCAATGATTCGATTTGGATTGATATAAAGTTATTGTAGCCAAGCCTTGTAACATTTAATGAACAGAATACCACTGTGAAATAAAGTGGCAAGTGCTTAAATGAGATAGATTGGTAATCTCACCCAAGGGCTATAAAAACAGGGGGAGATGCTGGATATCTGTGACCCTTAACGCGTTTCTCCGCTGTCTGTCAGTCTAGCGGTTTCATTAGAAGGAAATGGGAAGCATCATGTGTATTAAAGGTAGATGAATAGCAGAAGTACTGCATGTCATGTGAAAAACGAAACATCAATAAGGCCGATTTCTGAGATAAATTCAGAGAAAGGTGTAAGAGAGTTGCTATGTAAAGTTGCTCTCCACCTATCCATAACTAAATCTAAAACATCAATAGATGGAGTGGTGGGTGATATAGCAATGATGGATATTCACACATATAGGCCCTTCTAGTTGAATCAGACAGATGCATATTTTCGGACAGGAACCGAGTGTTTTTAGCCACGCCTTCTGTACGGATCGCTCACACTGTCCGAATGCAGTAAGACACCGACCAAACGGACTGTGAGTGGATTTTTCATGTGAACACCTCCTCCATCTGTGGGAACCGCCCCATCATTTGATGGTCGCCAACCATCGAATGCCGGACCGAGTGGTCAGGCAGCACCGAGTGCTCCAGACCACTCGGGCATTTCTTTGTGCAAAAGCAGGGATATGGGTGGGCAGCTGGCATCCGGCTATGTCATATGTCCGCCCTCCACTCGTGCGTCATGGCCAGATTACCATACGTACGCCCCCAGCATTTTCATGGGAACGCCCATGAAATGCAGGGCGTATGCATATGGTAATTCAGCAAAATCAGCCCTTCACGCCCCTCTCCACCCCCTGAATGGATGGTTCCGTACGATCATTTTCTGCACGGATCTCACGTCGTGTTCGTACGGGTGAGGAGTTCGCACATGTGCAGATACGCCTCTGCACATGCGCAAACACCAACCACGTCCGTCCGCATTCGGAGCCATCCGACTCAACCAGAATAAGGCCCATAGTTATGAATCCTGCACCAGTCCAAAATATTATTATCTTAACCCTCTTATCTCCCACTTGTGATAGTTCACTTGGAGCAATGCCTTTTAATGTTTGGAGGTGCTACCCACTGCTTGAATATAAGTCTAAGATACACATTCAAGAAAAAGAAAGCAATGATATGGGTGCACTGAGAGTCCTATAAATGGAAAATAAAATATAACTTTTATTATTATTATTATTATTGATAAAATCTGTGATATATTAAAAATCAGTGGGTGAATAAAGGAATGAAAAAAGGTGTATTAAAACGTAAGTAGCCACTGCCTATATTCAATGTATTATGGACAATATATTTCCTATACAGTATGTGCTTAGTGTTTAACTTTATAGAGTTAGATCTTATTCATATACACACTGTATCACTCTTGTTTCTTTTTCAGCAAGAGTATAATATGAGAGTACAGGGATGAGAATTTTATAATAGGGACAAGGTATCGTGCTGTATCCTGCAGTCAAATGCACTTCTTTGTATTCACCGAAGGAGCAACAGTGGATCACATTTATCTATCACACCTATTCAGCATAATTGACCGTGTGGTGGATTAAAGTGTATTAAACAACTGATAGATACAGGACGGTGAATGATGCTGAATAAGTGCAATATATAAGTGTGACCGACTGCCACTCTTTATACGCATCTCACTGTAGAACACAGTATTATATCTGATCCCCAGAATAAAAACTCTCATCCCTGTACATTACCCCTGTGACATTATTCTAACAGAGTAAAGAGGTGGAGAGAACAGGGACATCAAGTGGCTATTTACAGTAGCTGACACCTAAGTGGTTGTTAATCTCTGTGCTTGGCTACTATAGCAGACATCTACTGCTTAGCAGGGAAAGGGACTCAGGTAGCAGAAAGAGCGCATAACAAATATGGCCACTCAGCAGCATAGCCGATGCGCTGATAATGGTACTTGTTTAGTTTCTCGGTGGAACATCTGCTCCTGTCCATGTGTGATATTTTTCTATGAAATAACAACAAATTACACTGTAGGTACTGCGGAGACAGACAATAAACAATTCTCTGACTCTCCTTATCCTTAGGATGCATTAAAACAACTGATACATGCTTGTATATGAATATAAAATGTAATACTGTAAGTTAAATGTCACTGTAATTGCACAATTCCAGGTTGTATAGGTTTCACAAAAGTGGAGCTTGTATGTATTTGCCTTGAAATGTACTATGCAAATAAATCATGTGCACAAGCAGAGGCGTAACTAGACCTTTTGGGGCCCCATAGCAACATTTCAAAAGCCCCCACCTCCCTTGTACCACTGTCGCTACAATGCCCCTTAGGGGGCAGAATAAGGGGAGTGAGAGACAAAGATGGTGTCAGGGACAGAGAGTTGAGAGGAGGGTTGTCATGGAAAGAGAGGGAATGTGAAAAAAAGAGAGAGAGAAGGTGTCAGATAGAGAGGGAGAGGAGCAAGAGAGAAAGGTAGGGGTATGATCAGGAGTCAGAGAGAATAACAGGGAGGGAGAGTCTGGGAGAGAAAGCGCCAGGTAGGTAGACTGATGGGGGGAAAAGAAAGAGAGCTGGGAAAAGAGAGAGGTGGAAGCATGGGTAAAGAGGTGGGGAGGAGAAAGATAAGGAGAAATAGACTAGGTGGAGGGCAATGGAGGGGGAGTAAGATAGGGGAGGGTGGAATGAGAGAAATAGAAGAGAGGTGAGGCAGCAGGAGGATGAGTGAGTGAGTGTGTGTGTGTGTGTGGGGGGGGGACAAGGGGGGGGCATTACAGGTTGCACAGTGCCCCTCCCCCTCCTTCAGTGTTCAATATAAACTGCATGGTACCTCCAGCAGCAGTGGCACGGCACCAGATCTCCACATCACCGGGTCTCAGGCTGAGCATCGTGGGTCCCCTCCGTGGCGCCATCTCCATACATCATCTCCGGGTCTCCTCAGCAGTGCGGTTCCCCTCTCCGGCGCCAGCTCTATACATCATTGCTGGGTCTCCTCAGCTGACCCGATCTCCACATCAGTGTGGGCGCCAAACATCCACATCAGCGTCTCTGTGTAATCAGCGCTTCCAGGCCCGGGTCCCTGCACACAGAACCAGCGGCAGTACATTGTACCACCATTTCCGCGCCGGGGATGGTCACCAGATAGAGAAGTTGAGCCCCGGCAGTGTCAAAGAGAGAGGGGAGCAGATCTAGCAGCAGAGGCTGGATTAGCCAGACCCAAACATAGCGCCGCAGGCGGGCCGGGGAGGGAGGAGGTAGGGGGCGTTTGGAGCAGGGAAAGAGATGAGGCATGGGACGGCTGCACTGCACTGCCAAGGCACTACTTAATAAAACATTCTTTAGGCTGCAGGGGATTGCCTACTGAGCCCTCGGGCCCCCCAAAGGTCCGTGCCCCATAGCAGTTGCACCCCCTGCATCCTCCATAGTTACGTCACTGTGCACAAGTAAAAAAAATATAAAAAATAATCCTTTTTGTATTGAATACTGAGTGCACTTGGTAAATTAACTCCAATGCAGCTATTTGTAAAATATCAAGTAGCTTGTTGGCTTGTTCATATGTGTATGCTTCTGCTTTAGTGAATTCCTCCATACATTTTTGAGACAAAAATCTACGCATGTCAACTACCATTTTAATCAGTGATGTCTATATTTGTATTGTATTGCTATCCTATAGATTATAAGCTTGCAGCAGGGCTCACCTACATCCAAATCTGTCTGTTGTTACCCAGTTTGTTTTATCACTGTCTACTATTGTAAAGCGCAACGGAATCTGCTGCGCTATATAAGAAAATGTAAATAAATAATAAATATGGTTTGTGCACACTGTGCTATCCATCATACAAGTGGGGAAATCTTTGGCAATGACGGGAAAAACCATGCTTATTTAACACCATTAAAAAAGTCCTGATCTTTCTGCTTTTGCTTGATAAAAATGGGTTAATGCATTAATATGCCTTCTTTTATATAACAGATTTATACCAGAGACTGAATTATTCTGGGCAGTTCTAAGTTTTCTTCATTCCATGCAAAGTCAAGGTGAACAGGTTTCTTCATATTTACTTCGAGGTGCTCTCTATCTTTTGTCACAATGTCAAGACAAATGTGAAAATCTAAATATGGTAAATTACATTTGTTCTAATTATTTTGTATGTGTTATTTGTCAAGAAATATCATTTTACAACTCAATCTTTGGATTACAGTTTGGGCTTGCTTCCGAGCAACATAGAGATGAATTTATGGCTGGATTCTGAATAATAATAGATTACAAACAGAAAGCTATTGTGGCTATACTACAATTACTAGCTACACCGATCATCTGCTGATATTACCAGCAGATGAGCAACGGGGTGGACAGCTTTCCATAGAGTCCTGCTATGGAAGGTAGTCCACCCGCGTAAAAAAAAAAAAATCGCCTGGACGGGTGAAAATCGCTCAGTGTGTATGAACTGAGCGATTTTCAGCCGAACAATTTACCCCATCATTCGTCTGCATACACACTGGGCAAAAGCAAAGTGTGTATGAACCTTTACATTTAATTTTTTTTCCCACATTGCGCCTTCCAAATTTTTTACATGTGTGAGAACAGCTGTTATCATTGTCATTGGCACTCAACACCTTCCACCATGCTAGGTGAAGGAGATCTGTATGAAATTGGCATCCTGAATGAATATATGAACACAAAAGATGGTTTCTTAGATTTGTACATCTCTGAATCATGTGTACAATCCAAATTATGCATATACAGCCCAGGCATACAGTCACAGTAAGCAAAAACTCGTTAAATGCAGCTGCATACAAAGTTGCATGTGCCTCAAAATCAGCCCCTTGCATGTTTTATACTTCAGATTATAAGTAGTTTCCAACATTCTGTCTCATATTCCAATAGAATATATGAAATTTGCATTTAATATTACTCTTTAGTTAAGATTTCAAAGATATGAATCTTCATATTGCATATATTAAGGATAACATCAGAAATAGTCAAATGCTGGTATATTGAACCAGAATCTTATATTTTAAAATAAAGTTAATATTAATATTATCTCACCTCTAAAACTCACCTCTTCAGGCAAGGCTATCAAATTTAGGTACCACCCACATAACCCTCAGAGGCACTCATGTATCATATAGCTTCCCTTCTGGACTTGCAAAATGGTGGGACTGCTACACTATTACTGGTGCCTGTCCTTTTACTGGTGCAAATATTTCTTATATTTATTTCATACATCAGACCAGTGGTTCCCAACCTCAGTCCTCAGGTACTCAAATCAGTTCAAATTTTCCAGGTCTCCAGACAGAATCACAAGTGAAATAATAAGCTCCACCTGTGGATCTTTTAAAATGTGTCAGTGAATACTGAGTGCACCTGTGCACATGCTGGGTGACCTGGAAAACGTGAACTGTTTGGGATACAAGAGGACCGAGGCTGGGAACCACTGCTTTAGAGGAAAATATAAAAATAGTTTACCTTTTTTCCAGAAAACACTGAGACAAATTCTTAAAACCAAAACGTTATTGTGATTAATTGGTTTTCTTTCTGCTAAACAAAGAAATAAAAAGTGGGCACAATATTACGTAGACAGTAATGACCATTATTCTGATCATCCCTTAATGCCCTTAAGTGCTTTAATTGAAATAATTGCTTAATAAATATATAAAAAGATTATCTAGCATTATTTACCATGTAGCAATAGTATTTGATAACAGAATTGTATTAACTACAGTATGTAACAAAAATGTAATAATTTATCAAATGTCTTATTTCATCACAATTGCTTAAGCTGAACACACATCACCAACATATATCCAAGTAATCATTGTCCAACTTGCCTGACCAACTTTGCTACTCCATACATCATCAGACAAGCCAACATATTTTCAACTGAATCTCTACTTTTATTGTTAAAAAAAGATACCAGGCAGTGCACCACAGGAAGCATGAGATGGTCCTCACAGGGAGGGATGTCATGTAAATTCCTGTAGTACAAAAAGGGAAAGAGGGAAAATTGACTAAGCGCAGATCTATTAACCAATTCCAATGTGCAGCTGCAGTATAAGGGATACTCAACCCTTAGAGAAAATCAAAGTATATATGCACTGCTCAAAAAATAAAGGGAACGCTAACATAACACATCCTCATACCACCCTCATGGAGTCTGTTTCTGACCATTTGAGTAGACACATGCACATTTGTGGCCTGCTGGAGGTCATTTTGCAGGACTCTAGCAGTGCTCCTCCTGTTCCTCCATGCACAAAGGCGGAGGTAGCGTTGCTGCTGCTGGGTTGTTGCCCTCCTACGGCCTCATTCACATCTCCTGATGTACTGGCCTGTCTCCTGGTAGCGCCTCCATGCTCGGGACACTACGCTGACAGACACAGCAAACCTTCTTGCCACAGCTCGCATTAATGTGCCATCCTGGATGAGCTGCACTACCTGAGCCATTTGTGTGGGTTGTAGACTCCGTCTCATGCTACCACTAGAGTGAAAGCACCGCCAGCTTTCAAAAGTGACCAAAACATCAGCCAGTAAGCATAGGAGCTGAGAAGTGGTCTGTGGTCACCACCTGCAGAACAACTCCTTTATTGGGGGTGTCTTGATATTTGCCTATAATTTTCACCTGTTGTCTATTCCATTTGCACAACAGCATGCGAAATTGATTGTCAATCAGTGGTGCTTCCTAAGTGGACAGTTTGATTTCACAGAAGTGTGATTGACTTGGAGTTACATTGTGTTGTTTAAGTGTTCCCTTTATTTTATTGAGCAGTGTATTATCAAAACAGCGCTATTGTAACTGGACCAAAAAATATTTATAAAAACAGAATGATATTACAACATACTGTATACCGACTGGCAGGCCCGGCGACAGGGGAAGTCAAGGGGGACAGCCGTCCTGGGCCCTGCCGATCTGAGGGGCCCAAAGCATCCCCCTTCTTTGAGCCAGCATAAGGAGCCTGAAAGGGCCCCCCGCCACAGATTGGATCGCTTACCAATCCGATCTGCGGAGCTGCGTTCCCTACCCATGCCACTCGGCTCCCTGCTGCCATGATTGACATCCACCGGTGCCACCTACAGTACCAGAACACGGCAACTGAGCGACGGCTCATCTGTCCCTTAGTGTTTTAATCAGCAGCCTTCGGCTCAGTGATAGGCTGAGCGCACAGGCTACAGAAAAGATGGAGGCTTTACTTATTTACTAAACTAACTTTAGTTTATTTACTAATATGGGAGTTTTATTTCACATGGGATGTTGCTATGGGCAACCAGTTAGATAAGATATATTGTCTTCTAGAAGGTGTTAAATAAATAAGAAGTAGATTCGGATTGGTGGCCCATAGCAACATCCCATGTGAAATAGAATTCCCATCTTAGTAAATTTCCCCATTAGAAACTGCAATTGGTGGCAAAATAGAGTCCATGGATTCAAGAAAAAGCTTTAAAGCTGGGTACAATCCCACAGATTTATCTGTCCAATCTATCTGAAAATATATGGAAGCAAATGACAATCAAAATTTGCTCCCAAACTCTGGAAAACGACAAAAGTCACTGATTAATCAATAAATCAATCTGATATAACACATTTATCCAAGCAATTGTTTTTGTCTGTTTTCCAGTGTTTGGGAGTACAGGTTGATTGTCATTTGCTGATATACATTTCCAGATTTTTATTATCACCAGTCAGATTGGACAGATTTGCGTGTGTACCCAGCTTAAAGGTCCATACACACTAGAAGATATAAAAGACAAAAGATATTGGTGAACAATTTCCCTTTGAGCTGATTATGAAAGATATAGTGCATACAAACTGAACGATTTTATAAAAGATATGGAAGATGAACGTTGTCACGATCCGAGCTCTCAGACAGACTTTCTTACCGGCTAAGTGCCTCCGCAGGTTCAGCTTGCGGTCCAGACGTCACCCCTGCCGGCGTCCTGTCTGCCGTGCGCCATCACCGCTGCCATCCTCCAGTCTGCTCAGCGCTGCTGAGTCCGCGGCTGCGCGGCGCACCGCTCTCCTTGTCCCCAGTGACAGTACTCAGTGCACGGCAATCCACCTGTCCGCCGCCATTGCTCCCAGTATCCAGCATGGTGTGCACAAACATACTTTCCCGCCATAGCCTGACATGGGGGCTGCCATGTTTTCCCAGTCACATGTCATTCCCGTCCAATCCTGTGTGATCTGATCTCCCAGTCATACCTGCCCGGCCAATCCTGGCCACCCAGTGGGTATAAGTATGCTGGGAGCTCTCAGATCAATGCTAGTGCTTCAGTTGTCTCCTGTATATGGTCAGCTGTCCTTGTCTCCGTGCAAGTGTCTCTCTCTGCTGGTGTTGTCTTCCATGCTGCAGTGTATTCCAGGTTATTCCATCTCCTGTTGAAGTCCAGGTTATTCCATCACCTGTGAGCCTGCCTCGTCAGCCCAGCGATCCAGCCTAGCTCCAGGACTCTGGTCCTCCGATGCTCCAGCATCATTCATCTCCGATGTTCCACCATCGATAGTCCGACACTCCGGACCCACAGTCAAGCTTCCGTCCGTCATTCCGGACCCACAGTCAAGCTCCTATCTTCCGTCCGTCATTCCGGACCCACAGTCTCCATATCCGTTACCCATCCGATGTTCCACCATCGATACTTCATTCATCATTCCTGTAAAGTATTGCAATCTGCATGAACTGTCATTACTCCTGCATACTTTACTGCCTGTATCATTACAACCATCTGCATAATAAATCTGGTTGTACTTTTACCTCTGACTACTTATTGGCTCTGGGTGCACTGTCGCGCAGTTCATGCGCAGGGGTCCTCTCCAACCTCCCCGGTTCAGGTACCGGTCCAGGTCCCCACCAGAGGTCTCAGTCTCGTCGACTGAGTCCCCTGGTGTGACAGTAAGCACTAGCCAAATGGATCCAGCCGCAAACCAAGCTTCTCCACCCAGCCCTGTACAGCAACTGGCTGTTCGCTTGGATCAGCAAGAGGCTGCGCAGAGCCAAGTGATTCATTGCCTGCAAGATCTGTCTTCCCGGCTGGATAAGTTACAGACCACTCTCAGTGGCCCTGAGCCTGTAAGAGAACTTCCAAGTCCCGTTCATCCTCCTGTAATGGCTGCTGCACCTCGCCTTCATCTGTCTGTCCCCTCCAAGTATGATGGGAACCCCAAGACCTGTCGAGGCTTTCTCAATCAGTGTGAGATTCATTTCGAGCTGCAACCCAGTAACTTCCCTACTGAGAGGGTCAAGATCGCCTACATCATCTCCCTCCTGTGTGGAGCGGCACTAGAGTGGGCGTCTCCCTTATGGGAAAGATCTGATGCCATCCTGTCCAATTACAAGGACTTCGTGTCAACATTCCGGCGTATCTTCGATGAGCCTGGGCGATCAGCATCTGCCTCCACTGAACTCCTCCGTCTCAGACAAGGATCCCGCTCCGTCGGGCAATATCTGGTCCAGTTTCAGATTCTGGCGTCTGAACTCTCCTGGTGTGATGGGGCCTTATACGCAGCCTTCTGGCATGGCCTATCCGATCGTATCAAGGATGAACTCGCTACAAGAGACTTACCCTCAGGTCTAAGCGACCTTATTTCATTGTGTGTTAAAGTAGACCTACGCTTCCGAGAAAGGGCTATAGAACGTCACAAGAGCGCTCCAGTGAAAGTGCCAACTCCTCCGCCTTCTTTACCCACTGCTCCTGCGGTCCACTCCAAAGAAGAACCAATGGAGATAAATCGTTTCCGCTTGTCTCCAGGAGAACGTCGACGTCGACGGTTGGCACAGCTCTGCCTGTATTGTGCCGATCCTGCACATCAAATTTCTGCATGCCCAAAGCGTCAGGAAAACTCCTCCTCCTAGCCCGTCAAGGAGAGGGTAGGCTAGGAGTAATTAAGTCCTCTCCATCAGCAACCGATTGTGTCCTTCCAGTTTCCCTACAAGTTGGTCAGCATTTCAAGACTGTCTCCGCGCTTCTTGATTCCGGTGCCGCTGGCAACTTTGTTACTTCAGAACTGGTCCGCAAGTGGGGGTTGCCCACTGAAAGTCTTTCCAAGACTGTCTTCCTTACTGCTGTGGATGGCAGTAGGATTCCTGATGCGACAGTCTCCCGCAGAACTTTGCCACTTACAGTAAAAGTGGGAGTCCTGCACACTGAACTTTTGTCCTTCCTGGTTTTACCCCGAGCCACTCATGCTCTGGTTCTGGGTTTACCCTGGCTCCGTCTTCACAATCCTCGTCTTGATTGGAAGACATCTGAAATCCTTTCCTGGGATCCTTCCTGCTCCGGTACCTGTCTCCAAAAGGTACTCCCAGCTCGTCATTCTTCAGCCGATGCAGCAGACCTTCCGCCTCTTCCCTACCAAGAGTACTCAGATGTATTCAGCAAGTCTGGCGCTGATGTCCTACCTCCTCACAGACCGTGGGATTGCCCTATTGAACTTATCCCAGGCAAAGAACCACCCAGAGGTAGAACCTATCCTCTCTCTCTTCCAGAGACTCAAGCCATGACCAGTTACATCAAGGAAAATCTGGCAAAGGGATTCATCCGTCCTTCGACTTCTCCTGCTGGCGCAGGATTCTTCTTCGTCAAAAAGAAGGATGGAGGCCTACGTCCCTGCATTGATTATCGCGGCCTCAATGACATTACAGTAAAGAACCGATATCCGTTGCCTCTCATCACCGAGCTGTTTGACCGTGTCAGCGGTGCAACCATCTTTACAAAACTCGACCTGAGAGGTGCATACAATCTCATCCGCATACGAGAGGGCGACGAGTGGAAGACGGCGTTTAATACCAGAGACGGCCACTATGAGTACCTCGTCATGCCCTTTGGGCTCAGCAATGCCCCAGCCGTGTTCCAGCACTATGTCAATGAGATCTTTCGGGACATTCTGTACAGTCATGTAGTTGTATATCTCGATGACATTTTAATCTACGCCAATAACATCACAGAACATCGTTATTGGGTCAAAGAGGTTCTGTCCCGGCTGCGAGCTAATCATCTCTACTGTAAACTGGAGAAGTGTGTCTTCGAGGTGAAGTCTATACCCTTCCTAGGGTACATTGTCTCCGGTTCCGGTCTTCAAATGGATCCAGGAAAACTGCAGAAAACATTGGCCAATTCCCTCTTCGCTGAAAGGTATTCAACGTTTCCTGGGTTTTGCCAATTATTACAGAAAATTCATTCGTAACTTCTCTTCTATTGTGGCTCCCATCACTGCCTTGACTAAAAAGGGGTCTAATCCAGCGAAGTGGCCGGCAGAAGCCATCGAAGCCTTCCATCTGTTGAAACAGAGGTTCACTTCCGCTCCTGTTTTAAGACAACCTGATACCACCTTGCCCTTTATTCTCGAGGTTGATGCCTCCTCCGTGGGTGTTGGGGCAGTCCTCTCGCAGAAAGCGCCCGATGGTCGTCTTCATCCCTGTGGGTTCTACTCCCGTAAGTTCCTGCCTGCAGAGCGTAACTATGCCATCGGTGACCAAGAGCTTCTCGCCATCAAGTTGGCATTAGAAGAGTGGAGATATCTTCTAGAGGGCGCTGTTCATGAGATCACAATTATCACAGACCATAAGAATCTTCTGTATCTCAAGTCTGCTCAATGTTTAAATCCCCGTCAAGCCAGATGGACACTTTTCTTTTCCAGGTTCCGTTTCAAGCTGTCGTTCTGTCCAGGGACACAAAACCGAAAAGCTGATGCCCTTTCCCGCTCATGGGAGCAAGAAAGTGAGTCCAAGTCCACACATCAACATTTTATTATTGATCCAGTGGCCTTCTCCGCAACGAGAGTTTCAAATCTCACGCCCCCTACAGGGAAAAGATATGTAAAGCCAGCTCTAAGAAAGAAGTTGCTCTGTTGGGCGCATGCTTCAAAATTCGCTGGCCATGCAGGCATTCAGAAAACTTACGAGTTTATCACCAGGTCCTACTGGTGGCCGTCCCTCAAACAGGATGTACAGGACTTTGTTTCCTCTTGTGCTAAATGTGCTCAGCACAAGACCAGTCGTCAGTCTCCTCCTGGGCAATTGATGCCACTGTCAGTGCCATATCGTCCCTGGACGCATATTTCTATGGACTTTGTAACTGATCTTCCAGAGTCTGACAAATTCACCACCATCTGGGTGATTGTTGATCGGTTCACCAAGATGGCTCACTTCGTTCCCCTCACCGGTCTTCCGTCAGCTTCCAAGCTGTCCCAGCTCTTCATCAAAGAGATATTCAAGCTTCATGGACTGCCTCTCGAAATCATCTCCGATAGAGGAGTCCAATTCGTAGCCAAATTCTGGCGAAGCCTGTGCTCCCTGCTTCAAATCAAGCTAAAGTTTTCCACAGCCTACCACCCTCAAACCAATGGCCAAACGGAGAGGGTGAATCAGGACCTTGAAGCATTTCTCCGCACATATGTCTCTTCTTCCCAAGATGACTGGGCTCAACTCCTTCCATGGGCAGAGTTCTGCCATAATAACCAATATCATTCTTCATCTAATGTCACTCCATTCCTTGCCAACTATGGGTTTCATCCTCGAGTTCCTGACTTCACTCTGCAACCTGTGTCCTCTGTTCCAGCGGTCGACACGACCATCCGGCAATTCGTCAAATCCTGGAAGCTTATTCGTTCTTCACTCCTGAAAGCTTCAAGCAGGTACAAAAAATTTGCCGACAGGAAACGCAGAGCTGTGCCAGCCCTCCGTCCCGGAGATCGTGTCTGGTTGTCAACCAAGAATCTTCGATTGAGAGTGCCATCGATGAAGTTCGCTCCCCGATATATTGGTCCTTTCCCAGTTGAGCGAGTCGTCAATCCAGTAGCTTACAAGCTCAAGTTGCCGCCCTATTTGAAAGTGCCAGCTACATTCCACATTTCGCTGCTCAAGCCGCTGGTTCTGAATCGCTTTCATTCCAAGCTCCCCAAGGCTCCTAAGGTTTGCACCCAGCGTGGAACAGAATATGAGGTCAGTAAGATCTTGGACTCTCGCATCCGATATGGTCGTCTGCAATATCTGATCGATTGGAAGGGCTACGGCCCCGAAGAACGATCATGGACCAATGCCATCGATGTCCATGCTCCCAGACTCATCCGGGCGTTCCACTCCAAGTTTCCCCGCAAGCCTAAAAGGTGTCCTGGGGCCACCCTTAAAGGGGGGGGTGCTGTCACGATCCGAGCTCTCAGACAGACTTTCTTACCGGCTAAGTGCCTCCGCAGGTTCAGCTTGCGGTCCAGACGTCACCCCTGCCGGCGTCCTGTCTGCCGTGCGCCATCACCGCTGCCATCCTCCAGTCTGCTCAGCGCTGCTGAGTCCGCGGCTGCGCGGCGCACCGCTCTCCTTGTCCCCAGTGACAGTACTCAGTGCACGGCAATCCACCTGTCCGCCGCCATTGCTCCCAGTATCCAGCATGGTGTGCACAAACATACTTTCCCGCCATAGCCTGACATGGGGGCTGCCATGTTTTCCCAGTCACATGTCATTCCCGTCCAATCCTGTGTGATCTGATCTCCCAGTCATACCTGCCCGGCCAATCCTGGCCACCCAGTGGGTATAAGTATGCTGGGAGCTCTCAGATCAATGCTAGTGCTTCAGTTGTCTCCTGTATATGGTCAGCTGTCCTTGTCTCCGTGCAAGTGTCTCTCTCTGCTGGTGTTGTCTTCCATGCTGCAGTGTATTCCAGGTTATTCCATCTCCTGTTGAAGTCCAGGTTATTCCATCACCTGTGAGCCTGCCTCGTCAGCCCAGCGATCCAGCCTAGCTCCAGGACTCTGGTCCTCCGATGCTCCAGCATCATTCATCTCCGATGTTCCACCATCGATAGTCCGACACTCCGGACCCACAGTCAAGCTTCCGTCCGTCATTCCGGACCCACAGTCAAGCTCCTATCTTCCGTCCGTCATTCCGGACCCACAGTCTCCATATCCGTTACCCATCCGATGTTCCACCATCGATACTTCATTCATCATTCCTGTAAAGTATTGCAATCTGCATGAACTGTCATTACTCCTGCATACTTTACTGCCTGTATCATTACAACCATCTGCATAATAAATCTGGTTGTACTTTTACCTCTGACTACTTATTGGCTCTGGGTGCACTGTCGCGCAGTTCATGCGCAGGGGTCCTCTCCAACCTCCCCGGTTCAGGTACCGGTCCAGGTCCCCACCAGAGGTCTCAGTCTCGTCGACTGAGTCCCCTGGTGTGACAAACGTTATTGGCTAAAATCGAAAGTGTGAGGTGACGGGGGGCGAGAGTGGGTGTGGTGACGGGGAGTATGGTGATGGGGCGTGAGAGGAAGGGGTGAGAGGGTGTGAGGCGATGGGGGGGAAGAGCTAGGTGATGAGATGATAGGGGGCAACAGTGGGTGTGGTGATGGGGGGGTGCGAAAGCGAATGTTGTGACGGGAGGGTGAGGTGACGGTGGTGAGAGGGGGAGGGGTGAGAGCGTGTAAGGTAATGGCAGGCAAGAGGGGGTGAAGTGATGGTGGGCAAGAAGGGGGGAAATAACAGCAGATGAGAGGGGGTATGTGAGAGGGGGTGAGGTGATGGTTATGGTGCAAAAGGGGATGAGTTAATGGGGGAAGAGGAAAGGCTAGGGAGAGGAAGTAGGTCTCTTTTTACCAGCATCGGTGGCCTCCCATTCACCGACATTGTAGGCAAGGTGGGAAAATCATTGTGCTGTTTATACGTAATGCCCACACCAGTTGCCGACAGTTGTAACGCAAATTACACGTTAATGCCCACCCCAGTTGCCGACAGTAGTAACGCTGCTTACACATAACACCCACACCAGTTGTTGACAGTAGTAGCGCTGCTTACACATAACACCCACACCAGTTGCTGACAGTAGAAGCGCTGCTTACACATAATGCCACACCAGTTGCCGACAGTTGTAACGCAAATTACACGTTAATGCCCACCCCAGTTGCCGACAGTAGTAACGCTGCTTACACATAACACCCACACCAGTTGCCGACAGTAGTAGCGCTGCTTACATGTAATGCCCACACCAGTTTCTGACAAGTGTATCATTGTTTACATGTAAAGCCCACACCAGCTACCAGTTGCATACAGTAGTAGCGCTGCCTATATGTAAAACCCACAATTTACCTAATTCTGGCGGCTCAGCCCTGCTCCAGTGTAGCCCCGCCCCCTCCATCCATGTAGCTCCATCCCTCCATTCATGTAGATCCATCCCTCTGTCCGTGAAGCTCTGGCCCTGTCGCTCCACCCATTTTCAGTCACTGCTGCCGCTGATTTTATCAAAGGGGCAGCCGGGCGGGAGCTTTATGTGCCGGGACAGAGGAGCAACGGCAGGCAGCTGCTACCACAGTAGGTTGACAGCAGCTGCTGATCAGTATCATTAATGTCGCTTATCACTGCCACACACTGTACAATGTGCACAAGCGACATGAGCAACATTGACCTGATTGAGCTGCGTGCCCAGAAGATGCCAACAACCGTTAACAATAATAGACATACACACTAGAAGATATTGTCATCAATATTGCTCAGAAGCCCCTTTCTTAACGATATTGATGCCAATATCTTCTAGTGTGTATGAGCCTTAAATCACAGTTCTCTCAAGCTGTTATAATTACAAATGCCGTTCATCAAATGCAGTAGTGTTAGTAATTGCGGTACCCATTAGCGGCAGTTAGTATCAACAAATAATGGGGCAGATGTACAGTATTAAGCCTGGTGAAGAGATAAAGTAAAGGTGATAATGTACCAGCCAATCTAGTGCTAACTGTTATTTTTCAAACATAGCTGATTGGCTGGTTGCCTTATCAAACCTTCCACTTTATCTCCATTTTATCTCCGAATCAGAATTAGCTTTATTTGGCCAGGTATACTTGATAGACAAGGACAGGGGAGACACAGGGAATATATATTTGTTAAATTGCACAGCACCTAGGCAGCCATCAGCGGCACCACTTGGTTGTTGCAACAGTCAGATGGGTAACAATTAAACAGTGAACAGTACAGATATAGAACACAAATAGATATGTGCAAATATGCACTAGGCGTACCCTGGGAGAGTGATGGAAAAGACAAGGGAGACACGGAGTACATATTTTGGCTGAGCGGCACAGTTCCTAGGCAGTCATCAGCAGCGCCATCTTGATCATTGCTACTTACAGCACAAGGCAGCAGTAGAAGGCTCAACAGGCCATCTCTCTTTCAGCACACCACAGGAGTCAGCCAGCATGGATGGATTCTGAATCTGTCCCTATTTGGGCGGGGGGTGGGTCAGAGTGTCAGGGGCCCTGGCTGGAGCCAGGGGGAGAGCCAGGGTGTGTGTGTGGTGGAGTCAGTGAGAGTTAATGAGGCTGGGGGCCGGAGTTGGGCCCTCTCCATGCTGAGGTCCACCGCCGCTGCCCCTTGATGCGGTGGAGGGGGGGGGGGCGCTCTTGGGTTTGAGACATTCAGTGGGGATGGACAGGCTCTCGCAATCCACTGAAGGTCTCGACTGAGGCCTCTGTTTCGTCAGGAGATCCTTCTCCAGGCTTAATACATTAGTTTGAATCCTTGGACTTGACCAATCTATTAGTCACAGTTCACACACAGCTAATAGATTAAAAAGCAATAGGCAGAAACCATTCGATCCTTAGGCTTAATGCAGCTCTGTACAGTTGTTTAGTGTGACTCTTATCTTCTAATGCTGAAATGTGAGAGTTGCTCAAAAACAGTTAGTACTAATTAATTTGACTCTTTTGTTAGACATACTTAAGATGCATACACAGTGTGAATTTTGGCCCAGCGTGTATGAGGAGCAATGATCTGAAAATCACTGCCAGAAAATTGCTCAGTGCATACAAACTGAGCGATTTTCATCCGTCCCAGCGATTTTCACAGGGGGTGAACCACTTTCCATAGCTGCTAAATCAGCCCAACAGACACCGTTGGCTGACGATGATGCGGTAGCACGCATTAGCGCTCACCGCTCATCACCCGGCCACTTTCAGCTCAAAATCTGCTAAAGTGAACTACTTTTAGTCTGTTAGTGAAGCTCCATTCATTTGTTGCAAGAATGTCCAGGAGTATATGCTGATTCAATATCTGTCTTAGTATAAAAATTTGCACCCTATTACCTGTGTGAATTTTTTTTTTTACATCTCGCCCACATCGTTCTTAAATACATACAGACATTAAAATCCCTCCAATCCACATGCATGTCCAGTACATCTGATGACATCATCATACCTGGCCTCACCTTGTGTTCATTACATCATCACCCAGTACACGAAAATGTAAACAAGTAGTCAAGTCAAAAGACATGTGTAAAACAAACAGTTTCTGCATCCCATATTATATAACACAACTAAATAGCTTATCAGAGTGAGGTAGAATACAGTTATGAAGGCCAGGTATGATAATGCCACCAGGTGCACTGGTCGGGGTTTCATGTGGATTTTAGGGATTTCTTGTCTATATGTATTTAAGCACACTGTGTGTTATACTTCTGTGTTCCTGACGAAGGTTGAATAAATCGCAAGGTTGAAGCCATCTGCTTGTTTCTGCCTTTAAGTCCGTGAGTGCCGCTTGTGTTTATCTTTGTATCTGTTCTTTTGGAGGGCACCCATCCTGCTGATTACATTATAGGTATTTAAATTTCAGTGCTGAGTATTAATTGTTGTGTGTGTGTGTGTGTGTGTGTGTGTGTGTGTGTGTGTGTGTGTGTGTGTGTAATTACTTATAGAGGCAGGGGAAGACTTATAATCCATAGATGTTGTTAAGTTTTATTGTTTCATCCTCTGAGGATCATGGTGACTAACTGGAAAATCCAGTAGGCCTTCCTTCTACATAAATTTCCAAACCTATCTCCACCTTTTTTGTAGGTTTTACTTTTACAGAAACCTTTTTTAGACTTTGAGACATGCTTTGACAGTAGGTGTGTTCTAATTCTTCCCAAAATATTATGCTGATGTTCCATGAACCTTTTGTGTAAACTTCTTGTATTATGGCCTACATACTGTAGACCACACTCACAGTCAATAAAATATACAGGTTGAGTATCCCTTATCCCTTATCCATAGTTTCCAGAATGGAAAAACCTACTGGGTACATCTGTGACTGTCACTACTGAGGAAATGATATGTAATTGGCACTAAATATGTGCAAGAAAATAATTGCTTAGCATTCATACTCAATATCTGAGATATTACGCAAACTTTGTTTTATTTTCTTAATCCTTGTTTAATACACAAATAAAATACATTTGTGTGTATTTCATGTTTTTGATGTGTGTATATACAACATAAATGGAAGATACCTCTAGATACTGTAGCTCATTGAAATATAAAAATATTGAGAAATATGGAATAATCCGTTACCCAAAATTCTTCTATTTCTGAGCATTTTGGATAAGGGATACTCAACCTATATCACATAAAGGCCCTTATTCAGATCTGATCGCAGTACAATTTTGTTTGGAAAATGGGCAAAACCATGTGCACTGCAGGTGGGGCAGATGTAACATGTGCAGAGAGAATTAGATTTGTGTGAGTTATTTTGTTTCTGTGCAGGGTAAATACTGGCTGCATTATTTTTATTTGGATTTCAGTTTCAACACACCCCACCCAAATGGAACTCTCTCTGCACATGTTACATCTGCCCCACCTTCAGTGCACATGGTTTTGCCCATTTTCCAAACAATGTTGTACTGCAACCAGATCTGAATAAGGGCCATAGTATGATGATTTTCAATTTAGGAAGTTCTTGATCTTAAATATCTCTTTGGTTGTGAAGGACATATTTTCCAAAGTTTTTCTTTCAGAGGACATACATGTTGGGCAATTATAATTGCCACACATATGATAACCTGAAGGGGGTGTTGGAAGCCAAATCTTCCCCCTATTTCCGTCTATTTTAATGTCCTTTTTCTTGAAATGACTAGCCAGTAGTTTAAATTTTAGATTCTCGGCTTTCCTAACGATAACTTTACTACAGTATGTGATTCTATTTAATTTTTTAGGTGATCATCTTGCGGTAGTAATGACATGTTCTTACTAATAATTTTTGGGATTTCTGCCACACAGTTGTTATACTGTGTGACAAAAACCGTAGACTTACTTTGACAACAGCTGTGAGAGAACTGTGACTTACAGCTTTTTATTGAATCCAAGGACTATCAATTTCAAGGGTCTTCATTTTAAGGGTCTACAACCTTTAATATTGGTTAATGTTATAAATGTTATTTTTTAGCTAATTATGAACCTTTGATAAAATAGTGTCAAAAGCATGGTGTGTTCAAAAAAGTTTTTTAGCGGCCGGTATATGTTGTAATATAATTTTTTGAATTCCAACAGCGCTGTTTTGATTGTGTATAAGCTTGAGTAGAAGTTAGAAAGTTGAGAATGCACTGCAGTTATAATTATTTAGACAAACAGCAGTAGTAATAATAATAATAATAATAAACTATTAAATCTTTTATCTACTGGCTTAAACCCTTGAGTGGTGGGTTTTCTGGAGCAGGACAAACCTACCTGGGCAGGTTTATTCTGCCCCAGAAATACCCACCACAGATGTGGCAGCCTTCCCCATCCCCTCCTCTGTTGCTCACCACCATCGCCGGGGTTCCTCCGCCGCTGCCAACCACCACGATTCACAGCAGTGACCAGGAGGCAGGCACAAGGATGTTCGGGGTGGCTTGCGGGGACTCAGGTGCCCGAACTCACGAGCAGCCCCGAACTTTCCCGAGCGGGGCCTGCCACCAGCGCCTGCTCACTGCAGCGAATGGGAAGCGCCAGGGAGCTCCGGAGTATGAGGCAACAGGAGGGGGAAGCGATGACAGGGGGTGCCCTTAGAGATGGTGCGCCAGTGGTACACAGCTGGAGGCACCACTGGCGCACACCTACATGCTGGTGGTATGCCTGGAAATTTTCACCAAAGTGGTTCATATGGAAAAGTTAGTTATTTATGAAACCTAAATGGAAAAATTAGAACATTGTACATGTTAGAATAATTAAAATGCAATAATTAAAACTAGAGTAATTATTGAGTCAAACAATGATAATAATGTAGCTGTAAGAATTGTTTTTTTTTTTTTATACAATTGTCTTTAGTTGCATAGTTGGCTCAGTTGAGAAATAAATGAAGATGTTTTATTTGTTTAATAAAGAGAATGCATTCTATTTTGTGATGTATATCATGAACTCCAAATGTAGTGTTATTGCAGTGATTGGGCAGTGAAAAAAGTGGTAATGGAATAATAAACAGTTTGAATTTCAGATTTCAAATACATATTATGTTTTACTAAAGTTATTTAAAAATTCAAAGTAAGATAAGTAGAAGATAAAAATGTCAAAGTTTTTAAAAGTTACCGGTAAGTGATTCAGTTGTGATATAAATAGTTAGTTTCAAAGACTAAAATTCTTACACTAAGTAAATGGTGAAGGATACAGTTAAAGCATCAAGGACAATGTACAGTAAAAAAAATCTGGTTGAATAGGGAATGTAAAATTTTAAATGTGAATCATAAGGGGAAAAATAAACAAGTGTTATCACATTTTCATATGGATAAAGAGATATCAATGCAGTGATAAAATCTTACACCAAATATATATATGCAGATAAATAGGAAAATAGAGAATTATACAGAAAATTAGCAATGGGGAATAAAGAAGGATAACATCACATTCAATGCGGATGGTCAAAAATGATGCTCAAAAGGATTATGCAATGAAAACAGATACAACACTTGAAATGTTATATCAAAATGTCAAGGGGGGGAGATAGGGGAAAAGTGTAATATCACAATACATGAATTGTAAAATAATGGAGACAAGTAAACAATGGGGTCTAGTGGAGGTGGATAGTATAGGTAAGGGACATGAAAATAGTAATCAAATATGTGTGTAATTGGGTGCATGTGCTAAAAATTGAAGGTTGTTGGATTATCGCAATGGCTATTTAGGTCTGAAAGTAGGGGCAGTAAAATCTAAAACAATTGGGGGACAGCATAACTGTGTGCCATTAAAATTGGGAGATGACTAGAATATGAGAATGGTGTGAGGGTAACTAGACAGAAGCAGGTAAAGTGAAGAATAATAGATGCCTTGGGTCCAGGGATGGCATATCTTCAACAGTGTAACCTTCATAGTGTGCCCAACATGGCTCACTTTGTACACTTGAATGGGATGATACTGTAGGTTATGTTGGGACCTTTCTCCTAGTGTTAGGACACTGCAACTTCCCATTTTGGGGAATCTCTTCTAGATGTATAATCCAACATTGTGCACCAAAATAACTGCCTTGGTACTTTTCATGTGTGGAATATACAACTCCTTTATTATACTTTCTCTAAGTGTTGTGATTTTATTTATTTCTTTATTGTTCTCCATTTGCTGTAACACAAAATCTTTTGTAGTGTTTTTAATACCTGTGATTTTGAGTCCTACTGGAGAAAAATTTACAGATTAAAAATATATAAAAATGAAATGCTTTATCCTATTAAATTGAACCTAGTTTTTATAACATTATAAAATAAGATTTCAGAATAAGTAAATGCATTCTTATGCCTTAAATCTAATAGTTATTTCTTTAATTCCATGCAGATTTCAATAAATGTGATTTGTAAAATACTAGAGAATGTTCCTGAAATCCGTCTGGTCTACTTTCATCAACCTCTTTTCCTCAAATTCTTCTTCCGCTATCCTCAACTGATGGAGAAATATGGTAGACAAGTCATGGAACTTTGGATCATTAATGAATATTGCAGCGGAGTCAGCAATGAATCAGAATCAGGCAATGTGTCTAAACTCATGCCTGCTACCCAATGTAGTTCTAATCCAATATTAAGTATTCTGCACATCTATCCGGATGTAATTCTTATTTTGCTGGTATGTTCTCTATACATTATGTGATCATTTTCTATATTTGTCATTTTTCTCTATCAAAGAGTATAGTTTTTAAATCAAATTAATTCCAATTTAAAAGGAAACATAGTGATATGGGAGGTTGCAGGATACTCAACAATTACAGTTGAAAATGTTTAAAATCTTGAATTCCATGAGACACATATATATCCGGATGTAATTCTTATTTTGCTGGTATGTTCGAAAATACTAAAACATTCAAAAAGTCCTGAAGTATTTAGAAATAAAACTAGATATTACCACTGCAGTCATCCATTATATCATCTGCAGTTCCTTTAACTGGTCGTTTTAATACTTCCTTTTATGAAAGGTTTTTGGTTGGCCTTTTCCAGTTGGTTTTTGATCTTTATCCTTGAATTCTTGCTGGATGGAAATTTGTTGATGCCACCTCAGTGCAGGGGTCATATTTTTTCATGAACAAAGTGATGACACCACTTAAGAACTAGATATAGACCACTTTCAGACTACCCGAATTGTACTGAGTATTCCCTCATTAGTTCCCTCATTAAACCAAGTTGGCTTAATTTCTGGCCTTCAAGACCCAGACAATACTGGTACACTTATCAACATCATTCTCATAGCTAATAGCAACTTATTTAACTACAAATACATTTTGTTAAGGAATATAAAAGTTTGTGATCTGTATCAGGACCATTGGGCTCTGCTAACAAAGGTGTAATACTGTATGAACATGCTCATGAAGTGGTTAATGAATGAGGCTAGATGGTCAAAGGCTGTATGGGTTATGCTAGATGACAACACCAGCCTCTTGATAGCCACCAGAATACCAGACTGGAATCCAGACAGCCTTATCTGAACCTGAATAGGTCCAACCCCTACAACACTAGCAGGGAATAGAGAATGGAGATTTTGGGTGAGATTTAATAGGATGAGAGATTCAGAAAGTGAGGATTTGGTAAGAAATCTCCAGTTTTTTTAAAGCGGCAATCATTTACACGTCAAAATCAAACTGGTTTTGGAGTGTAAATGATTGCCGATTTCTTACCAAATCTCTCACTTTCTGAATCTCTCATTTTATTTAATCTCACCCAGAGATTCAGAGCTGGACAAAGAGACATATTACCCAGCACATCAGCACCTCAGATAAGAGAGCATGAGAGCTGAAAACCCTCCAACCCTGGAATCAGGTAGGAGAAGCAGGAACAGCCTTCATTGGAGATCAGTAGTGTAGGAATCAACCTAAATATTGGCAAGTGGAACAAGCAAAGACAGCACTTTACAACATAGAACCATGACATGTGACACAAAAAGTAGTTCCTAAGTAGAAGACACACAAAGGCAGGTAAGATGGTAGCACTGTAGGAGTAGATACAATTGCTGGATAAACACACAAATAGGGTAGTGCTGACTTTGATATTAGATAACCAATGTATATGAATGACATTGAAGCAGTAGAATGGAGTAAGCAAGATATCTAGATATTTTGGGAATGCTAGTAAGAAATCGGTTATGGTATAAATCATAGACAGACTCATCATAGACAGTCAAATGGTCGACCATTAATGGTTGACAGTCATAAGGTCGACAGGGTCAAAAGGGTCTTACGGTCGACAGGTAAAACGTCAACATAGTTAAATGGTCCTCATGAAAAAGGTCAACATTCAAACGGTCGACATGAATTTTTTATGTTATTAGGGTGTCTATGTCGACATAGGTCGACATGGACACTGTCTAAGTGTACCGTGTCCGCTCGCCATGCTTCGGACTCAGTGCCACGCTGCACATGGCACACTATTTTATTCTCCCACCACGCCCAAGTGGATGGTAGGGCATGAAATACCGCCTGTCGGCACATGTCGGCTGAAAATGTAGTAAAATATGCATGTTGACCTTTTTAATGTCGACCTTCCTATGTCGACCTTTTGACCACGTTGACCTATTGCCTGTCGACCTTTTCCATGTCGACCTTTAGACCCTGTCGACCATACACAGTGAGATACAGGCAATCAATGCCTTGCTACAACCTGTAGGATCTATTAATAACCTGTGCTATTTACCTTTCAAGATCTGTGATTAGGGGAGAACGATAATGCAACATACTGGATAATCTGAACTAATGATCTAGCCAAAATTGCCTGCACAGTCATTCTATGCAAGACAAGGAGAAAAACTGGGAGATTTTGGCTATCTAGTGAAAATCTCCTGCCAAAATCTCACCATTAGTACACCCCTTAATTCCTAAGACGTTAGGAAATTAGATCAGCTCATTTATACCAATACTAATTTAATCATAGCCCCACTGTAATTAAGTTGAGAAGCAATTAGTATTACTACTGTAAACAGTGGGACACTTACAGTCTGACTTACAGATGTAGCCCGTCTAGTCTTTGCAGAGGCCGGTGTTTTTATCGCCAGCCGCCAGCTCCCGCCAGGGGGCGCGCGCGCATGAGACACTCACACAGCCCGTGGCAATGGAGGAGCTCCCCCCCGGGTCCCCGCCGCCTCCCCCGCTGACGGCGACAGTTCCCCTCGCCGCCCGATCCCCCCCTAACCCTGCCCATCTCCCTGAAGCGGAGACGGGCAGGGTCCCGACACCCAGCTGCCGAGAGACTGGGACGCGCGTGCGCCCCAGTTTAATGGAGTTCCTCTCCGCCGGCTCCCGCCAGCGGGGACGGTCTGGCGAGAGCCGGTCAATAATGAGAGGGGCTCCATCTGTACTGTGTTTAGTATTATGAGAATAAGACACTGGATACATCAAAGTTTTGAAACAAAACTTTATTTTTAATTCACACCTTCACTATTTTTGTTTATTTCACCTACAGTAGATGTGTTTTATACTCGTAGCTTTTATTATTTAAGAAATAAAAGTTATAATTTAATATTTTCATATGCGTTTTCTAGCACCCGCAGAGAGAATAAATCATTCAATGGGTGCTTACCATCAAATGATTTCTCCTCTGCCCGGCGCTCAGACGCTGCGTGACCTAGGAGTCACTAGGTGGCTGCTTGCAGCTACAAGAAATCGGGGTGCGCGCTGACGTCATTTGCCTGCTTCTAGCATGCAGGGGAATACCTGCATTTGCTGGGGCCCACCCAACATTTCTATGGGCGCGCCTACCATACTTGTGGGCATGCCCATGAAACACTGGGTACCACATAAGAATGCCCCTGCCTGTCACTCAGGCTGCTAGCGCCTTGGCGAAGGAAAAATTTGCCAAAGGCGCTTGCAGCCAGGGCCTGCACATGCACATTGGCGACAATGTCCATGAGCAGACCTCAGCCATCGCCGGAAGGTGTGAGTTCGGACCAGCTGGAGAAGGTCTGAATCGGCCCCCATATAGGTGTATGTACACATCGGTATCAATTGAGCGTATGAGGTGTGCAGTGGAGGTGGATAAAATTGTATTTTAAAATGCTCTTTTACATCTCCCACTATTTATGTTTCACTTCTCATATTTTAGATTGAAAATAATATCAAAACAATTTCCTTCCAGGATCTGTTACATAGTGGTTCAGCGGATTTAGCTAATAAAGTCCTTGTGATACTACAAACTTTTCTACTTGGAAATGACAAATTTCCTGCTTCTAAACTTCTTTTAAATTATATTCTGCAAATATTGCAAGAAACCTTAATCTCCTCAAATTTTCAAGGTATTGTGATGATACATTATTCTATTCTAGGGATTGTTTTATTCAGCATGTCAAGACAACAAGTTAATAACATTAATTTTATTGTTTATTAAAAAATATTAAACATAATTACATTAAATCGATACAAGTATAGAAAAGAGAAAAAAAACAAATCCCTTGCAGCATTCCCCATATTTACTGGGCAAAACAGAAACAGAATAGTTTGCTGACTCATAGCACGGACGTCCTGGTTCTAACCAAGGCCCTATCTGCGTGGAGATTGTATGTGCTGTCCGTATATGCCAGGCTTTCCCCCAGGTTTTTACAATTCAATGTACTGGAAGATTAATTGGATTCTGACAGAAAAATACTATAGTACAGTGGTTCCCATACTGGCAGCCGAATTACCATAGGTGTGCCCTGTGACATTTACAGGGGTGCCACAGGTTGGTAGTCCAGGACTAAATTATTTTTTTATATGATCAATGTGGCATGCAAAAGCAGTGATTGTGAATGCAGATCAAATTATGTGGACAAACAATTCACAGCCTTGTCCAAAACCCCATAACTAAATATTACAGGGGCAGGGACATTTTCTGTAAAGCACTGCAGATTATATGTGCCCTACTGTATATAGCACATATGTGACCTATATAAATCCCTACACAGGAGTATCCATTTGTTTGACGGAAAAGTGATATATAATGATATAATGGATATATGATGCTATCTAATGAACTTTGAATGTGATATGATTGTTGGTGTGAGCAGCAGTGGTGTGAGCACTGACAAAATGGCTGCACTGGTGATCTGTTCATTGGCAGTGGAAACAGAGTGGACAGACAGACAAGAAACTGGGTCTGAGCACAAAGCCTGTGATCAGAAATAGTTCCGCAGGCAGATTTATCCAGTCCTACAGATGGGCAACAGAGCATCAAATTGCAGATCATTTGAATAAGGGACCATTTCAGATGGTCTCAAGAAATTGTACACTGCAAATTAACCAAAGTAATATCTCATTGGATGTCTAATTGATGATTGCCTCCACTGAGAGCTTTTTCTAGTAAAAAAAAAAAGCCTCTATACTTACAATATATTCCCTGTAGGCTGTCCATAGAAAAAGCAGTCACAGTGTGAATTTGCTTTCAGGTTTCCATTAAGGCTAGTTTGAGAAAGGTGAAAATAGATGACCTTATCCCATTGTCATCTGTATTACTAATTTATCAAGTTTGCATTGACTTTATATTCTCACATCCTAGTCTATTCCACTATACTTTAATGAAGCCAAGATAATTGTGCTGTCCATACCCAGTAAAGACCCCTCTTTGGGTTCAATTACAACAGTTAAAACGGCATACACCTATTCTTTGCAATCGGCCACTATGACCGCAATGGAAATGCAATTAAAAAAGCGATACATAAAGGTATATATAAAAACATATATAAAAGACATTTATAAAAAGCCGTTCATAATCTCGAGCAGCATATAACACACAAATTTTCTTAAAAATCGGTACATCGGTTTTATTGTGGTATATGGTGTACCGATTTTTAAGAAAATTTGTGTGTTATATGCTGCTCGAGATTATGAACGGCTTTTTATGAATGTATTTTATATATGTTTTTATATATATACCTTTATGTATCGCTTTTTTAAATGCATTTCCATTGCGGTCATAGTGGCCGATTGCAAAGAATAGGTGTATGCCGTTTTAACTGTTGTAATTGAACACAGTGGTCTGAGGATTTTAATTAAGATTCAGATATATAGAGGAGCTTGACTGCACTAGGCCAGCCCTCTGACTAAGTCCGAAGTGACGAAACGCGTAGGGGCGTGGCCTAGCGTCATTCAAACGATTGAGACTGACGGAGACGGAGAGGAGAGTGTAACCGCTCCATCAAACAGTGGAATACTGTATCTTATGCTGTCATTGTGCGGTACTGATACCGCCTCATGTGGTACGGGACCTTTATTGTCCAAACCGAGGAAACTTTTTAAAGAATAAATCTTTTATACTGGGATAACTGCACTATGGAGCGCTTCTTTCTATCGTTCTAGACATATATATATATATATATATATAACACGCCCCCGGTGGCGAGACACTTTATGTCTGCTGGACATTCTTTACGAGACTTCAAGTTCACGATAGTTGATCATATACCTCCATTGAGGAGAGGTGGTGATAGACACAAAATGTTGTTGCAAAGAGAGTGTCAATGGATACGCAAATTGGACACTTTATCCCCGAAGGGACTTAATGAGGAATACCCCCTCTCAGCCTATCTGTAGCAACCCAGCTTCTCAGGCACCTTGCCCCTAATCGACAATATGTTTGCCCACTCTAATCATTACCTATGGGCTTCGTTTGTCATTTGGAGACCTCCTTTGCGCTAGGTGTCCCCCTTGGAAAATGTTGATTACTGTAAAAATGTATATACCTTTGATATTTTTTCATTTGATTTTTCACATTTACTTGTGTTGTAGTGAAACCCATCAACCATCCCAGTGACTAACCCACATTTAGCACATGATTTGCCATAAATAAGAGATTTATCTCCAATATTGCAGTTCTAGTGAGCCGGGAGCCGTGACTCCCTCAAGATGGCTGCCGCAACCCTCGTCCCGTAATTTCACGTCTCCTTACCACCTCCAAGATGGCGGAGCGTTTCATGATGCGGTCCAGGGGAGAAGTCTGGATCGCGCCAGGTGATGGCGTGTAACACCGACTCCCCTACAGATACCTAACGTCATTGGCACCTAGTGCTGACGCGGTTGACGCCGCGCGAAGCGCAGCGTTCCACCTTCGTCTCCCGGCGCCTGTACGCACACACGTCTGGGGTGAGTGGCTACAAGGTAGACTGGTGATTGGTAGATGAGGCCCACGCAAGTGGGGGGAGCGGTCAATGTACTCTGCATTCATTAAACTATACTCCTTATATGGAGTTCCGGGCATACGTGCAATTGGGCTGTCTTAACTGTGATTGGTTGATGAGTGACACACAGCAGCTGTGTGAGTTTATTGTGTGAGGTGACGGTGCCTATTTAACACGGCTTGAGTGTTAGTATGCTTGGGTCAGTCTGTGAGAAAGGCTGTTTAGCCGAAACGGTACCGTCGACTGCCGACTGCTTAAACTGCAAGGATGGGTGATTATATGTGTGACCCTCACTATTCTTAATAAGTGTTTTGCATACAAGTCTGATGCTCAAAATTTATTGATAAGAAATAAATTGTGCCTACTGGACTTTAAAAATCAAGGAGTGCTGTCCTTCATATATCCCTGGATATTAAGTTTTCTTATATTTCTGTGTGGACCTGGCACCCAACTTAAACCCTGCAAGGTGTGCGGACTTCCCAAAGTTTTCCTATATATATATATATATATATATATCTCAAGAAATGGCCATACGTCTCACTTAAGCAGGACTATTTGTTGGGTATAGCTGAGGGATCGGGATGTAATAAATGTACTGCCAAAGAGGCAGATATCATGCATTGTTTATGGGACTGTCCTGTATCTCAGACATTTTGGCATGGCCTGCACCTATATGGTACTTTGGTACTAGGCATCCGCTTTAGATGCACCATCTCTTGGGCTGTTTTTGGTCCTTTGGTGGACCAACCTGATATCCCTAAAACTGATAAGCAGTAGGGAAGAAGGCGATCCTACAACAATGGATTCACAGTCCCCCACACACCCTCTCTATGGCAACCTCAAGACTACTGTAATATTTTTATTTACCATGGATTGGCTGGAGGCTTCTATGGGAAACCCTTAACCCTGCTCTGGGACAGATACATACAAACTCTCCCACTAAATTGTCAATACAAAAGTGTTTTCAATCTACCTCATGGTGTCTTCTTTTATTTTATTTTACCTTTTTTATTTGCCACGATTTATTACTTCAGTGAAGGATGCTGTGCAATGTTCCCAATTTATTTAATATTGATCTTGGTTATAGGTAACAGTTGGAGTTATATCTATTGACAGCTTCCAATTGTCCAGTTCACCTATTTTGGTATTACACAGATTAGTTTTGGTTTTGTGTTATTAAGATATTGAAACATAAGGCTGCTTATAGGATTTTGTTTGCCTGAGGCAGGCGATACTCGTGGAAGTTCACGACAGCTTATCAGGGCTAATTGGATAGCCCCTGAGGTTACAATTACTGGTGGCAAATTACAGCAGTTAATAAGATACCCCTCCCTCCCCATGGTATTGAGAGATCTGTGAGGATTCTGGTAGGAGTTTCTTAAGAATAAGATGTTGCCACTTACACTCATCTGTGGCTGAAAAGGTGGGAGAGCTGACGAGGGGTGTCCGAACATATACTAAGGGTGTTTACATGAACGCAGGCCTGCACAAACATGCCTATATGCCTGTTATGAAGACTAACAATTGCATCTGCTACCTGGCAGTGCAAATAGACATTGATAATGCTGACTTCCAAGTTTCAAATCTTTTTTATTGAAGAACTGTTCATTACAAAATTGTTATGCTCTTGTAATACATTGTTTTGTAAAATCATTTGCATAAACTTTACACAAGTAATAAAAGAAAAAAACATCTAATAAATAAATTTGCTTTTACAACAATAACAATGTGTCGAGTGTATCCTGTTGTAGTATAGACATCTTACATTATAGTGGGTCATTTTCGCACCATTTTATGGCAACAAGCCGTGATATGCACACTTAAAGGTGTTTACAATGACAAGTGAGGGTTGCTTCAGAAGGGGGGTGTATTATGTTGTAGTAACATTAGGTTATACCATGAAGTTAGTTGGACAGCCTTCCTAAGGTTCATTTTTGTATACTCTGGTAAGGATTTTATATATGGCAACCAGATTGCAAGCTGACTTCCAAGTTTATATGCTGTAGTTACGGGGTCATATGTGCAGGGCTCTAGATATGTGCAGAAATACATTTATCTCTTAGCTCTTTTTTTTTTTCGTTACTAATACCCAATTTGCCAACAATAGTAAGATGGTTTAAACTAATATCATTTCTCTTTCAGCAAAAAAGAACTTGCCATTGATTCTTAGCCTTCTATGCCTGATGCAGCAGGAAAACACTGCTGACAGTGTGATGGATAGCACATACTTTAAGCTGCTTTACCATGGTAACAAACCTGTAGCTATAAATGCAGAAGAATTTCTTCTAAAATGTTCTAAAACACATTCATATATTTATCTATTCATATATAAATATAGATGTTTATTTTGTACATAGGGCTTGATTCAGAACTGCCTAGCAAGCGAGTAAGCGAATACTCTTCCCAGCCACCAGCACCACCCCCATCCCCTCAGTAACATGCAAAGGAATGTGTCTGAGAACACATCCCCTCACATGCGGTCAAAAGGCAGAGAAGGGAAGAGCAATCAATCGATGGGTCGCCGACCATAGAATGATTTCTCTCCCCTTGAGATAAATCAATGAAAATGGACTTTTGTTTCAGCCGATGTTTGAAAAGGGGGCGGGCGCTGACGTCATGTGTCTGCCCCAAGCAGTCATCAGCCCGTCTGCATTCTCTGGGGAATGCACAGCGAGCCCAATAAATGCTGGGTGTTCCCCTGCTCCGGCCCTGTGTCCACCCCTGCCCTCTCTTGGGGGAAACGGCTTTTTCGCTCCCCAGCGTTTGCACATAAACACGCATGCACAAAACCCAAACATCAGGGATGGGGCCAAATTCGGCACGCTACAGGTGGGTCTCAATCAACCCCATAATTACATATATTGTAAATGATGTAGAGTTTGTGTTACAATATTCAATTTTGGTAACAATTGAGGCAAATACATGTATAATTGTAAATAACTTTTACATCTGGCTGCCGAAAATTAGGTAAGTACAGTTGGTTTAGAGGGCAAGCTGACATGCTTATTTGTGCTATGGGAATCTGTTACTTTTTGTAGTATTCTATCACTGATTAAAATATTGTATTGTGATGAATGTAGGATATAGGTATCTATTCATGGAGCAGTGGTAAGCCCTTTTTCAGTGATAACATAACAGGGCTTTTCAGTGCGTCCTCCTATTCACAGAAGGGTATACAATGGAGAAAGCTCAGATTTCTCCAGCAGTAGTATGGGGAAAGTAATACATACAGTAGATGCATGCCCAGTGTCCACCTTGGACTGCTTTTCTTAAAACGAATTTGCCATCTTTCCCCCACATAGTATTAGCCAGGCTGTGCATTAGGCAAAGTAAGTGCCCGTGTACAGCCCCAAACCAGGGGCCCCATCTCCCCAATCCCACAGCTGGATGAATCACATGCCGTGCACCTGTTCCTCACTGACACATAAATGCGCTGTAGGTCATCCAATGATCAACTCCTCATCTGGGGCAACCCTCAGGGCAGCCATGCACATAATATAGCTACTATTTGTTGGAGGGGAGTGGGCAGGTAGCGGTGCCGGCAGTGTACTAATGGTCCCTGTAAATGTTGTGAAATTCCATAATCTAGTAAACCGATGGACAATAAGTTAGTTACGCTGTTTACGTAATGTTACCCTTTATTCCTAACTACGGGTGTACCTAAGCATAGCACTGCATAGTGTACCTTATCAGCGTCCGTGACGCTACAGAGACACCCTTATGGTGGTATCTTTAGCAATATCCATGCACTCACACAAACCTTAATATATATTCATATATGAGCGTCTCTGACACTCCGTCAGCTCTCAGTAATAATTTAGACAAGACTGTGAGATATCTTTAGATCAGCGGTCCAAACCCATTGACCATATATGTATTTAGTCCCTAGCGGACACAAAAGGGGTGCATAATTTATCAAGAAAACCCCTGTATTTGGACTTTCAAATCCTATTGCCTACCTTATTGTACAGTATGTTAACAAAAGAACATGTAGGGTGAGATTTAATAGGATGAGAGTTTCAGAAAGTGAGAGATTTGGTGAGAAATATCCAGGTTGATTTTGCAGTATAAATGATTGCCGCTTTAAAAAAAACTGGAGATTTCTCACCAAATCTCTCACTTTCTGAAACTCTCATCCTATTAAATCTCACCCGTAGTATAGTACATAAAACAAATATAGAACTAGGATCAAACTCTTGTTCTAAATAATATAGCAATACAGTTAAATGTGTTTTGTACAGTAAATTATAATTGAAGGTTATAACATACAGTATTTGTTTTTATTGGATTAACTGAATGTTAGGTCTACTGATACTTTTTTTTGTAGAAATACTTTAAATTTATAATAGTTATTCAAGACTAATATGCTATAATATATTAATACTGCCTTTCATTCATCACTTAGTAAGCAATATTTCTGGTAAATGCAATTCCAGCAATGTGAGCATTCTCAAGCCTGCACTCAACTTTCTATACCGTTGCCTTCATCAAGATAGTACAAGCTGGAAGAAGCGAGGTAAATGGTGTCATATTGCACGGAGTATGTATATTTTATGAGTTTTTGCCTAATGCTATGGTTGTGAGCTTTTGGATATACCTGTGTAAGTATCAATAATTTATAACCCATAATCTATGTTGTTGTTTGTGTTCTACTGAGACACTAGAATAATTAATTTAATTACTTTAACTACTTTTAGTCTGGGCGAACTTTAAAAGATTCATTGTGTGGAAGTATGGAAGGTGACCATGAGGAAATGGGATTATTGTGCTTAAACTTTTAGTAAAGGAGTGAGTACAAGAGGAGAGAGTCAGTGTGGGAGAAGTCTTGAAGGCAAATTCAAGAACAAGTGCATAGCGTTAAGATGAAGTGGTGGTCATACGAGGAGCAAATAAGGCAGCAGGAAATGCAGGCAGAGGTTGCAGATGTGGAGTAGGATTGGTTTAGGGCTCTATAATTAAGGGCACGGAGTATAAATTGGTTTCAGAAACATATTGGGATCCAGTAAAACAGATTGCAGAGCAGTAGTCAAGCAGAATCATTAAGTATAGATTAAAACAGACAAGAATTCATTATCATATGCATGTACTGTAGGTGGTATTTTAGGTCAAAGAAGATAATGAGGTGTCTGATGTGTAGGATGTGTAGAAAATATCAGGGCCACAACTGGACCATTAGAGGACACCTTCAGGTAAGAAAAGTGGGAAGTGAGGTTATAGTTGGGGCTGAAATTAAGCGGTTAGTGAGTTAGGAGGTGAATCATGAAAATCTATAACTATGATAATAGTGTACTTGAAGAAGGACGGTACACGGCTGGAGAGAGAGAGAGAAGGGGGAGGGAAAAGGGGGCTAGGGGGGAGAAGACAAATAGGAGAGCATATGCTGGTCAGAAAGAAGAAGGGGGAGATTGGTTTAGTCAAGGTACTCTAACAGTCCAGATTTATTTTATATAATTCTGTTACGCTGCCTGCTAGGGCACAGGGAGCAACTGACGGCTATTGTAGGCTGGAAGTCAGGCGTGAGCCCGTAGCCGGGCCGCCGGTTAGGATGGCCACAGTGGATCCTACATTAACTCTGTTGAGTCCCCGAGGTAGATGGTAAACCCCTGCAGAGCTAGGCTTCCCCAAAACAGGGAAATGGAGGAAGGTGACAATTCCTGCCTAAAAGACAAAAAGAGAGAAAAGATCCCGGAGGGAAAAGAGGGGTACAAAAGACAGAAAGAGAATAACAATAAGCCCACGGAGGGGCAAAGCCACGGAGGGCCACGGGAGAAGACAAGATAAGAGCGAGGCTCCAATGGAGCACTTACGTGACCCACGGGAAGATGGAGGCTGTGGGCCAGACGCAGGCTCAGGCAGAAGCAGGACCTCAGAAGGAAACTTCCACGGAAGGCTGGGAGAGACTGGAACACTGGAACAGATCTGCCAGGCTAAGGACCGAGGACAAGATGCCACGGGGACCGGAAAGAATAAAGCTACTGCAGCAGTGCAATGAGCTATATGCGGCCGGGCGGAAGTTCAGAGTGAGGCTTGGGACGCTGCCCGGCAACGTCCCCCGCCGCGTCACTAGGTGCCGCATCCGCCGTCCGGGTGCAGGGACTCCCGGACGGTGGCGTGCAACAGTACCCCCACTTGAGGAAGGGTTAACAACCCTTTTCCACCAGGTTTATCTGGGAATTGTCGAAAAAAAAACCTTCTCAGATTGGGCGAATGCAAGTCTTTTTCTGAAACCCAAGACCTCTCTTCGGGCCCAAATCCCCTCCAGTGTACCAGAAACTGCAATGAACCTCTCACTAGTCTGGAATCGAGGATCTTTTCCACACAGAACTCCTGTTGCCCTTGTACCATCACTGGGGCGGAGCCATTCCTGATACTGCGAGGAAACTTCTGTGAATAGACTACTGGCTTGAGAAGTGAAGCATGGAAGGTACTCGCAATTCTGAGGGATTTAGGTAGAGAAAGACGAAATGCTACCGGATTAACCCTCCTGACAATCCGAAAAGGACCAATGAACCGAGGCCCCAACCTCGCCGAAGGTTGGTGAAGCTTTATATTACGGGTGGATAGCCACACCCAGGCCCTTATTCTAATCTGTGCGGTACGGCCCGCGTGCGGCCGTACCGCCGATGTTTTCACTCTGCACATGCGCAGAGGTCACTCTGCGCATGTGCAGGCGAAATCGCCGCACACAAAAATTATACGCCGCAAAGGGGGCGTATAGGGGCGTGAGGGGCTTGATAGCCTCATTTACCTATGTATACGCCCAGCGTTTCATGGGCGTTCCCATGCAAACGCGGGGCGTATGCATGGTAATGAGGCTATGACGCCAGTGATGGGGGCGGAAAGCTGACATCGCCGGATGTCAGCTCTCAGCCCCCATACAAGCTTTCACACGGACGATTGTCCGTGTGCTCTAAGCTTGCGTGAGCGGGGGGAGCGTGCGGCCCTGCCTTCGATGGTCGTCGACCATCGAATGCAGGGGGCAGCTCCCACCATGGTGGAGGCGTACGCCCCACCATTTTCATGCGGATCGCCAGCCGTCCGCGTACGGACGGCCGTGGCGATCCGTATTGTAGGCGGGGATTGGTTTGTGCGGCCGGAGCAACGTATGCGGCTCCGGCCGCACAGACCAGAATAAGGGCCCCAGTCACCAACCTTGAAACGGCAAGGACGTCTGGATTTGTCTGAAAATACCTTCTCTCTGAAAGAAGCTTCTTTAAGGGCCAAATGGACCCTCTTCCATATGACTTTGAGTCTAGAGGCAGCTGATGAAGAAGAACCAGGGGCATCAGGTCCCAAAGAGTTAGCCCGTGGATGGAATCCATAGACCGCAAAAAAGGGTGAGGTCTTAGAGGCCGAATGATGTGCGTTATTATACGCAAATTCGGGTAATGGCAGGAAACTGACCCAATCATTTTGCAGTTTGGAAACAAAGACCCTCAAATACTGTTTGAGAGACTGATTCAGACGCTCTGTTTGCCCATTGGACTGTGGATGAAACGCAGAGGTGAGGCTGGTCTTCACTTTTAAGGCTGAACAGAACAGTCTCCAAAACTGTGCCACAAACTGTGGGCCACGGTCAGACACAATATCACTGGGCAAACCGTGCAATCGAAAAATGTGCTGAAGGAATAAAGTGACCAGCTCCCTAGCCGAGGGCAACTGTCTTAAGGCCACAAAGTGTGCCATCTTGGAAAATCTATCGATGACGATCCAGATGACTTGACAATGGGACGAGATCAGAAGACCAACAATAAAATCCATGGCCAAGTGAGACCAAGGCCTGCCAGGAACGGGCAGAGGCAATAATTCCCCTAATGGTCGAGAACATGGAACCTTATGTCGGGCACAGACCGGACAAGACAACACAAAATCCTTATTGTCCCGGGCCTACCCTGGCCACCAGACCACACGAGAAAGAAGAGCAAGTGTTTTATATACTCCTGGATGACCAGCAATCTTAGAGTCATGGCATTCCGCCAGAACTCTGCATCTTAAAGAAGGAGGAACAAACAACCTGTTCTCAGGTGTTTGGGCTGGAGCTTGTCCCTGGGCTTGACGAAGAAGACCCTCCAAGGTTTGACTCACTCCAGCATGAATACAGGACGTGGGAATGATGGGCCCCAACTTCCCCCTGCTTTCCTGTTGAGGAATGAAACATCTGGAAAGAGCGTCAGCTCTGGTGTTTTTTGACCCAGGTCTATACGAAATCAAGAAATTGAATCGCATAAAGAAGAGAGCCCATCGTGCTTGGCGATTCAGTCTCTTAGCTGATTCAATATATTGCAAGTTCTTATGGTCGGTCAAGACAAGAATCTGATGGGCAGCTCCTTCCAACCACTGTCGCCACTCGTCAAAGGCCCACTTGATGGCGAGCAATTCCCTATTGCCCACATCGTAATTGGACTCTGCCTGAGAAAATTTCCTAGACATGTAGGCACAAGGATCTCTAATGACTCAGGATCTCTTTGAGAAAGCACTGCCCCAGCCCCTACTTCGGAGGCATCAACTTCCACAATAAAAGGCAGATCAGGGTTAGGATGCTTTAGGACCGGAGCCGAAATGAAGGCCTGCTTCAGGGTCCTAAAAGCCTGTTCTACCTGAGTATTTCATACTGATGGATTCGCCCCTTTTTTGGTCAGGGCCACCAACGGCGCCACGATGGAGGAAAAGGCATGGATAAAACGTCTATAATAATTGGCGAACCCAAGAAACCACTGGACTGCCTTTAAGTTAGTGGGCCGGACCCAATCCACAACGGCTTGCAATTTCTTGGGGTCCATTTGGAACCCTCGGGAAGAGATTATATATCCCAAAAAGTATACCTGAGTCACCTCAAATTCACATTTGTCGAGTTTCGCGAATAACTGATTTTCCCGCAGTTTCTGCAGAACCTGACGTACTTGTATTCTATGCGACTCTAAGTCCCAGGAAAAAAATAAAATATTGTCTAAATAGACAACTACACACTTGCCCAAGAACTCCCGAAGGACGTCGTTGATAAAGTCCTGAAAGACGGCTGGGGCATTGGAGAGGCCAAACGGCATTACCAGGTATTCGTAGTGCCCAGTCTGAGTACTGAACACCGTCTTCCATTCATCCCCTTCCTTGATTCTTATGAGGTTATAAGCACCCCTCAGATCAATTTTGGAAAATATGGTGGCGGATCTTAGTTGGTCAAACAGAACCGTAATCAAAGGAAGGGGGTAGGTGTTCTTTACCGTAATCTTGTTGAGGGTACGGAAATCAATGCAAGGTCTTAACGAACCATCCTTCTTTGCCACAAAAAAGAAACCAGCACTGAGAGGAGACTTAGATGGCCGAATGAAGCCTTTATCAAGACTCTCTTGAATGTAATCATCCATTGCTTTAGTCTCTGGAATGGACAGGGCGTACAACCTGCTCTTAGGTAATGGAGCATTGGAGTAATTGGATGGCACAATCATACGGACGATGTGGAGGTAATGTGGAGGTAAACTATCGGCCTTGCCTTTTGAAAAAACGTCTAAGGAGAGGGAACCCCCTACAACAGAGATGGAGGTTAACGGGAGAGACGTTTGGAAACAATACTGCTGACAGTTGGAGCTCCAATGAGCAATCTCCCCCAGGCTCCAATCAATGACGGGATTGTGTTTTTTCAACCAGGGAAAGCCCAACACAATGGGCACTGAAGGACAAGAAGTTAAGAGGAAGGTGATCTCCTCCTGGTGAAAAAGACCAATGGTCAGCCGCAAAGGAGGAGTCTGGAATGAGACGGCGCCGTTGGAGAGCACACAGCCATCTAAACCCCTTAACGTAATGGGTATGGGAAGCTTGAGTTGGGGAATACCCAAACTCTGGGCGACGGCAAAGTCCAAAAAGTTACCTGCCGCGCCGCTGTCAATAAACACGGACCCAGAAAAATTATCCTCCAGAAAGGAAATTCACCCTGGTACTAATAATGAGTCTAGAGAGGAAAAAAGCTGAAGGCCAAAGTGAACCCTCTCTTCGTTCACTTGGCCCGACCTTTTACTGGTCTATTGGGACAGTTTCGCAGAATATGTCCCTTACACCCACAATATAGGCAAAGGCCTGAACTGAGTCAGCGAGCCCTCTCTTCTGGAGAAATGCGAGCTGCACCCAATTGCATTGGTTCCTCGCTTTCCTCAGGGGACATAGGGAACCACCCAAATAAGGGACCCTCGTTCGGACCTCCGCTCCTGGAGGCGACGGTCGATTTTAATGGACAACTCCATTAATTTGTCCAGAGATTTCGGTGCTGGGTATTGAATAAGGCAATCTTTAATTTCGTCAGCCAAACCACAGCGGAATTGACTGCGTAAAGCAGGATCGTTCCATCCACAATCATTTGCCCAGCGGCGGAACTCTGTACAATAGGCCTCTGCTGGGTCCTTCCCTTGCTTAAGGACCCTAAGATGAGTCTCTGCTGACGCTTCCCGGTCGGGGTCATCATACAACAACCCAAGGGAACTAAAAAAGTTGTCCAGCGAGGATAAGGCTGGGCTGTCGGGCGGCAGACCAAAGGCCCATGTTTGGGGGTCCCCCTGGAGTAAGGAAATCACTAGACCAATACGCTGAGCCTCAGAAGGGGTGGACCATGGCCTGAGCCGAAAATATAATTTACAGCTCTCATGGAAGTTATAAAAGGCTTTGCGGTCCCCCGAGAACCGATCTGGCAGGTTCATCTTGAGTTCCGAAACCCCTGACTCTGGGGGCCGCATCCTCTGCTCCTGAGATGCCACCTTCAAAGACAATTCCCACACCATTTGAAGCCCTTGGATCTGATCGGAAAAGGTCTGGGGCGTAGTAGTCATGGTTCAAAAAAGTTCTCACTGTCAGTACCTGGGAATTCTGTGGACCCGGGAGACGACCAGGAACCGGGGTAGCTTGCAGGATAGCGGGACGGATGTAAGTCCATCTCATACGGGACCGGGGAGGAGCCAGGGGCTGGTGGACACTGACGTGTAGAAGTTAGCCACGGGGTAGATGATGAAGGACCAGATGATGAACGGGAATCAGAGCCAGTCGTAGCAAGATCAGGATACACAGGTGACTGCAGTGGGTAGCACCCAGGTAGGGGGTGTGCAGGAGACTGTGACAGGCTGCAGCCAGACGGAAGGTACACTGGAGACTGGTGGTGATTTGTATCCAAACGGAAGGTGCACAGGAGGTTGTTTGCAGAATGCACCCGGACTGAAGATACACAGGTGATAGCAGAGGTTGTACCCAAACGGAATGTGCACAGGAGGTTGCTTGCAGATTGCACCCAGACAGGAGGTACACAGGTGATAGCAGGGGTTGTACCTGAACGGAAGGTGCACAGGAGGTTGCTTGCAGATTGCACCCAGGCAGGAGGTACACAGGTGATAGCAGGGGTTGTACCAAAACGGAAGGTGCACAGGAGGTTGCTTGCAGATTGCACCCAGGCAGAAGGTACACAGGTAAGCAGGCTTGATTGCACCTTGAAGCAGTATGCTGGAGGTGCACAGATGATCAGAGGCTGATTGCACTTAGAGCCAGACGCTGGAAGTGCACAGGTGATCCGGACTGATTGCACTTGGAGCAAGACGCTGGAAGTGCACAGATGATCCAGACTGATTGCACTTGGATCAAGACGCTGAAAGTGCACAGGTAGTCAGGAGAGCTCAGGACGCTGGTGTTCCCTAAGGATTGACAAGCGAAGAACTGGCACCAGCTTGGTTCAAAGATGAGTCTTTTATCCCCCTTGGGATTCTCTGATAGGCTGCTGACCTCAGCCCGGATTGTATTGGCTGGCTTCACCAAGATTGCACCTGCAGCGCAGACGCTGCGGCAGAGGTAGTATGCCTTGCGTCAGTGAAGTCCCCACAGGCGGCCGGAAGTATTGCAGCTGCTGCTCCGATGGTGACCGCAACCAGAGTGAGGGGACAATGCCGGGAGCTGGGACAGGGCACTCCGCGCCAGCGCAGGTCAACCAGTCAGAGCAGGCAGTGTCACCCACGCATAATGGTGACAGCCCGCGTCCTCCTGGCATGCTGCTCAGACGCCCGAGACCACGCACCTGAACCAAATCCCGCCGCACCACCCGGACTGGTAAGCGACACACACGGACCGTGACACTCACAATAACCCACAAAAGTTTGTTATAGTACTTCCAGCTATAACCTGTTTCTTTTTGGCCAGTTATAATGTTACGCTGCCTGCTAGGGCACAGGGAGCAACTGACGGCTATTGTAGGCTGGAAGTCAGGCGTGAGCCCGTAGCCGGGACCGCCGGTTAGGGCGACCACAGCGGATCCTACACTAACTCTGTTGAGTCCCCGAAGTAGATGGTAAACCCCTGCAGAGCTAGGCTTCGCCTGTGGCCGCCGCGTCCGAAGGAGCGAGTTAGGCCCGCTCCGACCCCGATGCAGCTAGGTCTTAGGTGTGGACAAGGGGTAAACGATCACCAAGGGGTAGCCCAAGAGGACAGACTAACTACCGGGCCTAACTGGGAAATGACCCCTGACTGCCGGCACCTGGCCAAAACGGGATTGCGACCCAGTCGCAGACACTACCTGACAAGGAGGAGTCCCCAGCTAAGTACGCCACAGGGACGGCGACTCCCCAAAACAGGGAAATGGAGGAAGGTGACAATTCCTGCCTAAAAGACTCTAAAAAAGACAAAGGAGGTTATTCTGATCGTAGCGGCCAAACGTGCGTACGTTCGCTATTAACGTACGCTCTCCGTACGCGGCCGTTGGGGTTAAGTCCACCCACAACTCAGCCGCATACGTACGGCCAGAAACATCGGCAAAGGGGAGTGGCGTACAATTGAGCGTACGCCAACGTACACGGACGGGCCAGCCCTTACACTCCGACAACTGGCGTACAATTGAGCGTACACCACCGTTTACGGACGTCTCTCGGCCGTCTTCCCACCGACTTCTTGCGGCTATCTGAGCGGACGGGTCCCTATTGTTTTCAATAGAAAAGTCAGCTTATGTCACCGCTCGTGAGAGTGAGCGTACGTCCGTGTACGCTGACATACCCTTCACATATATGGACCTGCAAATCTTGCCTTTCAACTCTAATTATGAAAATTAATTAATTGATTGAATTAATTAATGTGCAAAATAGTGGCCATGGGCTATAAACATTGCTGAAACATCCTTTGTAGGTGTTAGATGTGGTTTATGTTATTGTATCATAAATACAAAACCTATGTTTGTATTAGAGTGAACACGTTGACACATGTCGACTTGTGTCGATTGAGTGTGCTACTGTGTAAAGTCTATGAAAGCACGTAGTGAATGTGTCTAACTGTTTAACAAATACCTACCTTAGCATATATAAGCAGGTCTTACAAAGATTCTTACCTTAAATTAAACAAACCTTTAAATGTAGAGAAGTATAGAAAGATAAGCTTCCAATGTGTTTGAGTGCTGTGTGTGGCTTGCAGGTAGTGAAATCATGGTTTGGACTTAATAGACTGCAGCATTGGTTATTACATTCAGGTGTATGTGTTTTGAGTAGTAATCAGCGTAAATTAGCAAACCCAGGCGCACGCTGGCATGCGGTATCTGTAGGGGTGGTTTGAGATGGCGGTTGGTGGCCGCCTGTTTTGTGTCCGAAATGAACGGTGCTTTAGTCGATCGTGCGGTAGTAGCACCGCTCATTTTTGGTGCACACCCCCGTGTACGCCCATATTTACACCCATTTTCCCTCATTGTTTCGGCCGCTCCCCTCATCACGCCCCTATGCCGCCCCCAATGCCCGTACACTCGCGTATAGGTTTTTTCGCACGTAGAGACCCGTCCATAAGCGTTGTGGAGTGTTCGCACCTGCGCATTAGCGAATGTACGCATGCGCAGATCATAAAAAATCCCGGGACGTACGCGTACGGCCCGGCCGCACCAACCAGAATAAGGCCCAAAAAGAGAGAAAAGATCCCGGAGGGAAAAGAGGGGTACAAAAGACAGAAAGAGGATAACAATAAGCCCACGGAGGGGCAAAGCCACGGAGGGCCACGGGAGAAGACAAGATAAGACCGAGGCTCCAATGGAGCACTTACGTGACCCACGGGAAGATGGAGGCTGTGGGCAGACGCCGGCTCAGGCAGAAGCAGGACCTCAGAAGGAAACTTCCACGGAAGGCTGGGAGAGACTGGAACACTGGAACAGATCTGCCAGGCTAAGGACCGAGGACAAGATGCCACGGGGACCGGAAAGAATAAAGCTACTGCAGCAGTGCAATGAGCTATAACCGGCGTCTGTGCCCAGCAGACGCCGGCTATTTATTTGGAATTCGCGCCGCCTGACTAACATCAGGCGCGCGCGCTCCCGGCCGCCAGGCGAAAGTTCAGGGACATTGCCTGGCAACGCCCCGACACCTAGCCTCAGAGTGAGGCTTGAGACGCTGCCCGGCAACGTCCCCCGCCGCGTCACTTGGTGCCGCATCTGCTGTCTGTCCGGGTGCAGGGACTCCCGGACGGCGGTGTGCAACAAATTCTTTATTTTACAATGGTCAACCAATAGAGACAGGAGGATAATGGAAGGTGGAATAAAGTATAGAGGGCGGGGGAAGAAAAAGGAGGGAATAGGACCACAATTCAGTATTGCAAGGGTAGGCAAACAATAAACATCTAATAAAAAAAAAATCAAAGAAATAAAGAGAGATCATCAGTCTCCACCATATAAAGGTAACACTCATGAAGAAGCATGAGTAACAATAACAAAACAATAATAACAATAGCCCTGCAGCCCCCGCGGCAGCATGGAGGCGCTGTGTAAGTGCGGACCCATACCTGGGTGACAACATGTCCCTGATCATGGAGATAATAAATTATTTGCTTAATTGTTGCAACATGCCAAATCTGGGTCTTGAGTACAGAGAGAAGAGGAGGAGAGCTCTGCTTCCATTTAAAGCAATCAGAGTTTTTGCTGTGGCTAAAATGTGCAGAGACAGTGTTTTTGAGAATTTACTGTAGGCTGGGAGGGGGTGAAACATAATAAAAATATACATGGTAACATAGTAATTGAGGTGAAAAAAATACATTAGTGCATGCATTCATACCCGTTCGAACTGTTTATACGGCTGGGAATTCTGCATCGGGGACAGCCTGGACTGGGGTTATCCTGAGAGGGGGGTGCCCTTTATTTGGGGGTCCACACACCCCCAGAGTCCAAGCCAGTCATGGGGTTAATGCTTGTATAAAGTTTCCCCTGGCTGTGGCATTACCCTGCTGGATGTTTGGGCTCGGTGCTGTTTGTCAAAATACAGAGACCCCTTATTCATTTTGTCCCCTATATTTTGGGAACCAGGACTGGCCCATGAGCATGGTGCTGATTTTAGAAATATGGGTCAACCCATGTTTTTAATCCCCTTAATTTCTAAAACCAGGACCAGTTCATTGAGCCCAGGGCTGGTTATATTATTTATCTTTTCTATGATTTTTACACAGGGAAGCATTGCACAGATTGCCAAACATAAAAAATATGAATATGAATGGCTACGACAGCAAAAATAAAAATGAGGAGAATATCACAGTTTAGTAAATAATTTGTTCCATTCTCTATTTGTATTTTCGGTTATACACAGCCGATCCCATTCATACCCATCTCTACGGGGATTGGCCATATATGGCCATCTTACAAAATTTCCACTGTGGTGTGGTGTAGCTATGGTGACTGAACACAGGGGAGAGCTCTGGGATAACAAATAAAACCAAGGGATTTCTGAAACACAGTGGCAGGGAAAACCACTGTACTGTGTGTGTGTGTGCACATATATATATATATATATATATATATATATATATATATATATAGTTTGGGCACTTTGCAGAGTGGGCAGAGAAAAAAAAAGAATAAAATAAAAGGGGGGATGTCATTGGGCAGCACCCTGACCTCCCACAGGAATCACCAACAACTCAGTCAAACAATTGCAGGGTGCAGACAAGTCAGCAACTACAGTGTTTTAGGAGGCTGCCAAAGGATGGAGAAAGAAGCTGCTGAAAGCAGGGAACTCCTGGAGGGGAGCACCGCCAGCCTGTCTCCAATGCTTCCGGTCGTGGGTCCCTGGGCTACCACACAGATCCAGTGGAATAACTATAGCCCCACAGCCCCCGCGGTGGCAGGGAGGCGCTGAGGGGGTATGGGCGCCGCGGGACTATTATTAGTTACTCACTGCCTTCTGCTGCCAGCGCCTGTGCCGGGTCCCAGCTCTCCCGACTACTGCTGCAGCGCTGCTAATACAAAAAGAGACACTCGGGAAAATGGCTGCCCCCATACTGCAGACAGTTTTTCGTCTGCTGTATGGGGGTAGCCATATTTCCAAGTGTCACTTCTCAGTAACAGCAGCAGCCGGGAGAACAGGACCAGGCGCAGACGGTCGGATGCGGCAGGAGGTAAAACCACCCCTGCCACCGCACAACAACCCCCGCAGTAGCGCACGCAGGGGGGTTTCTGAGTACCCAGAAACCCCCCCAGGAGTCTAAGGGCCATAGGCTGAAAGCTGAGGGTCCCCTCTTTCCATAGGTTACAAGAATTTTAAAATCGGCCCCTGTGAACCGGAGATATCTGACTTCAAAGTAGTGGTCTCCATCCAATCCTGTTAATTGCTCTTCCCAGTCAGATATTTCAGGTTCGGTCTGACTTAGAGTTTTTCTGAGGGCATATTCCAAAAGCTGGGACTCTCCCCTTTGATGGACACTAGTAGCTTGTCTCTACTGTTCCCAGAACCAGAGATATCAGCCTTCCAGCAGCTGGTTACTGCTCCAGCTCCACACAGCTGGTCTGCCAACGAAACGCTGATCCCTAGTCCCAATACCATTTGGTAGGTGGGATTTTTAATTCCATTAAAATCTAAGAAATGTATTTCCAGGAACTGGAGATATCTGCAGTCAAGCAAGCTGTCCTCCCACCAGAAAATTATGAATAATAAGCCCACTCCACTATACACCCCTCCTCTGCGTATTAAACATCCTCTACCACCCTGGAAGTTATGTATCAGGGCCCCTTCATTCAGCCCAATGCCCCCTTCTCCCACCCCATCTCCAACCATCTGTGCAGTAAAGGGGTAATTAGTGGAAATTACTGATCCAGGCCCTACATGCTGAGCGGTTGATATAATACCTCCTAACACCCGCGGGATCTCAAAGCTTCCCCCACCCCTACCGCTGGAGGATCGGTAGGGGCCCCAATACATTGCTATGCCCTGGGGTCTACACTGCTGTTGATGCCCCTGTATGTGTATATATATATATATATATATATATATATAGGGTAGGGGTCCCGGCACTACAGCAGTAATTATGCAATAACTTAGGTGCTCTTCAGTCCCAAGAGGGAAATGTACCAACGATAGTAAAGAAGTCACTCTAAGATTTTTAAACTGCACGGCGGCAGTAATCAATGAAGAGGCAAATAGACACAAGAGTAGTGCAAGTCGACGTTTCGGGCGGGTAGCCCTTTATCAAGACATAACAAGGTGAATCAAAAGTACTTACATTTATAGCAGTCAAACACTCAAATCACACTGTGCCACCACCACCTGTGCTGGCCCTCGGCAGGGAACTGATGACGTCATCGGCGCTCCTGCACCGGCGTTTCCTCCATCACCTGGGGGCGTGAGTCAATCACCGTGTCCTGTTTTGCCATAGTGATAACATAGTAAATAAACATGAGGATCTAGTGTGAAAATAGTGTCCCTATTAACTCCCAAAAGGGTGAGCAAGTGCGGGTGACCACGGAGGAGAGCGGGGTGGGATGCTGCCCGCAGTCCTGGAGTGAACTGCGGGTGAAGAAGGGACGTGAGGGAGTGGAGGGTAGTGCCGGGGAGGGCTGCGAGTGCAGACCCTTGCTGGGGTGGGAGGCGAAGAACGCTGGTCCGGGTGCTGAAAAGTGCCGGCCGGTAATGAAGTGGACTGCGGGTGTGCAGGGGACGGAGGGGAGTGAAGTGTGGTGCCGGGGAGGGCTGCGGGTGCAGACCCTAGGTGCGCTGTGGAGGACGGAGGGGGCCACTGGTCAGGGTGCTGAAATGTGAAAGCCGGTGCGGGCATCTGTCCGCTCCGGTGTGGTGTGTGTAGATTGTGTGTGTCGCCCACCTGCCGGCTGTACATCCGGACTGCTGGCGGTGTGTGCTATGTGTTAATGGGTGTGGAAATGGAGTGTGGGTGTTATGGGATGTTTAAGGTGCACGATGCGTGCGGTGCGCTGGTGGAGTGGTGTGCGGGATGTTGTGTGCAGGGGGGGGGAATCGTGTAGCGGGCAACGGCTGCTGACAGTGTCGCCAGTGCTGAGGAGGTGACAAGGGGAGGACCGTGCATGCGGGGGGTGCCCGACCGAAGCTGAGGCGGGGTGCTGGCATGCAGGGGGGGATGTGGATGAGAAAGTGACAGATCGTGCTGTATGTGTCAACATCAATTAAAACCCATAAAGCAATAAAGTGCACAGTATAAGCATGCAAGCAGTGAGACAATGCTGGTCAAGGGTCTCAGAGGTCGGAGTTAAATGACAGATCATGATCTATGTGTCAGCAGACAATAAGGTGCACAGTATTTGCATATGAGCAGCGAGTCAATGCTAGTAAAGAGTCTCAGAAGCCGGAGTTAAATGTAGTGGTGGCAGTCTTCAAGGTACTGTGCCAGCTCTATAAGTCATTGTGGTGCTCCAGGGTTGGCTTGGGTAGGTGGGCATCATGTGCGTGTGCCCCGAGATGCTGAGACAGTCTCTGCAAAAGTCTTGTGGGGTGCACAGACGTCTGTGCAGGATGTTGAAGATCTGTGTACCAGACTTCTCCCTGTGCATGAAGGCTTTGTGTGCCGGGGGGGGGGGGGGACCGGACGGCAAAAAAAAGGGGGAGGGGGGGGGACCGGACGGCAAAAAAAAGGGGGAGGGGGGGGGAGTAACCCACTAGGGGTAGGGAGGTAGAAGCGGTGGCTTCAGGGGCGTAAAGAGTGTCCAGCGGTCCACTGAGGGTGTAGTAGATGAGTCCATGTTACGGTGGAGGGTATTCGCTGGGTCCTATGCCGGATGCTGCAGGGTCTGGCAACTTGGCAGGATACTTCCATGCATCCTGCGGTAGTGGGTTTGAAAGGCTCTGGGAACATGCAGTGTGTAACCAACGGACTGGTGTTGTGCCAGCTCTTGGTAGGGAGTGGTGTCCATATTTACAAGAAGCAAGACATGGGGAGGGTTTCATTCAAACGGTTGGGTTGGACGGTGTCCAACTTGTGGATCCATCTAGCCTCCAGTTTGAGGAGGGCTTTGCCCCTGTCTCCCCCTCTACTATTGGGGGGGGATGTGGTTGTTCTGATCCCTTGGAGCTGAGGGCGGCTCTGATACTTGACTTGTGTAGGGCTATCCGTTCCTTGAATTGTCGGATCGTTTTGCCGACATACAAGTGTCCACACGGGCATTTGATGTAGTACACCACGTGTGTGCTGCTGCAGGTGAGGGGGTACTTGATGCGTATCTTTGCTCCCGTCCTGGGGTGTAGAAAAGTGTCTCCTATCTCTAGCCCGCCGCAGGTCACACATTTGAGGCATCGGAAGTTTCTGTTCTTGCGTGTGAGGAATGTTGGGGGGGGGGGGGGCGTTTCTCTCAAATTGGAGATATCGTTATGGACCACCATCTCTTTTATATTCTTGCTGCGTCTGTATGCTGGCATTAAGGTGGAATTTTTGAGGCAGGTGAGATGTGGATCCATGGTGATATGGGGCCAGAATTGTTTGGCCGTTTTGACCAGATCTGTACTAGCTGTAGAGTAGCTTTGTGGCCAGATCATTCGGTCAGGTTGTTCAACTGTGCCTTTAGGATGTAGTAGCTCATCTCTGTTTAGGGCCATCACTCTGTTTTTGGTGTTGTTTAACAGCTTGAGTGGATATCCCCTTGCTGCAAATTTCTTGATCATGATTTCTATTTCTGTGGAGGCGCTGGTATCCTCTGAGCAGATTCTCCTAGCTCTCAGGAATTGAGAGTATGGGAGGGTCCATTTGGATGAGGGGGGGTGGAAGCTGCTGTCCAGCAGTGCAGTGTTTCTGTCTGTTGGTTTGTGGTACACAGACGTGACCAAACGTAGGTCAGTAGCCAGGGTGATGATGACATCCAAGAAATTGATGTGGTCAAAGCTGGAATTCGATGTAAATTTGATGTCCGGGTCTTTGCCGTTTATGTTTTCCATGCAATTGTCAAAATCTGCTTGTGAGCCATCCCATAGTACAATGATATCATCAATGTAGCGATAATATAACTTGATTTTGCTGGCTGTCTCGGGTTGTGCAAAGAAGAGGTCATTCTCAAGCTCTGACATAAAGATGTTAGCAAGGCTGGGGGCCACGCATGATCCCATCGCGACCCCTGTCAGCTGGATGAAGTATTGGCTATCAAAAAGAAAGTAATTGTTCGATAGAGCTTAATCGAGGAGATTGATAAAAAAATCAATGTCTGGACCGGTGTAGATTCCGCTGTTGTGCACGGCCCTTCTGACGGCTGCAATCCCCCTTTGTAGTGGGATGCTGGTGTACAGGGATATGACGTCAATGGTGCAAAGAAGCCATCTGTTGGGTAGTGGAGATATGTCTCGAAGCAGATTAAGCAAGGCTGTGGTGTCTTTTAGATAGGTTCGTTGTTTTTGGACAATCGGTTGGAGGAAGAGATCTAGAAACTGCGCAGCGGTGTAGTAGAGTGAATCTCAGGCCGCAATGATGGGCCGTCCTGGCGGGTTCACGGGGTCTTTGTGAATTTTGGGTAAAGTGTAAAGGACAGGAACCTTGGGGAAGTCTGTGATGAGTATGTTGCGTATGCTGTCAAGAATCAGATTGTCTGTGACAGCCTCGTCCAAGAACTGATCGAATTTCCGTTTGAAAACTGCGGTGGGATCGTTCGGAAGCTTGCGATATGTGTAGCCATCGTTCAATTGGCGGTATACCTCGAGTTTATAGGCAGACAGGTCTTGTACCACTATTGCACCCCCTTTGTCCGCAGATCTGATCACAATGTCATTATAACTGCCCAGCGCTTCTAGAGCCGATTGCTCAATTTTCGAGGTGTTGCTCGGAAGTTTGCACGGCTGGTTATGGATCTCTGTAATCTTGCGGTCCATGTGTCCCAGGAAACTTTTAATGGATAAGTTGGTGGAGGCTGGGTCGAAAGTACTGGGTTTGTGAAGAGGGGTCATGGCTGTGGCGGAAGAGGACTTGTCTTTGAAGTATTCACGTAGTCTTAGCTTACGGCCCAGTTTGTAGAGGTCGACACGGAGGAGTGTGTGGGAACAAAGGAGAGGCCTTTGTTGAGGACTGTCCTTTCGGTGGCCGTCAATACTCTGTGAGAAAGATTAAAGACTATGGGCCTTATTCTAATCCACTCTTTCTGACAAAATCCTTCTTAGATGGGCAAAACCATGTGCACTGCAGGTGGGGCAGATGTTACTTGTGCAGAGATAATTGGATTTGGGTGGGGTTTTACTTCAAAGTGAGATCTATATTGCAGTGTAAAAATAAAGCAGTCAGTATTAACCCTGCACAGAAACAAAATAACTCACCCAAATCTAATTCTCTCTGCACATGTTACATCTGCCCCCCCTGCAGTGCACATGGTTTTGTCCATCTAAGAAGGATTTTGTCAGAAAGAGTGGATTAGAATAACCCCCTATGTCCTCTTTCCCGATTTCTTTTTTGGATTTTCTGAGCCACTGGCCACCACGGCGGGTGGGTCGTCCTCTGGGGGGGGCCCTCTGGCCCGGGTAGTCACCCCTAAAGGGGGTCTCCTTGCGTTGTTCCTTCTGCGGTCTGTTTCGCTAGATGATTGTTCACTAGATTGATCCGTGTCGAACCTCGGCTGGCGTCGACGTCTGTTCGGGAATCTGCGATCTTGTTGCCCTCTCCCGTACGCCCAGCTGTAGACTTTGAACTCAGCGTAGTCCCGGTTAACAGTCTAGAATTTGGTTCTCTTAAATGCGATTAAATCCGAATGATATTTATCAATTTGGAGGTTCAGCTGTTTCAACCAATCTTGGGATTTGTCTGCACGGATGGAGGGGAGATGTGTAGACTCAAATGTGTCGATTTTAAGCTTAGTGTCGTCGAGTTCTCTTTTTGACTCCTCTATTACCAACAGGATGAGGTCTTGAGAACATTTGTTCAGGACCGAAGTCCACTTGCGACAAAATTCGGGGTTGTGTCGCCCTATCGTAGGGACGTTTTTCACTCGGAAGCCCCGAGGGATTTTTTTGTCTCTGTAATATTCCGACAGGGTGACCCCGTGGAGGAAAAAATCGATCTCACGCTTTTTGAGTTTAGTGAGTTGCGAGATAAGATGTTCCACTGGGGGAGCGCTTTCTTTGTCAGTGAACCTTTCTTTGAATAGGATGCCTTCCGCATCGGAGTCGGTCAGTACCAGAGTAGCACCCGGAATGAGGGTGATCTCCTTGAAGCCTGGGGTGCTGTTCTCCGTGGTCATGTCCCGTTGCGTGATAAGCCGGGATGGTGTTAGAAGAGGGGAAGGTGAAGACGTGAAGAAGGGGGTGATGTCTAGGGATCTGGATGGTTAAGAATCGTAGTCAGGGTTTGCGGTGCCTTGGTTTTCTGTTCGTCCTCAGCGACGGACAGGAAATTTGCAGGGTAGGGGTCCCGGCACTCCAGCAGTAATTATGCAATAACTTAGGTGCTCTTCAGTCCCAAGAGGGAAATGTACCAACGATAGTAAAGAAGTCACTCTAAGATTTTTAAACTGCACGGCGGCAGTAATCAATGAAGAGGCAAATAGACACAAGAGTAGTGCAAATCGACGTTTCGGGCGGGTAGCCCTTTATCAAGACATAACAAGGTGAATCAAAAGTACTTACATTTTAAAGTAATATAAGTACTTTTGATTCACCTTGTTATGTCTTGATAAAGGGCTACCCGCCCGAAACGTCGATTTGCACTACTCTTGTGTCTATTTGCCTCTTCATTGATTACTGCCACCGTGCAGTTTAAAAATCTTAGAGTGACTTCTTTACTATCGTTGGTATATATATATATATATATATATATATATATGTATATATATTTTATTATTATTATTTATATACATTTGGTCTATCTATAATACTTTAACTGACCCGGCATATACTGGGTCACCTAAGTGTCCATCTCCGTGCTTTGCTCCGCCCCTCTGGAAACCCCCTTCTGAAAATCCTGCGTTTGCCCCTGCCCCCGCACCCCGGCTCCCCTCCTCGCTCCCCGGCTCCCCTACACTGGCAGCACATGCGTGGCTGAGGTAACGGCCGCACAGGGTGGCGGGCGGGGGGATTTGTCTACCCTAGGGGGGGCGCCCCCCTGCATTTTCGGCGGGGGGGCACAGAATTATTAGTTACGCCACTGCACAGATCCCAGGCAACAGATCCCCATATCCTCAACACAATGGCAGGCAGGAGAGAGAGGAGGGCTTGCAGAAGGATCGAAACACATGGGCGCCTGCCAGGTACTTCTGGAAATCCGGACCCATGTACCAGAATGGTGCATAAGCCTCAACCTCCAGAGAAGCAGGGGGCCTCTCCTGGCTCTGAGGACAGGCACACCTGGTGCAGAGGGGAAGTGCGGACAAGGGAGAGACAAGCAGGGGTCACCAGGGGACCCGAGTAAGGCAGTGGGAGAAGTTTGAAGTAGACGCTGTAGCTTGTTGGTACCAGCTGCTTGTCAAGCCATGCCCCTCTACAGTCCAGATTCTGAGGTTTTCCATGATTGAGCACAGAAGTTACTTTAAATTAAATGAAACACTAATTAAATCCTGTAATAGAGCATAGATATTCTTAACAACTGTACTATTTCGGTGCCTTGAGGACCAAGTTTAAAAACCTCTGGGTCAAGAGAATGTTCACAGGAGCCGGAGGGGCTGTGAGATTGAAGCAGAGGGAGAGCAGTTTAGAACCTGCAGCAATATCAAGTTCATTACACACTTAGCGAATGACCTAAAACATTTTTTGGTAGAGATTGGTTCTCGACAGACATTAACAAACCCTGGGCTGCGATAGAACAGGCTCTAATGTTCCCCCTCCTCCTCCCGGATTTATTTGGATTACCACCAGCAACTACCCTTTCCCAGACCTCATCCTGTAGAGCGATCCGCACACTCTTATGGTATGGCAAGGGTTAGTCTCTATTGATACAGACATATGTCTACCCTCCCCACAATTTACACTAACGTCCATAGCGGCCCCAATCCCTGACTTAAATGTAGATTCCTGGGTTCCTCTATGTTTAGTGTCGGTACAAGATATCCTCTCGGACGGAATCGTGGTGCCTTTTTCCCAACTTCAACAGCAGTATCAGGTCCCGTAGCGAGACAAATTTACAAATACAAATTTTTACAGATGAGACATTGGCTTAGCAGTATCCTCCCTAAATCCTTGATTAAGCTTTGTATACCTAAGGTCTTACTGTCATTCTTTGATTCTACAACCGCAAAAGGAGGTATCTCTCGCTGGTATAAACATTTGATTTCTATAAGCTCAAATAAGAAGTTCCCTTCTCAGCATCAGTGGCAAAGAGATTTGCCAAACGCATTCCATTCTCAGAAGAGGTGTGGAAATTCATTTTTTCGCTCCTGTTTCAAAGCGTGTTAATCATTCGCAGATGTATTTTAAGCTGGTTCATAGGGCATATCTTACACCAGATCATCTCCATAAGTTTTGGCCTTCTGTCTCCTCGCTATGCTGAAGGCAATGTGGTGGGATGGGGTCTATTTTGCACGTCTTCTGGTCCTGTCCGGCCCTGAGCTCCTTATGGAGAGAAGTTTTTCATCTTATAGTACTTCATCAACCCATGCCTATGAACCCCCTCATTGCACTCTTTCACTGCTATCCAGGCATGTTACCAGCTGGCAATAGATACCTCCTCGATCATATTCTGTTAGCTGCTAAGGTTTTCATCGCCCAACTTTGGAAGTCCCCAGATCTTCCTATTATTCAAATGATTGAAAATAAGATACATAGGCATTTTCTATTCAAAACATTTGATGTAGCTTATTCCTCTAAAGCCTCTTCAATCCACATCAAATGGTTCAGATGGACTGAATACAGGGAAAAGGAAGGGTATCCGTATGGCCGCAACATCTCTATAGATTTATCAGTATTGAACTCGCCTAGCAATATCACACGACCGTCAATCACTAATGTAACTTTATATCAATAGAGTGCCCATTGTCTGTTTTGTTCATCACTGGGTATGTAGATTTCCTGATATTTCCTGACCTACCTGACATATTCTACATGTGATCGATGTACATTTACTTCTTTTTGTGTTTTTGTATATATTATTCTATTTTATTTGTATTGTTAGTTTTCTTTAATGTTATTGATACTTTTGTTTTTCTATGTGTCTTGTGTTTCAAATATAACTTCAATAAAAATGTAATTAAAAAAAAAAAAAAAAAAACATTTTTGCTGAGAAAGGGCAGCTTGGTCACAAATGTTGTGGTCTACCGAAAAGATCTGATTATAGGAAAATAAAATAAATTAAACAAGAACTATTATGCAAAAAGGGTTTTGGTGACCTCTTCTTATATAGCTTTGATAAGACAGGTTTCCAGATAACAAATTCTATGATTTTTACATTTTCAAAGGCCCTTTGTAATTTATAATTTGTAATATGTTTGCACTTTTTAGATATTTAGATATCAAATCATTGCAAAATATACTTTTTTCTGAAAGGGTCGAAATTAGGTGGGTTTTTTTTGGTCAATGTGGAAAACACCTGAGTGCGTGGACCCCCAAATATTGTACCACTTCTCATGCTTCACTGCCACAGTGCTTGGCATACTTTACCGTTCCCAGAGTCCATGTGGATGGTAAAATATAAAAAAGTTCCAAAAATTTTAAGAGAAAACCCTCAAAAGTCATGTCAACCTTTTCATGTGTTGACCTTTTCCATCTTGACCTTTTGCATATGGCAAATTTGTCCTTGTCAGCCTTGTGAATGTCGACATTGTCTATCAGCCATCCAGATACCATTTAATTTTATGGTCTGTCAAGAACAAACTGACAAATACTATATGGTTCATTATATCAGCTAGCATGTTTATTCAGTATGAATAAACATTTACGGTACATGTTTCCTAGAACGGCCACACCGATGTTGATCGGGTTGGAAAAATCGCGTCGGTCGCATCGCATGCGACCAAATCACACGTGATGCGACCGACGCGATAAACCGGATTTTTACATTGATTGAAATGTGAATAGGGTCCCTGGGACCCTATTTTACATTGGATTCAATGTAAAATTGTCCCCAGACCCCAATTTTAACCCCACGATTGACGCCAACCCGAAGCGTGGCGAGCGTAGCGGTACGCGTCCTCCGACCTTTTCATACCCCTACTATCCACGTCGGCGTGGAGTTGAGAATATAAAGTGGACGCGCATAACTTCACAGGTATACGCGTCCCCTCGCGGGGCTCGCTGCGCTCACCACGCTTCAGGCTCGGTGGCTCGCCACACTTTATATTCCCTATCCACGCCGACGTGGATAGTAGGGGTATGAAAAGGTCGGAGGATGCGGACCGCCGCCCCTCGCGGGCTCGCTACGCTCACCACGCTTCGGGTTGGCGTCAATCGTGGGGTGACGTACGAAATGGGGGGGGGGCCATATACAATGAGAAATGGCCCATTTTTTGCTATGTAAAATGTGCTTAATCACGTCCATCGCATCTTGTGCCATTATAATGGCACAAGACCGACGCGATTACAATGTTAAAAATGTTAAATATTTTAACATTGAACCCTATGGCAAAATCGGGTCGATCACGTCGATCGCGTCACGTGCCATGTTAATGCACGCGACCGACGCGATGGACCCGATTTTGCCTTTGCCGGCAAAATGTACCTGATTTCAAAGGAAATCGGGTCCATCGCGTTAATCGTGTACCTTAAGTTAAGGTACACGATTGCTCCCGATTGTGGCCGTTCTAGGAAACAAGTACCACATTTACTATTCTTGTCCTTTTATAGTAATTACAATATTTTATATTTTTATCTTCTTTTGGCATTTATACTGTATATTTTCTAGCAACACAAGTGCTTCTATCTAACAACTCTCTGATTGAGCTGTTAGAGAATATACTAGAAAAAACATTGGATGGAGTGAAGACCTCTCCCAACGAATTGTGTGAGACTCTCTGCAGCTTTGCTTGGCAAATAACTTCCACACTGATTTGTTTCCAACAGTGCTACAACTTGCAGGTCAGCAACAAAATTAGTGTTAATGTTATATTCTTTTAACACCAATTGAGGACCAGGCAAAAACAGAGGTTGTGTGTTTGTTTGAAATGGCCTACCCAGGTTATATGTGACCTGGATTATTTGCCCCCGACTCTTGTCATGACCAGTGTTTTTCCTGGGTCTGAGCCTGATACACTGTGGTCTGAAAGGATATTCACAAGTTACTGTACATGGGTGATGTTAAATGGAGGTCTATCAGCTCATTTTAATTGCCCTTTCACACCAAGGAGTGGACCTGCAAAAAATCCTTTTCATGACCAAGGTCACAGATCCAGGTGACATAACCCAAGTCAAGCCTATTTAAATCGACAGATGACTTGGGTTTGTCCCAGGTCCTTGCCAGAGTGTGAAAGAGGTGTCAACACAATATGAAACCATGTTCAATATTTTGGATGAGACCCGGGATTTGTTTGTGAAAGAGTATTAGAGGCTTAAGCCCTGTACACAATACACAATTTTTGAAAAGGTATCTCTCAGAAGGGCCCTTCTAAGCAATAGATTTTAAAAAATGTGTAGTACTTTATTACTTATTCATGTTTTAAAATATCTGAGTGCATTAATCATTCTAAGATGTTCTACAAGCTGTGTCAGAAGGCCTATTTAACTCTGGAGCGCAAGATATGGCCTTTTGTATTACAATTTTGCTGGAGGAACTGTGGATGTGCTGTATAGGAAATAGATATCACATATTTGGGCCATGCCCCTTGTTGCTGCTCCTGTGGACTGGGGTGTTAGCAGGGTATTGAGTCTGGAGGTTCCTGCTGACCCTCTTGTGGCACTTTTTCATTATTACCCTGAGAGTCTCTCACCTGGATATATTTATCTCCTAAGACATATTTTATTTGGCACTAAGGCCGCCATTGCGCAATTATGAAAATCCTCTCTAGTCCCTAATATGGTGGCTATTGAAGACAATATTCACAAACATTTCCTTTTTGAAACAGCCAAATATAAATATTCCTCATCTGGCTTCTCTATACATATGAGCAGGGCCGCCGAGAGGGAGGGTGGGAGGGTACATTTTACCTGGGCCCGGGCCTATCAGGGGGGCCCGGGCCAGGGGACACAAAGACACACTTTAAAAAAAAAAAAAAACTTTTTTTTAAGGCAGCGGTTTAGCGGGGGTGCGGGTCAGCAGCGGCAGCCTGTGTCACTCTCACTGTGTGCAGATCTGCAGTCTGGCATCCAGCTGCGGAGCGTCTGCAGAGAAACTGTGTCTGCTGCAGAGCACAGCTCTTGAGACACGAGAGGGGAAGGTCAGAAGGTCAGGTCACGTGCAAGGACGCGCGGCATGTGACAGGGGAAGATGAAGTGCAGGCTGGAGCCAGAGGAGCTCCTGAAACTGGCTGCCTCCGAGTCATGCCCTGTAAGTACATTTTTTTCTGCCCTGCCTCTTAATACTTAATTATTCTCCATATCTATCTATCTATCTATCTATCTATCTATCTATAGATCTATGTATCTCTATAGATCTATGTATCTCTATAGATCTATGTATCTCTATAGATCTATGTATCTCTATAGATCTATGTATCTATCTATCTATCTCTATAGATCAGGGGTGGGGAACCACCGGCCCGCGGGCCGGATACGGCCCCCGCACCCTGTATGTCCGGCCCGCCCACCTATATTACTTTTTAAACAGCCACCCGCCCGGCTATATTACCGATTAATCAGCCGCCCGCCCGGCTATATTACCGATTAATCAGCCGCCCGCCCGCCTATATTACTGAAGTATCAGCCGCCCGCCCGCCTATATTACATACCAGCCGCCAGGGATGGCTGCTGCCGCCGGGGAGATGTGCATAAGACGCGCCCGCCAATCACTGCTGGCGCATCACCTCCACAGCCACTGTGATTGGCGGGAGCGTCTTCTGCACATCTCCCCGGCGGCAGCAGCCATCCCCGGTGGCTGGTATGTAATATAGGCGGGCGGCTGATACATCAGTAATATAGGCAGGCGGGCGGCTGATTAATCGGTAATATAGCCGGGGGAGATGTGCAGAAGACGCACCCGCCAATCACAGTGGCTGTGGAGGTGTGTCGCCGGCAGTGATTGGCGGGCGTGATGCGGGCGGTAGGGAGGGGGACTCGCGAGGTTTGGGATGCGCCCGCCATGCATTGCACTGCATGGGCGGGAGCATCGGAGGTCAGAGTACAGCAGCAGCAGCCATCACGCTGTGGTGCCGCAGCTAAGTCAGTGTAAACTTGTAAAGGTAAATGCTGCTTCTCTCACCCTCCCTTCCCCAGTGACTGACACATCCAGGGGTTGTCATTTACCCCTGGTTTCACCCCCAAACAGGTTAATGTGATTATGTCTGATTAATAGATTATCATAATCAGACATAATCACATTAACCTGTTTGGGGGTGACACCTCCCCTTCCTCCACACTGTCACTTTTTATGGTGTGTCTGCCCACATGTATATGCCGCTGCCCTGTGTATTATGCCCACATGTATATGCCGCTGCCCTGTGTATAATGCCCACATGTATATGCCGCTGCCCGTGTGTATAATGCCCACATGTATATGCCGCTGCCCTGTGTATAATGCCCACATGTATATGCCACTGCCCTGTGTATAATGCCCACATGTATATGCCGCTGCCCGTGTGTATTATGCCCACATGTATATGCTGTTGCCCTGTGTATAATGCCCACAGGTATATGCCGCTGCCCTGTGTATAATGCCCACATGTATATGCCGCTGCCCGTGTGTATTATGCCCACATGTATATGCTGCTGCCCTGTGTATAATGCCCACATGTATATGCCGCTGCCCTGTGTGTATAATGCCCACATGTATATGCCGCTGCTCTGTGTATAATGCCCACATGTATATGCCGCTGCCCTGTGTATAATGCCCACGCGTATATGCCGATAATTAATAATTTTTATATGGCCCCCGAAGGGTTTTCAAATTTTCCAAATGGCCCTCGGTAGAAAAAAGGTTCCCCACCCCTGCTATAGATCTATCTATCAATCTCTATCTATCTATCTATCTTGTTGTTGTTTTTTTACATTCATGAAAATCATTTATTAACAATATAAAAGGTGACTTTCTCTATAGCAACCAAACAGATTCCATCATTTTTCAAGCACACTTTGGAAAAGCATATTAAATGTCTCTGCTGTGGTCATCAACACTTTTTCTGCAGTTGCCTATAGAGCGGTTTCTGTAAATGTGCCACATAGTGGTGGAGTCAGTGATGTCTAACTAGCTTTCTTCAGATGTGAGTTTAGGAGCCATACACGCTCCATTTTTCCTGTCCCTTTTGTACTTTTAAAGTACACATCGCATCGCATCACATGCCTGGTGCATGCATTGTGCATGCAATGCGGTGCAATGCGATGTAAACCAAGTACAAAAAGTATGTGCAGCACATACTTTTTGTACTGTACTATGTGATGCGCGGGAGTGCGCATCGCATAGTACTAAACGGACGGCAGAAGAACGGAGCGTCTATGGGCTCCTTAACTCTGAACGGTCTTCTCCAAAGCATAAATATACACTCAAAAAAGACATTCACTTTCCCATATAAATACCCCCACTGTACCCGGATCCATCCTCCCAAAAGTGCTCGGCACCCTACTTCCCCTATCGCGCACAGTAGGAAGTCAGGGCACACTCACGTGCATTCCACTGCTCCCCCTCTGCGTTTCACTGGCTGGTAGTACCCAGCTCATGACGGGCGGATCCACGGCACCCAGCTGTAACAGATGAGGGGATTTTAATTTAGACCCCAGTGAATGGGTGCCGTGGATCTGCCTTTATGATGTAGCTGGATACTGCCGGCCAGTTGAAAGTGGAGCAGGACAAGTGGAACGCACGTGAGTGTGCCCTGACTTCCTACCGGAAGTACGGTGCAAAGCACTTCCGGTAGGACGGACCCGGGCGCCCGGCGGGGATGGAGAGATGGGTCTACAGTGGGGGTATTTATATGGGTAAGTGAATGGCTTTTTGTGTGTATATTTATGCTGCCATGCTCCTGGGAGTGGGTTCTTCTCATGTGCTAAACACGCCCTTAACATGCCGTGTCACCCCCATGGGGGCCCCTGGAAGTTGATGTACCGGGGCCCAGGATTTCTCTTGGCAGCCCTGCATATGAGGTGGTTAAGATGGAGTGAATGCAGAGAGAAGCAGGGTTATTTCACTATTTACAGTACTCCTTTTGTCTAACCAACTCTACTACCTGACTGTGACTAAACAGAAAATCTTCTGACTCCTGATGTGTTTTATATTTTGCTTACCAATATTCTAATAATATTGTCTCTTGTCTAGACATGTTATCTGAATGCTTAGTAGGATCCTGTATATCAGGAATTCCCAACCACGGTCCTCAAGGCACACCAACAGTGCAGGTTTTGTAGATATCCAGGCTTGAGCACAGGTGACTTAATTAGTATCTGAGGGATTCTGATTAAACCATCTGTGCTGAAGCCTGGATATCACTAAAACCTGCACTGTTGGTGTGCCTTGAGGACCGTGGTTGGGAATGCCTGCTGTATATGGTTAATTGAACTATACATACATTACATTGTAGATGTTGCACCTGGTATCCCCATTGTCTAACTTCTGTTTTGTTTTTATTGTTTTTACAACCCTATTTTTGTTATGTATGAAAACCTTGTAGCCAGCTAGGCAGTTTGTAATCACGATAGTGTCATGATAATAGGCCTAATTTTATGTGGAGGCTTGGAGCTGTAGCTCCATCCGCCCCATTGTTAATCTGGCCCTGAGGATAATCACATGTTCAGATTATTGTCATTTGCCATGTTGACATACTGTATATCAGTCAGTCATGTTGAAAGTAAAAATGTTGCATGCCATCAATGAATATTAACATGCTGGCCACATTCCATCGACATGGACGTTTTTCTATTTTAGCTACATATTAATCTGTATATCAAAAAATGTCCCCTTCAGAACTCCTTAAAAATGTCCACTGTGTCCCATTGAACTCAATGAGAAATAGTGGAAAACATTTACTACAGTATATTAATATATATATAACTAGGTTGTTTACACCAATGCTTCTCCTACCTGTATGTTGCGTTTTGCCGACGGGGATGTGCAGGGCGCGGTGCGGACGCAAGGGTGTGGGTTAAGTGCAACTCTATTTGGTATCAAAAAGAATGGCAACTGGAGGGAAACATGTCCCCGTTCCCACTGGGTGTCAATGAAAATTTTATGAAGAATGCAGATTTGCTGTTTGTTAAAATAAAAAGGAAATCAATTGGGATAAGCATCTGAACATTTTTACTATAAGTCACTAGCAGACTTTGGGCCTGATTTGGACCTGGTCGCTCATTTGCAAATGACTGCAAATGTTTACCACTGGCCAAACAGAAATAGAACCCATTCTGTGTAAATCAGCGAATGAATTGCAAAGATTTCACAATCCGGTATCTTGTTGCACATCCATACACAATTCACTCACCATCGAATGATTTCCCCAGTCTGTGCAAATGTGAGTAATGGTGCCCACACACGCACCGATCCCAGCGGCACCTCATCGCACAGTACAAAAAGTATGTGCTGCACATACTTTTTGTACTAGCTTTTTATCGCATCGCATGCACAAGGCATACGATGCGATGCAATGTGTGCTAGTTAAGCACAGAACGCACGCCAGGCCCTTATTCTGATTGGTGCGTACTTTTCCGTATTCTTTCGGATGGCGTTTTTTAGCCGTCTGCGCATGCGTGGTGATCGCTAGGCGCATGTGCCACGCATGGTCTCCGTACTTGTTCTCACTAATCCTGTACAGAACTGTGCACCGCATACATTCGGGCAATAGGGGTGTGTTATGGGCGTCATGCGGAAAGACACAGGGGCGTAGTTTCAAAGTGGGCTAAACTGGGCGGAAACATGGGCGGACACGGGGGAGTACACATATATTGGTAGGCGTGCATTCGGACAGCACGCCGAATGCACGCGAACAAAACGGGAAGAAATGTGCGGTGTCCAAAAGGTTACTTTTGCTTTGCGGACACCACTCGGTCATGCGCTAGGCAATCGGAACGCCTAATCAGGACGGACGCACCTCAACCAATGTCACCTGAACCCAATACAATCACATACTTTACCCATGACTTGTTAATTACACGCTTCTCACTGCTATAATTGGAAGCATTGCAGCTTAAAGGGAACATTACATGCTGCACTTGTCACACACTTTTACACTGCAAATAATGCACACAACTTAATAATATTAATACTAATACACATGCCACTTCTGCATGTCTAAATTAATACAGACATTTGTGGGGCCAAAATAACATTTATTACACAAACTTTGGCAATAATTGAAAATACATAACAAAACAAATGGTACCATACCAGGACAAAAATTACATAATAAATAATAAATAGCCACAGCAGAATCATTGGGAACACATCAGGTGGCTTCACAACAAAAGTACAGCACCAACACTTCAAGTACAGCACACTGAAACAGGGCAACAGAGGAACCAAACATGACATTTGAACCGCGGGCAAAAGTGGTGACCCTGGGCACGGATTTGGACACAGGATGCTGACACACACAGCTCAATGGAAGATTTGGGAAGACATAACGGAGGAGATTAATGGGGACACAAGTTCATTTGCGAGCACGTTTGCCCCTGGCAGGCTCCTTGCCACGTGCAGCAGCTCTTCTGCCTCGTCCACGGCCAGAGTCAGATGGTGGCTCATGTGGAGCACGAGCTGGTGAGGGGGTGGATCTTCTTCCCCCTCTGGCAGCAGGGAGTGATGAGGTTGGTAATGCACCCGAAGCGGGTGACATTAGGGCCCTATTGCTGTTAACTAGCTCCACCATAAGTTCATTATGGCGGAGGAGGAGGTCGTTTTGCCGCAGGGCTTGATCAGCCAGCACCTGCAGGCTACCAGCAATAGCTTGGTGGCTGCCAGCCATAGCTTGCTGGCTGGCACTCATAGCCTGCAGGCTCTCAGCAATACTCTGCTGGCTGGTGGTCAAACCCTGCAGCACCTCCTCGGCCCTACGCACCCGCTCGAATGCCGACTCTCCCTGCTGCACAATACTATCCAGCACACGGCCCCACATGGACAATTCAGCCGCAGACAATCTTGGCAGCTGCTGCACGGGCCTGCTACTGGGGCCAGGTGGCACAGACTCCACAACCTCCTCAAGAGAATCTTGACCAGCGGTGGCGATGCTGTTGAACAAGAAAATTCAAATTACCACACATTCCATGCAACATTTAAAACATCTACTTATGGCCTGGCAAATAATTACCTTCAAGAGTAGAAGCCATCACTTCCGCTGGGGACTCGCTGTCTATAGTGCTCACCCCCCGGACCTCCTCCACTGCTATACAGCACTGGGCCATCTCTTCCAGGGGGGTGAGCTCCAGCTTGCCAGGCATGGGGCCAGCCCCAGAGGTCTGGCTGTGTTGCCACCGCTCGGTCAATTTCTTCTTGAGGTTGCCTTTGAAGTCGTGCCACCTGCAATCAAAGTGTACATATTAATACATGTAACTCCTCATGTTTGCTGTAGCACCCATTGCAATCTGAAACATAATACAACATGTGCCTACTGACACCAAACGTACTTATATTCTTTTTTCAAACCAATCCTTAGAAGATACAAAAACAGTCACCCTCCAATAACTATCAATTCAATGTCATGGGCTACATGTCTGTGCGTCCAAGCAACGTGAACACCCATTGGCCAACTCCATCTAATATTGAATGTAAACATTACTGGACTTGTCCTACTCAAATTTTACACACATGTACTTGCCTCTTCTTAACGTGCTCCGTCTGACGAACTTGTGGAGCCACTGCATTAATCTCCGCCGTTATCTCCTCCCAGATCTTCCATCTCCTTGTGTGTGTCAACTTCACCGCAGGACACTCAATTAAATCACGTGCCCGGGTCACCAGGATGTCAAGCTCCCGCGCTTCAAATGCCATTTTTCGTGTTGTTGGTTCCCGTGTTGCCCCACTGCGGCCACGGGCACAGGCACTGCCACGGGCACCGGTTGCTGTACCTGAAGTGCTGGGCTGGCTACTCTGTTGGGAAGCCACCTGCTGGGTTCCCAAGGATTCTGCTGAGGATGGCCCAGCAGCTGATTGGCCTGATGTTGATGGGCCAGCTCGGTCCTCTGGGTTGAGGGGTACATATGTGGTGTTGGCCTCCATGCGTGCCAAGAGATTCTGCACCACCTGGTCTTCCTCTGAGCCTGAGCCTGGCATGTTAGCAAAACAACTGTTTGCCTTTCTAGGTCAACTTTAAATACTATTTCTGTAATTGGCGTTAATCAGCTGCAACCTGCGTTCCGTACGGCCGCGTCCCGTACGCCAGCGTCAACCGTGCGGCGCATACGTCCCGCCCCTTGGTGTAGAGAAATATTTCCAAAAACCTGGCAAACTCAGTAAGTCAGATTTATGTGCTAAATGCAGATTCCAACACCAATGACCAAATACAACTGAGGTCAGACATGACATGTATATTTGAATGTACTTCTGTACTGTGCACTTGTTTGCTATGTAGTACAACTGACACTACCCATTCCATATGTCAATCCAGTCCACCACTTAGCCACAAGTAATCAGTGCTAGCATCCAAATCACATGTGAAAGCACTCCACATTCAGGTTAGATGCTAGCTACTTTTCATTCCACCTCTGTAGTATGGCCCAGTAGAAGGTAAGTGTACACATGGCTGCATGGGCTCATTTTGGGAAAAGGTCTGCCTTCATTATACATTAGCTGTTTGGTACCTTGTTGAGTTAGGTGTAAGTGTCTAGAGATGCACACTATTTCACCTGTTGCTTATACCCATGTTTGGTGAATGTTATAGATTAGATATATGTTGCCATCTTATTTTACACTGTTTAGGATGGGTGTGCGATGCAATGGGTTAGCCGTCTGTTCGGGCGCATACACGCTGTTAGTGTAAAAATGAACAATAAAGTTAATACCAAATATCACTCTGATCAACCAATGACAGCACATGATTGTTAAATTTGTGCCACTCCTAAAATGGCGGCTTATGGCAGAGCAGCACCCTTCTCTGCAGCCAAACTGAGGGCACTGGTCTCCGTTATGGAGACCAGGCTGGGCCGTGCTGGCCCGTTTATTACAAATAGGCAGAAACGTTCTGCCTATGCGGTGGCCCGCCGGCGGATATACGCCCGCACCCAAGTGCGGCGGAGCATCGCACAGCTTGAGCGGCGGTGGTCCCACCTCCGGCGCAGGGAGCCAGAGAGGCTTGAAAGCATAAGGGCCAGCATTGCTAGATGTGAGTATTTCAACAGTATTTGTACATGATTGCTTACCTGACATTATTTCATCCACTAAGGTCAGCAGCCTGATCATGATTTAAACATGCCATACAATATATGAGTGCTACTTCCTGATTGACACCCTGTAATGGTCATAAAATATGTTATTGGGGAGGATTAATGCTTGTGATGCTTACAATGGGCCAAATGTCACAGCATACCTGCCATGTTACAGGCTGTGTTTTGTAAAGGCCACTGAGGAGCTGTTTGCATGTACAAGTATCAGTACCTCTAACCTTTGCATTTATAGGTTGATAAGGCTTAATACAAATTACCACTAATTGGCACTTTTATCGTTTTTCCCAAACACAGCACGTGCACGAGCAAGGCAGGCCCGGGAGGAGGCAGAGGCAGGCCAGGCACAGGAGGAGGCGGAGCCAGCGATGGGCGTGGACGAAGGGGAGGCCCAGGAAAGTGAAGGAGTGGAGGAGGCTGAGTGGCCAGTGGAGGCAGAGGTGGCAGCCGAAGAGGAGGTCCTGGTGGCCGAGGAGGAGGTCGTGGCGGCCGAGGAGGAGGTCGTGGTGGCCGAGGAGGCCCAGGAAGAGGGGGAGGATGAGGAGGCCTGTGTGGTGGAGCAGGCGGCAGAAAGTGGTATGTATACATAAAGATTTGATCTTCCTTTTGTCATCCACTATTTGATATGTAGCACTGTTGATTCAAATGTGTTTGAAAATACTATAAAGGCAAACAACAAATTGGGTAGCAACAGACACACTTTGGGGTTAGATAGGGTGCCCAAACCATACCTTTCATCCTGGACACATATTAATGACACAGGTTGTGCGGATGGCTTTCTGGTCGAATTGAAGTGCCACTGAACCTGTGTAGTTAATCTGTATCCAGGAAGAAAGAGATGAGTTGCTCATGTAAGGGTTACATGTCCCTGCTGGTTGCATACAATGTGTAGGCTCATATAGGTGAGTAGAGTTTACTGGTGAATGATCTTTGTAAACTAGATTCCGTATGGCATAAATGGAGTATGGCCAGGCGTGGCTTAGACTGGAGTAACAAGTGGTGAGTGCCCCTGGGCCCTCCTCTAGCTAACCACCCCCTGCGGTCTGCATGTATGTTTTGCACCATAATTGTGTGTGTATTTGGTGTTAGTAATGCTTTTGAGCATGGGAGTGGGTTAGTGCTGCAGCTTCCCCTAACTGGCATTCTGACAATGATTTCTGGAACAGACCATCAGCAGCCAAGCCATGCTTGATTGCACAAATGTACTGAGCATTCCTGAGAGTTGTGTCACTCCCCTGCCAGGCTCCATCATATAAGAGACACTGAACTTTGTTAGCCGATTTGTGATTGGGGCTGCGCGTGGCATGCTTCTCAGAGCTTAGTCATGGGTGGGTTTGGATGGAGAAGGAGCAGTATGACTGTGAGGTGTTCTACAGAGTAAAGGGTAGAGGGCCAAAATCAGGCTTTCTATGTAGTATGTATGCATGTATGTATAGGTGTATGTCTCATATATATAGGTAGATATGTGTGTATATATATCTAGTTATATATAGATAGATATATATATATATATATATATATATATATACACACACACACCTCTCAGAATGCATGTTTCAAATGTAGTTTTGACTATGTTAAATGTATGCAGGAATATCATTAGTCATTTTTAATTTTTAATTTCCGCAACAGATGAGCCTGCCCAAGCAGAGGAGGGTCGCCGTGGGACCCTCGTAAGACTGCGAGGCCTGATGCGCCTCATGCTTGAAGAAATGGACCGGCTAATAGATGCTGAAGATTAATGTTTTATTTTTTGGAGATTGGTTTATTAATAAATGGTTATTTAAAGTTGAAAGTTGTCAGTGTATTTTTCTAACATGCTAAAGTATATGTGTAAGTTGTTTAAAATAAGCAAAATGTACATAGTGTATATAGATGTATGTTTGGGTCACATGCTGTAAGGGTTAATGTGTGTCATGAATGTAGTAGGAATGTGGGTCAGTATAGATGAGCATTTAATTGATTGCAATTGCTAACAATCCCTTTTGCAGGAGGTTGCCTAATAGCCTAAGTGGGTCATGTGATCGCTGTGTGTACTCAGTACAAAATTGTGTTGGATTTTGCGAAAATACTCATCGGGGCGTACGGACAGCTTTCCGTACGTTCTCACGCGGTAAGACCGTGCTTGTGCGGGAAGACCGTGCTTGTGCGGGAAGACCGTGCAAGAATCTGTACGTTTCCCCCGCACACGCATGGTTTATATGTCGTCCGTACACACGCCCTGTTCTTACAGAGTGAGTCCGTCCGAATGCGGAGGACACGTGGGCGTTTCTACGGACGATGGCCGCACGCTGCCGCACAGCGATGCGTGCGGCCCGCACCGAAAGAATTCGGGAATATCCGCACCGATCAGAATAAGGCCCTAAGTCTGACCCTTCCACAACTCTGTGACAGAGACAGGCTGGTTGAGGCTGGTGCTGACGTTACATACCCTCCTTTAAACGCCTAAACATGCCTGTATTTTTTCTCACACTCTCAAAAAATGGCTGGTTGCAACCCCTTAAACGCTGACTTCATGTAAGTCAAATTGTGTGGGGATTTCAATTAGTTATTTTTTGCTATTTCTGTCATTATTTTATATGATCCGTACGCATGCACAGTCATTTGATAACCAAACAGATTGTAAATTCGCACATCATCGATCAACTTTGAATCAGGCCCTTTATTCAAGCAACATTTGCATTCAATGTCACATACCACAACAGCAACTTTGGGTGCTTGAAAGTAAATACTTTAGTTCCAGGTGTTAACGTCTTGCTACAATGTACTATAACATTTACCCTTTTGTCTTAACCAGGTCCACAAATCTGTTCATGTGAATGTGCTTAATGTGGTGAATTTAATTTCATTTAAGTATAAGGATACATCATCCATTCTAATGGGTAAGCAAATTGTTAATATTAGGTCTACTGTACATATATTATGCTTTGGCCATAAAGACAGGCTGCAGAATCACTGATTTCTCACTTGCTAGGTGACAAGTGAAATGATAACATTCACAGTATTGACATGAATGTGATGTTGAACATTCTAGAATGTTGACATTGTGAATGTCGACTAGTGTTTTTTTGTCCATTAAGCTATAACCCTACCTGAAACCTAACCACAGCCTTACCATAAATCACTAACAAAGCATCAGTGTCCGTGTGAACGCAGGCTAGCTACGAATGGACCTGTTCCGACGGAGCTCCCCGCTGCCATCCGCCGCCTCCCCATCACCGTTCGTCGGTCCCCGCCACCTTGCCGCATCCCCCCTAACCCTGCCCGTCTCCCTGAAACGGAGATGGGCAGGGTTTCCACTGCCCAGCCACCAAGTGACGGGATGTGAGTGGGTGTGAGATGCTCGCACGTCCCAGTCTGATGGAGGCCCTCTCAGCCAGCGCTCGCCAGCGGGGACATTCTGGCAGGTGCTGGGGATGAATGAGAGGGGCTCCATCTGTATGGGTCTATTTACTAAGCCTTGAACAGAGATGAAGTGATTGGATATAAGTACCATCCCACCAATACCAGCCATGCAGCTCCTGTCATTTTTCAAACTCCACAAATCCCTTAGTTAAATCATACTGTATATCAAACTGCACTGCTTACCAGCCATAGCCCTGGATTAAGTTTTTCTTTCTGTCTGCAATCTGCCAAATATGGTATGGTATGGTGCATGAAAATGCTGAATGTGCCCAGTTATACAATACATACAGATCTATATTCTAGTAACATAAGCTCTTTAATACTCATGGGCATGCTTCACTCGCCACACTTCGGCCAAGGTTACTATTCCCAATTTGTTGTCCATGTGATTGTTAAATGAAGCACAAGTTGAAAAAAAAATAATTGCTGACTATTTGTGTGTCAACCAGTATATCAGCATACCTCCCAAGTGTCACGATTTCAGAGGGACAGTCCTGATTTTCGGGTCCTGTCCCGCTGTCCCACCCGCGGCCGGCAGTTGGGAGCCCCCCCAAGCTGTTTGAATAGACGCTGTGCGCATGCGCACAGCGTCTATTCGCGTCCGAAAATGGGGTTGCGGCTAATTTGCATAAGCTGAACCCTCATTTGCATAGGCTCCGCCCCCCTTTCTGGTCGCGCGAGTGTCCCTATTCCAGCAGCCAAGAAGTTGGGAGGTATGTATCAGTCCGCCTTTTCTCAACCATAAATACAGTTGGCCTCTTACCTTTCATCCTTTTGACCATATTGTCCTAATACACATCAGCCAAATGGGGTCACCCTATTGACCATCTGATTAGACCATGCATAGGCAACCTGTGGCTCTCCAGCTGTTGTAAAACTACTAATCCTGGCATGCCATGCCACCGTTTTAGCACTCCCTATTAGCAAAGCTGTGGCAAGACATGCTAGGACTTGTAGTTTCACAGCTGGAGAGACACAGGTTGCCGCACCTGGACTAGACACTGTCTATCCTTGCACTAGAACCCTAATAATATGCCCCCTCAATTCAGTGTTGTCCAAATAAGACTAGATCAGGATGCTAAAAAACAAAATTGGGTTATTTAAATAGTGATGTGATATATTGCCATGGAATTTTCTGATTAAACATTATCCAGTGTTAAACTATACACCATTATATGCAGATGTATGTCTTGTGCAAAAATTTTGTTTTAATACAATTATTATTCTGTTTACCATTTTGTATTACATTTGCATTGCAGTTAGCTTACTTCAACTGTTTAAATTGTTACTGAGTCAGAAATTCTCCTCACCTCTTGTCACGATGATTCCAGAAAAGGACAGTCAGGTCCTGACAGATATGGAAGCAGCTATTCATCCCTTGTCAACACAAAGTACACTCCACCTTGTTGCTGCTTTCCAAAATCTCCTGATACAGGTAGAGTATCTTGCATGTATCTGATGTTGGAATGCCCTAGGGACTATGGCCCTGATTCTGGTGGACTCAGTAACCTGCAAAGCACGCAATTTACCAAGTCCCAGAGGGCCTCGCTGGCCGAATGCCACCCCTGTATCACTAAGACACATCCTCACGCATGTCCTGCTGGCAAGGGGACCGCTGACCGGTTGCTAGTGGAGACTGTCTTATATTTGCAGGCAACAGGGCTGGATTAAGGTGGGTGCACAGGGGGTCAGCACCCCTGGACCCCCCTCTATCTAGGGGCCCCTGTGGTTGGTATGTATTTAAAAAAAAATGTTTTAGCTAAAGGTTTTGTGCATGGGAGTGGGGTAGTGCTGCAGCTTCACCTATCTGCCAATCAGGGGCATAGCGAGGGCGGAGCCAGTGGAGCATGAGCTCCGGGAGCCAAAAGATCACAGGGCGCCCGGAGCAGTGCACCGCCAGCCCACCTGCTCACTCCCCCACCCACCCAGCTCACCCGCTCCTTGTAACACAGCTGACTGCAGCCTACCGGAGACGGTGGTGTGAAATGACATCACCCGGCCGGTATCTCAGCCGCAAATTACACCAGCGGTGGCTAGAGAGGCTCCTAGAGAGCCTGACTGTCCCCGCACTGTGTTACAACAGCAGCAAGAACACAAACTACAGCCGGCACCAATAGAAGTCTGTAAACTACCCTAGTGCTAGGTGGTAAGTAAAGCTTAAAAACATTGCGGTCCTCCAAATTCTCCATTAAGGAGCTGTATACACTGTAAACTTTTTCTCCCAGGTGTCACTCATATATTTACATTTTTATTTTATTAAATTATTTATATATATATATATATATATATATATATTTTTTTTTTTTTTATTATTATTATTTACAAGTACCCCCATTTCTTTATACTATTTTCTTTTCAATTTAAATTCACCAACCCTCTCCCCGCTGTGCCTGGCTGTACGGCGCTATATTCAAATCAACTCTCCCGCTAGACCGCTAGCCAATAGGCGCTTGCGGTCCAATCAGAAGCAGCATTTGTGGCTGCTGGACTGCAAGCACCTATTGGCTAGTGGTCCAGTGGGAGACTTGAATTGAAAATAGCAGCGGACCACCACCCCACCTCTACTTAGATAGGTGGGGTGGTGCAGCAAATTCTGGGTTCTGTCCACGAACCCGATTGTTGGTTTGGTAGGACACTGGGTGAATTGCGCACTCGTGAGCAATTGTTCGGTGTACCCTTATCTGTATGTTAGGTTAGCACTAGAGTAGAGAGAGGTAAAGTTACTTAAAATACCTATCTCTGTGAGCCTGTGCCGAGGTTTTGGGTTTGATATAATGTGCGGCACAGGTGTGGCTGTGCCTGTTCTCCTGGAAAGTGATTAAATATAAGGGGGATAAAACACCAGCAGCACAAAAAAATATGTCACAATTACCATTTATTTATCAATGTGCCCTGTGGCATGTCATATACATATGCACATTTGGGGCGCATGGAGAACTGGTGGTGTGCTAAGGGGCTGATGGAGTGGGGTTGGGGTGGTGCCCACCCTGCGGGGGCTGCAAGTGAGAGAGTGGAGTGCGGGTATGGGGGTGAAAACTCAGTCACGTTAGTGGTGGAAAAAGTACAGGCCTGTCACCACAGGCAGAGTCACTGGCTGGGCGGGCAGTTACAGGTTGGTGGTGAGGGGGCTGGCGTCCCGTCCCCACCGCAGTACACCTCTCACCTGTTCAGTCGGCGGCTTCCCTCCGGTCCTCTTTGCGGCGATGATGGTCCTTGTAGTCCTCCTAGCCAGGGCTTGGTCAGTATACGGCTGAACCTCAAACCCGGCTCCACAGTGCCGGCAGCGGAGCAACTTCCGGGTGCTCGGGGTCATGTGATCCTTCTACCCGGCGTCGCTTCCTCCGCCAGCTGTGTGGGCTCGACTCCCAAAGGGAGGAGACTGGTTCTTTCTTGTGTTGTGTGTGTGTGCAGGAGCAAAGTCTCTTTCCAACCTGTTTCGGCACTAGGTGCCTTTTTCAAGGATGATGCTGTGTACTGTACTAGCAGGATATATCATCAATTTCTGGTACAGTGTGTATTACACATGGCGTATCTAAATATATTTTGGGGTAAAAGGTAAAAAAGTTCCCTAAACTATATCGTTCTGTGTGTATGCGCTATATCTTCCGATGTGTATGTGCTATAGAATCAGAATCAACTATATTGGCCATGTATACTCACGTATACTAGGAATTTTTTGCAGATTTCATTGCAGCTACAAGCTGTATCAGGCATGTAAAAACTGTGGCCCTCCAGCTGTTGTGAAACTACACATCCCAGCATGCCTTGCCATAGTTTTAGCATTCCCTAATAGCAAAACTGTGGCAAGGCATGCTGGGGTGTGTAGTTTTACAGCAGCTGGAGGGCCATAGTTTGGACATGCCTGCGCTGACTATTATTTGACCATCGGCATCAAAACAATAGTTTTGATGCCACTAATAAGCTAGTGTGTATGAGGCTTAAGTATTAAAAAGTTTTACATTTCAGTAACAAGCAGCAACTATGTGTTGTGTTACATAGGTGAGAGGTAATACATTACTATTGGGTGCTAGATTAAGTATTACAATATACTACTGTAGTTTGCAGTTTATTCAAAAAAAGTTTGGTGAAAGGGAAGGTGTTTGAATTTCATGATCTAGTCACAGGCATTCTACTCTACTTCTTATATATTTAGCACCTTCTAGAAGATAATAGATAGTATCTGAAGTATGGGCGAACCTATTCATGGGTGTGATTATGGGCAAACCTATTCATGGGTGTGATTCTTCCCGGTAGCAGACGCACATTACCATGGCCCAAATTCACTAAAATGTGCACCCCCTGGCAACAGCACCTCACACCCTTTGCAGATAATAGAATCGACCCCATAGTATGCTATCTGGAGATCCCCCTTAACACACACATATTTCAATAGGAAACAAGACAAGTAGCTTGCTTTTATGAGATGATACAAATGTTTGTTTTCACAAAAAAGAAGTATATACTGATAGCATCACCACCAACAGATACAAATACTGAATACTATGTTTCAGGATTGCAACATATTTTGCTACATGTGTGGGAAATACTGTACATTAATAGTTTTTTATGCCCTTACCTTTAGTGTCCTGATCTTTGTCCTTTAGGGATACAGAAACAGATTTGCCAACAGACGCTCAAGGATGGAAAGACCCTTTAATGTGCACTTCACCACTGCAACTCTATGCTGCTGCATACTCTGCAGCAAGTCCTCTCTGAGGGCACAGGAGGAGTCACAGAAGCAGCAACAGTAGCCAATCATTTACCTCATATTTACCTACTTTTGGGCTGCCCTTTCCAGTTTCCCCCAGCTGTGGCATGGCACCACTGGCTGTTGGAGCCCGGTGCTGGTTTCAAAAATACCCCTACTCCTTTTTGCCCCCATATTTTGGGAACCAGGACCGAGCCAAGAGCCTGGTGCTGGTTTTGGACATACAGGGGGAAACCCATTTGATTTTTTTATTTCCCCCTGTATTTCTATAAACAGGACCGGTTGTATGAGTAGTATTTTCCAGTAGTATTTTCTATTTTGATTAATTTATCGGCCAAATTCAGCAGTACGAATGATGAGCACAACAGCATAGAAATCATGGACATATATGGCCAAGTTCTATCCATGGTGTTTTCACCCGTTCACCAAAATTCGGCTGAGTTTGCCATATATAAATACGGCAAATCAACCAAATTTGGCTGATAGTAAATTAGCAGATGCTAATTTAACGGCCGTATTGGACATTGAATGGGTACGAATACATATTCGTACTCCTTTAAACTAAATAAATTTCCCCATGTGCATTTATTGAATATTTCAGAAAGCAAAAACTTCATGGATGATATAGCTATGTGATGTAACTTGTTGTGAACACTCTATTGTGTTTTTTGAATGCAGAAAGACACACTCCTTGTACAGACAACTATAGATTGTTTTGGATCCCTCTTAGATTTTTTATATGACAAAGCAGTTGACCTTGGTAAGTATAAGTGTATGCTAACAAAACACCACAACAATGTTTTTTTTCTGTTTAGCACTGTAATACATGAGCTTGGTAAACAAAATAACACAAATTATATATATGAACATTGTAAGCCTTTACATACCAATAACCACACCTACACTTAATAAAAATAGGAAGTAATGGCTGTTAACACGATTACCCCTCCTTCACAAAATAATTTGTTGGGGTTCTTCCTGGTCCCAAATAAAATGTATTACCCTATACATGCTGTCTGTGAGATTTTTTATCCACCCACCCTTGAATCTGCAAATGATAGGGCATAGAATTGACTACCAGCCTAATGGGAGTGTACTAAGTACAACAAGTTTCATCTTAAATTAGACTGTGGGGGGATTATGATGATATTGGATGTTTCCAATTATTTTTATCTGGTTGGTTTACTACATATGAAGAGAAGATTAAGGTTTCAGTGAAGATAAACTGTGGGTTTAAGGTGATGAAGTATTTGAGGATTTTAATTGACTATACATTGACACAGGATTGACAAGCCTAATGATCCTCCAATGCAATAGAGTCAAAGATGGATACACACAAAAAGATTTAACTCGTCGCAAAAATCTGATAATGTATGGGAGCAAATTACAATCACCCATTTGCTCCAAAATGCTAGAAAGCATACAATAGTCATTCAGATAAATTTGTTAAATCCATCTGATTTAACACATTTATAAGAAATCCATTTTCTAGTATTTGGAAGCAAATTGTTGACTCCCATACAATGTCAGATATTTTGTTCCCACCAGACAGAATGAACAGAAAAATTATCCTGCGTGTAGCTAGCTTGAGACTTCAGAGGGTTCATATTACATTCTCTCCACCTAGTACATAGGAAGGAATCTCTACATTAGTCTGAGGGCCAATTCGTTTATTTTTCCACCACTGTGTCCAAAGCCTGGAATTGCACTCACTCTCTACTGCTTATAAGATACCCGTGGGCATCATCCTGTGTATGTACTGTAGATATGCCAATCTTTATTGCTATTGTTTACCTTCTTCCCTCTGGTCCACTCAATCACATCTCTTCATCTTACAGCCACTTTAAATTAAAGTTCCACAGCCTGAGTTCTTACCAGAACATACAGTATACTTTGTTTTTGAGCCTGCTCTTAATTGAATGTGATACGCTGATATATATTCCTAGAAGTGACAATTAAAAACTATAACATATATATATATATATATATATATATATATATATATATATATATATATATATATATATATAGCAACTCCAATGAAAGAAGGCACTCAGGAAACAACAGTATAAGTAAACACAAAAAAACGTGTATTGATGAGCTTTCGGGGTTTGACCCCCTTCCTCAGAACACGACTACAGGCTGTAGTTGTGTTCTGAGGAAGGGGGTCAAACCCCGAAAGCTCATCAATACACGTTTTTTTGTGTTTACTTATACTGTTGTTTCCTGAGTGCCTTCTTTCATTGGAGTTGCTGTATGAAGATTTGTTTATAGCACCGGGGCAAGCTGTTTATTTCCAGAGTGCCGGCAGGATTGGATCCATATATATATATATCTATATATATATATATATATATATATATATATAAATATTTACCAGATGGCTGGCACTTGCATGTTCAGATATAATAATTGCTGGGGTGACATTCCAAAAAGGGCCAAGGAGTGGTCCAATATAGATACACGAGTATGGAGCAGGAGTCACTCACCAGTCTTGCAGTAAAAAAATGTTTTTAATCAGGCAGCATGGCAGACATTTGTGCGGTCGACGTTTCGGTCCACCTCTAGGACCTTTGTCAAGAGTAATGAAACATACCACAGCATGGATATTTATGCTCCCCATTGACCCGGAAGTTAATGCCCATTAATTACCATAACAGTAATAAAATATTTCATATATATTTATTCACACTCTGTGCAGTATCGAGTGCATCTAATCTAGCAACACCATTTACATTTATCCAGCAATGATTAGCGCTATTTAGATATGAGTAAATAAGAGGGGTTTACCTTAATTATATCTGTCCATATTCAGGGTCACCAGCGTCCAGCTGGAGCGCTAAATGGAACGCATGCCAGCGGAAATGCTAAGGCGACGATACTGTGTGCACTGAATGCTGGGCAATGTAGTCTGTGCATGATAGACTTCTAACAGGAAGTGCGTGTTATCTGTCCGGACCAGGAAGTGTCCGGGCAGTGTATGGAACGCAGAGATGGAACGCAACTCGCGTTATAAGCTAACAGTCTATAGTTAGCTATAATCTAAAATTACTGAAGGACAATAGGTATTATATAGCGATATGCTATATAGTTATTTGATGTAAATATTTAATATATGGCCAAAAGACAGTTACTATTGTATAGTACAGTACTCATTGTGTCTAAATAGTGTTGCTTATCGGGTCTCTGAGGAGCATATTGACATTTATGTAACCTGATTACATTTAATATAAGAACATGTGAATATTGTGAAAAAAATTAAAGAAATTATAATAATAAAGTGTAAAAATGTGAATGTTAAGGAAACTTATATAAAAAAATAAATAAAAAAAACATGCATAGAAATGGATAAGTCATATGGTTATACCGGATAGGGGGCTTATTTACATATATGCATTACATAAACTACATTAGACCATAGGTTATTCCGCAAAGACATATACCTAAGCTAACAAGTTATATTGGTCCAAGGGGTAGCTTGTTCACCTGTATAGTCTTCCAAAATGATGTTATAATGAATGGAGTCATTCAGGCCACGCGGCCAAATGGTGTCCAATTTGAAAATCCACATTGCTTCCCGCCTTAGGAGCATTTTTGCCCTGTTGCCACCTCGAGGTGGTGGTGGGATTCTATCAATGATCATACAGCGGAGTGAAGATAGGGGGTGTTTTTCAGTCAGAAAGTGTCTGGCGACTGGCTTATCTGTTGCTCCTGTTTGTAGTGCAGTTGGGATAGAGGACTGATGGTTCGCCATTCGTTGTCTAAACGAGCAGGTGGTTTTGCCAACGTAGATCATGGAGCATGGGCAGCTCAATATGTAAATTACATGATCCGAGGTGCATGACAGTCGATGTCGTATCTCTATCTTCCTCCCCGTGTAAGGGTGATGGAATGTGGGGCCAGTATTCATGCTTCTGCACGTCGTGCATCCGGTGCACTTATAGCAGCCTAATTTTGGGGTGGCTAGCCATGATCTTTTCGTGTCAGTTGGTGTCAATTGTGGTCGCATGAGGTGGTCCTTTAGGTTGCACCCTCTCTTGTAGCTGATGAGGGGCTTGTTTGGGAGCTTGTTTTTAAATGCAGGGTCAGTAGCTAGAATGTGCCAATGCTGCCTGATATTTTTCTGCAGTGTACGACTGGCTGTATTGTAGGTGGTTGTAATTACAAATGGGTCACTCACTTGTTTTTTCCGCCTCTGGTTTCCAGTACTGTATATTTTTCTGGCCTTGGATAGGCAGTTGGTGATAATTGAATTTTCATAGCCTCTATGGCGAAAGTGTTGGACCATTTCTTGTAATTGCAGTTCCGCAGTCTGAGGGTCTGAATTGTTGCGCAATACCCGTAGATATAGGCAAATTGCGTTTCAGCCCTACTGGGTGAAAGCTCTCCGATCTCAAAAGTGTGTTTCGGTCAGTTGGTTTGCGGTATAACCTATGGCCATAACCACCATCGGCAGCAAATCTTATTGGTGAGTCAAGTGTATTAAGATGTTGGAACATCTCCTGCAGGGACTCCTGGGTGTCATTCCAGATTAGGAAGACGTCGTCTATAAATCGGTGGTAAAATGCTATTTTACCTCCAAACTGCGGGTGTATATGGGTGCTCTCATACTTGTCCATCACCAAGTTGGCATATGAGGGTGCGATATTGCTACCCATAGCGGTACCCGCAGTCTGGAGGTAATATCGATCAGCATATCGAAAATAATTACACGTAAGTGTAAGTTCCAATAGAGCAATTAGGAAATCAATAGGTGGATTGGTTTGATTGCTACACAAGAGTGCTTCCCTAGTTGTCTGGAGGCCCAATTCATGAGCAATAACTATATACAAGGACGTTACGTCCATGGTCACTAATAGATGTTGGTTGTTATATGGAATGTTGGTAATTTTGGCTATAAAATCTGCAGTATCTTTGAGGTAACTTTGAGTTTTCTGCACCAATGGCTGCAAAAAACTGTCTAAGTAAATGGTAATGTTAGAGAATAATGAACCCCTGGCAGATATTATGGGTCTGCCAGGGGGTCTATCAAGCGTTTTGTGTATTTTGGGGATTAAATACAAAATAGGACAAATCGGAAATTCAGTCATTAAATAGTTAAACAGGTCTTGGTTAATCTATTGTTTGGCTAGGGCCTCAGACAATAGGGTTTTGACCCGGGACTGAAAAGTGACTGTGGGGTCACCATCCAATACCCTGTATGTATTGACATCGTTCAATTGGCGTGTCGCCTCAATATGGTAGTCAATAGTGTTAAGGACCACCACAGCTCCTCCTTTGTCCGCCGGCCTTATGGTAATTTGTTTGTTGCTCTTAAGTGATCGTAGGGCGGCTCTTTCCGCATACGATAAATTGTCGATAGATGTCAATAGGGTTCTCAGCTGGTAGTGTATTTAGGTAGTTGCTATTTAGAGCTGAAAATGAACAGCTTGCTCTTACTGATGAGGACGCAGATCGTGTCTTATTTCTTTGTTTCATCATTGGAATAACATAAATCTGGAAAATTGACAAACATATGCTGCAATAAAAACGTTTTTGTGTATTATATGCTGCCCATGGGGCACTTTTTTATTAAATTATATTGTTTTTTTACAATTGTGTATTAATTCTTGGTAGCGCACTCTGAACCACACTTTCTTTATCTCTAAACCAAATCTGGGTCCTGTCTAACAGGGGATCCTCAGAGGTGCCGCAACTAAATCGGTGTGCGCGGTTTGGGTTCCTCTTGTCTTTTTTTTGCTGAAAATATATTTTTTCTAAAAATCCCCAGAGTGCCGCTGTTGTTTCTTCACTATCCTGTACTTCTGTTCCTGAAGGCACCTGGGTTACCTGTACTGCTGGAGGAGTGCCAGGCCTACACCTCTATCTATATATATATATATATATATATATATATATATATATATATAGCAGAGATACAGCCAGCACTCACCACCTCCAAATATCAAAGCTTGCTGGGGTGCCTCCTTAGGGCTGATGTAGTCCAATCACAATAGAGAAAGTAAGTAGCACTCCTCAGACTTCCAGCTTAATAAAACTCAGTCCTTTATTAAGATATTGCCCAACAGCGTTTCGGGGCGTACCCCCGTCTTCAGGGACAAGCAGTCTGCTTGTCCCTGAAGACGGGGTACGCCCCGAAACGCCGTTGGGCAATACCTTAATAAAGGACTACGTTTTATTAAGCTGGAAGTCTGAGGAGTGCTACTTACAGTACTTTCTCTAATATATATATATATTTATATATATATATATATATATATATATATATATATATATATATATGACATTGTAGGGGCTCTGCACACACTAAGTTAACTGATAATAAATAGTGGGGATTTGGTTCATGAATTGATCAATGCATTTAAGCCTGCAGCCCCCTTCACGGGACCCCACTTTTCTACAGGTATACACACGTTTTGGAGATCGGCACTCCTGCTGAAGATAATGATGGTCCGAGGTGCCTTCCTAGATGATGCTAGTAATATCAGATAGTCCCACTGTCGCTGTCGAATCAGCCAACGGTACAGGTTCAAAAAAGTGCAATTTTTATTTCAATAAGCCATTGCCACTGGCTTATTGAAATATGGCAATGGCTTATTGAAATAAAAATTGCACTTTTTTGAACCTGTACCGTTGGAGTGCCGCCTGTCTTATTGGAGCGGATTCGCCAGCGACAGTGGGACTATCTGATATATATATATATATATATATATATATATACATACAAACAAAGAACAAGAAGGGGAGCCCAAAAGCGTAGTATTGTCAAAACATATAAAAGTTCTTAATGAATAATAGTGACAACTATCACTAGTACATTAACCGTACCATAAAAGTCCTCAGTGGTGGACTTAAAACCACATGGTGCATAACAAATATCCACACTGGCAAAATAAAGGAACGTTTGGTGTTTAAACCGCAGGTCACTCACGGCTACCACAGGGAGAGATCTCCAATTTACAGCGCTTGGCAGATTCCTTCAGCGACGGGCAGCTCAGCGGCTGCTAGCACCTTACGTATCCTGCTACTTGGAAAAGCGTCAGTCAGGCCACGCCCCTACACTTTCCTCAAGGACTTCGTCAGTGGGGTGGCCTGACTGACGCAAGGCTGGCTTTTTATCTGCCCCTCCACGTATAGGAGAGCACAAATTTGCATATAATGTGGGAGTTTCTATAGTGCTTCCCTCCTTCACTATACAATGTGAGCATTTTAGTTTGCTCAATTGTTTCTTTTGTTACTCAGAGTTTTATTTCTTATATTTTATATACAATAGTTCATCCTAGGTTCAAATGGGAATATTTTTGGATTGGTATATTATGTGAAGATTATATAGCAATATTGTTATTTTGGTCTGCAGTAGATCAAATTGCTACGAGAATTTTAGATTCACAAAAGATCAGAAAACATGTTAAATAGAACCAATGGTTGCATAATGAAAGTGGGAGGCACTTCACAAAGTTTTAGTCACTCCGCGCCCTACACACTATACAATCGGGAGCCTACACACTATACAATTTAGCAATTAATTTATCTATTATGAGGCAGACATAAAAATTATCTGATACATTTTTCATACAATCAGAGGTAATGTTTAAGTAATATTATAAGCAATGTGGATGCGGGATAAAAGGGTAAATTCTCACTGTAGGAATCTGTGCACTAATCTTATTCACACAGAGCCCTGCCCACTATACAATCGGGACCCTACACACTATACAATTTAGCAATTTGGCAATTAATTTGTCTATTGGAGGATAGAGATAAAAGATATTTTAAATTTTGCAGAGGTCGTAATAAAGCAGCATTATAAGCGGTATTATACGCAAGTAGAGTAATAAATCCCTGATGTGGAACCTGTACACCAAACAATCAGGACCCTACACATTATACAATTTGGCTAACAATTCACTTATTTGGGATCCACATTAAAAATCATTATTTTCACACATAGCAGCATTAGCTGGACAAGGTTATAGGTAGTTTGAGCACACAGACACAAGAGAGACATATAGTATACAAAAAAGAGGAAAGGTTCATATTGGAGGATTCTTCAATTTATCTATATAAAGGGGGTGATTTCATAATTCTCGTTGAGACCATTCGGTATTAGGGTGTTGAGGGTTATAATCCAAAATGTTTCCCGTTTAATCAGCTTTTTATCTCTGTCTCCACCTCTTTTATCAACCTCAACATGTTCTATTCCTTTAAAAATCAGAGTAGTAGGATCACTATTATGATATTGCGCGAAATGTCGGGGCACACTATGGTTATTCACTTTGTTCTTTATGTTTCTTGCGTGCTCCAACATTCGCTTTTTTAAAGTTCTTTTTGTCTTACCTATATACTGAAGGCCACACGGGCACATCAGCATATAGGCCCTTATTCTAATTCGGACGGTACGGCCCGCGTGCGGCCGTACCGCCGATGTTTTTACTCTGCACATGCGCAGAGGTGAATCTGCGCATGTGCAGCCCCCTTCGCCGCAGACGTATTTCGTCCGCCGCAAAGGGGGCGTATAGGGGCGTGAGAGGCATCATGCCCTCATTTCCCTATGTGTACGCCCCGCGTTTCATGGGCGTTCCCATGCAAACGCGGGGCGTATGCATGGTAATGAGGCCATGACGCAACTCATGGGGGCGGAAAGCTGACGTCGCCGGATGTCAGCTTTCAGCCCCCATACAAGCTACCACACGGACGATTGTCCGTGTGGTCTCAGCTTGCGGGAGCTGCCGCGGCGTGCGGACCTGCCTTCGATGGTCGACGACCATCGAATGCAGGGGGCAGCTCCCACCATGGTGGAGGCGTACGCCTCCACCATTTTTATGCGGATCGCCAGCCGTCCGTGTACGGACGGCCGTGGCGATCCGTAGGGTGGGCGGGGATTGGTTTGTGCGGCCGGAGCCCCGTGTGCGGCTCTGGCCGCACCAACCAGAATAAGGGCCATAGATAGTGTATGATGTATTGCAATTGATTAGACTTTTTATTTTGTACTGCGTGGAACCATTACTATTTGAAAAGGTTTTGGAACCCTTTTGCATTCTAGGGCACATCTTGCAGTGGCCACATCTAAATGACCCCACTATCCCTCCAAACATCTCTATATTCTCTCTTTCTGGTACTTTCTGTAAGCAGCTTTTTTAAACCATTGTTTTTACAGTACTTTCATTATGCAACCATTGGTTCTATTTAACATGTTTTCTGATCTTTTGTGAACTAATCTAAAATTCTGGTAGCAATTTGATCTGCTGCAGACCAAAATAGCAATATTGCTATATAATCTTCACATAATATACCAATCCAAAAATATTCCCATTTGAACCTAGGATGAACTATTGTATATAAAATATAAGAAATAAAACTCTGAGTAACAAAAGAAACAATTGAGCAAACTAAAATGCTCACATTGTATAGTGAAGGAGGGAAGCACTATAGAAACTCCCACAATGTATTAACATATTATATGCAAATTTGTGCTCTCCTATACGTGGAGGGGCAGATAAAAAGCCGGCCTTGCGTCAGTCAGGCCACCCCACTGACGAAGTCCTTGAGGAAAGCATAGGGGCGTGGCCTGACTGACTTTTCCAAGTAGCAGGATACGTAAGATGCTAGCAGCCGCTGAGCTGCCCGTCGCTGAAGGAATCTGCCAAGCGCTGTAAATTGGAGATCTCTCCCTGTGGTAGCCGTGAGTGACCTGCGGTTTAAACACCAAACGTTCCTGTATTTTGCCAGTGTGGATATTTGTTATGCACCATGTGTGTCTCCTCCTACTGGGTGGGAGTTAGGGTGCATGAGAGCAGGAGGCATGATATGGGCATGTGGGCAAAACAGCGTCAGCGACTCCCCAGTGGTGGAAGTTACGGTTCAGGAGAGCAGGAAGCTGGGTAGTGATAGGGGTGTGTGAGTATACAGGGGACTAAAGAGGGGCTTAGGAGTGGCGTGAATTGCGGGAGGGGCACGGGGAGTGCCGTGAATCAAGAGAGGGAGGGGGCGCAGGTGTCCGCGAATCGCGGGAGAGGGTGGGGGTCCGCAAAGCGTGGGAGGGTGTGTGAATCGCGCGAGGGGGGGTTGCGAATTGTGGGCGGGGGGGTGCGCGGGGGTGACGTGAATCGTGGGAGGCGGGCGTGAATCGCGGGAGGGGGAGTGCGCGGGGGTCCGCGAATTGCGAGAGGGGCTTTACGGGGCGCGATGAATTACCTAGTTGATTATATATTCTTGTAGAAGGATGGTAGGATGTTGCTGTCATTCAGAATGCATTTACATAAACAGTAATAGTAGCAGTAAAAGATCTGACTTAAAACACCTACAGTATATGTTATATTATACAACGTCTTGGTTTATAATGTCTAGGTTGACGTGCACATAGTTGTCACTGGAAAAAATTGCCACAAGTAAAAATCAACACAGAAAGGTCAACACATGTAAATGTTGACATAAATGTGGCACTTCATTGGTGTCCATGTCGACACATGAGAATAAATATGAAAACATTTAAAAAAAGAAAAATAAATCTTCAAAAACTCATTGTCGACGATAGCCGTGTCAGTGTTTTGCATGTGCCATTTAATCCTGCGGTTGCCGTTGGGGTTGCCGTGAATCGCGCGGGGGGGAGAGGTGAGGGGTGTCCTCGAATCACGGGAGGAGGGGTCGTGGGTGGATGCCGTGAATTGCGGGAGGGGGGGTCGCGCGGGGGTGTGGGTGCCGCGAATCGTGGGAGGGGGGGGCGCGGGGGGTTGCAGTGAATCGTGGTAGGGTGGGTCGCAGGGGCGGGGGTTGCCGCAATGACAGGAGGGGGGTCAGGGGGGATCGCGGTTGGAGGGGTCGCAGGGGGTTCCGCGAACCGCGGGAGGGGGGGCCCGGGGGGTTGGTCGAATCGTGGGAGGGTGGGTTGCCGGGTGCCGCGAATCGCAGGAGGGGGGTGTCACGGGGTGGGGCCGTGAATCGCGGGAGTTGTCGCGAATTGCAGGGGGTGTGCTGCAAATCGCACTTCATTGGTGTCCATGTCAAAACATGAGAATGAATATGAAAACATTCAAAAAGTGAAAAATAAATCTTCAAAAACTCATGTCAACCTTTTTCATTGTCGACCGTTGCCATGTCAGTGTTTTGCATGTGCCATTTGATCGTGGGGTTGCTGTGAATGGGGGAGGTGGTGGGTGTCTACGAATTGCGAATCGCTGGAGGGGGGGCGGCGGAGGGTGCTCACCTGGTGTGTCTGGTGAGTAGCTGTGTCTTTGCTTGGTAACATGGGGAGGCAGAGGGTGTCTCGCTGGGCTGGTTCTCTGTCATGTGAGTCAGTCATGTGAGTCAGAGGCTCCACCCAGCGTTAGAGAGTCAGACACACTTTGAGTGACAGATGTAGCCAAATATATAAGAGATATATATATATACATATTATAAATTCATTACACTGAAAAGAAGTGTCAATTGTGTGATGGTACTAGTTAGAAAAGTACTAGTTAATAAATGGTCTACCTCTCTTTGCCTAGCTTTTCATGTGGCATCACAACCGTGGAATAGATCTTTGCTTCTTGTATTTTTAAATTGCAAGGAAAATGGCTACTTACAGCCTGGTGTTCTTCGTTTCATGGCATTGGTGAGTGGATAATTAAAACATCCTAGTTGCAGAAGTCATCTCATGAGATTCATGTATCTCTTGTCCATAACAAACTTTTAATGAGCGCATTTAGAGTGGATGCATTTGTACATTGAATAAAGTACAAAAAGATATATACCTGTATTTGAACACATCTCAAGATGTGTCATCTAAATAAGAGAGAATATTATCTTGGCAGTCATTGAAAAAGGCAGAAGTCACAGTTTTAATATAAAATGTAATTAAATACAACATTTGTTAAATTCAGTTGCATCATTCTTTTATTGCAGTAGTCCTAATGGGATGGCAAAATCGATCAAAGCTATTTTTTTTATAATATAGCTATGGTCAGAGGGGCTTTAAGAGAGTAGGGAGCCTGTGTTCAGGCTCTGATTGGGCTTCCTCATTTCCGGCATTGTAGTAGAATCTGACATTGTGCACAGATCTCCGGGGACATGGCGCCCATGCCACGTTCTCAAGGACACCTACATTGCGCAAATCACCAGAAAATGACTGTGTCATTTACTCAGTGATTTTTGCGAATGCACTGCCGGCACCGGACCAACAGAGAGAGGAGTATACTTTTTTTTTAATCATGTATTTTTTATTGAATTTTGGAAAAATACAAACAAAGAAAAATAAAACTTAAACAAAAGACATTACATGTGTGATGCATTATTCAGGTAATACTGTGCATACAGAGTATATGATTACAATTTAATATTGGAGTTCAGGAGGTATAGGTAATTGACAATAAAACATATGGGTTGGCATTTGGTTTGAGCGACAGGTCCTTAACTTTAACCATACAAATAGCAGTACAGGTGAATTACGGGCAAGAGTCTTGTAGATACAGTGCAGAAGTCTTCCATAAATCCCAGATTTTGATGAATTTTCCCAGGCAATTCCGCTTGGTATACATGAAACACTCATGTGTTATAGTGGTATTGACAAGCACAATCCACATATTAGAAGATGGGGGGGCCTGACTCATCCAGATTCTAGCAATACATACTCGGGCCAGGGTGAGGAGGTTATTAACATATGTGCTTTGATGATTAGGAAGATCTTCCAGATCCAGACCAAAAACACAGATACGTGGGTTAAAGAGTGGCACCTGTACCCCCATGACTCTAACACTCGCTAACACTGTGTCCAAAAAGGAATGTACCCGCAGACAGCTCCACAGCAAATGCCAGAAGTCAGCCCCAGGTCCCAAACACTTAAGGCAAGCATCAGACCTGGTGCCACCCATCCGTCTTAATCTGTGTGGGGTCCAGTAAACCCTATGTAGGATATACAATTGGATCTGTGGGAACCTGGCAAACGCAGTGGCACCTCTAGGGGAGCCCAACATATGAGCCCAATCTTCATCCTCAATGGGCCCTATATCCACTACCCATCTAGCTCGCAAAGTACCCAATTGGTCAGTGGCAGAGAAGGTCAGAAGAGGCGAGTACAGAGCAGAAACTCTCCTCTGGCTTGGCAGCTTACTGATCATTGCACAGACAGGACATTCCACAAGTTCAGGGACATCCCCCCCCCCATTGTGCACCTATCGCGTGTCTAAGTTGAAGATATTTATAAAAGTAATGGCGCAGAATTGCAAATATAGATACCAATTGTTCAAAGGAGTTTAGTGTCCCATCATGAAAAAGTTGGCCAATCTCAGATACTCCAAAAGACGTCCAATCTGGACCAGCCTTTAGTTTATAGATTTCAGGAAAATCTTTATTTTTCCAGATAGGGGAACAGGAGTCCAGCACCGGGTTGCCCAATAGAGCCCCCACTGCCAGCCACACTCGGCGAGCCTGTTTCAAAAAGGGGGGGGGGGAGTGTGGCCAGGGGCGTGCGCGCTAGTAAAAATTGTAGTGGTGAAAAAGGTAAGCCCACCTTGCCTAAAAGAGTAGTAGGCAAGTTCCCATAGTCCAAAAAGAGAAAAAGGACTAACCTAAGTTAGTGTAGAGCGCTTATCCAGAGTCAATTTTGTCAATAAGCTGCTGCTTGAGGGAGTAGTCAGCTCCCAAATGGGTAAAGATAGCAAAGAAAAAAGAAGCAGCGCTGATAAATATCAAATCCACATGTAATTAATTTAATGATAATTAAACATATTAAAATGCACAATAGTAAAACACAAATACATGAATCTATGTAAAATCAATTGAATGGACCCAATTTGAATAGTCACAAGTTTGGAGAATGGTAAGTCCTGCTCTGATCTTGATAAAGAAATGTGATGGAGTCCGTATTAGCCAATTGATGGTATCCTGTAGATCAGGCATGTCCAACGTTGGCCCTCCAGATGTTTTGAAACTACACATCCCAGCATGCTTTGCCACAGTTTTGCTATTAGAGAATGCTAAAACTATTGCAAAGCATGCTGGGATGTGTAGTTTCAAAACATCTGGAGGGCCAACGTTGGACATGCCTGCTGTAGATGTTTGAAGTGGACTCAACCGATGGCACAGTTGGAATTAGCCGGATCGGGAGTCCTCACTGCTGCGAGTGACAGGTGTCCATATTATGAATGGCATGAGACTTCCAGGGGTGAGGTATAACAATCAGATGTATCAGCAGGTGGGACAAGTCCTTCGGTGTAGATGGGTATCTCCTTAAGGAAAAAATTGGGTCCACAGGGCAAGCACCAACGCGTTTCGCAGTTCACTCACTGCTTTGTCAAGGTGTGGAGATACCCATCTACACCGAAGGACTTGTCTCACCTGCTGATACATCTGATCGTTATACCTCACCCCTGGAAGTCTCATGCCATTCATAATATGGACACCTGTCACTCGCAGCAGTGAGGACTCCCGATCCGGCTAATTCCAACTGTGCCATCGGTTGAGTCCACTTCAAACATCTATAGGATACCATCAATTGGCTAATACGGACTCCATCACATTTCTTTATTAAGATCAGAGCAGGACTTACCATTCTCCAAACTTGGTGACTATTCAAATTGGGTCCATTCAATTGATTTTACATAAATTCATGTATTTGTGTTTTACTATTGTGCATTTTAATATGTTTAATTATCATTAAATTAATTACATGTGGATTTGATATTTATCAGCGCTGCTTCTTTTTTCTTTGCCAAGTTCCCATAGTCCACAGGTTTAACCCACTCCACCAACTGAGCTAATTGAGCCGCAAAGTAATATAATCGCAAATCAGGCAGTGCCAGACCTCCATCATATCGTGACCTACATAAAGTTCTGACCGCTATTCATGAGCGTTTGCCACCCGAGATAAAGGAGACAATATCCCGGGTAATAAGTTTAAATTGGGAGAGTGGGATAAACACAGGGGAGTTTTGTAAAATATATAAAAATTTTGGCTGAATAATCATTTTAACGAGGTTCACTCTGCCAGTAACCGATAAAGGAAGCGTCTGCCAAACGCGGATTCTCTGGCATAGTGAATCAATTTGCGGGGACAGACTAAAGGCTATAAAATCAGAGGGAGAGTGGGTGACCTGTATACTCAAATATTTAAATTGTGCACACCAATGAAGAGGATAATTATAGAGTGAGGGTTGCTGTGTAGTGGGTAACAGAGGAAATACCACTGACTTATCCCAATGAATTCCCGCCCCAGAGAAACGGGCATATTCCGTCATCAGGGTAAGAAGTGCTGGCAGGAAAGAAGTCATATAAGTCAGATATAAGATCATATCATCGGCATAAAGCCCAATTTTCTCCTCACTACTCCCAATCTTGAACCCTTCAATCAATGGGGAAGCTCTAATATAATATGCCAGTGGTTCCACCGCAAGAGCAAAAAGAAGGGGAGACAGAGGACACCCCTGCCTGGTTCCCCTTCCCAGGGAAAAGGAGTCTGTGGTGAAACCATTGACCATTACCCGAGCAGCAGGACAGGAATATAGCAATCTAACCCAAGCCAAAAAATTCAGTCCTATCCCACATTTTGTCAAAACACCCCATAAGTAGGCCCACTCCACAGAGTCAAAGGCGAGGGCCGCATCGAGTGAGACCACGACAGCATCGTCCATCCCCTCACCAGCCCAATGCAAATAGGTGAAAAGGCGGCGCAAGTTAAGGGTCATCGACCTACCAGGCATAAAGCCAGTCTGATCGGCATGCACCAATTCTAGAACTACAGCATTTAAACGTATAGCCAACAACTTGGTCAGTATTTTAATGTCAGTGGATAGCAAGGAGATGGGCCAAAGGAGTCAGGGGACAATGGATTCCAGGCTTTGGAATTAAAAATATCAGCGCTTCCGCTATAGAGGAAGGGAGGGAACCTTGCTCCAGCAGCCTATTAAAAAGGGAGAGCAGTCTGGGAGCAAAGAATGTTACATGGGTTTTGTATAATTCAATAGGGACTCCATCTACACCCGGGCCTTAGAATTAGGAAAGGCTTTTATTGCTACTTCTATCTCCTATAGTGTGAGAGGGACATCCAATAAACCTCTAGAGTCCGCACTCAAGCTAGGGACCTTGATATTATTCAGGTATTCAGTTAGTTCCACATCAGTGTAAGTAACATGGGATCTATACACACCCCTAAAATGATTATAAAAGGAGTTTGCTACTTGAAGGGTTCCAGTACATATCATGCCATCTTCCTGACGTACGCTGTGCACAACGGTAGGGGGAAGGCTCTCCCTGGCCAAGTAAGCCAGGAATTTACCAGAACGGTCACCCTGAATGCAGAAGTCATGGGAGTGAAATAACAAGCGTCTTTTTGATTTGTCCAGCAACAGCTCATTCCACTGTTTGTGAACAATGAGCCACTCTACTCGATCAGCTGCAAGCCCGGAAGTTAAGTATTTTTGTTCAAGCTTTGCACTTCGCCTCTCCAATTCAGCCTCAGTCCTACGACTAAAGATCTTTAACTGAGCAATGCGGGATATTAGCGAGCCACGCAGAAACGCTTTAAACGCATCCCAAACCAAAGAAGCATTGTCTTCTACAGGATTATTAACAAAAAACTCCTCCCACATTGCCAGCAATTCAGAAGCTGCTCCCATCTGTGTCAGCCAGAAAGGATTAAAGCGACAAAATCTCGCTCCCCTAGGACACTCCAATTCCACCAACAGATATACCGGGGAGTGGTCCGAAACACCTCAGGGTAAATACTCAATGGCAGTGACAGAGGGGACCAGACGTCTAGATATAAGAGCCATATCAATACGTGAAAAAACGCCATGGGTACTTGAAACACAAGAAAAACATCTGGCAGTTGGAAACCTCAGCCTCCAAACATCTATCAGACCCACCTCAGCAATAAGGCGAGAAAAGGACATAGCCCCACTTCTTCCATCCTCAAGAGTAGGTCACCACCTATCCAGAAAATCATCCATGACTGCATTAAAATCCCCTACACATATAACTGGGGAAGAGGGAAAGTCCTGCATAAACACACAGGCCTTATTAATTATAGTAGGCCGATAAGGGGGGAGGGGGGATTGTATATGGCTAATAGCACGAAGGGGGAGTCATGCAGAGTGCCAGCCAAGAATATGTAGCAGCCCCTTGGATCTATCTGAATTTTTTTACATCTAAAGCCCGTGTTTTTGTGGAATAGGATTGATACACCCCTAGAATTATGATGAAAAACAGAGTGAAAGGACCATCCCACCCAGGGTTTTTTCAAAGCAAGCACACGGCTACCTACAAGGTGTGTCTCAAAAAGGCATGCAATACCCGGGGAACGTGTCCTAAGTTGGTTCATTACCAGAGATCGTTTGACCCTGTCATTGAGACCTCTGACATTCCACGCTACAACATTCACCATATCATGATGGAATGGAGAGGGAGGAGCAGGAGTAAGCAAACATTTAACATTGTTTCCCTAACAGACCATCGTATCCCACATGCCACCCAAAAACACAGAAAAGGAGACAATACACATGTAATAATAAAAATAAAAAACATAACACAAAATAAACCCCAACCCACCCAGCATACCCACCCAAACATAGGTATACTTGTACCCAAACAGTAAAACCAGTCTGACCCCACTAAGGAGTCGTTCGAATCTACCAAACAAGACCCCTAAGGGGCAACTATTTCTATGACCTAAAGAACATGGTGATCATGACCAAAGTATATCTGGTCAGGGGAGAGTACACCCCGTATATAGCATTTTCAAAAGAAGTATCATTGAACAGGCATGTATCCTGCAGTTAACTTAACATAACTCAGAGATGAAACACCAAAGTAGTTCAGGTTGGAAGGTCCCTGGGAGCCGGCTGTGTGTCTATCCATGTTGACGCCGCCTGTGGTGAATCAAAGAAGTGGTTTTGGTTGCCAGCGACCACTCGCAAGCATGCAGGATAGAGCATAGAGTACTTTAGTTGCAAGGAGCGCAACCGCTGCTTAACATTGGTAAATTGTGACCGGGATTTCTGGATCCCCACCGAAAAGTCCTGAAAAGCTGCCACTCTTTGGCCTTCATATTCAAGGGGGCCCTTTACTCTGGCAAGTCTGAGGACAGCGTCCCGATCCTTGTAATGAAGAAACTTTGCAATGAATGTACGTGGCTGTGCACCAGGGGGTAGCGGTCGCGTAGGCACCCTGTGTGCTCGCTGAACTGCAAATTGAGGGGTAAAGGCATCCTTGCCAAACAAGGACACCAACCAAGATTCAAGGAAGGATTCTGGCTCCGCACCCTCTGCCTTCTCCGGAAGGCCCACAAAGCAGACGTTATTCCTGCCGAGCCTCCCCTCCATATCGGTCAGCTTCTGCTGACATGTTGACATTTGCAACTCCAGTGAGGAGAGGCGGGCAGGGATGAGTGCACATGTGTCCTCTAATGTAGAAACATGATTCTCAGCCTTTCCAACCCAATCCCTCAACTTCTGCATATCCTGACGTATGAAAGATATATCAATTTTAACCTCCGCCACCTTATCAGACAATGTTTTTTCTGAATCAGTAATAGCTTGGAGAAGCTGTGCCAGTGTCACCTCAGTGGACTCCGCCATCTTGGATACTGGAGGAGAAGCACCAGGGGGCATCTGTACGTTAGGTGAAGGAGGTGAAGAATAAACAGGGGGGGGTTGGTGCACGGTCCACTCTCGCAAACTTTGCTAATCTCGCCGCTGCTGAGGAGCCGTTCTTTTGGCCCATAGAGGATGTGTCCCAAGCAGGGGACACTCAAGGGAAAATAGCCGATGGCCGTCGGGCACCTGACTGTCGGCGTTTTGACAGTCGGGATCCCGACGTCAGGTAAATGACTGTCGGGAACGCGTCCGGCACTCGTGTAGTCTTCCTGCATGCAAGTATATATATTCATTCTGCGTGTCTGTATTAAATATATCAATAAAGTTAAGTTACAAATATACTGCCCATATATAAATACAGACTCACTGTATAGTAACCACATGAATATCCACCTGAAGCATCATATATAACAAGATCATAAGTATTATAAGCAATTTAAGCAAACCAGTACAAGCCTGTATTTCATTTAACTCTTTAGGAGCTATAGTCTGTAGACGCAGGGGTGTAAGTTTATCTCAGTTGCCCGGAAGCCAGTTGAAGTTTGGTACCCCCCACCCCAAATATGGAGTGTGAAAACATTCACTTGTGTGTAACATCGCAGAGTCCAACAGCATAGCTTGCTGCAGCACAGGCTGAGTGGTACCAGGCAGGAGCCACCCTGTCCGCTATTGCAGGTGTTAGCAGGGCTACTTGTATAGAGCCAATTAATTAACTACAGGTGCACCACACAGGTGCTGATTTACATGCAAATGCCCCTTCAGGGCTTGGAGCCTGGAAGCTGAAGCCTCCATTGTCTCTGATAGTTACGCCCCTGTGTAGACGGAATATCCACTTCGCTTCCTGTCTCAGGTGTTTTAACAGCCGATTGCCACCTAGAATATTGATAGGTTAATGATCAATAATCATGTAACAAAGAGAAGTAACACTGTGTTTGGCCATGGCGAAGGGCAACCGGCTGAATACTGTTGTCATTAGTTAAGGCAGCTTTTATTGCAGAGCGATAAAAAGCCATCCACACTCTCAGGGTTCTTTAGGCCTTACCCACATAGATGAGGCCACAAGGGCAGGTAATAAGATACATGATAAACTTCATAGTGCAAGTAACCCTGTGGTGGTAAGTGCTATTAGATGTGCCACAGGGTCACTTGCCCTATGAAGTTTGTTTCTTCATTTATCAGATAACAACAATTTGGATAAAGCTGATAAAAAGATTAGACCAGTGGCCAAACTTGTCCTTAAGATCTACCAACAGTTCATGTTTTGAGGCAACCTGTGGATCTATAATCGGAATGAATACAGCATGTTTGTAAATGGGTGCATAGGACTGCATCTCATAACAACTGAAGGGAATAAACCCAATTTTGGGGATTGAAATAAAAAGGATATTAGAATGAATGCTTGCCCACTGGGATTATGATTAAACTCTACATGCCTAACATATAAAGGGAGGAGTAAATACTGAAAATAAATAATACTTATAGGCTGTATCACATCCAGTATCACAAATACCTTCAAAAAACAATCAAACACAACACACAAAAACAATTACTGCCAATAACCTCTTTATGATAGGAATTTACATACCTGAAAGAAGATCCTTTAACTGGATAATATATTTCAGTTCTCCCATTTTAACTACTGAAAGTGTGCATTAAGTAATTGAGTAAAGGCCCATACACACTGGGCAGCTTTGAGCCAAAAGCAGCTCAGTTTACTTGTTTGAGCTCCTTTCAGCTCAAAAGCCGCTCAGTGTGTGCGGTGCGGCAATGAGCAGTGAGCGCTAATGCGCACTCCCTCATCATCAAATGCTCAGCTGCTCATCTGCTGGTATTACCAGCAGATGAGCAATGGAGTTGATGGCATTCCATAGCGTCCTGCTATGGAAAGTCATCCACCCCAGGAAAAATTGTTAAAGAGGTTGAAAAATGCTCAGTGTGTATGCACTGAGCATTTTTCACCCCAGCGATTTTCCCCATCATCATTATCCATGCACGCTGGGCAAAGTCACCCCGTGTGTGTGGACCTTAAGAAAGATTTGAGATTACCAAATTATATATAACACAGACTAGTTACAATTTCACTCAAAAATGTTAAATAACTTTCACAATCTAGCTTTTAACCACATTTTATGAATTTATTGCACTTTTTAATTATTAAAAAAAAACTAAAATTAAGTTTTAAAGAAAACTGCAGGTACAGTACAGTATAAATGTCATTGTGCCTGGTCGTGTTATATAGTAAGTATGACAAATTAAATTCAGTTTAAAAATGTTTCTCTCTTTTTCTCTTTTGAGTTTGTGAAATATGAGAGCTTGAACATTCTTACTCTGGATGAAATAAAGCAAATTACTGATGAGGCTGCAAAACTGAATCTATCAGACATTCCTTATACCGTTGTGCTGGATTTACAGGTTTTCTTGGTGGAGGTAAGTCAGATCTCATACAGTGTATTTCCCAGCTATTCTTTTTTAAATGTTATACTTTGTTAGTTTTTATTCTGCATTTTACAGTTACAGAACAAGAAGTTAGCAGATGTACCAGCTATGCGATCTATCATTCAGGTACTTTTGAAAAAAATTGATGATATTCAAAAGCCAACCTCCAGCAATATATCGTATCCTTTTCGATTATGTTTCCAGGACATCTCTTGGAATCAGTTACGTTAAAAATTATGAAAATGTTATATATAATACACTCACTGGTGAATCTAGAAAAGTGCAAATGGGTGGTCCCAGATTCAACTAACCCGGACATCACCCGGTGAAAAGGGCGTGGCATCATGGCAAGGGACGTGGCTTGGTGGGGATGGCGCTCCCGCAAGCTACTCCCGTGTTATACATGTAACAGTTATACATGTAACAGTTCCCCTCTAACGTCTGTTAAACAATTTACATTCAGAACAGTCTGTAAACAAAAGCTGTTTAAGCCTAGCTAAAGCATATATATATATATATATTGATGGGATGCAGTCAATTTGCCGGCAGTCAGGATCCCGGCAGTCGGAATCCCGACACTGGAATCCCGACCGCCGAAATCCCGAAACTTTCTCCCTCCGTGGGTGTCCACGACACCCATAGAGGGAGAATAAAATAGCGTGCCGAGCGTAGCGAGGCACCGGGCCCGCTGCGTGGCTCCACGTCCCCCCCATGTCGGGATTCCGACCGCCGGGATTACATATCGGATCCTATATATATATATATATATATATATATATATATATATATATATATATACACAGTGGTCGATTCCTCCCTCCACCCGTTGCCGCATTGCCACCGGGAGTCCCAGCTCTCTAAACAATGCTGCTGGATCCATGGCAGGTGGCCCAGCTCTCCTCCCTTCTCACAACACCGCATAGCTGCTGGGTGGCCCGGCTCTCTTAACGCTGCTGCTAGACCCGTGGTGGCTGGCCTGGCTCCCCTTCCTCCACACTCCCGTTGGGTGGACTGCATATATTGAAGCTGCCGCTGCATCCGTGGTCAATGACCCGGCTTTCCTCCACTACCGCTGGAGCCCTGGCAGGCGTCAAAAGTAAGTAGTGCTTCAATGCACATACAGCCTCTTCACTGTGTCTCTGTGTACACTCCCTGTCCCGTTGTAACGCTCCCTGTCCCTATATCCACATTGTCACTGTCCCTGCATTCAGTGGGCATAATGTGAATTTTGGCTCATTCATTGTGGTGTATCATAAATTGTCGGTCATTCATTGTGGCATAAATTTAATTTGACTCATCCTGCGTGACATGTTTAAGGGGCACTAGTACTAGATAATATAAGGGGTATACTATAGTGTTGCATAATGTGAATGGGGTATATGGTGCGGTAACTTCGGCACGCATTTATGCAGTCTTCACTTTTCCATACCCCCACTTCAAAATTTCCACTTCGACCACTGTATATATATATATATATATACTTTCATAAACTGACCATTGCTGGAAGCATAGGCAGTGTCCTGCAAAACCTTCGGCTCCTGGCTGGTCTCCGCAGATGCCCATTACACATTATATCACACGCCATAATGGTCATTACACTTTATACCACATGCTGTAATGCCCATTACACTTTTTACCACAAGCCATAATTTCCATTACACTTTATACCATACGCCGTAATGTTCATTACACATTATACTACATTCCATAATGCCCTTTACACATTATTCTGAATGCCGCAATGCCCTTTACACATTATTTCACGTCATGATGTTCATTACATATTATACCGCACACCGTAATGCCTATTACATATTAAACCACACATCGTAATGCCCTTTACACATTGTACCAGTCTGTAACGCCTATTACAGCATAGGCAGCTTCCTGCAAAACCTTTGGCTCCTGGTTGGTCTTCACAGATTCCACTTTATACCACACGCCGTAATGCCCATTACACTTTATACCACACACCGTAATGCCCATTACACATTATTCCTTACACCAAAATGCCCATTGCACATTATGCCACATACTGTAATTGCTATTAAATATTGTGCCACATAAGTGCTGCTTATCTACATGCTTGTTGCAAGGTTTATTGCTTAATTCCAGGGGTTACATGCGTGTCAGGGGTTTATTGATTGATGCCAGGTGATTACATGCTTATTGCCAAGGGGATATTACATGCTGGAGTCCAACTCAGCCCATCCTACAGCTTGGAGAGTACACTGGGACACCAGCTAGAAGCAGCAGCCACAGTCACCGCTTTTGATTCCTCAGGTGCTGCCAGCTGGGAGCATGGGCCCATGCAGAGGATGGCTCAGCCAGTAGAAGCGGTCCTCTCGCCCCTCCCCCCTTATTTTTCCTGTTTTTATTTAAATGGAAGGTGGGTGATAGCATCTCCTGGGCTTGCGAAAATGGCCCTGACCGGCTGACGCAGTGAGTGCAGGTGGCATCTAGGTCTAATGGGTGCTCCAGTGCACCCTCGGATGACCCCTTAGATTCACCTATGAAAACACTGTATATCTACCTATCTATACATTCACATCTATACATTGAAATGATCGGGGTGTCTTAGGTGCGGTGGCATCCGTCACCTTGTAATGTTTCAGGTTAGTGCTGGTGCAGGATGCCGCTGACTCTGGTTTCAGCAGGTGTCCTCTGTACAGGGGGGTGCCATGTTGGAGACCACATCAGACCAAGGGGGTTATTTTGGTTGATTCGCAAGGCTGTGAATTCGCAGCCTTGCAAATCTACCAAACGCCACCCGGCGAATGTCCGTCCAACCCTCACAGTGCGGGTTTGACCACACAGGCTGTGAATGGATGTTTAGCATAAACATCCATTCGTATGCTGCGGGTAACCTCCCACAACTTTCTATGGTTACCGACCATCAAAAGATGTGGAAGGTGCACGCATATAAAAGTGATTTTCAGGTCACTTCCATATGCGTGCAAGCTGGAATGGATATGGGTGGGCAGCTGACATCCGATGATGTCAGCTGCCAGCCCCACGCACCCGCGTCACCACCTCATTACCATGAGAACACCCAGCATTCTCATTGGACTGCCCATGAAACGCTGGGCGTTCCCATATGGACATGGAGCAGCCCGGCGCCCCCCGCCCTTCTCCACCCCCCACCTGCCGAGGGTGCACACACCCTACGTCTGCACATGCGCAGAAACGCGCATGCACAGACATGCAACATCTGTCCTCTGTGAGAATGCACGGAGGACCGAATGAACGAGAATAACCCCCCAAGTTTCCTTAGTTACTGCACTATGGTTCAGTCCTCTCTCTTAAAAGAAATCAGGTGCACAGCCTCAGGGCCAGTACTTCTTGTTGCTTACCTGTGTTAAGTGCTTCAGTCCTGAGCCTCTGAGATTATTCTCACTACGCTGGTACGGTCGCAGTCACCTGTGCTTTGCAGTGCCCGCTGTCCAATCGCTGTTATCCTCCTGGTCGGCTGTTTTGTTTGTGGAGGTTACCCCGATGCTGGCATCCCTTAAAGCCATAACTACCAAAAGTCTTTCCGTGTTCACAGCTATCAAGTCTTCAGTGTCCGCAGTTCTTAAAGTCACAGTTACCAAAGTCTCTCCGTGTCCACAGTTACTAAGGGCCTTATTTTGGTTCATTCTTTCTGACAAAATCCTTCTTAGATGGACAAAACCATGTGCACTGCAGGTGGGGCAGATGTAACATGTGCAGAGAGAATTAGATTTGGGTGAGTAATTTTGTTTCTGTGCAGGGTAAATACTGACTGCTTTATTTTTACAATGCAATATAGATCTCACTTTGAAGTAAAACCCCACCCAAATCTAATTCTCTCTGCACATGTTACATCTGCCCCACCTGCAGTGCACATGGTTTTGCCCATCTAAGAAGGATTTTGTCAGAAAGAATGAACCAAAATAAGGCCCTAAGTCTTCAGCATCCACAGTATCTTCAATTCTCAACTATCAAGTCTTTCAGTATTCTCTCCTCGTCTTTCCTAAGTCTCCACCAGTAGGCGCTATTTCGTTGAATTCATTAGAGACTGTTTTTGATTAAATTGCATTATTGTTTCCCTTTCCTTCATATTGTATCATAATCCCTCATTAAAGTCTTTCAAGCATATCTCGATTCCCTTCAACTTCTTCGAGGATTATCTCAGCCTTCCATTACATGAATAAATAGTATATCAGACATTCTAGCTTTCAACGCCCGGCTGTATCTCCAGTGCCACCACACCCGCCAGTTCCACCAACTCCGCCTGGTGTGACACCAGGCTGATACATTCTGACATTGGTTCCCAGACCGATACATCCTGACCATTGGTTCCCAGGCTGATACATCCTAACCATCGGTTCCCTGCCGCTTTATCCAGAATATCGGTTCTCAGCCGATACAAGGATGTACCATGAGTACCTGTCCTTGACCTAGGGTTATATATATAGAAAAGGGACAGTGATGGTTATATCATTTGCTTAATCGAGCACTTTGTTTTATTTTAGATTGCCTGTTTAGCTATTGATCTAAATTGTACACTACATTGTTTCCCATACAACAGTCTGTTTGTAAATGACCCTTACCATATATTCTAATTTTTGTCTGTTGTATTGCTAAAATTTCCTTACTACAAGTCCTGTCAGATGTGTAGATGTTACTGCGGTGCACCCGTCACATGTGGTAGAATAAAACAACAAATGTCACTACAGTATTTCATACCAGTAAATAATAATATGCAACAGCCGCCATGTCTGTAAATGAAAAATAATAATAACATTGTCCATTCTATAATAATAATAATAAATCTTTCTTTTCTGTTATAATAAAAGTATGATATTTTAGTTATTTGTAAAAATATTTTTTTTAGTGTTGATGTCTTGACAATGAATCACATAGACCGGATTGAAACGAAGTCGTTCTTTATTTGTAGCAGGTAGCCAGTATACAGGATAACAGCTTGGCAATGCTTAGTTTATTTATTTATTAACAGTTTCTTATATAGCGCACACATATTCTGCAGCGTTTTACAGAGAATATTTGAACATTCACATCAGTCCCTGCCCCAGTGGAGCTTACAATCTATGTTCCCTACCACATGTACACGCACACATAGACTCTAGGGTTAATTTGTTGGGAGCCAATTAGCCTACCAGTATATTTTTGGATTGTGGGAGGAAACCGGAGTACACAGAGGAAACCTACGCAAGTTCTGGTAGAATATACAAACTCTGCACAGTTAGAGCCATGGTGGAAATCAAACCCATGACATCAATGCTGTGAGGCAGTAATGCTAACCATTATACCATCCGTACTGCTCGCTTAGGTTACAGCATAGCAGTTCTTAGGTTACATCAATGACAGAATTCAGCAGGCAACACAGAGGCTTCACAATAAGAGAATCCCTAATGTAATGCCCACATTCCCCTCAGCCTATGGCCCAGCCACTAACAGGCCGTGGGAACACTGACCCTCTGCTCTGGACAAACATATAACAGGAAATAATAGGTGTTGCTAATCAGCAGACAGTGATTCACAATGCATCTTAGGAAAACCAGGACTGGATCTTACTAGCTCTGCTGCTGCTCTAAATCCTGGACTGGATCTTCCACATTTACAACATGTTTTAGTGTGCTGTTCCTGCCACTGTATTAAATAAAATGTTTTGTTGAAGAAATTAGATAATGGGGTATATACATCATCGCTTGGAGAGTGATAGAGTGGAGAGAGATTAAGTACCAGCCAATCAGGTCATAACTGCCATGTTACAGGTTGTATATGAAAAAGTACAGTAGGAGCTGATTGGCTGGTAATTCTTGCATCCCACCCACTCATAGGCGAATCTAGAATTATGGCAATGGGTGGTCCCAGATCTAGACACAATAGCAGGGGGTCCATTGCGCGGCGTAGCCGCGCTGCAAAAAGGGGGTGTGGCCTCATGGGAAGGAGGCGTGGCATCACAAAAAGGGGTGTGGTATTACACTTTAAACCATACACAGTCATGCCCATTACACATTTTAGCAAACTCCGTAATACCCATTACACATAAAGCCACACGCCGTAATGCCAATTACACATAAGGCCACACACCATAATGACCATTACACATTGTGCCACACATCATGATGCCTATTACATACTATATAACAAACCGTAATGCCCATTACATATTTGCCACATAAGTGCTGCTTACCTACGTGCTCATTGCTAGGAGGTTCTTGCTTGATGGCACCATAGTACCCATTACACATGATGCCGCACACCATAGTACCCATTACACATGATGCTGCACACCATAGTACCCATTACACATGATGTCGCACACCATAGTACCCATTACACATGTTGCCGCGCACCATAGTACCCATTACACATGATGCCGCACACCATAGTACCCATTACACATGATGCCGCACACTATAGTACCCATTACACATGATGCCGCACACCATAGTACCCATTACACATGATGCCGCACACTATAGTACCCATTACACATGATGCCGCACACCATAGTACCCATTACACATGATGCCGCACACTATAGTACCCATTACACATGATGCCGCACACCATAGTACCCATTACACATGATGCCGCACACCATAGTACACATTACACAAGATGCTGCACACATAATGTCCCTTACACATGATGCTGCACACTATAGTACCCATTACACATGATGTCGCACACCATAGTACCCATTACACATGTTGCTGTGCACCATAGTACCCATTACACATGATGCCGCACACCATAGTACCCATTACACATGATGCTGCACACCATAGTACCCATTACACATGATGTCGCACACCATAGTACCCATTACACATGTTGCCGCGCACCATAGTACCCATTACACATGATGCCGCACACCATAGTACCCATTACACATGATGCCGCACACTATAGTACCCATTACACATGATGCCGCACACCATAGTACCCATTACACATGATGCCGCACACTATAGTACCCATTACACATGATGCCGCACACCATAGTACCCATTACACATGATGCCGCACACTATAGTACCCATTACACATGATGCCGCACACCATAGTACCCATTACACATGATGCCGCACACCATAGTACACATTACACAAGATGCTGCACACATAATGTCCCTTACACATGATGCTGCACACCATAGTACCCATTACACATGATGTCGCACACCATAGTACCCATTACACATGTTGCTGTGCACCATAGTACCCATTACACATGATGCCGCACACCATAGTACCCATTACACATGATGCCGCACACTATAGTACCCATTACACATGATGCAGCACACCATAGTACCCATTACACATGATGCCGCACACCATAGTACCCATTACACATGATGCCGCACACCATAGTACCCATTACACATGATGCCGCACACTATAGTACCCATTACACATGATGCCGCACATCATAGTACCCATTACACATGATGCCGCACACCATAGTACACATTACACAAGATGCTGCACACATAATGTCCCTTACACATGATGCTGCACACCATAGTACCCATTACACATGATGCTGCACACATAATGCCCCTTACACATGATGCTGCACACATAATGCCCCTTACACATGATGCTGCACACCGTAATGCCCCTTACACATTAAGCCACACATTATGCGTAATGCCCCCACATACCGCCACTTGTAGCGTCCCTTAAGCAATGCCACTTACTGTAAATTTTTCTATGAGCCTTCGCTGCTGCAGGGAGAGATGGAGAGCGGTGCAGCTGCTTCTATGGGGAGAGGAGCAGAGCGCAGCGCAGAGCCCGCTCCCACTCCCCCCCTAGTGTCCCCTCTAGCCGAGTGGACATTTGAAATATTGTGCGCACTGTTGTTGTGCGTGACGTTGGGTGGAGCACGCCGGGAGCGCCGGCACCACATGATTAAAGGGGGGGCGGGCTGAGGTGAAAGTGGGGAGAAGAATTGGAGCGGAAGCTGCAGGGGTGACAGTCATTGACAGCTGGGCAGAGAGCAGGGGGCTGCCCGGCTGTATTCAGAGCACTGCAGGTCACGGCTGTTTGAAATAATACCCCTTTTACATCAGAAAATGCAGGGATTTACCCGAGAATATGGTCCCAGGATCATGCAGGGACATTCCCAGGCTGACCCCTTATACGCCAGCCTAGTCCCTGCATTTTCTGGTGTGAGGGGGAGAGACAGCCACTCCCCTCAAAGAACATAAACAGTCATGAAATTACATTTAAGAAATGGAAAAAAAAAAACGGTTTAACCTCAATATCCCTGGAACCAATTAACCCATTTGGATCCAGCCTGGTATCAGATTGAAGGCCCAGCAATTTGGGTTCGACTGAGATCAACCTCGAGCTTCAGTGATGCCGAAGGGGGAACTGGCAGCCGCTGAACTGGGTGGGGGTCGGAATTAGCGGGTCCCATGTTATCCTATAGGGAAAACGTTCCAGCTTTGCCTGGCAATATCTCCGGTTCCCAGGGGGCTAGAGACACGCGGCTGGGCTCGTTGGAAAGCCCCATCCCTCAGCTACAAAATAGGCTAATGGGTGGTCCTGTGCACCCCCGGACCACCCCCTAGATTCGCCTATGCACCCACTGTATATTATTTTCAATTAGAGCTATCCAGTGATACACACCCAATAAAAACACACCAGGGCATAGTGCAATAAAACTAATGGGGGTATAGTCTCACACCCGCCGAGCTGTTTGCTCCCGGAGGGGCGGAATGGGGGCAGGCAGGGGGCGGTAGCAGGGGAATGCCAAATTTTTTTGAGCGCCCCTATAAAAACGCACATGCAGGTGTGTCGTAGCCTGCTTGGGGTCGGCGGCGGGTGTCACATGGCATGACATCAGCGCTTGCACCCTTTTCAATGATCTGCGGCCGGAATAAAAGTCAATTTAGACTGACTTATATTACCAAACGGCAGAGAAACCATTTGCATCGAATGATTTCTCTCCCATTCAGCCGCATGTGTACATGCTAGTGACGGGATTCAGGTGCCGGGGGGGGGGGGGGGGGTTACACGTATGATCAGGCAGCATTTACCTGTTCGCTAGGCTGCGACCATACGCAGCCTAGCCAACAGGTCTGAATCAGGTCCAAAGATTGTAAGCCTAAATTTACTTAGCAATGCTTTTCAAAGCAATCTTGTTTTTGGATTTAGGGGACAGCACTGTTAAAAACACACACCTGGTTTATATTTAACATTATTGCCCCTTTATCCGTTTTAAAAGTACAGCTTAGTAAATGTAGAATGTAATGCAAGAGACCTGAAATTTGTATCCCGTGCATCTGTTTTCATCTGGTCATTAGGGTTTCGGTCAGGGTGCAATTATTGCATACATATCTATCTATCATCTATATATATATATATATATATATACACTTTGTGGAGAGAGGTAGCACACCTGTATAATCGGTAATAGTCCCGGTGCCCTCCAGTTCACTTGAAAAGTGAATGTAATACAAACAGGATAGCGGCGGCACTCGGCGAGGAAAGAAGGCAATGGACGCAGTACTTTGTTCAAGTACTGCGTCCATTGCCTTCTTTCCTCGCCGAGTGCCGCCGCTATCCTGTTTATATATATATATATATATAAAGTGGTGTCGACCCGGCACTCCGCTGTCCTGGAATCAAAAACCTGGGTGCCTTTGTAGGCAGTAGATAGTGATAGAGATGTGACCCACTCGGGGTGAAGCATCACACGGCACTCCAAGGATTTTCAAGTGAATTCAAAATGGTATTTATTGCAACAGCCAACCAGGGATAGTCCAGCAACAGGAAGTGAGTCTCCGGGCGTCGGCCCGGCTTCCGGCCACCTCCAATGCTGGCGTCTGCTAATGCAGCTGATCCCGGATCACCTGGGGCCTCTCCTACACTATAAGGTAAGCACCTTAAACACTGTTTTCACTATTCTTGATGTAAGCCTGACGAAGGGGCCAAGCAGCCTCGAAACTGTTGCAATAAATACCATTTTGAATTCACTTGAAAATCCTTGGAGTGCCGTGTGATGCTTCACCCTGAGTGGGTCACATCTCTACCACTATATATATATATATATATATATATATATATATATATATATATATATATATATATATATATCTAACAAACACTGCCATCTGTTGGCAACGAGTGAAACTACATCTCTTTCTCAGTCATGAGTGTGTGTGTGTGTGGGGGGGGTGTATCGGGTGAAACTGCAATGGTAGGTGGAACTCATGGGATGCGGTCATTTGGTCTACAGCATTATGGTCGACAGTCATTAGGTCACACCATTAGGTTGACACGTGTCTAGGTTGACATAGGTCTAGGTCGACATGGGAAAAGTGTCAGGAGAAATGAGTTTCACCACCTTTCCAGGACCAATTTAACCCATACACAGTGTAGTACTACCTGCAACACAAACATTGGCCCTTATTCAGATCTGATCGCAGTACAAATTTATTCTCAAAATGGGCAAAACCATGTGCACTGCAGGTGGGGCAGATGCAACATGTATAGAGAGAGTTAGATTTGTGTGAGATTTTGTTTCTGTTCAGGGTAAATACTGCATTATTTTTTACACTGCAATTTAGATTTCAGTTTCAACACACCCCACCCAAATGTAACTCTCTCTGCATATATTACATCTGCCCCACCTGCAGTGCACATGGTTTTGCCCATTTTGAGAACAAAATTGTACCGTGATCATATCTGAATATGGGCCATTGAGAGAACTTGTTGTGCTGCAATATAACATCTCACCAGCAGAGGTCATCAAGTAATATTTGAATATTTAAAGTACCCCATTTATCTTATATCAACTGTTACAGAATAATCACATTTGTTTCTTGTGCCTAATAAATTGATCCATGTGTAATAAATACGTATAGCTACAGTATGTTACAGCAGACAATGAAAGGTTAGGGCTATTTCGCACGCTCTGGCTCCTGCCGGACGGTGAAACCCCGCACGGCCACTGCACACTGTAGTTTATAATGGACACAGTTGTGTCCATTCACACGTGATGGCCATGGCTCGGCCGCCAGGGGCGGGCTGGGCCGGGGGGCAGAGTGCCATGTGCACCCCAGGATGCACATGGCACAGGAGTGCTGTGAGCCGCGGCCGCCTCACCTTTTCCTCCACTTTCGGCGGCCATGTTCCTGTAGGCTTTTAAAATATGGCCGCGGCTACAGGAACATGGCCGCCGGCCTCCAGGGCTATGTGGAGGAGGGCCCGGCAGCTTGTTCCCTCTGCTGCCCGGCGGTGACAGACGCTGGGTGTGGACTGGACGTCATGACGATGATGCCGCCCACCCATGCGTCTGGATGGAAGTAGGACTAGGAGCAGCAGGCAGGCTGGCAGAGGAGTACACAGGGAGTCAGGGACTGTGGCCGCAGGAAGCATCGAGCAGCAAACAGAAGCTGGGAGCCGCAGCAGCAGGTGAGGATCAAACTCACAAAAAAAAAAAAAAAATTGGCTGTTTCCTGAGGTGTCCTCCTTTTAATGTGTTCAGGGGGAGCAGGCTGTTGTGTCCTCCTGTGATTATTCAGGGGGAGCAGCCTGTGGTGTCATGGCATTATTATTAAAAATAATGCCATGACACCACAGGCCGCTCTCCCTGTATAATAAAATTAATGCCATGACACCACAGGCTGCTCCCCCTGTATAATAATAATGCCATGACACCACAGGCTGCTCATCCTGTATATGTATAATAATAATGCCATGACACCACAGGCTGCTCCCCCTGTATATGTATAATAATAATGCCATGACACCACAGGCTGTTCCCCCTATATAATAAATTATACAGGGGGAGCAGCCTGTGGTGTCATGGCATTATTATTATACAGGTGGAGCAGCCTGTGGTGTCATGGCATTCATTTTATTATACAGGGAGAGTGGCCTGTGGTGTCATGGCATTACTATTATTATACAGGGGGTACAGCCTGTGGTGTCATGGCATTATTATTATACAGGGGGAGCAGCCTGTGGTGTCATGACATTCATTTTATTATACAGGGAGAGTGGCCTGTGGTGTCATGGCATTACTATTATTATACAGGGGGGGCAGCCTGTGGTGTCATGGCATTATTATTATACAGGGGGAGCAGCCTGTGGTGTCATGGCATTCATTTTATTATACAGGGAGAGTGGCCTGTGGTGTCATGGCATTACTATTATTATACAGGGGGAGCAGCCTGTGGTGTCATGGCATTATTATTATACAGGGGGAGCGGCCTGTGGTGTCATGGCATTCATTTTATTATACAGGGAGAGTGGCCTGTGGTGTCATGGCATTACTATTATTATACAGGGGGAGCAGCCTGTGGTGTCATGGCATTATTATTATACAGGGGGAGCAGCCTGTGGTGTCATGACATACATTTTATTATACAGGGAGAGTGGCCTGTGGTGTCATGGCATTATTATTATACAGGGGGAGCAGCCTGTGGTGTCATGGCATTATTATTATACAGGGGGAGCAGCCTGTGGTGTCATGACATACATTTTATTATACAGGGAGAGTGGCCTGTGGTGTCATGGCATTATTATTATACAGGGGGAGCAGCCTGTGGTGTCATGGCATTCATTTTATTATACAGGGAGAGTGGCCTGTGGTGTCATGGCATTACTATTATTATACAGGGGGAGCAGCCTGTGGTGTCATGGCATTATACATATACATATTTTTTCTTATTTTTATTAATACATTTTTTTTAAACTAAAAACCTCATTTTCATACCCTCCAACATGACCCATTCCATTCGGTACACAATGCTCTGTTCCTGGACGTCCCTGGTAATGTATGATTGCCAGCACCTGTGTGGAACTAGATAATTGAAGAGAAGGGTGTTTCAACACAGGTGATGGCAATCATACATTACAAGGGACGTCCAGGAACAGAGCATTGTGTACCGAATGGAATGGGTCATGTTGGAGGGTATGCATTTTAACGATGCACTGTTACTTATGGGCCGGTGCTCTGGACTTGACCCCCAGGCTAAAAGTTGCCAGCCATCCCCTGCCGGCTGCCCGGTTGCAGCCGGATCCCACCACTGGAAGGGATGGCTGCCGGGCTGTGGCCATCCCCACCATTGTAAACTGCTGTGCGGGGTTTCGCCGTCCAGCAGGATCCAGAGCGTGTGAAATAGCTCTTATTTTGTGTGATTACTACAGGGTTCGTTGCCTACCTGACCCTCCCCTTCAGGGAGAAAATGCTCTGTTCATGGACTTCCCTGGTAATGTATGATTGCCATCACCTGTGGGGATACACCTTTCTTATCAATTACCTAGCTCACCATGATGGCAATCATACATTACCAGGGAAATCCAGGAACAGAGCATTTTCTCCCTGAAGGAGAAGGTCAGGTAGGCAACCCTGGATTACTAACATAGTATAGCTCAGCACAACACAGCATGCTGAGTCTCAGACTGTACATGCACAGGGATAAACCATTCGTTTGCAGATGCAGAAACACAGCAGCAAAAGAGAACTACAGAAGCTGCCGGGCAGTGTGGGTAGTGGCAGGAAATGACATGTGGAAGGAAGGAGCTGCTTATTGGTGTGACAGATTGCAAAAAAAAAAAAACCTACCTGGAAATCAGCAGCATGACAGCCCACAGGGAGAGCCGGAGCATTTAGTGGCTGCTTACCGGCGTGAGAGCAGGGTGAGTGTACCTAGGAGAATCACTGCATACACACAGCTCCTCACATATACAGTAACTGCACGTGTGCCGGTTGTTACTACAGGAGAAGCCTGACAGCTGCACAGGAATCATTGGCAGCAATCCTCTCATTTGTGCCAGAACACAGCGCATCCAGGGGAAATCCGTATTTAATATGTTTTATGTATCGGTGAAAGCATGCAAGGATATTATTTCTGTGTAGAAATGGTATTCTCTGTGATGGTGGGCTGAATTCAGAGGCATCTGATCGCTGCATTCTATTTATGTCACACAATCGGAAGGATTGTTCTGGTTATAAATATGGTAGATTTAATGAATGAAGCATATTTTCTATCATTTATTTAAGTAATAATAATGTCAATAGTGGTTACCATAATGTATGTCACTGACTGTAACAGGGCTTTCTCTAGACCGCTGTCAGCCTAGATCAGGGATGGGGAACCTTTGGCCCTCCAGCTGTTATTGAACTACACATCCCAGCATTCCCTGCTACAGTTTTGCTATTTGTTAATGCTAAAACTGTTGCAGGGCATGCTGGGATGTGCACAGGCTAGTGCATACAATATAAAGGGGATAGTGAGAGGGTCTCATACTGTACAATAATGCAGATGGCACCATTATTTGGTTGGAGACCTAAAGCAGATTAGGGTACACATGACTATCTACTAGTGAAAACATAATGCCAGGTGGTATGTTGGCACATGCATGCCCTTATCAGTAGTGTGATAGTATAATATTTAAATGTATTCAATAAAATGTTTGAAAGGTTAAATTTTTACTGCAGATGTTTATGCATGAGTTCTGTGAATATATAGGCAGATGTCACAATGTAAAGTCATATTAAAACATTTGTGTCTATTAATAGGGATTTTTAATAATATAAAGTGTTATATAGGATAGGGCTGGCATTTCATGCATGTTTAATGATGTGCCTTGTTACTTTACAGTTCTTAAAATAAATGGCATACAGTAGTTACATTCCTAGGATATACATATCTGTGATTGGTGGGTAGCTGTCATTCATAAATATGTCATGGAGTTATTGTCCGTCTTTGATCACTAGTATGATAAAACATTTGTTTGACCTTTTCATTCTTTCACTCAAGTTAGAACAAATTACAGCTTGTTCACTCCATTTACTTGTCCCTGCAAGAGATAAAATGAATAAAGGTGTGTATATGTAAATGTGTGAAGTGCAGACTTCCATACAATTTCTGTATGATGGGGCTAATTCAGCTTCACATGCTGCAGTGCGAAAATTACTGTAAAGGTTCCCACACACGCACCGATCCTGGCGGTGCGATGGGGTGCGCGCTCCCGCGGCACCTCATCGCACAGTACAAAAAGTATGTGCTGCACATACTTTTTGTACTAGCTTTTTATCGCATCGCATGCACAAGGCATACGATGCGATGCTATGTGTGCTAGTTAAGCACAGAACGCACGCCGGGATTGATGCGTCTGTGGGCACCTTTAGGCAATTTTTTTTCTTTGTACTTCTGTGCATGCGCGAAGTGTCAAACTGCAATGGCATCCCAGAAGGAGGCCTTCTCATTTTGTTTGTCAGTGGGGTGCGGTCCAGGGAAGCAGACATGTCCAGTTCAGTTTTTGGGGTGGTTCGGGGCTTCTGTGTGACGTCACAAGCAGTAGCTGCGAGACATGAAAATTGCTGCACTGTGCCTACATTTGCAGCCAGGCTGTGGGCTACCCTTATTGTAGTGGTCACAACGCTTAGATTGCGAAGGCATCACAGGCTGACACTTTACATGCTTGGTGTCTTTGCCCTGTGCTGGGCAGCCCCCAGCATGCGAGAGAACTAATTTAGCAAAACTGAAATTGATTCTGAATTAGGCCACATATCAACAAAATATAGCCATAGTTGCTTTACCCTCCTGAATTCTGCAGGAGTCTCCATGAAACAGCAGCAATCTCCCTCTGACCCTGATTAGTCTAGCAATCTCCCTCATTTCATCTAGCCCACCTTATGTAGCTGTTACATTTTTGGGAAAAAAGTAATGAGAGAGAGAGAGATACATTTATATGGAATCATCAGTGGCATTTCCCAGCATTGGTGATAAAACACAATGGGGCAGATGTATGAAGCCTTAACTAGAGATAAATGCAACGGTGATAGAGAGATAAACATCCAGCCAATCATCTCCTTACTGACTTTTTTCAAACACAGCCTGTAACATGGCTGTTAGGAGGTGATTGAATGTTTATCTCTCATTATCACCCTTGCATTTTTCTCTTGTTAAGGCTTAATACATCTGCCCCAATGATCCCTATGGCTACATTCATGTCTTGTGGCCATTTATATGGAACCACGTTGCTAAACACAATAGATGAACAATACCTGGCACGTACCAGTGAATTTTCTTTAGCAAGTATAGTATTACTAACTGCTTTGGGGCTTGTTTACATTTGGATATACGTCATTTAAAAAGATTCCTCTCAGATGTAGCAGTGCACACCCACGCTTCTAGGTGCCTCGTTCACAATCTCTTTTCAGAATCTCTCCATATATGGATCTAGACACGCCCTTTGGGTGGAGAATGACACGCCCCCTCAATAGGAACTGTACAGAATTCTACTACCAACTATAATCTCCCTGAAACTAGTTTTCAAAAGCAGGCAGGTATGGATATAGAGGGGTAAATTTACTAAAATGGGAGTTTATTAAAGATGGGATGTTGCTCGTAGCAGTCAATCAGATTTTATCTATTATCTTCTAGAAGGTGGTTGCTATGAGCAATATCCCATCTTCAATAGAACTCCCATCTTGTTAATTTACACAGAGAATCTCCTAAGGCCAAGCTGGCCATTTTAAATGATCTGTATAGCTGAGTTATGTGTGGTCCGGCGAGGCAGTGCCTCGTTGGTCATATTCCAGTTTTCCCCAGAGTTTTTACTGTTAAAAAAAAGAAAAATACAAGAAATATATTATAAATATCTTCTTTAGATAAGGCTAATCCTTTTTATAGTCCAAACTCTGGGGTATGACAGGTGAGGCAGTGCCTCCACTGCATACCATGTCTGCACATCAAAACTTGCCAATTTCCATATACTGCTGCACCATTGTACAGTGCCGTCAGGAATCCTCAGCTTCTTATACAGTATGTAAATTTGGCTCTGCCACTAGCCAGTACTGCCCCCCCCCCCCCCCTCGCAACCTCACCCCCTCCCCATCCATTTAACATACTGTACTGCACTGTAGCCCACCTTGTTTATAAGCTCTAATGTAGTCCCAGTATGCAAAAGTTTTAAATGAAATAGGGGGTTCAATTTAATAGGATGAGAGATTCAGAAAGTGAGAGATTTGGTAAGAACTCTCCAGGTTTTTTAAAGTGGCAATCACTTACACTGCAAAACCAGTTTGATTTTGAAGTGAAAGTGATTGCAGCTTTAAAAAGACTGGAGATTTCTTACCAAATCTTGATATTAAAAAATATTGATATTAAAATCTGTGATCTGTTAAGGAGATATATATTCTGTAATTATCCTTTTCAATAGGGTTCCATCACCGGTGGAGCATTATGTGTTTGTGATGCAGTGACATATATTTAAGACCTGCACAGAGAGAGCAGATGCTTTCCAGCTTCTGAGAAGACACTTCCTGCACTGTGAGCCAGCTGAGGTAAGAAATTAGACCTCCCTGTTTGCTTACTTTGGAGGAAAGAACACCGTATAGTGCCATGCTATTGTATGTCTGAGGAGAGTTTAATGATGCAGTATTTATGTGGGTTAAGTGTTTGATCTCTCACTTGATTTGAACTACAGATAATTGTGACATTTATGCAGACATTCTCTAAACCATTTTGTGCACTGGTTCTTCAGTGTAGACAGTAGCCTATATTCAAATAACTGATACTACTGTACGTCACTTTTTAACCAATTTCCTACTGAATAGGAGTGTTCCTAGAGGCAAATTTCTTAAAAGGAGCAAGATATCCTCCTTGAATACCTACCACTGTCAGAATTGTGAATTAGGCACACCATCTGTCCTAGTTTTCAATCAGTAATTGCCTTCCTTTGATTTTACCGAGTACCGAACACATTGATGATGCGACCTTGTCTCACTTAACCAGTTAATCCAGTCTTAATTATAGGAATGCAAATATTTGTTTTAGGCAGGTGATGCAGGGTGTAGACAGAGGTACGATGGGTTACATATGGATCTAGAGTCACATGTGGCCCATCTCCTGATTAGCTACTGTTGGGGTTTAGTGATCTATAGTTTCACAGCTGTTCAAGCTGTAATAATTGTAGTCTAACTGAACCGCTCGCAGGTGCAATACACATGCTCCTGTCTTTTGTATCCTAAACCTATAATCGCTTTGGGACTGCATGCAATGAAAAAAAAATCTCTTATCCTCATTAAAAAAAATTCTCCCAATTTTCATGATTTTTTATTTATTTATTAACAGTTTCTTATATAGCGCATACAGATTCCGCAGCGCTTTACAGAGTATAGTTGAACATTCACCTCAGGTGTTGTTTACCCAAAAGTACCAGCATGCATACCGTCGTGCGGTACCACAGAAAATGTACATCCCTCCTTAGTTAGAGGCCAATTCAATTCCATGCATTGGCTGCGGTATGCCATTCCAAAATTGGGGCCATAAACATCACTTGTTTATCCTCATACCCCGGGAATGTATTTTATTTTGCGTTTTGGATGCAAATCTATTTAAGCTCAGCGTTAAATACAAGGACAAAAGCTTGTACTTCTATTCTTGAAAACTAATAACAGAATAAAGGGCTTAATTCTGATGTAGATTGAGGTGGCATTGCTGCTGGTTACTTGGATGCAGCAGTGAAGCACTAATATGTTAATGCAGCAGGAGGCGGCTGATGTTAGTAGATGCCACCTGCTTGCATTAATGATAACCTGAAACACCGCCGCAGATCCTACAAAAAATCCAGGAGATCTCCATTTTCCGACAGAGATTCTGGCCTCGGCGCACCCCTAAAACAGCCATAACACAGGTACTTTGTTCTGCGTGACTAAGATCCTACAGAATCTGAATTGGGCTTAGTGTGCTTACTACACACTGATAGAACTTCATTATAGTACAGTAAGCCTATCCTTGGTAGAACTAACCATTTACTGTTTGGTGCACTTTCAAAATGTCACTAGTTTGTTATAGTAAATACAGTTGTGATGGCAAAGTATATTTCATTTTCTATTTTTACCTGCATAATGCTTTTAAAGAAGCTGTTTACTTTGTGATCCTACCCATAGAGGGCACTATTTATTCCCGGGAAAATGTTACTTTCACTGTGATGTACATCGTTGTACAAAAATGATTCTCTATTTATTTGCCACAGAGCAAAATAGTGAACTCCCTGCTGGAGAAGGTATAAATTACCTCTGTCCATTACGTGGGTACTTAATATTATCCAGCAGCTGAATGAGATCACAGGAAAACAAAAAAATGCAGTCAAATACAATGCGCTGTTGCACTTTAATAAGAAGCAGACATGTGGATGTGCAAGCCTATTGTATGTGAGTCTGTAGCCTCATGTCTGGGTAGGAGGGCATCAATTAGAAAGACGACATATGGTTATAAAGTAGTATGCTATTATTTAAGGTTGGTTACTTTTTAGGAGTTACTCTTGGTGATCTGTAGTGTCCATTCTAGCACTCGCCATCTTTGAAAACCCATGCAGTTCCTGATTTGCATGTCAGTGCTGATATACAGACCACACTGTGCTAGAAGCACTACCGCAGACAGCGACACCCCAGTCAGGGAAGAGGAACTGCGTGGGTTTTCAAGGAGTGCATTAGATCAGTATGGAAGGGTTGGGATCTTAATTTTGGATTTACAGTAGGCATACTGTACATTCAATAAAATGGGTAAATACAACTGTTCATTTAATGTGATCATTGTTATATATCTATTTAATTAAAACTATCAGTTTCATCAGAAGTTTTTCTCCCTTTATAATCACTGGCTGCATTTTACTCTGTCTTGCAGGACTCTGTAATGGATCCTTTCCAAGTATTGAGTTTTCTACTGTTTGCACTGCTGTCCTTAGGGAATTGCTCTGACACCAACAAGCAGAAGAAAGATACTGCGTTCGAGATCTGTATCCTTTTACGTAGAAGAACTTTTCTGTTCATAGAGAAATATTGGCTATAGTTCTACTCCTCAATGGAAGGTAGTTCAAATAAACATCTTCCTACCAATGGTGCCAAAAGAAGCCTGAATTAACCACTTGGGTGGTATGCCCAGAAATTTTCCGGGCTCAGCTGTGCTGCCGCAGCGGGCTGTCCCGGAAAATTTCCGGGCACACCTCCTTGCATTAGGTTGCCCGCCAGTGGTGCCTCCAGTGGAACACCACTGGCGCACTACCTTTTAGGGGTCCCCCTGTCACTCCCAGCCCTGCTTCTGTCGCCCCCCCCCCCCCTAGATAATTAATCCCTAGATAATTTTAGACTGATCCATTTAATAAGTACTTACAAATAGGAAAAAAACACTCATTGACCTGGCATGTTTTTGGAAAAACAATATAAGCATTTATTTGGTGTAGATTTGTTATTGGAACGTAGCCTCAATTTTCTGACTAGCTGCCAATATTCCATCTACAGAAAACTCAGTGGCCATTAAAAAACAATATTTCAAACTCAGGGTGGTAGTCATGGTTTCCGGCAGTCAGAAATATCAGCACAAATCTATTCAATGCGGCAGTTTCCAGCCACATTGAAGCCTGTCAGATTCGACTTTCTAAAAACTCAAATTTGCATGGTTGAAATCAGTCGCTGAATTGTCGACTGCTCTGCATTTTTCGACCAAAATACATGTGGATTATGGAAAGTTTCTAACAGTCTGAATCAAACGTTGAATATACCCCTCTGCCCTCAATATGTGTAATAACATTAAGGGGGGTATTCAATCTGGGCCACTATTTACGACGGGGGAAATAGCGGTGAACGCCTATTCAATGCTGTCTTTCCCGACAGCATTGAAGAGGCAGATCGACAGAATGGTCCCGACTTTAAAAGCAGTTGGACCCGTTTTGTCGATTTCGGCCGTGAATTGTCGCGATCGCAGCCGAATATCGATAATCCACGTCCGTTTATGCAGACACGCACCCTTTTCGCCGATCGGGAAGTGGGGCATTGAATCGCGCCTAGCGATCTGTGGTCGCACAAAACAAAAATAGGCCAGGGTCACGGCTGTCGGGCCAGATCGACAGTCGTGACCCGGGATTTAATACCCCCCTAAGTGTGTGATTTTTGTATGTGTGCTTTTTGTGGGACAGAATAAAAACTTAATTGTGAATGTGCAAAAATATATTTGCATCATAGCTGGTGTAGCATACCTTCCTAACAACTGGGGTGTAGCCTACTATCATGGCACTTCCACAAAGCCGCTGTACTGTTTTCCCTGCTGTGGGAGCATGGGCAGCACTCTGAGAGCTGCTGGCCATGTCTCCTGTCCCTCTGAATCCATGAATAGATGCTGTGTGCATGCACACAGCATCTATTCACCACTGCTTTGAGAGTGACATGGGGTCAGCGAGAGACTGGGGAAGGATCACCACCACCTCGGGACACTCCTGCCTGCAGGTGGGATGTGACTGTCCTGCAATCATCAGGACAGTTGGGTAGTATGGAATGTAATACTGGTAGGAGGATAAAGGAAGTAATGCCACGTATTTTAGAAGAAAATAATTCTACATGCTGGGAACAGATGAGCTCAAGCAGTGTATGATTGAGTAACTTAATAAATACATGAAGGTAAGACCAACTGCTACTGTATGTTCATCATTTAATAAATATAAGATAGTTTGTAGCAGACACAAACTGCGTCTATTGTCTAACACACAAAACAGCAATCAGCAAAGAGAAGATATCGCAGCAAATATAGATAATTACAGTAAGGTATGGATATTTACAGCAGATACTTATAGCAATATAGATAGGATATATCTATGCTGTAACTCTAACAGCCCAGAGAGTTACAGCTTAGATGGATCCTAACAAAGATGAGAATTATAATTAACACATATACATAAGTATGCAAGTGCCCCCCACCCCACCCCTGGATCCAGGATTATTTGTTGTCAGACATCTCTGGGTGCCAGATATTTATGCACTGGATACAGTGGCATAGAAAGCACTGATGAAGTCTCCTCTCATTGGCCTAAGAGACACACACCCTCCAAGTCATCAATGGCCCATAGGCTGGTTTACACTAGAATGTGGACTTTATTTAATATGCAGTTTCAGGATCCCACCTTACATCTCATCTTTATCAATACTTATCTTTGTACATGCATATCTACTTATACTCATAACTTGCGAACGCAGTGTGCGATTATTCACCCACAATGACCGGATTACTGCTGGTACAATTCTGATTCATATGAGACCACACATTTTTAAATATTATTTTAACTTTAACATACCTAGGGCCTAATTCAGACCTGATTGCAGGAAAAAAAAATCTTAAAATGGGCAAAACTGAGCATTACACACAGACCCTCATCTAAGTCTCCTCCCCACCAGAGAGAGTTGAGCGCACAGTGCCTGGCTTAGGTGCACCTGCGGGTGTGCGGGGTTTCACGACAACGCTTATCTCGCGGCAATACCGATGCCCAGAGGCGCCGTGGACGACACAGCAGCAGGACTCGTTTTTCTGCAGACATCACCCACCAAAGAGGACAGCGGGGGACCAGGAAGCAGGTAAGTGTGTATCGCGGGTTGGACGGGATGCCAGCCTCCCGCGACACCTACCTGCCGCACACCGGACTTGACTGTTATCTCTTTTGCTGACTTTACCCTGATTTCCCCCCCCCCTCCATTTTTCACCCCTGCCCCTTTCACCACGGAGTTACAGGTGACCCCAACTATAATCTCCCACAAAGTCCCCACCAGACTGAATTTCTCCTACCCAGCCTTTTTCAAAAAAGTATTTTTTACCGCCTTTCAGTTGGTTTTACCACCTCAGTTTTACAACCTCTTTTCAAGTATTAAGTGTTATACACATACCACATACCTCTGGGAGCGCAGGTTACAGAAACCCCTTTTCAAAACTAATTTTAACTCTCTGCACATGTTACATCTGCCCCAATTGCAGTGCAACATGGTTTTGCCCATTTTGAGAACTAATTTGCCCTGCAATCAGATCTGAATTAGGCCCTGGCAAGGCTGTAATACAGGAGAAATCTGGAAAGAGAGAGAAGGATATAGTGCATATGAACTAGAAATGTTAAGGTCGGGCCTTACGTTATCAGTGTAGCGCCTGTAAAGCTGCTTTACATCTGTAATCTACGTATCAGCATCCCACGTAGTCAGTCAGAAGTAGCGTAGTGTAGTCAGCGTATTTACTGAAAAGCGTCTAGCGTCTTGTTCTAAAAGCGCCTAGCGTGTAGTTCTAGTCAGAATTAGCATCCCTGTCAGAAACAGCATCTAGTTCTCACTCCTAAATCAGTCAGCTTGTAGATTGAGTACACAGTTAGCGTAGTCAGACGTTTACTGTGTAGTCAGTCAGCTGTTGCGTAGTCAGTCAGACGTATTGAGACATGGCTGCAGAGAGGCTGACTATCTTTACTTTGCCTCAGACTGAGGAGGAGGCAGTGTCATTTCTTCAGGGGCAACATTTCCTGCCTGAGACACAGACCTGCCCCAATGGGCACCCAATGAGTCTCTCTATTAGGGAGCGGATGTGGCGCTGCCATATCAGGACCTGTGGAAAAAAGGTCAGTTTGAGGGCAGCACAGTGGTTCAGAGGGTGCCACCTGACCTTCGTCACCCTCATACGATTCGTATTCTGCTGGGCAGAGGAGCTGACCAGCGTACGGTTCTGCCAACGCCATCTCTCCATGTCTCAGGCCACCACTGTGCATTTGCTGTGGGAGGCCTGCGCTGTTGACTTCCTGTCGCAGCCTCAGCGGAAGATTGGTGGCCCAAGCACCATAGTGGAGGTCGATGAAAGCCTTTATATTAGATGAAAGGCCAATGTCGGACGCCTGCTGCCGCAGCAGTGGATCTTCGGGGGCATCTCCAGACAGACCGGAGAGTGTTTCCTGACGGCAGTGGAGAGGCGGGATACCAGCATGCTTATGGCTGCCATCGAGGGGCATGTGCTCCAGGGGACCACTATCTACAGCGACTGCTGGAGGGCGTACCAGACCGAGCAGCTGGAGCAGGCTGGCTATCATCATGCCAGGGTGAACCACCGCTTCCACTTCGTGGATCCGGAGAGCGGGGTGCACACGCAAAACATCGAGAGGCTGTGGGGATCTTGTAAGTGGTGCAATAAGCGCCAAAGGGAGACTGCGCGCCATCAGCTGCACTCCTATCTCCAGGAGTTCATCTGGAGGAAGACGCTTGGTGCGGAGGACCCCTTCAAGCGCATCCTGCATGCGCTGACCCTGCTCCCCCAGGCCGACAAAGTTGACGCCGCAGAGTCGACAGCGTCTACTTCAGCAGCGGCTTCCTCTTCAAGTGCTGATGATGCCACTGCAGTTTTTTCTAGATTGATTTTTTTGTGTCTTTTATTCTTCTTTAAATTATTGCATTGTCATTTAATCATTGTATCCTCATTCATATTCTTTATTATTCACTAAAAAAACAGTTAACACATGTCGTCATTACTGTCTCAGGTATGATATGGCAGGTGTGAATGTGTTCCTGAAAAAATCCCACCATCCACGCCATCCCGAAGCGTGGGGAGCGCAGTGGTACGCGTCCTCCCGACCTTTTCATACCCCCACCATCCACGTCGGCGTGGAGTTGATTTAATATAGTGTGGCGAGTGCAGCGAGCCATCAAGCCCGAAGCGTGGCTAGGGGACTCGGATAACTTCACATGTATTCCGCGTCACCTCGCGGGGCTCGCTGCGCTCACCATGCTTCGGGCTCGGTGGCTCACTGCGCCCGCCACACTATATAAGATCAACTCCACGCCAACGTGGGTATCAAATGAAGGCATTTGCCATTATGTAACATGGAGCACTGGCAAATGCCTCCTTTATTGTGTGGGGGTATCAAATGGAGGCATGTGCCAGTGTGTAACATGGAAGACTGGCAAATGTCTCCATTGTGCATGATACGTAATTACGTCCGCACCCCCTCTTTGGACAGGAGAGGAAGGCGCTACTCAGACGCTGGAGCGTCTCATTGCTAGAGCGTCTGAGACGCTTCTACGTCTCACACAGATGGAGTGCCTCTCCGCTCCCTGTGTGAGAGGCACTCACTAGGCTTGACAGGAGCTTAGGAGTAGCAGCACTGGGCTGCTGCAGAGTCAGCGTAAAACACTGAAAACTTACATTACAGAAGTAAGGCAGCTGGCGAGCTGCCAGGATTCAAACAGGCACTACGCTGATAACGTAGCTTAGAGAAGTAAGGCAGTTTGAGAAGCTGCCGCTGTGAAACTAAACATGTACCGGTCATGGGTGTTTTTTAGATTAGAACAAGAATTGTATATTACACCTTGAAGGAAACTGGTTAACCGTGTACAGGTTGAGTATCACTTATACAGATATGTTCAAATTATTGAGAAAATCATAGTTGCCATAAAAAGCACTACTGGGCACATGTAACTGGCACTAGTTTGTAACATGACATGTGACTGGCACCATTGGTCACATATGTAACTGGCACTTCTAGGGACATGATATGTGACTGGCACTACTGGGCACATATGTAACTGGCACTAGTGGGGACATGATATGTGACTGGCACTACTGCGGATATATGTTATTGGCACTACTGGGGACATGATATGTGACTGCTTCTGGTTCTGAGCATTTGGGATAAGGGATTCTCAACTCAAGCTGTAGTAATGGAAGAAAGCTGTGATATTTGTGAAGCAATCAGTAATTAATATATCCATATTTTATAATATAGTCTACAGTGCAATGGAATAAGGTGAATCATTCAGTCAGGAACCAGAGAAACTCCCGCACATACTATCAGGGCTGTGGAGTCGGTAGATAAATGCCCCGACTCCGACTCCTCGTACTTCTGATGCTGACTCCTCGACTCCGACTCCTCTGTATTAATATCCAAATGTATTTGATACATTCATTGAAGGAAAGAAAGGCAACATACATATTATTACTACAGAAACTAGAGGCTGGGAAGCCAACAGTCTACTGTATTGAACAGTTTAAACAAAGGACAAACACAATGAAAACAAAGTTTTATAAAAAATTGTATTAATTAATTGGCTGGATAGTAGCAGTAGGCATAAACATCAGGAACTGGAACTTTACCAGTTCAAAGATAAAAAACACATTATTTGGTTGTTTTGGGAACAAAAACAATAGGAAAGGTTCAGAAGTGTGGAGCATGAGTTCCGCATGCTTTGTGACAACAACAAAAATCAACGAGCCACAATCTCTGCTGGTTTGCTTGCTCGTCACTGTTCAATTCATGGACACAAGGAACGATTTCTTTACCGAATCGTTACTGGCGATGAAAAATGGTGCCTGTACATCAATATGAACCAGCGTAAGGAATGGCTTAGCCAAGGTAAACAAACGACCCCGCGCATGAAACAAGATCTTCATCCGCGCAAAAAGATGTTGTGCGTATGGTGGGAGAGCTTGGTTGAATGAATTTTTCGAGTCTACACCAGGTGATTTCTACCAACGAGGTATTGAAAACCTTATTGAACGTTGGAAATAAATTGTAAACTACAAGGGAGAATACATTTATAAGTATTGGTATAAGTATTGGTGCTCCGAATTGTGCGTTGCATGCCATATAGTGAAGCACATGAAAAGCATGCTTACGTGAGGCACTGCATGCATTGGTCTTTATTCTTACAGTAGAGAAGTCATTAATTATAATTTTCGGAGTCGGTGCATTGTTTGCCGACTCTGACCCTGACTCAGGTACTCGAAATTGCCTCCGAATCCTCGACTCCACAGCCCTGCATACTATAGAGGATTATGTGTCAGAGGATGTATTGCATTTTCTTGTTCATTGTACTGACCATTTTTTGTTGTAGGAAGATATCTGCTTTGTACTGTATATGGCATTTGGTGAAGTTGACCAACTATGTGCCTTGTACTATAGTTTAAAAAGGTTTAATTTGTGCTATAGACCTTGATGGATTGCAGATAAGAAGCTCTTTGAGGTGAAGAGGAAGGATCAGCTCAATGCTCTCAATAACCTGATTGAACTAAATGATGTCAACCAGCAGTACAAGATTATTGACATCATGCTAAAGGGGCTTTTTAAGGTGAGATTTTTCCATACCCTTGCATTCTTGCTTTACGAGGTCTCTGTTATATACAGTTTCTGGAACTTATTGTTTTTTACAGGTTCTAGAAGACTCCCGAGCTATTCTTATTGCAGCTGGAGTACAGCCTGATGGTCCATTCCCTGAAGATGAGAAGATTAAAGATGGTATGATACATGTTCCATAAAGGTCATCATTAATCCTAAAAGCGCACCTGCCACTTGTATTACTGTTTTCTGGTAGTTCAGTAATTAGCACATGCAGGTCTGATTGAATACCATACACATTACCTGATTTGCAGTACCCTCTCTTAGGCGATTTGTAGGAGGTAATTGCTTGTGCTGGCTCTAATAGCCTGTAAATAACTAAAAATTACAGAATCCTCTTTTTAACTAATTTCAACCACATCATAAATACATTTTTATTTTCAAAACATTGTCCATACAAAGTTAACTACAGAAGCATGAGTCATAATGTATTAAATGTTTCTTTATTTGTAATTGCTAAATAGAAGGATGAGAACAATTGCATTTCCACTTTTGAAGTTGACATGTTCTGTAGCTATAAAAAGCTAAACGGATGCTGTGTGTGTAAAGGTCTATTTTCTTCCCTGGTCGGATGACTTTCCGCCCGCTCCACCACTCAATCTGCTGGTAATACTGGCAGTTGAGTGGCCGGGATGATGCGGGAGAGCACATCACTGCTGACCCGTACACACTGGGCTGGCTTTCGAGTTTAAAGCAACGCTGATAAGTAAAGTGAGCTGCTTTTAACTCAAAGTCGCCCAGTGTGTATGCGCCATAAGATTCAAGTTCGTTTTGTGGAGATTATACTTCAATGGGAAAAAGAAAGTTAACTATTTTGTTCTCAAAATGGCCAAACCCATGTGCACTGCAGGTGGGGCAGATGTAACCTGTACAAAGAGAAGTTAGCATTTGGGGAGTTATGCTGCTGCTGCTTTATTTTAACACTTGAATTTAGATTTCAGTTTCAACACTCCCCACCCAAATCTACCTATCTCTGTGCATGTTACATTCGCCCCACCTGCAGTGTACATGGTTTTGCCTATTTTTCCAGTGATCAAGTCTGAATTAGGCCCTATTTTCATCTATAAAAAGAGGGCTAGACTAAGCATTTATTATTGAATTCTCAAAGCTATCGATCATCCAATGCATTTAAAATGGCAATAGAAATAAATGGCAACTAGCATTTCTTTATTTTGCTGTGTTTGTTTTGATCAAGGCAATGATGATCGGCAGCTTTGACAACCCACTGGTTCGTTAAAGTGGCCCCAAGTGTTGAATTGCCTTGTGTTTGTTGTTTGTGGGTTTAGCATATTCGCACATGGTGGAGAATTCAGCATTCTTTGGTGACGTTGTTCTAAGATTCCCCAAGATTGTTCACCATTATTTTGATCAGAATTCTAACTGGAACAACCTCATTCGGTGGGGTATTGGCTTTTGCAATCTCAGTGGCATCTTTGATGACGGTCCACATTCCCAGCTACTTGGCCTGGTAAGATTAAACATTTATCACTGTATGTTACCGTTTCTGTAATTTTATAGATATAAAAAAAGTTTTCTGAGGTGTTGTGTTGTATAACTAATGGTAAACGCCATACCATTTCAACATTCGGTACTTGTGTATTATCAAGGCGCCCATCGCATACCACTAATTAAATGCGATGGGACCCGATTTTCGGGTCCAAAGACCCGCACTATACAATAAAATATTGCATCGCATGCCATTAAAATGGCATGCGATGCGATTTTTAATTGTACAAGCACCCTGATGGGTGATCACTATGTTAAATGCACCCCCATTGTTAACGCCACCTACACTATCAACACCAACCCAAAGCGTGGCGAGTGCAGCGGTACGCGTCCTCCGACCTTTTCATACCACCACTATCCACGTCGGTGTGGAGTTGATTTTAGATAGTGTGGCGAGCCACCGAGCCTGCATCCCCTCGCGGGGCTCGCTGCGCTCACCACGCTTCGGGCTCGGTGGCACGCTGCACTCTCCACACTATCTAAAATCAACTCCACGCCGATGTGGATAGTGGGGGGTATGAAAAGGTCGGAGGACTCGTACCGCCGCCCCTTGCTGGCTCGCTGCGCTTGCCACGCTTCGGGTTGGCATGGATAGTGGGGGTGGCGTTAACAATGGGGGTGCATTTAACATAGTAATCACCCATCAGGGTGCCTGTACAATTAAAAATCGGGTCGCATCGCATGTGTTCGGATCGCATGCAATGCGATCAATACGATGCCCTATGATGGAAATCTTGGGCGCCGTGATAATACACAAGTATCCAACATTCGAGTCTGTTCTTTAATACTAATTGAGATTACATGTGTGAAATTTGTATACTCTGAGAAAGTTGTGATATTTTTGTCTGTTGCGGAGAGTGTAAATGGAACATACTGTTGCTTTGCCGTTGCTTACCATGCTTGACTTTAACTTCACGTTTCAGATGTCTCAAGAGTTGGGCATCAGTGAAAAGTCTCCTGATTACCGCAATCCTTTCAAGACGGATAATATGGAAGTAAGTAGCTCTTGTTATTTAACCCCTTCCCGACATTTGACGTACATTTACGTCATGGCCGGGATGTACTTCCCGACACATGGCATAAATGTACGTCATGCCATTTAACTGTCACCGCGTCTATAGACGCGGTGACAGTTTAAACATGTCTGCTGTCCCTGACAGCAGACATGTCCCTGCATGCCCAGGGGGGGTGGCGATGCCTCCCCCCCCGTCGGCGATCGCTGTGATTGGCTGTTCAAATGTGAACAGCCAATTACAGCGTTTTCTGTGTACCGGCGAATAACGTTCGCCGGTGACACAGGGATCGGTGGTGATTGGTGCTGTAAAGTACAGCACCAATCACCACGGGGTGTAAGGGTGACACTGGTGTCACCCCACCTCACCCCACCCGCCCCCAAAGGCCGTGATTGGTTCGCCGGACCGACGGACCAATCACAGCCATGGAGGGTGATTTAAACTAACGGTGACTGCACTGCAGACGCCATTCCGGTCTGGAATTGCGTGCAGTGCGGTCACCGTACCTATCTGCCGTGATATACTGACCTGATCCTTGCAAAATACTTACCTGATCACCTGATCACTGCTTGTAGCGTGCTGGATGCTTCCTGGATCTGACTTCTTGTGACTTCCTGCTGCTGCTGCAGTGTGATAGAGAGATAGATAGAGAGAGATAGTGACAGAGTGTGCTATATTTTGTGTCTGCTACCCCCCCTTTTTGGGGGTGCAGGTTTTTTTTTTATATATATATATATATATATAACTGTCAGTGCTGCTGCTGCAGTGTCATAGAGTGATAGATAGTGATAGATAGTGATAGATAGTGATAGATAGTGATAGATAGTGATAGATAGTGAGAGATAGAGAGAGATAGAGAGAGATAGTGACAGAGAGTGATAGAGAGTGCTATATTTTGTGTCTGCTACCCCCCCTTTTTGGGGGTGCAGGTTTTTTTTTTATATATATAACTGTCAGTGCTGCTGCTGCAGTGTCATAGAGTGATAGATAGTGATAGATAGTGATAGATAGTGATAGATAGTGATAGATAGTGATAGATAGTGATAGATAGTGATAGATAGTGATAGATAGTGAGAGATAGAGAGATAGTGACAGAGAGTGATAGAGAGTGCTATATTTTGTGTCTGTTACCCCCCCTTTTGTGCTGATCAGCAACTTTTTGGGGGTGCAGGGTTTTTTTTTTATATATATACCTGTCAGTTGCTGCCAGTTGCACTGTCAGTTGCACCAAAGGTTGTGCACCTGCTGCCCCTCACTGGTAATCAGTGTCGCATCACTGATCACCTTTTTTTTTTTTTTTTTGAGGGTGCTGTGGGGTCTTTTTTTAATTTTTTTTTTTACACACACTGTGATTTTGTGGGTGTCCTGTGGCCACTGTGCGCTGATCAGTGACGTACATTACTGATCAGCTTTTTCGGCACAGGGTTGATCTATTTTTTTTTTGATCAAATTCCTGTTGCCTTTGAGCGCTGTTCAGTGACGGACGTTACTGACCAACATCTGTGCTCAATTTTTGGCGCAGGACCTTTTTTTTTTTTTCTGCACTACATGCACACTACACACTACATACCCCCCCGGGTTGAAATAAAGTTTGTACCCCCCCCTACACTATACAGGTGTTGAAACATTTCATTACCAGAAACACAAAAATAAAAATGGCATCCCAAATGTCATCCCAAATGTCATCCCAGTCATCCAGAAGAATGTATTCAGCGGAGGAGGCATATGCCATGCTTGCCTCTGACTCTGACACAGCCAGTGAGGCAAGCGGGGAATTTGAAGGATTCATCTTAAGCTCCTCTTCCTCCTCTAGTGATGAGGGACCCCCTCAAAGACGCCCCCGTAGTGCAGCTGAGACCCCCCCCCCCCTAATAATTGATCTCGTATGGACCCCACCACCAGACAATTTTGAGCCCCAGGTTCCTGAGTTTTTGGCCATCCCAGGAATCCAATTTGATTCCACAGGTCTCAGAGAAATTGACTTTTTCAAATTATTTTTCTCTGATGATTTTATAAATTTAATGGTGGACCAAACTAATTTATATGCCCAGCAGTTTATTGCTCAAAACCCCACGTCATCATTTGCTAGGTGGACCCCTGTAGATGCAGTAGAGATGATGACGTTTTGGGGTCTGGTGTTTCATATGGGCATAGTAAAAAAGCCAGAAATTAGGCAATATTGGAGTACAGATGTTCTGTACAGCACCCCACTTTACCGTATGGCCATGACCCGGACTCGTTTTGAGTTAATCCTTAAATTTTTGCATTACAACGATAATGCACAGTGCCCACCCAGAGATGATCCCACCTTTGACCGGCTATTCAAAGTCAGGCCGGTCATTGATCATTTCAGTGCCAAATTTCCAGAGATGTACATCCCAGATAAATTCATTTGCATAGACGAGTCACTTATACATTTTAAAGGAAGGGTTAAATTCCGCCAGTACCTTCCCAGTAAGAGGGCAAGGTATGGCATAAAAATGTATAAGCTGTGTGAAAGCACCTCAGGGTACACTCACAGGTTTAGGGTATATGAAGGGAAGGATTCAAGAATTGAACCGCCAGAATGCCCCCCCTCCCTCGTAGGTGTTAGTGGAAAAATTGTCTGGGATTTAGTGCACCCCTTCCTGGATAAAGGTTATCACCTCTATGTGGATAACTTTTACACCAGCATCCCCCTGTTTAAGGCCCTTGGTTCAAGAGGTACAGCAGCTTGCGGTACTGTGCGCAAGAACCAAAGAGGCCTCCCAAAAACGCACATTGCCCAAGTAATGAGAAGGGGTGAAAGCAGGGCACAATCCACCGAAAATATGTTGTTGGTCAAATATAAGGACAAGAGGGATGTCCTTATACTGACAACAATTCACGGAGACAGTACCACCTCCGTCCCTGTACGAGGTACCAGTACCCACACCTCAAAACCTAATTGTATCCTGGATTACAATAAGTACATGGGCGGAGTGGATCTTTCAGATCAGGTACTGAAGCTGTACAGTGCCCTGCGGAAAACAAAAATCTGGTACAAGAAGCTGGCCGTGTATATCATCCAGATGGCACTGTATAACGCTTACGTGCTATTCCGTTCTACCAGCCAGAGGGGGACATTTATGCACTTTCAAGAGGAAGTCATAAAGAGCCTAATATTTGGGAACCAGCAGGCAGAGGGCCCCAGTACTTCTAGTACTGGCCCCCGTATTGTACCAGGGCAGCATTTTCCTGATGAAATCCCCTCCACTGGAAAAAAGGGCAGGACACAAAAAGGGTGCAAAGTTTGCTATAAAAAGGGAATAAGAAAGCAAACTATTTTCCAGTGTGACACTTGCCCCGACAAACCCGGCCTATGTATAAAGGAGTGTTTTAAAATATACCACACATCTATGGATTATTAGGTTCATCATTTCACCGTGCTTCGGGGGTCTTGCTAATGCCACATAGCACCCACCATTCATTCCACCAGAATCTGAGCCGCAAAATCCAAAAATCACTCCTTCCCTTCTGAGTCCTGCCATGCACCCAACTGGTATTTTTTGGTCACATGTGAGGCATTGCCGTACTCGGGAGAAATTGGGGCACAGATTTTGGGGTGCTTTCTTCTTCATACCTTATGAAAATGAAAAATTTTGAGCCAGAACTGCATTTTTGTGTAAAAAAATGTAATTTTTCATTTGCACAGCCCAGTTGTATCAAAATTGGTGAAACCCCTGGGGGTTTGAAATGTACACTATACCCCTAGATGAATTCCCTGAGGGGTGTAGTTTGCAAAATGGGGTCACTTGTGGGGGGGTTCCACTGTATTGGTGCTTTGGGGGTCTTGCTAATGCGACATAGCACCCACCAAAATTCCACCAGAATCTGAGCTGCAAAATACAAAAATCACTCCTTCCCTTCTGAGTCCTGCCATGCACCCAACTGGTATTTTTTGGTCACATGTGAGGCATTGCCGTACTCGGGAGAAATTGGGGCACAGATTTTGGGGTGCTTTGTCTCCTTCATTCCTTGTGAAAATGAAAAATTTTGAGCCAGAACTGCATTTTTGTGTAAAAAAATGTAATTTTTCATTTGCACAGCCCAGTTGTATCAAAATTGGTGAAACCCCTGGGGGTTTGAAATGTACACTATACCCCTAGATGAATTCCCTGAGGGGTGTAGTTTGCAAAATGGGGTCACTTGTGGGGGGGTTCCACTGTATTGGTGCTTTGGGGGTCTTGCTAATGCGACATAGCACCCACCAAAATTCCACCAGAATCAGTGCTGCTAAATCCAAATATCACTCCTTCCCATTCTTAGTCCTGCCATTTTTTGGTCACACATGAAGCATTGCCGTACTCGGGAGAAATTGGGGCACAGATTTTGGGGTGCTTTTTCTCCTTCATACCTTATGAAAATGAAAAATTTTGAGCCAGAACTGCATTTTTGTGTAAAAAAATGTAATTTTTCATTTGCACAGCCCAGTTGTATCAAAATTGGTGAAACCCCTGGGGGTTTGAAATGTACACTATACCCCTAGATGAATTCCCTGAGGGGTGTAGTTTGCAAAATGGGGTCACTTGTGGGGGGGTTCCACTGTATTGGTGCTTTGGGGGTCTTGCTAATGCGACATAGCACCCACCAACATTCCACCAGAATCTGTGCTGCAAAATCCAAATATCACTCCTTCCCTTCTGAGTCCTGCCATTTTTTGGTCACACATGAAGCATTGCCGTACTCGGGAGAAATTGGGGCACAGATTTTGGGGTGCTTTGTCTCCTTCATTCCTTGTGAAAATGAAAAATTTTGAGCCAGAACTGCATTTTTGTGTAAAAAATTTAATTTTTCATTTTCACTGCCCAGTTGTACCACAATTGGTGAAACCCCTGGGGGTTTGAAATGTACATTATACCCCTAGATGAATTCCCAGAGGGGTGTAGTTTGCAAAATGGGGTCACTTGTGGGGGGCTTCCACTGTATTGGTGCTTTGGGGGTCTTGCTAATGCGACATAGCACCCACCAAAATTCCACCAGAATCTGAGCTGCAAAATACAAAAATCACTCCTTCCCTTCTGAGTCCTGCCATGCACCCAAATGGTATTTTTTGGTCACATGTGAGGCATTGCCGTACTCGGGAGAAATTGGGGCACAGATTTTGGGGTGCTTTGTCTCCTTCATTCCTTGTGAAAATGAAAAATTTTGAGCCAGAACTGCATTTTTGTGTAAAAAAATGTAATTTTTCATTTTCACAGCCCAGTTGTATCAAAATTGGTGAAACCCCTGGGGGTTTGAAATGTACACTATACCCCTAGATGAATTCCCTGAGGGGTGTAGTTTGCAAAATGGGGTCACTTGTGGGGGGGTTCCACTGTATTGGTGCTTTGGGGGTCTTGCTAATGCGACATAGCACCCACCAAAATTCCACCAGAATCTGAGCTGCAAAATACAAAAATCACTCCTTCCCTTCTGAGTCCTGCCATGCACCCAACTGGTATTTTTTGGTCACATGTGAGGCATTGCCGTACTCGGGAGAAATTGGGGCACAGATTTTGGGGTGCTTTGTCTCCTTCATTCCTTGTGAAAATGAAAAATTTTGAGCCAGAACTGCATTTTTGTGTAAAAAAATTTAATTTTTCATTTGCACAGCCCAGTTGTATCAAAATTGGTGAAACCCCTGGGGGTTTGAAATGTACACTATACCCCTAGATGAATTCCCTGAGGGGTGTAGTTTGCAAAATGGGGTCACTTGTGGGGGGCTTCCACTGTATTGGTGCTTTGGGGGTCTTGCTAATGCGACATAGCACCCACCAAAATTCCACCAGAATCTGAGCTGCAAAATCCAAAAATCACTCCTTCCCTTCTGAGTCCTGCCATGCACCCAAATGGTATTTTTTGGTCACATGTGAGGCATTGCCGTACTCGGGAGAAATTGGGGCACAGATTTTGGGGTGCTTTGTCTCCTTCATTCCTTGTGAAAATGAAAAATTTTGAGCCAGAACTGCATTTTTGTGTAAAAAATTTAATTTTTCATTTTCACTGCCCAGTTGTACCACAATTGGTGAAACCCCGGGGGGTTTGAAATGTACATTATACCCCTAGATGAATTCCCTGAGGGGTGTAGTTTGCAAAATGGGGTCACTTGTGGGGGGCTTCCACTGTATTGGTGCTTCGGGGGTCTTGCTAATGCGACATAGCACCCACCAAAATTCCACCAGAATCTGAGCTGCAAAATACAAAAATCACTCCTTCCCTTCTGAGTCCTGCCATGCACCCAAATGGTATTTTTTGGTCACATGTGAGGCATTGCCATACTCGGGAGAAATTGGGGCACAGATTTTGGGGTGCTTTGTCTCCTTCATTCCTTGTGAAAATGAAAAATTTTGAGCCAGCACTGCATTTTTGTGTAAAAAAAATGTAATTTTTCATTTGCACAGCCCAGTTGTATCAAAATTGGTGAAACCCCTGGGGGTTTGAAATGTACACTATACCCCTAGATGAATTCCCTGAGGGGTGTAGTTTGCAAAATGGGGTCACTTGTGGGGGGCTTCCACTGTATTGGTGCTTTGGGGGTCTTGCTAATGCGACATAGCACCCACCAAAATTCCACCAGAATCTGAGCTGCAAAATCCAAAAATCACTCCTTCCCTTCTGAGTCCTGCCATGCACCCAAATGGTATTTTTTGGTCACATGTGAGGCATTGCCGTACTCGGGAGAAATTGGGGCACAGATTTTGGGGTGCTTTGTCTCCTTCATTCCTTGTGAAAATGAAAAATTTTGAGCCAGAACTGCATTTTTGTGTAAAAAATTAAATTTTTCATTTTCACTGCCCAGTTGTACCACAATTGGTGAAACCCCGGGGGGTTTGAAATGTACATTATACCCCTAGATGAATTCCCTGAGGGGTGTAGTTTGCAAAATGGGGTCACTTGTGGGGGGCTTCCACTGTATTGGTGCTTCGGGGGTCTTGCTAATGCGACATAGCACCCACCAAAATTCCACCAGAATCTGAGCAGCAAAATACAAAAATCACTCCTTCCCTTCTGAGTCCTGCCATGCACCCAAATGGTATTTTTTGGTCACATGTGAGGCATTGCCATACTCGGGAGAAATTGGGGCACAGATTTTGGGGTGCTTTGTCTCCTTCATTCCTTGTGAAAATGAAAAATTTTGAGCCAGCACTGCATTTTTGTGTAAAAAAAATGTAATTTTTCATTTGCACAGCCCAGTTGTATCAAAATTGGTGAAACCCCTGGGGGTTTGAAATGTACACTATACCCCTAGATGAATTCCCTGAGGGGTGTAGTTTGCAAAATGGGGTCACTTGTGGGGGGCTTCCACTGTATTGGTGCTTTGGGGGTCTTGCTAATGCGACTAAGCACCCACCAAAATTCCACCAGAATCTGAGCTGCAAAATACAAAAATCACTCCTTCCCTTCTGAGTCCTGCCATGCACCGAAATGGTATTTTTTGGTCACATGTGAGGCATTGCCGTACTCGGGAGAAATTGGGGCACAGATTTTGGGGTGCTTTGTCTCCTTCATTCCTTGTGAAAATGAAAAATTTTGAGCCAGAACTGCATTTTTGTGTAAAAAATTTAATTTTTAATTTTCACTGCCCAGTTGTACCACAATTGGTGAAACCCCTGGGGGTTTGAAATGTACATTATACCCCTAGATGAATTCCCTGAGGGGTGTAGTTTGCAAAATGGGGTCACTTGTGGGGGGTTCCTAACTTTTAGCATCTTATGGTGCCTAGAAACCTACATGGTGCCTAAAAAATAATCTCATAAAAAGGAGGCTCCAAAATCAAGTAGGTGCTCCTTCTATTATGAAGCCTGTGGTTTGGTCAACGTGCACACTAGGGCCACATATAGGATATTTATGAAAACAAAAGAATTGGGGGAATCAATTTTTAGTCACATTTCTCTAGTAAAATCTACTGTGTTCCTTAGAAAAATGTATTAAAATTGCTAATCTGCAAAAAAAATGAAATTTTGAAATTTCACCTACATTTTGTTTTAATTCCTGTGAAACACCTAAAGGGTTAACAAACTTCCAAAATGCTGTTTTGAATACTGTGAGGGGGGCAGTTTTTGAAATGGCATCATTTATGGGGGTGTCTCACATACAAGTCCCTCAAAGTCACATCAGAACTGAACTGGTCCCTAAAAAAATCAGTGTTTGAAATTTTCTTGAAAATTTGAGAATTTGCTATTCATATTTTAAGCCTCCTAGTGTCCAAAAAAATTAAAAGGAGGTTGAAATAATGATGGCAACATAAAGTAGACATATGGTCTATGTTAGTTATTAACTATTTTGAGTGGTATGATTATTTGTCTCACAAGCAGAAAATTTAACATTTTGAAAATTGCAAAATTTAACATTTTTTTACGACATTTTGGTATTTTTCACAAAAAAACACAGACTGTATCGACGAAAAAAAGTTATCCCCACTTAAGTGATACCTGTCAGATTTGAAAAAAAGGGCTCTGTCAGGAAGGCAAAAACTGGCTGCGGCGGGAAGGGGTTAATCTACTATAGAAATTATTTACCTGCCAAATTTAGTTTTAGGGGGGTATTCAATCTTGGATCACTGCTGTTGATCCCTGCTTTTTATAAGGTATTATATTCTAAGACTGATGGTAAAGTCAGGCTTGACCTAGCTAAGGGCAACAGTGTATTGCCTCAGTAATTCCATGTAGCCATTATCCTTTATTTTGGTGGATGGGAAGGGGGTTGATTAGACTAGTGTGGTTCATGGAGGAACTGTTACTTTTATGGCTCTGCAGATAAAAAAAAGCCTTGGCCCAATTAATATTTAATGATCCTGTGCTCGGTATTATAGTTTACTGAACACTCCTTACATATGTTGGAGTGTTTGAATTGCTTAAATATTATTCTATCCATGATGTTATTATTTTGCTATAGTGCAGCTTGACTTTTATATCCCAATAGTGATGGGAATGTCGGTATTGTTCTACTAAAGATCGCTGCTTTATCACCCCAGTCAATCCATGCAGTTATTATACTGTATGGATTTGTTTAATTGGGAGATGTGTTGATCAGGTTATTGTAGGATATATGGGGATCCATAAGTTGGGGTTAGGCTATACAGGGTGAGGGTAACAAAGTGGTTTAATCTGGTGGGGGGATTAGGCTATATAGGGTATTGGCTAGGTTTATTTGGGGGATTTCTAGTATTTGGGCATATAATAATTTTTTTCTCTCATATTTTGATATTATTGTGATATATATATTATCTATGACCGTGGTTCCCAACCTGGGGTACTAGTACCCCTGGGGGTACTCTGCAGACCAGTTGGGGGTACTTGGAAATAACATTGGTAATGGCGGAAGAAGAAAAAGTCTCCCAATGGCAAAAGAAGTCTACCACATTGTGTCATTTCCAGTTCCATCTGGAGCGTCATCAGCGTCTACTCGTGCTTTTGCCCAACCAGCAATTCACTGAGAGCTACCTGTGAACATCTGCCCCACACTGACATTGGTGGAAGAAGCATTGGTACTTGTTTCTTATCACGGCCACAATCGCGGGCATCGTGTGCCTTAACTTTAAGGCACACGATGTGACGCGATGCCCACGATTTCCCCATAGGCTTCAATGTTAAAATATTTAACATTGAAGCCTATGCGATGGACCCGATTTGTCCATAGGCTTCAATGTTAAATTATTTTAACATTGAAACTGAGTCCATTTAACATAGTAAAAAATGGGAAAAGGCCGAATAAGGGCCATTTCTCATTGGCTATGGCCCCGTCATGTGTGTAAAAAATAATGGCCCCCCATTGTGGCCGCCACCCCCACGATTAACGCGGATTAAATTTAAGGTCGGAGGATGCGCACCGCCGCCCCTCGCGGGCTCGCTTCGGGTTCGCGTCAATCGTGGGGGTGGCGGCCACAATGGGGGGCCATTATTTTTTACACACATGACGGGGCCATACCCAATGAGAAATGGCCCATATTGGCCCTTTTACCATTTTTTACTATGTTAAATGGACTCAGTTTCAATGTTAAAAAAATTTAACATTGAAGCCTATGGACACGATGTACCCGATTTCTCCATAGGCTTCAATGTTAAAATAATTTAACATTGAAGCCTATGGACACGATGTACCCGATTTCTCCATAGGCTTCAATGTTAAATTATTTTAACATTGAAGCCTATGGAGAAATCGGGTACATCGCGTCGGTCACATCGTGTGCGTTTTGGTATGCGACCGACACGATTTTTTCCGACACGACCACCACGATAGCAATCGTGGTGGCCGTGCTAGGAAACAAGTACCGAAGCATTAATGCTGCAGGCGTTAGCGGGAACTCTGGAGACAATACACAGCCAGCGGCCAGACAAAGACGGACCTGATTCCTGACCATATACTAATCCACGGCTACTCCTTAATATTAGGACACGCATTTCGCTCACTTCCACTCATAAGTACTGTGGAAATTTCAAATTGAGAGGAGGGGTGCTTATAAATGAAAAGCCTAATCAAGGGGTATGGGAGAGAAAAAAGGTTGGGAACCACTGATCTATGACATTTTGTTGGTATGGTTATGTTTACCTAAAATGACATATGACACTGCCAATATACTTCTTTATTTTTAACTCCATTTCGGGTATTTGTATTATTCTGATTCTGTGAATGAGTATTATGAGAGCACCTCGATATGAAACATATGATATTTTACCTTTTATTTGTATATCTCAAAAATTGATATGTCCTTTTACTGTGGATTTTCTTATCAAAACTTTACCAAAAATTACTGAATTGAAAGAAGAAAAAAAAAGAAGAATACAAAGAAGATATTTCTAACATATTCCTTGTATTTTTCATATAATTTATACACTTAAAACTCTGGTGAATACTTTTAGTATGACAGAATAGGCTCCGCCCCATCTGCCTTAACCCACAGCATGTCACTGCAACCAGAGTAGTTTAACAAGTGGCTAAACGGTGCTGCCAGCTTGAGTTTATGTCTATAATCAACTGCATATATAAATTGGTGTTATGTTGGTAGTTCATGACAGTCAGCCTCTGACCCCTCCCACCTGTTTCAAGCAATAGTCAATATGTTCCACTGATCTGTGAACGACGGTGTTCAGACATAATGCATCGACCTTGCAGTACAGCGGATGGCTGATATATCTGCATATAAACTGCTGATCATGTGCTCCGTGGAAACACATGGCTGCAGAGCACTGGCTTTCATAGTCTATGGTATAAGGGACAGAAAGACAGAGAGGGAAATCAGAAACAATCAGACTTGTAGACAAAAGTAAGCTTAGGTGAAATGAGACAGAAAGACCCAGATAATGTTGGTTACAGCTTCTACTCTATATTCTAAAACCAATTTAAGATGGAAGAAAAATGATGGGGGGAGAGAAAGGTGGATGCACACAAAAGCAGAGATAAGTATGAGGGGCGGAAATAAAACAGCCCAGATATTATAATTATCCAAATATGATTAAACCAAAGTTTCAGATGTATTTCATAATTCTGCAAGGTGGCAAAAGTATTAATGACAGCTTACCTAATGACTGTTATCACATTGCGATTAGTGTGAATGCGATGGGTGGCTGGATGTAACGCCATTGGTAAGTACATCTCAACCAGAGAATCCGTTTTCCCACTGTAGTCACACCAATTGCTCTATTCATTTATCTTCTATGATGAAAGTTCTTCGATGAAATCTGTTCTATGTACAGAAACTACTTAACAATGGCAAATCGCTGACCTTATTAGGCTGGTCTAATCTGAGCAAAGAGAACTGCTTTGAAATGAAATTATATTGTTCATGTGAAGTACATTCAATAATCTTGTGAATTAGCTATGTAGCTATTTTAGAGGTTATCAGTCTTCATCTACATTTATATTTCTTGTGTCTAGTTTTTGCCCAATACAGATGCTTTCCAGAAAGCTTTGAGAGAAGAGGAGAAGAGAAGACGGAAGGAAGAGAAAAGGAAGGAAATCCGGAAAGGTCCTCGGATAACTCGCTCTAGGTCCGAGTTATAACACAGAGAGGGGAAATAATGTGCGCAGGTAGCTGGTCTGAGGATTGCCTTACAGGAGTAATACACGTGCCAACACAATTTCTTGGGAACAGCAGAGATTGGGAATCCCAGGTCTGTTACAGCACTGAATGTAGAGTGTAGCAGGAACATAAATAAAAACTTAACCAACCACCTAATTGCTTAAAGCACTCGTTTTATTTATGAAAATAATTATTTATCGTTGTTTCACACACACCCGAAATAATGTGTTCTGTACAATTACTTCTATAAAATCAAATGCTGCAATGAAAGGTGTGCAAGCAGCTACAGTATATGCCTTATGTAAACCTGACTGTTAAAGGGTCCAGAGGTTCTTTAATGTACGTGAGGGCCCGAAGCAGTTCTTACTGTATTTTGGAAATGCTATTTGGTTTCATAGTGTTTAATAAGATTAATTAATCTGGTCTGCATTTAAAAGCAAGTAAGCTCAGAATCAGACATTTAAATTAGTGAATTTGCGCATTTATTTAATTCTGATACTGTAAGTGCCATATTGAGCAAATATCTAAAAGAAAGTCCATAAACAAATGTACTAACACGTTCAGTTACAATAAGACTCCACATGTCCCTGTTGTCACAGTGGGGGTAGGGGGGTGTTTGCATGGCATGTCCTGTTTTATCCTTACAGTTGGTAGTTATGACTTTTAACCCTCTGAGTGACAATGTTGTTGTGAGAGATCCTCAAAATATCTGTTTAAAATACCAGAGCCGCTCACAGCGGTAATTTTGGGTTCAGTATTAACTAAACTTCAATGAATTGACTTGGCTGTAGTTGTATTTATACTAAAAGGACAGTCGCTGTGCGCGATGCTGGCATTTTTATTGGATATTTGAGAATCACTCTCAGCAACATTGGCACTCAAAGGGTTAAACACCGGAAACCTTTGACACTTTGATGGGAGTGCCATTCTCCTATTTAACAACATTGGGCCATTGAAATACTGTATATGAGTGTGTGGAGAGCTTGGCCCATATCTGCAACTGCTGCCTAAGGGATGTGGAAGGGATTTATTATCGGTTTATGGTCTCCAAAAGATACAGTGGTAAGACTGGACAGTGCATTGTATGTCCTTGATTCATTTTAGGAGTACATGAAGGCAAGTTTGACAACCAATGCTTGCGCCACTGTCTTTCTGAGGCATAGTATAAATTAAGAACTTTTCACTAATAACCACTAAAAAAATTCATCCCACAAAAGCTCATACCATCAGCTATAATGAAAATAAGTTTTTTTTTTGTTTGTTTGGTTTTTATTAGATCTGGTTTACAAGGTGAGAGATTACTCTTAAGCCCCGTACACACAGGGCGATTTCAGAGGCCATATCCCCATGTGTACGGTACGACTGTCGCCGGGAGCACACTCCCGCAACCAGCCCTTTGGTGGCTCCCGGCGATCAGCTGCAGCTTCCCCCAGCAGTGTCTCCTTTTCACTAGAGACCATCTTTGTTCGCTGACACTGAACAATATATTGCTCCGTGTGTACAGAGCTTTAAGGTGCCCATAGACTAGTTCGGTTTGGGCCGATTTTGCGCAATCCCAAAGGATTGGGACAAGAAATTGACCCAAATCGGATGTATTTGACATCCCCTGTGCGCATCTGACCTGAGCCAGAGATCAGATCTGCTGCCCATCTGACCTGCAACTCTGCCCCCCCTCCCGGGAGTAGGGAATGGGATCACATGTGAAAAGATCATATGCGATAAGACTCAGCGAGAATCAGGTGGCCATACACTGCTGCGATACATCGCAGTAGTGTATGGCCACCATTTACGCTCCATACATGACATTACCAAAGCTCCAAGACAAACGATATAGGGCATGCACACTGAATGATATCATTAACGGTATGTTTCAGTGATGTCACCAGCTCCTAGCATGCATTGTTTATTATATAGTCAACGTTGAGCATGAAACAGACGATAGGGAGGGGGTGTCTTATCGATGCGCATCGTTATTAGGCCAACACGCTAAGCATATTCTATCGCTCAGAAAGGCCAAAATGAGCCATACCATTTATAATATTGCTTTGTGTGCATGGGGCTTTATTATTTTTTTTTAAATATATTTGACTTGTATTGTAGCACAGTCTATCATATTCTTTGTTTTGCTTTCTTAGGTTCAGCATATTGCTGCTTTAATTCCAAAAGGAAAACGACCATTTGATACATTTGCCCCAAAATATCAGTTTATTTTGAATGTTACCGTTCTTATGCTATATTATTATTGGACATATATAATAGTTCATAGGGATCCCTAAAAGATCTCCTAAAACCTCTTAACACAGGTCCCCACCTAGTGACCCTCTTGTCGAAATACAGGAAAAGGGAACATTTACTATTGTGTTTCCTAAAGAATTTGATTTAGGTATAGACACCAATCAAGTAAACATTCTCCAATATCCTTTTTTCAGCCAGGACCTCCATATCACCACTGCACCAATACCCCATTCCTGGCATATAATTAGCTATCACTTTATACCCTGCCTTAACCCGCCTCCCATACTATCCATTCCCCCTCCCCTTCTCTCCAATACTGCCCCTTCAGACACCACAAAAGAAACACCTAGAGTCCCACTGTATCTACTCTCCTTTTATTTATTTATATATATATATATATATATATCTCCTAGTTCGTCCTCCTTTTCCATTGCACAATAGTGATGTAGCCAATTATTTAATTTTTAAGTGCCTATGTTTTCCAATGAAACCTGCTGCTACTTATATTTATGTGAAATCTTTGAGGCTCCGCTGTAACAGATTTGGTTTTGCTCAGTTCTGTAGTGTAGTTAAACAAAACATAAAAAGTGATCATCATATCATGATATCTGTTCTCTGTAAGATGAACCCTCCTTGTGTTGGCACACATTGCTCTTTGACAGATTGTGGTGAGGTTCCAAATATTTGATATACTGTGAGTGTGAATGTCTTTTGGTGAAGGATGGAAAGGATATTAGGGTATTTTAAAATACAAAAACTTGTAGCATTGGTGGACATAAACACACGGTACCCTGGGGGTTCTACAGACCTGATCGCACGGCTACGAATATACAGGCCAGGTGATCATCACTTATAGGGCCTTATTCTAGTTCACTCTTTCTGACAAAATCCTTCTTAGATGGACAAAACCATGTGCACTGCAGGTGGGGCAGATGTAACTTGTGCAGAGACAATTAGATTTGGGAGGGGTTTAACTTCAAAGTGAGCTCTATATTGCAGTGTAAAAATAAAGCAGTCAGTTTTTACCCTGCACAGAAACAAAATAACTCACCCAAATCTAATTCTCTCTGCACATTGTACATCTGCCCCCCTGCAGTGCACATGGTTTTGTCCATCTAAGAAGGAATTTGTCAGAAAGAGTGAACTAGAATAAGGCCCATAGTGTGTACACACCGTGCGATATGGCTTCTAATGTTGCCGATATAGTGAACATCCGAAGCCATATCGCATGCTGATTGTGTGCTTTTTTTAGGGCTTGCGAGCCTGATGCGCTGCCGATGCGCGCTCCCGTGTGAGCACAAATTAGCAGCCAATTAGAGAGGGCAGCCAAGACTATATAGTGCGGATCTGCACTATATAGTCAAAATTGTGCGTCTGCAGCATGCTGTGCTATGTGAGTCCCGATACGATCTGATCGTATCAGGACTCGCATAGCACGGCATATCTACCGTATCTACACCTTGAGACTACACATGTGTACAGCTTGTAGTACGTATGCGTGAGGCCTTCCTGCGATAAAATCCTGCTACTTTTTTGATCGCTGGCCGTATGCAAGCTGATTGACACAAAGCCAGCCTTTGTCGGTGGTAACCAGGCGTTTTCTGGGAGTGTCATGGAAACACAGTCGTGTGACATCGGCTCTGGTTCCGATCTGACTGATTCTAGCGCAGCCACCAAGTTGGTCCTGATCTACGTGCAGACTGCACACCGTGGCAAAATCATTTGATGGTGAGTTGGTTGTGAATGAATTTGCAGCGATTTCCTCAGTTAAGTATTTTGCAGGCTTGCACTTAGTGGGATTTCACTCTCTGGGTGGCGTATACCTGATCACATGGCTCTGCAAATTAGCAGCCCACCAATCAGGTCTTTATAAATCCCCGTGTAGGGGTGTCTTGTGACTTGGCGGAGAGATTTCCCTTTATCAATTATTATTTTATTATTATTATTATTATTATTCCTGTTCATTTGTTTATTATTAACAATATAAGGACTGTGTATATTTTCTTTTCTTTTGTCCATGAGTGCAATGAACAATTTTTTTTGCATTTATATATGACATTAAATGAAAGTTGTCAGTTTACTCTCCGGTGATACTGAATTTATTCTTCCTATACTGACTGGACTTTGCAAATATTTGCCATTATATATAACGGGATGCATCTAATTAACATCAATGCATTTTCAGACAATAAAAATGACCATCAATCATCATTGCTCTAACTCTAAATTGCTCTAACCAGTTAGAGGCCATTTTTATCAGCTACAAATAGGCCCACGATTGCACGATAACAGATGGGGTCCAGGTTTTGTTCCAGGCGGCCGTGTATCGGGATTATGCTTTATAATACCCAATAAGTGCCGGTATTGGGGGATAAGAATGACCGCATTAGGGTTAATTGGATAGATTACGGCGTACCTATTAGCAGTTGTAGAGTGCTGCTACTAAAAGGACATCACCCAAAGACTGATGTGCAACTCAGGATGAGAGATATTAAAGACGTGCACATATATACCATTACATTATATATTTATCTTATATATCATATCTCATAATGCTGTTAATTACTTCTCACTAGAGGCCTTTATGGAACACTATTATAGATGTTATTAGGTAAATTCAGTTCTTAGTGAAAGTCCACAAACTACATATTTATATACAATATTTTGTACTAGTTACGAGCCCGCCAAAATTACAAAACAACTGAACCGTAACATTTTGAGTTGCTCTATCTGGTGCCATCTAATGGCACTGGTGCTCACAACACTTGAATTACCCCCACCTCATAGAGGTAAGGCGCAGCATTAGACTTTTATTATATAGGATGTCCATTCTAGTAAGGCACCACTCTAGAGCAGTTAAAAAATTCCAAATTGGTAATCCAACATATCTGCCTCAGAGATCCCTCTTCTCTCTAGGCTGTTACTGCTAGGCAACCAGATACTGATTGGGTTACTGAGACAGTGATAACCAATTAGAGCACTCCACACCCCTCTTTAATGGTTTTACCCATCGATAGCCTTTTCTTTGTCTGACTGACTCGTGGGCCAATCAGAAGATGAAGGCACCGTCCGCACACCCCCCCCCCCCCCGACCGTGCCTGCCAGCACCCCGCTCCCCCCTACCCCATTGCTTACCATCACGCGGCATCGCTCTTTCAGCCTCCACTGTTGGTCAGGTCCGGAATGCAGTGCGCACACTGCACAGTGCAGCCTGCAGAGCGCCGGACCTCTCTATGTCCTAGGCTCGGTGCTCTGCAGGCTGCACTGTGCGTGCCTGGCTGGGGGGACGCCGGTGCCGGGAGGGGGGGGGGGGGGCGGTGTGCGGGTGCCCGGTGGGGGAGGTTTGGCACCGCTGTGGGCAGCTGCCTGGGCCCCTCCAGAGGCTGGGGCCCAGGACAGCTGTACCCAGGGCACCCCCCTGTCGGCTGCCCTGTTAAGGGTGGAGCTTGCTCCGTGTCCTGGGACCTTGGGGAAAATAAAAATGAAACTATTTGGTTCTGCTGAGCCATTGATGGGTGGGAAACCATCTGGTTCTCCCCCATCTATGGCAAATCGATTCTACATTCTTCATAATCCATCCATGATTATGAATCATTGATGGTCGATGGGCATCCCTATGATGAACACTGACTCAGCAGGAAAGCAGAAACAGGCATGGCACCAAGGGCCTGATTCAGACATGATCGGTGCAATGCAAATTTGTATAGACTGTGAATGTGTGTGTATGCAGGGCCGGCAACAGAAATCTTGGGGCCCTTTACAATGATTTTTCTGGGGCCCCCACCTAATCCCAAATCCACACAATGCTTTTCTGCATGAGCCTCATTTAACCTTTCGCTGCTCCAGATCCTGCAATCTGTTGACAGGGCAGATCTTTCGCAGAGTGCGGTACCAACGACCCGCGCAGTAAAAGTACAGGAGCCAGTGACTGAGGCCACAGCACCAGCATCGGGTAAGGCTGTGGACTTGCGGCACCAGGCTGTGCGCACACACAGAGTAGATGGCTCTGAGCGCCAAGTGGCAGGGCGCACACACAGTAGACGGCAGTGGCACACAGTGAGTCAGTCAGACTCAGCCAAAAACAGATGGTGCACAGTAAATGGCTGGGACGCAAGGGTCACTGACAGGCCAGCTAGTACAGGCAGTGGCCGTGCCAGGGCATGGAAGCTCTGGGGCCCTTCAGATCTCTGGGGCCCGTCACACTTGTCCCCCTTGCCCCCCCCCCCCCCCCCTGTCGCCTGCCCTGTGTGTATGGGCGGCAATGCACATGTGCAGCATTGTCCAGTAATGAAATCCTGCTACTTTTTTATTCACATGCCGGTCGCAAGGTGATGACAGGAAGCTGTCGTCTGGGGTGGTAACTAGCCATCTATTGGGAGTGCCAAGAAAAATGCAGGCGTGCCAGAAAAGAACGTTCGGCTTGCCTAGGAAAATCAGAATCAACTTTATTGGCCATGTATGCTTGCGCACACTAGGAATTTTTTGTGGATTTACAGTGCAGCATCAAGCAGGGATGAAGGGGGGGGGAGGCATTACATACATTACATTAAGACATTACATGTGGGGAACACTTGCCCACCGAGTTGCACAGCGCCTAGGCAGCCATCAGCGGCGCCACTGGTCACTGCTACAGCCAGGTAGGTAACATTAAGCAGAGACTGTACAATTATCACACCGGGAACACATACCCACCAAGCTGAACAGTGCCTAGGCAGCCATCAGCGGCGTCGCTAAAACAGCCAGGTAGGTAACAATACAAGCAGAGACAGTACAGTTATCACACAGGGAACATATTTAGCTGAGCTGCACAGCTCCTAGGCAGTCATCAGCGGCGCCATCTTGATCATGCTGCTCAAAGGCAGCAGTAATAATAATATTTGTATTTATGAACCACTTTTCTTCCAAAGCTGACACACATACAGGCTTTGCATACAGTGGGGGTAGAGGTATATGATGAAGATCATGGTAAAGAAACAGTAAAACAAAGAGTAATACATAGCTTTCCTCAGCTCAGAGGCGGAGACAGATAGTAATTTGGGAAAAGCAAAATAAAATGTGGCAGTGTTTCGGTTTATGTCCAAATCCAGTCCAAACTCCAGTTCTAACTCATTGCTTGGCCAGGCTTCTCCAAATTTCCCATTTTAAAGGAAAGTTTGGGTCAGCTGGTACAGGGGGAGGGGTTGGTGTTTGCACACATTGCTCAGCTTATCTGATTAAAGGTGGGGGATGTTGTAGGCTCCCAGTAGCAAAACACATTTCCATTGCAGACTGTTCTTTTAAATGAGAAGCATCAGGTTTTGAAAATGGCATTCATGTACCTGTACAGAGGAGATGAGAGATGGTTTGAAAACTTCATTCCAGTTCTAACTCATTGCTTGCTTTAGATGACTTGCTTCAGATGATGATGCCAGACAAGCCTAAGACATGCCCAAGCATTTTAGGGGAAGGTGTGTGACATCAGCTCCAGCCTCGATCAGGCTGGTTTTATTGCAGCTGCCGAGTAATTTCAGGGGTACACTGAGCCTACGATCAGTGTGGAAATCATTTGAGTGGTGAAATATTTTCACGGCTGGGATGTCTTTGCACATGTACATATCTATTCGCAGGGTGAGATTTCACTTTAGTGGGGCAGCAAATACCTGATTGCTGGCCACTGCAAATTAGCAGCTGTGCGATCAGGTCTGAATTAGGCCCCAAGTACTGTAACTCAGTGACTGCTGCTGGAGACAGGCTGGACAACACTAGAGATGGACATTGGAAGCCCATCATCAAATTATGGCTGGGCTTCCACCATCAATACTTTCGATGTGGTGGTAAGTTACCATTAGATCCAAAGTATTTGGTGGAAAAAATAGATAAAAAAAGTTACTTGCGCATGTGGAATAGCCCTGCAGTGCCCATGGCAGGGGATGGGACTGGGGTCCGGATAGGGGACATGACTGGGGGCAGGGCCTGGAGCAGGAAGAGACCATGTAACTCTTGGCATATTTTTAGCACAAGCTACCATCGCAACACCATCGGTTCATTACCATTCCATGGCGGCAAATATTGGAATGGCGAATTCAAATGGTAAAAACACTATCATTAGTAAACTATCAATGTTTGGTAAGCATTTACCATCAATGTGCATCCCTGGACACAGTATACCACACAAACACGTGCGACATGAGGTATATGGGTCATTAGATCTAAAGTCAAAAACAGGTTGACACAGGAAAAGGTTGTCGCCATGGACACCATATAAGTGTAACGTGTCCCCTTGCATGGCTCGCTGCACACAATTATAATCTAACTCTGTGCCCACTTGGAGAGTAAAGTATGAACAAGTCGATTAAAAAATAAAACAGTGATAGATGGGGACACTGGGAACGTCTGCACAAAGGGGACACAGCCCTCGGGCTTGTACTGCTGCTGCTGCCGCTTAGGGGACAGGTGCAGAGTGCACCTTGCCAACATTACATTTGTTTTTTTAATGGCAGTCATTGAGTACCTCCAGCAGATAAAGGGGGTTATTCAAGTTTATGCATGCAGGACCGATGTTGCGCGTCTGCGCATGCGCAGGTGGGTTTCTGCGCATGTGCAGACGTATGGTGCATGCACCCATGGCAAACTTTCTGTTCTCCGGGTGTACGCAGGTGATCCTCAAATACAAAATATTTAGCTCTTTGCTTTTGATTTTGTATTTGAGGATCACCATGACTACGCTTGCGTCTCACAAGAACATAATAACAACACCGCTTCCGTATGAATGAAGACCGGGATCCAATAGAAGATCTGCGCTCCAACGAAACAACTTCCGCGTTCCACAGACGGCCAGCATGAAGACGCACTTCCGGTCCATCGTCAGCAAGATACAAGCCTCAGCAACACTGACTTCTGCGTTCCAGAGATAGCGCTACGTGCGCTCCAGCAAACACTCACTTCCGCGTTCCACAGACCAACAGTGCGATGACGCACTTCCTCCTGGTTTCCAACCAAGGGAAAGGACTTCCGTTTTTTAACAAGAAATTTTAATTTACCCCGTATCCAGCTAAGTACTAACCACATTTTATATAAAAAAATTGGATATACGTTTTTCAAGATACATCCTTCTATGTCTGTGTATATATAATATTGTGCCTGTCATCTCCCACCCACCTCCTTGTTGTCTCCATTCCCCTTCCCCATCCCCACCACCTATCCTAACCAATTTACAACTGCTATACTACTACAAATAATGATGACCTGTAAGTGATACTAACTACCTAAAATTTCTTTGTACTATTTAATAAAGATATATTTGAATTTTAGTCAATTTTTACATTTCTGTGAATAAGGAGTGCGTCATATTGAAACTGATTTGCTTTTCTTCTCTACATAACTGCTATACTAATGTTACTCTATGTGACAGATTGCTCTACTTTGTAATTTTATTGTATACAAAAAATTCTTTTTTACTCTTTATATACTTTTTATCTTGGTATAATAAATACATTTTTTTATAGTACATTCCTGTATATACGTCTAAATTCTTCTCATAAGAATCATTTTACTATTGTAAGGCGCCTAGATTCTCCCCGTACTCCCCATCTAAACCTTTCCGGTTCACCAAGCCGGTATCCAGAGAATTGGCTGGCCACCCTGTAGATTTTTTTAGTCATATCTTAAAAATCTTATAGATTCTCGTAACTACTTCCTACACGTCATACATAGGGTAATCCAATGCGCCAGTGTCCTAGAGCTTCTCCCTGATCATATATATATATATATATATATATATATATATATATATATATATATATATATATATATATATATATATATATATATATGGTAAGTAAGTAGTTTAAATATACAGTAAGTGTGAAAAGGAGTGACAAGGGTCAACCTTTTCTAGTTCCATTGGTGATCAGACATGGCTGATGGATTATGATACAAATACTTGTATGGCCTGAAGAAATTTCCCTTGTAAGCCAAATTGTTGCAACGTTTGAAGCATGAATGGCCAGGAGACTCTGTCAAAAGCTTTTTCTGCGTCCAGAGCAAGAACCAATGAGGGAAGTCTAACGTTGTAAAGTGCAACGAAATATGCTGCGCTATATAAGAAACTGCAAATAAATTAATAATAAACATTGATATAATAGATAATATCAATCCTACGTATGGTATTATATAATGCCTGCCTTGGCAGAACAAAGCCTATTTTATCAGGGTGAATCAAAGTGGGTAGATTTGTGTTTACTCTATTAGCAAGTACTTTAGCTACATTTCTCAGGTTGGTATTAAAAGTGAAATGGGGCAATAATTAATTACAGCTTGGGCATCTTTAGTTGCATTTCAATTAAATGGGGTACCTTCTGGAATTTGGTTGAACATCTTTGATAGGTGGGGTACTAGGGAGATCTAAAACATTTTGTAGTTGAGAAACCATCTGGCCCTGGAGCTTTAGAGGGTTTTTATGTTTTAAGAGCTGATATTATTTATTCTTCAGTTATAGGTTTAGCTAGGTCAGATGCGGTTTCGGTGGCTATGCTAGGGAGAATGCATGAAGATAAATAGTCAGGGGCGGGATTGGTTGAAGATGTTAAATCGTGACTTTGTTGTTGTTATTTTTTTTAAGCTTGTGGTTCCCAAACGGTGTGCCGTGGCACCCTGGTGTGCCCTGGCTTGGTGGTCCAGGACAATTCAAAATTATTTATGGGCAATGTAATAGGTAAAAACCAGTGCTGGTGGATTCCAATCATAAAATATATGGACAAACAGAAGCAAATTCCTTCACTCACCAAACAACTGATAACAGGTGCGCATACATATTGCACAACATGCACTGAGTGGGATTGTCAATGGGTGGGGCCCTGATTGAGAATCTCACTCAGTGCATGTCGTGCAAAATGTATGTGCACCTGGAGCAAAAGTCCCAGTGCGAATACATTTGCAGGAGATGTGAGCGAACGTCCGCCCTGGAAGCCCAGGTCACTGATCTAGAGCGGACCGACCGTTTAGCAACTGAGAGATATCTCCAATCTCGAGCAAAGCCTAGAAAGAACGGCGGAGGAGTTGCAGATGGGTTCACGGTCAGAAGGAGGAAAAAGAGGGTTAGTAGGGACAGGTACGACATCTCGGATCTATCACACCCGAACAAATTTGCCCGCTTGGACAGAGTTTCGGAGGAGGATAGAGAAGAAATGATGGAGCTGGAGGAGACTGTTCCCTCCAGCAACCAGGGAACGGTCCCTCTAGCACGAACGGGATGACAGATAGTGAGGTACAAAGCCAGATAGTGGTGGTAGGGGATTCTATCATCAGGAGAACAGACAGGGCAATCTGCTATCGGGAACCTGATCGGCGTACGGTCTGTTGTCTCCCGGGTGCTTGGGTACAGCACATTGTGGACCGAGTAGACAGATTGTTGAGAGGGGCTGGGAGCAACCCAGCGGTCTTGGTGCACATCGGAACCAACAAAAAAGTTAGTGGTAGGTGGGAAGTCCTCAAGAAAGAGTATAGGGAATTAGGTAAGAAATTAAAGGCGAGGACATCTAGGGTAATATTCTCTAAATTATTACCACTGCCATGCGCTAGCCCAGGGAGGCAGAGTGAGATCAGGGAGGTAAACGTGTGGCTCAAGGACTGGTGTAGGAAGGAGGGATTTGTGTTCATGGAACACTGGGCGGACGTCTCAGTCAGGTGCCATCTTTTTTGCCATGATGGATTGCACCTGAATGAGGAGGGGGCCGCGTTGCTGGGGGGAAGGATGGTTAGAGGCAACGGGGGGGGGGGTAGGTAGACACTATGGGACTATGAATAGCAGGTTTGGGGGAAAGGATCAAACTGGGGGAGCAGAAGGGGGAGGCAAGAGTTACAGATAAAATCCGGGGTACTATTAAGGGTAATATCATGGGTAATTTACAGGGTGATTCAGGAATGTTATGTAACATGTATGTTACCTCATTACAGCTCTTAGGTACAGACAATCTTAGTGTATGGGAAGGCAGCAATGACATAGGAGGTTTCAAAACATTAGGTCAGACAGTGGACATGGGGGGGAGGGATGTAGAGAGTCTATTGAGGGGAAGGTGGGTACAAGGAATTTAGTAAGAAATACAAATAAGTCTAGGGGAGGAAATAAACACAACGTTAGGGACACAACTAATAATAAACATAAACTAAAATGCTTACTGGCTAATGCAAGAAGTTTCGCAGGAAAAATCAGGGAACTAGAAACTGATCACTAGGGACGATTATGACATTATTGGTATTACTGAAACATGGTGTAATGAGTCGCACAACTGGGCGCTAAGCATAGAGGGATATACACTCTACAGAAAAGACAGGGAAAATAGAAGGGGAGGGGGGGTGCCTTTATGTAAAAAATAACTTAACATCGTGTGAGAGAAATTATCACAGGTGCAGAGGATGATAACACAGAGGCCGTGTGGGCAGAGATAACCGATAATAACATAAATCCTAATAATAAAATTTTAATAGGGGTATGCTATAGACCGCCGAACATGAACGATAGGGACGAGTCTCTACTATTAAACCAAATCAAGCCATCTTCAGATTAGGGGCAGGTATTAATTATGGGGTATTTTAATTTGCTGGATATTGACTGGATAAATGAAACATGTAAAACAGCAAAAAGCAGTGAGTTCCTCAGCTTACTCAAAGATCAATTTATCACACAAACCGTAGAATCTCCAACTCGTAACGAGGCATTATTGGATTTAGTATTAACAAATAACATAGACTTAGTTTCAAACACCAAAGTAATTGAACAAGGGAACAGTGACCACAACATGGTTTTACTGGAAATCAATTTCTGTAAGCTACATCGGCAAAAATACTTAACTTCAGAAAAGCTAACTTCAAGTTATTCAGGGAAGCACTAAAGGAAATTGTGTGGAAAGAGGTACTTGAGGGGAAAAATGCAGAGGAGATGTGGGATACACTAAACAATGTGCTGGAATCTTTAACTAATAAATTCATACCAAAAGTCAATAAGGGTAAATTCAATAAAAAAAAAAAACCATCATGGTTGGATAAAAAAGTTAGGACAGCAATCAACAATAAAACAAATTCTATAAAAATAACGTACAAAGAATCAAACAAAACTTGTAAAAGGGTAATCAAAGCAGCTAAAATGGAAAATGAAGAGCGCATAGCCACTGAAAGCAAAACCAAGAAGTTTTTCAAGTGTATAAATAGTAAGTGAATAATTAAAGAGAACATAGGCCCATTAACCAATATCAATTGTAAAAGTTTTATGGAAGATAAGAGAAAAGCAGAAGTGCAAAATGGGTTCTTCTCATCAGTGTTTACTAGGGGAGAGCAGGCAGTGGAACGCACAGGTACCACAATTGAGACAAACAAGCCGGATCTCAATATTGATTTCACGATTAAGGAGATTATATTGAGGCTCAGCAAAATCAAAACAAACAAATCACCAGGACCAGATGGGATTCATCCTAGGGCACTAATGGAATTAAAGGTGGAACTAGCAACCCCTCTATATTATAGTTTCGATAACTCACTACCATCAGGTAGGGTACCAAAAGACTGGAGAAAAGCAGAGGTAGTACCAATATTCAAAACAGGAAAAAGGGATGACCCAGCAAATTACAGACCGGTGAGCTTAACATCAATAGTGGGTAAAATATTTGAAGGATTTTTAAGGGATGGTATCCAGGAATATTTAGACCTTCAAAGTTTGCTCAGTACTTACCAGCATGGGTTCGTGAAAAATCGTTCATGCCAGACAAATTTACTAGGCTTCTATGAGGATGTTAACAAAAACCTTGATAATGGAAACGCTGTAAATGTGATCTTCCTAGATTTTGCTAAAGCTTTTGATACAGTACCACACAGGAGGTTGATAAATAAAATGGAAGACCTAGGATTAGGGGCAAACATCTGTAGATGGGTAGGGAACTGGTTGTGTAATAGAGAACAAAGAGTGGTTGTGAACAGTGCTGTATCAAATATGATACCAGTACTAAGGGCCTTATTTCTAGTTCACTCTTTCTGACAAAATCCTTCTTAGATGGACAAAACCATGTGCACTGCAGGTGGGCAGATGAAAAACGTGCAGAGAGAATTAGATTTGGGTGAGTTATTTTATTTCTGTGCAGGGAAAATAATGGCTGCTTTATTTTTACACTGCAATATAGATCTCACTTTGAAGTAAAACCCCACCCAAATCTAATTCTCTCTGCATATTTTACATCTGCCCCACCTGCAGTGCACATGGTTTTGTCCATCTAAGAAGGATTTTGTCAGAAAGAGTGAACTAGAATAAGGCCCTATGTGGAGTTCCACAGTGTTCGGTCCTAGGGCCCATTTTATTTAACATTGTAACTATGGGCCTTATTCTAGTTCACTCTTTCTGACAAAATCCTTCTAAGGTGGACAAAACCATGGCCCTTATTCTGATCGCTGCGGATATTCCCGAATTCTTACGGTGCGGTCCGCACGCCACGGTGTGCTGCCGCGTGCGGCCATCGTCCGTAGAAACGCCCACGTGTCCTCCGCATTCGGACGGAGTCACTCTTTAAGAACAGGGCGTGTTTACGGACGACATACAAACCATGCGTGTGCGGGAGAAACACTCCGATTCTGCACGGTATTACAGAGTATTACAGAGTATGCACGGGAATACCGCATCCGAACGGGAGTCAAGCGGTGCTTCCGCACGTAAGCGGAGTATTTTCGCCAAACAACCCACTATTATGTCTATTCTGCAATACATCACATGACCCACTTATTCAATTACCTCACCTCATACAAAAATGCTTATTTGGAATTGGAATCAATTAGATGCCAATATATCCTTACAAGCATGCCTAACACATGCATTGCACACATTAACCCTTACAGCAATTGAAGCAGCAATGTTTTCAATTAAAGCACTGACAAGCGTCCTATTAGTGAGTAATGAGTAAAGGAGTCGATTCTATTGGGTTCAGGTGTTAATGCTTGTAGTCATTAGGCGGTCCGTTCGCCTACCGCAGGAACGAGTGGTGTCCGCAAAGCAATAGTAGCCTTTTGGACACCGCACATTTCTTCCCTTTTTGTTCGCGTGCATTCGGAGTGGTATCCGAATGCACGCCCCCCAACATAAGTGTACTCCCCCGTGTCCGCCCATGTTTCCGCCCCGTTTTGCCCACTTTGAAACTACGCCCATGTGTCATTCCGCATGACGCCCATAATACGCCCATATTTCCCGACTGATTGCGGTGAACAGTTTTGTACGGGATTTGCCCGAACAGGTACGGAGTCAAGGCGTGGCACATGCGCGTTGCGTTCTCCACGCATGCGCAGACGCCGTAAAGACGCGATCCGAAAGTATGCGGAAAAGTACGCGTCAATCAGAATAAGGGCCCATGTGCACTGCAGGTGGGGCAGATGTAAAATATGCAGAGAGAATTAGATTTGGGTGGGGTTTTACTTCAAAGTGAGATCTATATTGCAGTGTAAAAATAAAGCAACCAGTATTTACCCTGCACAGAAATAAAATAACTCACCCAAATCTAATTCTCTCTGCACATTTTACAGCTGCCCCCTTGCAGTGCACATGGTTTTGTCCATCTAAGAAGGATTTTCTCAGAAAGAGTGAACTAGAATAAGGCCCTATGTAACATAAGGATGACATATAAACACAATTTACTCAATTTAATATATTTTTCTAAATGACTCCATAACATCTTTTTGGCCTAGGGGTGCCATGACAAAATTTCTAATACCATAGGGAGCCGTGATTCAGAAAAGTTTGGGAACCACTGGTTTAAGCCATCAAAGAGACATTTCTCAGCCAGGTGAGTGTTTATGGAAGCCCTAGCAGAAATTAGTTGATTGTAAGAGTGCAAGAAGGGTGCTTTTTGTTCTGGGGTTCAAGTCTATGGACCTATTCTGTATGAGATGACAGTTTTTCTTTGTGCTCTCTTGTAGCTATTAATATGGCTTCTAATAACAGCTTTATGTGCCTCTCACACTAGTGGGGTACTCGAGGAATCATTAATGTTGAGAGAAAAGTAGTCTATGAATGCTGAATATTTAGTTTGTCTTGAAAATGTCGTAATTTTTGTTTAGGCACTAAGATGGTCAAGAAGGCAGGGTGTCGAAAAAATCAAATGAAGTGGTTAGAATCGAGTGATCTGACCATGCATTAAGAACTATAGCAGAGGAAAAGGTCTCTCTTCGAGTATGACTGGTGTGGTATTGAGATGAAAGTGTAGTCTCTGGATGTAGGGTCAAAAGCTCTCCACACATCGACAAATCCAGCGGAGGAAAACACACACACACACCAACAGGTGGAGTAAGATAAATGGTTGTAATTGTGAGAAGGCTAATCCATCTCTTTCTCTGTCCTCCTATGTGGGAGCCACTTCCAACCATTGGATGTTCCAAAGCTGACACTAGGGGAAGTACCCTCAGCTACAGTGGCATATATATAATGGGTGTATTGTGCGCGGTACACATAGGCTCCTGAGTGCTCTGGTGCTCAGACTACACAACACTGCGCTGCTGCCGGCAGCAGCAGCGATGTGAAAAAGAGATGCACACATACATATAACTCACAATACAGAAAAACGTATCCAATCAAAGACTACCATATGATAAAAGATGTCTGCCTTCCAGCAACAATACAATACAATATTATATTTAAATAAATTAAATTGTAACAGATGGACTGCCTGAGGAAAATAGCTTTTTGAACTTCTAGCTGTTTTAGCAGATAACACCCTATATCGCCTGCCTGATGGCAGCATTTTTCAACAAGTCTTGGCCAGGATGTAGCTGATTCCCAACAATTTTCCCTGCATGCTTCCTGACTCTGGACAAATACAATTCCTGAACAGAGGGAGGAACAACCCAAACAATCTTTTCTGCCGTCCTCACCACCCATCACTGGCAGATCCATACTAGACTATGATCGATAAAACTAGGCAGACTTGACAATTGTTGAGATAAAAAAAGGAGCAACAACTTCTGTGGAATGTTGAACTTCCTAAGTTGCCTCAAGAATAACAACCTCTGCTGTGCCTTCTTGACAATAATGTTGATGTTGGACCCCCATTTAAGGTCCTGGGAAATTTTAAACCCCAAGAACTTAAAGGAGTCCACCATCGACACCACACTATCAGCAATCCCAATTGGTGGCAGAACTGCTAACCTCCTCCTGAAATCCACCACCATCTCAACTTTTTTTTTTTTTTTATTTAGCTCAAGATTATTACTGCCACACCAGAGTGCCATTCGGTCCAATTCTCATCTATATGCAGGCTCATCCCCACCTTCGATTAAACCAGTGATGGTGGGGTCACCTGCAAATTTTTAGTGATTGCGCCTCCAAGGTGCAGTCATTAGTGTACAGAGAAAAAAGCAAGGGGAGAGAACACATCCCTAAGGGGCCTCTGTGCTGATATTCCACACCTGAGGTAAATTCCCCGCTTTCACAACTTGTTTCCTATCTGTCAGAAAATCTACAATCCAGGAACAGGTAAATTATGGGACCCTAAATTAAGTAATTTGGAGTACAGAATGCTAAGAACAATTGTGTTGAAAGCCAAACTGAAATCAATGAACAGAACCATCATGTAGGTAGCCAGCAGTACCTGATGTTGCAAGATATAATGCAGCCCCATATTGAATGCATCCTCAACACACCTGTTCGCCAGATAAGCAAACTGCAAAGGGTCCATATGAGGACCATTCGCTTCTTTCAGATGGTTCAACACCAATCGCTGAAACACTTTCATGACCAGACGTCAAAGTGATCGGCCTGTAGTCATTCAACTCCATGACAGCCAATTTCTTTGGGACCAGGACAATTGTGGAACATTTAAAACAAGTGGGAACCTTACAATACTCCAGTGATTTATCTTGGTAAAAATGGGTGGCAAGCTGTTGGTGACACACCATGCAGGCCAGAAGCTTTCCTGGATTTCACCTTTGTGAACATCTCCTCCACCTCTCCCAGCCCCACCGGTACCGGAGAAAAACACCTAGGATTAAGGGCCTTATTTTGGTTCATTCTTTCTGACAAAATCCTTCTTAGATGGGCAAAACCATGTGCACTGCAGGTGGGGCAGATGTAACATGTGCAGAGAGAATTAGATTTGGGTGGGGTTTTACTTCAAAGTGAGATCTATATTGCAGTGTAAAAATAAAGCAGTCAGTATTTTCCCTGCACAGAAACAAAATAACTCGCCCAAATCTAATTCTCTCTGCACATGTTACATCTGCCCCCCTGCAGTGCACATGGTTTTGTCCATCTAAGAAGGATTTTGACAGAAAGAATGAACCAAAATAAGGCCCTAAATGACAGGGTTTTGGGAGGTGCCTGGTTCAAGGCCGGCTCTAGAATTTTATGTGACCTTTTTGAACCCGCAATATAAATTATTCAACTTGTCTGACAATTTCTGGTGTATAACAGTGGGTTTATGTGGATTCTTATAGTTACACAGTAATTAAGACTGAATAAAGACGTGCGTCAATCAAGTTCAACCTTTGGTTACAGTACATGTAATCTAAATGCTACAACCCTTTTATAACTATGAAATCTGATTTAATTATAGACAGATTATAAATGTTGTATGTACTCCTGAATGTTTAACTGTATTCATTGTGTCTGCCAACACCACCTATCCAGGAATTCCATATTAACTGCCCTGACCGTAAAAAAGTTTTGTCTACTAAGGGTACGAAATCTTCTCTCCTCTAGTCTAAACTTATGCCCACGTGTCCTAGTTTCTTTCCTCAATATTGGCCCCTGATATATTTGTACATGTTATGTATGTCTTCCTTTAAATGTCCCTTTTCTAGAGTAAACAATCCCAATTTGTCTAATCTTTCTCCATAGCTTAATTTCTCCATCCCTTTTATTATCTTTGTTGCTCTTCTATGGACTTTTTCCAGTTCAACCAGTGGTGCAAGTAAGGGGGTACAGAGTGGTACGGCATACCTTTAAGAAATACGTTGTCATTATGCTGTCCCACCCCACATCCCCTGATGCGCTTCTCCCACCCCTTTGGTGGCTGTCGCTGCTGAGAGGAGGAGGAGAGCGCAGAGCAGCGCCACAGGCTTCCCACAACCCTCTGGCGCCTCCGCTGCTGCCACTGAGACTAGAAGAGTGGAGCGCAGTCCATTTCAAATACGGCACGGCTCCTGAGCCAATCAGAGCTTGCATACAAGCAGCCATAGTGCTTGGCTGCCTGGCCAAGAGCTCTGATTGGCTCACGAATTGGCACCATATTTGAAATGTCCTTGAGCCGCTGGTGGGGTGAGGGAAGCCTGCAGCGCTGCGCAACCTGGGGTCGGGGCCAGGGAGTCACTGCCAGTGGAACCTGCACATGACAGTGCTGCTGTGTGGAGAGAGGGGCATGAGTCGGCATGGTTGGAGGGAGCCCCTTGGGAAACGAGCATGTAAACCGCCCTTGGGCAACAAGCATGTAAACCCTTCCCATCCCCTGGACAATGAGCGTGTAATCACCCCATGGCAACAAGCATGGATCCCACCATGGCAACAAGCATGTAATCCTCTCATGGCAACAAGCGTGAAACCTCCTGTGCCAACAAGCACAAAACTCCTGGCATCTGGCATGCAGCTGTTGGCAACTAGCATGTAGATTAGCGACACTTGTGTGACACAATATGTAATTGGCATTATGGTGTGTGACATAATATGTAATTGGCATTATGGCATGTGGTATAGTAATTAATGGGCATTACAGTGTGGGGCATAATGTGAAGTGGGCATTAGGGTGTGGGACATAATGTGTAATGGGCATTACCGTGTGGGACATAATATATAATGGGCATTACGGCGTGTGGTATAATGTGTAAGATTCATTATAGTGTGTGACATAATGCCTCTATTGTCATGTAACTCATCTAGTTTCATATGACCATGCCCCATCATGACACATGGCCATGCCCACTTTTGGCACGCACTTATAGCACCACTAAGAAATAATTCTACTTGTGCCACTGAGTTCAATTATATCCTTTTTGTAGTGTGGGGCCCCGAATTGTATTCCATATTCTAGATGTGGTCTAACCAATGCTTTGTAAAGAGGCATAATTACATTTGAATCTCTAGTCTCCATACCCCTTCTTATACAGGCTAATATCCTGTTTGCCTTATTACTTGCTATATGGCACTTAGCACTACATCCAAGTTTGTTGTCAATTTGGACTCCTAGATCCTTTTCCAGTTCTGATTTATCCTATGCCACCCTGTTTAGGTTATGACTAGAACACTGGTTATGTCTACCAAGATGCATAACCTTGCATTTTTACACATTGAACCTCATTTTCCAATTTGTTGCCCACTCTTCTAGTTTATTTAGGTCACCCTGGAGCGTGAAGACATCCTTGAATGTTCTAAATACCCCGCTCAGTTTTGTGTCATCAGCAAAGATTGATACTTTGCTGAGTATACCCACCCCAATATCATTAAAGAATATGCTAAATAAAAGGAGCCCTAGCACCGACCCCTGTGGCATTCCACTTATTACCGGTATCATACTTAATACTGCACCATTTACAACCACTCTCTGTTCTCTATTACGCAACCAGTATCCTACGCATCTACAATTTTTTACCCCTAGTCCCAAATCCCCCAATTTATTTATCAGCCTCTTATGTGGCACAGTATCAAAAGCCTTAGAAAAATCCAGGAATACCGCTTCTACAGCATTTCCATTGTCTAATTCTTGCTCATTTAAATTTGGTCTAAAACAGGGGTAGGGAACCTTTTTTTGTGCCAAGGGCCGTTTGTATGGGGAAAAAATCCTTCGGGGGCTATATGTAAAAATTTCTCTTACAAATTGTTCTGCTGCAGCCACTCCACGCTCCGGCGGCTGCTGCTGAATGGGACTGACAGTCTCCAGGCTGCTGTTGATTAAGAGGAATCTCGCAAGAACTACTGACCTCTCACGAGAATTCCCCTGCACTTGACTCCCGGTAAAGCCGCCGGGCGGGCCACTGAGACCGGCTACGGGGCCGCATACGGCCCCCGGGCCTGAGGTTCCTCACCGCTGGTCTAAAAGTAGTGCCTCAAGTCTTTTATAAATGTTAGGTGGTCTGTAACCTACCCCTATTGAAAGTTTTATAGTTTTTTTTTGGTTATTTTCAGTTATCGCTACCTTCTCGGCCTCAGTATTATCTTCTGCTCTCCCCAACCCCATTTCCTTCCCACACAGTTATGGTCTGCATGCCTCTCCAAACTGACACAGTATAATTAGCTGAAAAGTTGTTTATTAGCTTATCAGAGAACCGCTTTTTGCAAACCTAATTTCTCTTGTCATGGAATTTCTGGCCTGGTTATACAGAACCCTATCCCCACTTCTATAAGGCTCCTCCTTAGCCCAACAGAGTTGCCTAAGCTGGGCATTGAACCATGGTTTGTTGTTGCTAAAAACACTGATTGTTTGGTTGGTACACACATTTCCTCAAAAAAACAAATATATGATGTCACAGCATCTTACAGATCATCCATATCAATAGCTAAGTCTACAAAGACCTCCACAGTCCTTGCAATCAAATCAGGCCTGGAGCTCCAATTTTGCCTTGCTAGTCCATCTTGTATCAGTCCTAACCACAGGCTTAACTAACCTCAGATTCTGCTTTAGGTTGGGAGGTGAACTAAACAGTGGTTGGAAAGACCCAAAACTGCACGAGGAATGGACCAATAAGCAGCCTTGAAGTGGTGTAACAGTGATATAAAGTGCACCCCTCACTAGTAGGCCACTTAACATGCTGGTTTCGTAACTCCTGGCTCAAGTTAGCTTTGTTAAAGTCGGTCACAGCCAGTGGGGGAAATACTATTCATCACAACAAGTTGGCCGTGAAGTGCAAAGGTTTAACCAGGTGCAATGGATTCCCTGGAAAGCTTTGGGTGGTATTGCAGGGTGGGGCTTTGGGGGGTTGCTATAATGCTGCTTATATACTCCAATAGGTGGCTGCATTCCAGCAATAATGCAGAATGGGCCATACAGGATGTGCACCAGGTGAGGATGCTGTGCGGATGGTAGCTGGTCCCAAAATAGTAGGGGGTATGGCCGTGTACCCACAAGGTTGGGAACACACACCCCAGGTGGTCCAGAGATGGTAGGGGCATGGTCCCATACCAACAAGGTTGATATAGGCACCCCCCAGGTGGTACAACGTTGAAAGAGCCTTTATGCACCGCTTCCTTTTCCTTGCATTGAGATTGGTTTGGTTTTAAGTATGTAATAATAAATAAAGTTGTGAATGATTTAAATTTGCCAAAAGTTTCATGTCTGTAATCATACCTCCCAACATGACCCTCTCCAGGAGGGACACAATGTTCTGTTTCTGCACTTCCTTCTTAATGTATGATTGCCATCACCTATATTAAACAGGTTAACTGATAAAAAAAAGTGTTTTACCACGACATCCATAGAGGGAGAATAAATTAGTGTGCCCGCTGCGTGGCGAGTGCAGCGAGCCCGCAAAGGGGGGGCGATCCACGTCCCCCCCTTGTTGGGATTTAGTTGGTCAGGATTTAGAACGCCGGGTTTCCGACCGCCGGGATTTAGTACCAATCCCAAATAAAGAGGGAAGTCCAGGAATAGGAGTATTCTGTCCCTCCTGGAGAGGTTTATGTTGGGAGGTATGCTGTAATTAGTTGGACATGGCAGGGCATGGGTAAGTTGGCCTCTCCATCCTTATGGTGCCTATACACTTGTTTCCCTTCTTTTATCCAGCACCTGTTGTCGCATGCCACCTGAGATTTTTGACATTTACTATCCCAAAAATACGGCAATTCGTATTCGTATTGATAGCACATCAATACGACTACGAATTGCCGTATTTTCGGGATAGTAAATGTCAAAAATAAGTGTATTTCTGGATACAAATAAACCTATTTTTTTTTTACAAATTTCCTTTAGTAAATTTCCCTCTACACATCAGGTGCTGGAAGTGGACTGGCGTGCGGCGGTGTAGCGAAAGCTGACAGGTAGCGGGTGGCAGAATTAGAATTTTTTTTTTTCAAAAGACTGGGCATCCCTCTTTCTTTTGAAATCTTTTTTTCTTCTTCAAGTTCTGCCGCCCACCACCAGCTCCCCTGACTACCACCAACAGCTCCTCTGACTAATGCCGCCGATTGCATTGTGATTGTTCATATATGGTTAAAAACCATGTGCGCAGGGCCGGCGCCACCACTAGGCAGGTCTAGGCATTTGCCTAGGGCGCCGGCCACTGGAGGGCGGCAGTTCGCCCCTCGCTCCCCGTGCAAAGGGGGTCCATGCCGGCTTCTGGTGCCTGCAGAAGCCTGCAGTGGTGTCCTTGCCGGGCTGATACCTCCTGCGAGGCTGAGTATAAAGCTTAAGCTGGCGGTGGCGGGGGGTCCCTTCAGTGAATAAGAAATAACTAGCGCTATGCGGCGGCGCGGGAAGCGCTTCTGTTTTGAAACACTGGCCGCACGGCGCACACTGATTGGCTGAGAAGCAGCCAATCAGCGTGCGCCGTGCGGCCAGTGTTTTCAAAACAGAAGCGCTTCCCGCGCCGCCACATAGCGCTAGTTATTTCTTATTTACTGAAGGGACCCCCCGCCGCCGCCAGCTTTATACTCAGCGCAGCAGGAGGTACCCGAGCGGCAAGGACACCACTGCAGGGCTGGCTCCTGTCAGACGCCAGCCTGGACCCCCCTGAACGCTCCCCAGACGGCGCAACAGGTACCCCGGCACCGGGGCACCCCCACCCTGACTCGCCTGGGGCGCTCCGGTGCCTTGCACCGGCCCTGCATGTGCGATCACAAATGCAATAGATATTATGTAAAGTACATAATATCTGGCGATGCGAAATTTGATCGGTGGGCCCGCACATCAAGTTGGATGGCACATACCATGACATGCAAGTTATCACGTCAATTTATCAAAATCGTATCATGCAATATATACAGTATGTCACGTGTGGCACCATTACACAGATATGCCATTATATAAAAGAAACTGTATGTCTCCTTCCTGTTCTATGATGCAATCTATGAACATATTTCAATCATGACATATGATTGTTGCACATAAATCTCTTGGTTAACTTGCAAACGTCATCAAAGTGTGTGTGTCATTATCCGACTGACACTATTTTAGTAAATGGAGACATAACTTTACCAGGCTTAAATTAAGCCACTTAATACATCTGCCCCTTACTTCCTTGCAATAAAAGAAAATAGCATGACTTTAGTTTACATGTGTTATTCCATTAACTCGCACTCGTAAGTAAGGGGTTAAACTAGATGAGATCACGATCACACACACATCAGTCACACAGAGCACAACGCTACTATTTTGTCCATTGGGGTGTTGCCCAGCGTCAAGGGGCTTTATACTGAGTCTGTCCAACCCAATATGCAAATGAACATCCCCTGATCACTGACGTAGTATCACCCCACAGCATGCCAAGCCCTCCCATTGGTCAGTGGCCTCTGGTCTCATTGACAACAAAACATTCAGCACGCTTCAGTACGAGGTTAGTGAGTGGGCGGGGATCTCAGTTTTGGAAGCCAAGCCTCTTCTTCATTCTGTATGAGTTCTTATGAGCTCCTGGTGGCCGCAGCGAGGCTTGGCACGCAATGTGCCGGCGTCACAGCTGGGGAGGGGGCGTTGTGCGAACATGGCGAAGGTTTCGCCTGTGACAGCTATTTGAGGTGGTGAGCCTGACAGAAGCCGGAACAAGGTGCCAGCTCCCCGGTGTGGAGTTCTAGCGTAGCGGCTCTCTCAGCTGCCGGATGGAAGCAGCCGAGATGAGCATGGAGAACATGGAGACCTTGACGGAGCTGGGCGACGAGCTTACTCTGGGAGATATTGACGGTGAGAACCGTGAGCACCGAGCAGACCTGTGGGCGATCACGGCTTTCAGAGTCGACCATTGCTTATATATTTCGGGGAAGGGGGTGGGGTGGGTTGCGAGGCATAGCATAGAATGCATCATACTATGTAGTGTAGGTGGGCGTAATATCTAGGAACACCCTACGGAGTCGGTATAGGAGTGCTAGGGTTAGACACAGATGTATCAAGCCTTGGAGAGAGATAAAGAGGAGTAATTTTCAAAAGCACCCAACCAGTTTTTGTTATTTCAAAGTCTGTGCTGATAGAAGTTAATAGGTTGCTTTGTGCACCTGGTTCACTTTATCTCTCTCCAAGACTTGATACATCTCCATAATATCATGCACCATTGGTGCCTCTTCATTTTAACTCAAAGTTTTTGAGTTTAAGGCTGGGGCCACACATCGTGGCGCAGCAGGACCCGCTGCACTGCAAGGAGTCTGCACACAGGCATCTATGCGGCTGACCCTGTATTCGTTTTGCGCACCCAGCCGTCGGGTCCGACTGGACAGCGCACCCAGCCGTCGGGTCCGACTGGACAGCGGGATGACTGCATTTCAGTGTGAACACATACATTTCAATGGTGCGGTGCCTCACAGTTTTAAACGTGAAATGCGGTTGGGAGTGGGCAGATCCTGTTCTCAAACACAGCCTCCTGAATGGGACCCACTGCACTGCGTTGTAAGGCCGCAGCCTGACTATTTCACACGCTCCGGCTCCTGCTGGGCGGCAAAACCCAGCACGGCCAGGTAGCCGTGCAGCACACATCAGTTTACAATGGTAGCGATGGCCATAGCCCGGCAGCCGTCCCTTCCATTGGTGCGATCCGGCTGCAACCGGGTGGCCGTCCCGTGTGAATGGACACAATTAACAACTACTGTGTGCGGCACGGCTTTTGGCCATGCGGGGTTTCGCCGCCCGGCAGGAGCCGGAGCGTGTGAAATAGCCCTAAGAGGCCCATTTATCGATAATCACATTTACAATGCGATCTGGGCAGAATATTTGCACCCAGGATCGCTTTGTAAAATGCGATGCTAGAGCTGGATGTATCATCCCCTTGCTTGCAGGGGTAGGGCTCCGAAAGGATGCGCTCAGCCAGAAACTGGGTTAGTGTTGATGCACATACGCGGTTAGTGTTGACCCCTTCGCTGCATTGCCTCGGCAGCAGTGCGATCCTATAGCCATAGGCTACAATGGGCTACCCCCATCTCAGAATGGCGATAGCCCAGGGATGCAAAGCCAGTCTGCCTGGTGTTGATACATCAGGCAGCTTCTCTTCCCCCATAGAAACCTATGGGGGATGTGGCCGGCGGTGGTGCAGGGGGGATCGCAGCAGGAATCTGAGATTCCTGCTGCGATTCCCCCTTTGTTACATTTCAGTGATACTTCATATTTGCGGCTAACACACCCCCCCCCAACTTTTTTTTTTTTCTGGATTTAGCCATAAATGTGGCTCAGAGAGAGAGAGAGAGAAATTAAAATCTCCATGCAGTACTTACCAGTTATCTGTAACAATAATATTTGCAGGTTTAACATCTGTAACAATAATATTTGCAGGTTTAACATGACCTATCTTAAATATATGTTTCTAATTGTAAATCTGTTAGGTCCATGTATTAAGTTATTGGATTAGATGAAGGTGCAGCTTTAGGTTCCTGTGTGTCATCCTGTGGTGAGTGTTGTTGTGTTATGTCAGAGGAAAGGTGGTGTCATTCTGTCTAAACAGGGTTAATGATGGTACACATGAGAGCTTGTCAGAGGTATCATTCAGAAGGTGTGAGTCTGACTCATTGAGGCTTGCTAGAGTAAAAGTTTACTCAGTGGCTTTCAACGTTTTCAACGTTTTCCACAAATTGGTTTGTCTGGGCCAGGCATAAGAATACACAAAACATGTGTGTTAAATTTACAATTTGTTAACAAAAAGTAGTAGATTTATTCAATAACTGATTATTTTACCTCATAACAGTGATATACTGTAGCAACCTACAGGGGAAACCCTCAGTGGGCCCCACTGGCTAGGGGCCCGCCTCCTCTTGGGATTATGGTGTATTTTTTACAGTGCTTTGCCATTATCTATCTGGTTATCCTGCATGTACTACCGTAGCAGTATTTACTATACATACTTATCAAGGGACCATGCACTCTGTAATGTTTGGTCAAGCCTCTATGGTAGCAACTACACTTAAAATGAATATTTTATTTTGAATACAATGTTTTTGATTTAAAACAAATTGCAGGTTTTAATCTAGTGGCTTGATCAAATCTCGTTGCTGCCCACATATTGCAGGCTATGATATTACATCTGTGCTTTTTAACAATGTTTAAAGGTGGTAATAAGTATCCTCATGATGTTAGAAGCACAAGTTTGAAATACCATGTTGAATCCAAAGACCATTAAAACATTGGGCCCAATATCAAGCTTGCTTTATTTTTATACTAGCTGACCCGCCTGGCGTTGCCCGGGAAACCCTTGGGGTTTCTTTATTTCCAAAATTGCTGACAAATGTCATCTTACAATACGCTGTGCCAAAGACCTAAGATTGTAATTTGTTATAGATTCCACCATAATGTTAAAATGTGTTTGCATTGATACTCAATGACGGCAATGAAATCAGGTGTGGTGTTGTTGTTTGAAACACAACGCTCCTGAGTTGATAACTTGTATGTGTTGATGAATTCCACATCCACTCCTGAGATTTAGCACCTACTGTATGACATATCCTCCAACATCTGAGGGTCAGAAATCGGTACAAAATCAGAAAGGGACGTGGCCACACCTCCATTTCTATACTTTCAAATTGTACAGTTTCTAGGGTGTGTAATTACAGGCGCTGAGTGCGAAGGGACCGGGGTGGGCGTTACGTACCCCGCCATAATTAATTAAAAATTCTCTGCTCCCTGCCACTGCCACTCCCCTCACCGAACCTGCAGCAGTCTCTGAGGTCTGGGGATCTGTAAAGCACATGCACCGGGCATCTCTACCAAACAGTGGGGCAGCCCCTGAGTGTGGGAGCAGGTCCACGGGCCTGGCCACATGATGTTATGACGCGACGCACGCTACCCGCACCACTGTAATGCCCCACTGGGAATGGGTGCAATGGGCCAAATTCTTCCCTACACCCGCCGAGCCAATCCACTGATCCAGCCATCACAATCATCAATGGGTGCATTGCTAAGGTTTGAGTGTAAGAAGTTGAAGAATAAGACTGAGAAAAAGAATTGCCATGTTACAAAGTGTACAATTTACTCAATAAATCGTGAAAAAAATGTAAGTGTACATAGAAGTACAATCAAGAAATGAAAGTAGGATTAAAAAAATAAGTTCTGATTCAAACTGATAATTGTTTGGATGGGGTGGGTTGTGAAACAAATCTATAGGTGGGGGTATGGATATTGTGGGCATAATTGGTGTTTGTTACACCTACATGGGGCCCTCAATTGATGGGATTTTCACTACAGTGTCACGGTCACATTGTCACCATAGGGGGATTCCCAATTGGGGTCCAGGTGGTCTTTTAGGGACCCTTTACAATCCTGTAGGTCTCTTCTCCTTGAGCTTACGGTCTCCCTTAATGATAGTAATTATAATCACTGAGGGAGACCATAGGCTCCAGGAGAAGAGACCAATGGAATTGTAAAGGGGTCCCTAAAAGACCACCTGAACCCCAATTGGAAATCCCCCTACGGTGACACTGTAGTGAAAATTTCTCATCATCTGGGTACCCCCTGTAGGTGTACCAAACACCAATTATGCCCACAATATCCATACCCCCTCCACCTATAGATTTGTTTCGCAACCCACCGCCATCCAAACAATTATCGGTTTGAATCATAATTTATTTTTTATTCCTACTTTCATTTCTTGATTGTACTTCTATGTACACATATTTTTTTCACGATTTATTGAGTAAATTGTACACTATAACATGGCAAATCTTCATCTCAGTCTTATTCTTCAACTTCTTACACTCATAACATTCAAACAAATGCATGCAGCGCTCATGCTCATCGACCAAACATTATCTATGAACCAAAAGAGTCTGGGAAACCCTTAAGGCAGAGCAGTGCCTGATATCCAACTGACTAATGCTGCTTTCCCACTGCAGACCCGTTTTAAGTTACAGGTAATCTTAAACGGTATTTAGCATTCCCACTGCAGCAGATTACAGTTTTAAATGCCATTTAAGTACCATTCCCATTGCAGGTAAAATGTTTTAGCTCTTCAAAACGTTTTTACAGCACAGATGAGTGCCTGTGACTTTAATGGGCTTTTCAGGGTTAAAAAGGTGCACACCTACAGTTGTTTTCACATAATAAAAGGAGGGGAAGGGGCCAGTGGTGCGTACAAATCCCGCAGCCGTCAACATTTGTGCTATGTGTCGGCTCAATTTAACCCATGGTGGACAGTCAAATATACATTGCTGGCCAGTGCCAGCTATGTATATATTACTGCCTAATAACTAAATCATTGGTGCCCAGTGGTGCCTGTAATAAATAGATTGCTGGCATGTGTCAGCAATCTATATATTACTGGCTTAGGATTCTCATTGGTGCCCAGTGGTACCAGAAATATATAGATTGCTGGCATGTGCCAGCAATCTATATATTACTGGCTTAGGATTCTCATTGGTGCCCAGTGGTTCCAGAAATATATAGATTGCTGGCATGTGCCAGCAATCTATATATTACTGGCTTACAAAAAAAAACATTGGTGGCCAGTGCTGCTCCTTGTGGAGCAGGACGGAGGGAGGCGGGGCATGTGGCCGGACCAGCGTCGCTAACGGCATCCAGCAGCAGCCAGCCGGACACAGCGGGGCAGCGTGGACAAGTGAGTATGACAGGAGGGGGGGGGGGCGGGGGGTGGCAGCGGGGCGTACCGCCGGGCTGAAAGTGGTTAATCTTTCAGCCTGGCAGCGTACACACACGGAGATGATGGCTGAAAAAATCAGCCATCATCTCTACCGTTTAAGATGCATTCCCATTGCCTCTTAAACGGTAGATTACCGTGTAAAACCCTGCTCTGAAAACGGGTTGAAATACCGTTTAACTTTAAACGGTATTTCAACTCTGGCGCTTTCCCACTGCAGCCTTAAACGGTATTTTGCCCTCAAAAATCGGCAAAATACCGTTTTAAGGCTGCAGTGGGAAAGGGGCATTACACGGTGAGTGCAGTGTACCCACTTTGTATTGATCAATGGGTGCATTGGCCAGGACAAAGATTTCTCAGTGCAACTGGAGGACTGGAGAGACGGATATGGGGAACAAAGTAGAAATGGTACATTAGGTACAGTTTTTATTTGCCGGTACAGACTGTTAAATAAACGGCAAATTATTTTTTATGTGTTCTGTGTCTTTGTGTGTGTTGTACTGTTTTTGTGTGTGTGTTGTAATGTATGTGGTTTTGTGTGTTATATTGTATGTATCTCTGTCCAATGCGTAAGTGTGTGAGGTGTGCTATGTATATACAGTATGTGTGTGTTGTGTCTTTATGTATCTGTGCAAAGTTTAAATGTGTGTGCTGTACTGTTTTTTTGGGTGTGTGTGGTGAATGTGGGTGTGTGTTGTGCTGTTAGAGGTATGTTATGTGTGTGTATCTGTGCAATGTTTAAGTGTGTGTTCTGTGTATTGTACTGTTTTTGGGTGTGTGTTGTAGTGAATGTTGGTGTGTTTTGTACTGTGAGTTGTGTGTGTGTGTGTGTTGTGTTGTGTGTATATCTGCCGAATGTGTAAGTTTGTGAGGTGCGCTACGTATATATATGTGTGTGTGTGTGTAGTGTGCTGTGCATATCCTGGCAATGTTTAAGTGTGTGTGTTCTCAGTGGCGTAGCTTGGTTTGGGGCGCCCCCCTGCCGTTAATTAATGGGGGGGCGCCTCCCCCCCTCCCCACCCTGGCCACCGGTGCCACCCCCCCCCCCCACATCGCCGCAGGCTTACCTGTCTCCGCGTCCCAGCTCCCCTCCTGGCTTCAATTAATAACTATGCAGACGGACCATGATAAAATGGCCGCCCCATACCGCAAACAGTTTCAGAGAACTGTCTGCTTTATGGGGCGGCCATTTTATCGTGGTCCGTCTCCATAGAATTGATTGAAGCCAGGAGTTGTGTGTTTGTTGTACTGTTTTTGGGTGTGTGTTGTATTGTGTATGGATTTGTATTGTACTGCATGCGGTGTGTTTCCAGCGATTTCAGCCCCTATCTCCCCTGTGTGTACACAGCTTAAGTGTGTGAGGTGCTCTACGTATAAATGTGTAATTGTGTGTGTGTGTTATGTGTGGTCTATGTATATCTTCAATTATTTCCTAATTGTTTAAAGCCTTCACCATAATGTTAGAATGTGTCTGTCATACTCAATGACAGCAATGAAATCAGGTGTGGAGTTGTTCCTTCGTCCACGGTTTCCCAGATCGTCGATCTTGTCCCCAGATCATCAATGAAGGAAAATTAAAACTTGGTGTTTTTTAAAATTCTAAGTGAAATTTCCCAAAAAACGGCTTCGAGGTGCACACCACCAGGTCCAGAGGTATCTTGTTGCCAAATTTGGTGCCACGGTGTGTCCGCAATGCGACGGACACGCACGCACACACACACACACGCACACAGACTCTTCAACTTATTATATAGACAATTATTTTCCCCTATCTATGTCCACTTATTAATTGGGGAATTAAGTAAATAATGGTAACATGATGTGTGTATGAAGTACAGACTGCCAAGTTTACATTTAAAATTATATTGTAAGCTGGAAAAATGGCTAATAGTGTACTTTTACCCTCTGTGCTTTTGGTGTTCGGTGGAGAACTAAATTCAGAGATCTGACAAATTATTTTCGGATGTAATAATTATTGACGTTAACTGGCAGCTTTCATAGTGGTGTTGTGATGAGGGCATCAAAATTGCAGTGCGAGTTCCATCTGCTCATATGTGAGATTTGTTTCTGTTCACTCTTGTGATTAAAGGTGCCCATATACATTACAATTATTGTATTTTTAATTATTTTATTGTATACAATTTCGCATCTTGGTTTTGCGATGAGATCTAGTACAAAAAGTATGTACTGCACATACTTTTTGTACTAGATCTCATCGCAAAACCGAGATGCGATATTGTATACAATAATTGCAACGTGTACGGGCACCTTAAGTCAATACATTTTTATTTTTTTTAATTGCAGCTAAAAATGTCAGTGCCTAATTTGTATTGGTAGAGAATGGGGTAATATTTTTTTGCCACTATTCTCTGGTAACCGGCACCACTGAATAATTTGTACCATGTAGATTGTAGTTTCATTATAGATATCAGCAATGTAAAGTAAAAAATTTGAAATCACAGCAATATGAACAATTGAAGGGACTTGTGCTTGTCAGTGAGTCTTCAGTATTCCACACTCCTGTACTTCATTATAGTAAAGAAAACTATTATCCTACTTTGTGTTGATGGTTTTTTTTCTGGTAAAGATTACAAATCTGAGATGAAATTAAACTTTTTGTTTTGAAGTATGTTTCTTATGTTCTTGTATTTAAATGATCTGTCAATTTTTTTATTAACAATTGGTGCGATTCAATTGGCAGAGTGAGAGTGTAGCTCCTGGGTTTACTTGCCAGAGATATTCAATTGTAGTGTACCTTTTAAAGGTATCCACTGGTGCAATATGTCCTTTTTTCATGCGATGGAGCTCATGAAAACTGGCACATCGCAGGTAGTTTTGGTGCGAGTGCGATTCCAGGCGCACTCCCGTGGTCCTTGCATATCAATCGCAAATCTCACTGGCTGCCATGAATATCTATCGCAGCCCATAGCCCCTGCTAAGATCGAATTATGCAAAAGGGCCACATACAATGTATCCTATGCAATTCTGTCCCCTGGGAAGGTCTGGGTCCACATTGCAAGCAAAATGCATGCAACCAATTTCTGAGATACAGTACATCACACTAGTGGATGGAGGCCTTAACCCTCCTGATGGTGTTAACTAGTTCCTCAGCACTAGTCATGAGCTTACCACTTGTGGCCTGCTACTTAATTTAAGAGAAGCAGCTTTCCATGAACTAAGCAACGGGCATTAATCATGATAAGGTGCACATCCCAGTTTAAGTCCCGGCTATGATGCATTTAACCGATTATCTCAGAGGAACTGCAACCCTACGGTGGTAACTGTTTACATGGACAGTGTAAGCGTTCGAATTATGTATTGCCTCCCAGCACTGAGGTCATGGGTTTGATTTCCACCATGGCGCCAACTGTGGGAAGTTAGCATATTCTCCCAGTATTTGCATGCTTTTCTTTTCCAGGTAATCTGGTTTCATCCCACAATCAAAGGTTAATTGGCTTCCAACCAAAATGAACCCTTGTGTGAATGTGTGCGTGTATATATTGTAAGCATTATATGGGACTAATGAGAATGGCCAAATTTCTCTATACATTGCAGGGAAATATGTTTGTGCTATGAAAATAACTGATAATTAGTAAATAATAGTTAATCTTCTTTGTGCTCACATTTTGATCCAATATAGAAAATGCCCAGCCAATGGGGTCTACGCCAAATTTGTTGAAAAGTGCTCGCACCTCCATAATGGTGCAAGCAAATTTCAGTGAATTTGACCCTGTGAAGGGTGCGAGTTAGGGTTAATTCAGGTGCTGTTTTCAGCGTGAAACGGCAACTAGGGGTTAATAGGATCGACTTCAATGTGTGTATCTATACACACCCAATATGAAGGTGCACCTCATCTAGTGTATTTTAGAAGTCAATACTAACACTGCCAGAGCGACCACTCCTTCAGGACAGCGTGGCCAGATATCGTGGAGGGTAACGCTGGTCATACACTAGACCAGTGGTTGCCAACCCGTCGCTCACGAACTAATGGTAACTCGCGGCAGCGATCCATGTGGCTTGACCACTCTGCAGCCCACGTCCCTTTATTACCCGCTGCCGGCTTCCCTTCCTCTGAGGGGAGGAGAGCGCATTGTGTGTCTCTCCTAAACCTCACTCTGCATCCCTGTGACTGGGCCGTCTGCCAATCAGAGCTCCGCCAATTGATAAATTGGAGTAAGTCGGCTCTGGTCCCATCCAGATGTATGGTACATCTGTGGGGCAATGTTGGACTCAACCTCTCTTTCTGCCACTGGACACGTGTGGTCTGCTGCAGGATCAGATCCGTCGGTTTCTTCAACCGAACAGGGTCCCAGTGCATCAGGCAATGCAGGGTCTAGGCCAGGCATGTCCAAACTATGGCCCTCCAGCTGTTGTGAAACTACAAGTGCCTTGCCACAGTTTTGCTATTAGGGAATGCTAAAACTATGGCAAGGCATGCTGGGATGTGTAGTTTCACAACAGCTGGAGGGCCACAGTTTAGACATGCCTGGCCTAGGCCTCATGGTATCGACATTCGAAATGGTTGAGTGGGCAGAATTCCACTCTCGTCCCCTGCAGAAGCTGATCCTAAAATGATGGGATGGTCTACCTCAACATCTCAGGTCTCTCACACCATTGGTACTATCCTCCCTGACCTGGTGGTTCAACAAAGCTCACCTCACAGTGGGTCAACCTTTCTGGATTACACAATGGGTCCTCCTCACCACAGATGCTAGTCTGAGGGAGTAGGGGACCATAGTAGAATCCCAATCCTTGCAAGAAAGAGTGGTCACTGAATCCCTCATATGTTTCGGTTGATTGTTGAGAGATGGGGCAAGCCAGACGTGGATCTCATGGCATCTAGTCACAACCACAAAGTGCCCCTGTTCGAATCTAGGTTCAGGGACCCTCGAGCAATGTTCACAGATGCTCTCTCCATTCCATGGAGATTTCATATTCCATATGCCTTTCCTCAAGTGTCATTGCTTCCTTGATTTCTAAGGAAACTGATACAAGAAGGGGGAAGTCTGATTTTGGTGGCCCAGAAGGCACTGGTTTGCAGATCTTCTGAGTCTATCCATTGCTCCACCATTTCGACTACCTCCTACAGCAGGATGTTCTCAGTCAGGGTCCTTGTGTACGCAGGGTTCTGAACCAGTTGGCTTTGATGACAATTCCAAAGTAACTTATGTAAATCGGTTACAATGTTTCTGTTAAACATCTGGATTGCTACAAATTTAAAATGCACATAAAGAAGCAAGTCTCATCATTGTTAAAGAAGGTATTCACTAGGAATAATCAGGCGCTTCAACAGTGAGCTGCTTCTGCAATATAAGCAGCTGCTTTGGTGTGAGGGCAGTCACTCCTCACTCAAGAAGAAGAAAAAGGGACTCGCACAAGGCGAGTTAAGCAGCGCTTGTATCAATGAATGAAACACAATAGTTTATGAAAAAGTAACAAATTTTACTGATAAAAATGGTGTACACAGTACAGCATTACATGTATAATAAAAACAATGAAAATATAGTAACACAATAAATTGGAAGGTGGGGAATAAACGTAAATTGGAATTAATAAAATAAAATGGAAAATGTCCCCGCCTCAATGGACATATCTGGAAGTATTATTTATGATCACTTGTTTAGAAAGATGGGTAAGTGCACATTACCAATGGAAGACTCTGGATCCTTTTAAAGAGGTATGGAGCTGGAAAGTCCTCTCGATGTATGCGGTATGTAGATGGTTACCGCTGGAGGTATGGAGGGTCGCTCAATAAATTTCAGTCCTCTGTTGGAGGTATGAGAACCGATGTGGGTGGTCTCTGTCACCGGAGGTAATTCCGAAGTGATGCGCCCAAATGAGGATTCCAGCAATTGGATCAAGTGAGGCTTCCGTGCCCAGGAATGGAACCTCACTGGTGTAGATGTTGTTACCAGGGGTTTCTAGAGCACGGTGTCCGCCAGCGAGTCGTGTCCAAACAAGGATAAGTGAATGAAAGTCCACAATGAATATGGTATCACAGCAGTGTCCAGAGGCAGGGAGGGTTCACCTTTCCATTTTATTTTATGAATTCCAATTTACGTTTATTCCCCACCTTCCAATTTATTGTGTTACTATATTTTCATTGTTTTTATTATACATGTAATGCTGTACTGTGTACACCATTTTTATCAGTAAAATTTGTTACTTTTTCATAAACTATTGTGTTTCATTCATTGATACAAGCGCTGCTTAACTCGCCTTGTGCGAGTCCCTTTTTCTCATCATTGTTGTCTGAAATAAATAAATTAATTGTTTGAATGGAACCACTGTACTCTTATCAGGATAGTACATGGTAATTTCTGAAATAAAATATGTTTGACTTCTCTGAAACTACAACAAATATTTATTCCATACTTTTTAACAATAAAGCATAAACCAGACAGCTTGTTTTGGTACAATTTTTGGGAAAGTTTTTTTCTTATTGCCTTCACAATATTGAAAGGAATGTATGCGTAACGGATGTAACCAGAAAATCGGCACAGATCAAATACATTAATCAGGAAATGAAAAAAGGCCCCTTGCATTAACTGGTACAGGGTAATTTACCTTTCTAACAATGGGCCTTATTCTAGTTCACTCTTTCTGACAAAATCCTTCTTAGATGGACAAAACCATGTGCACTGCAGGGGGGCAGATGTAAAATGTGCAGAGAGAATTAGATTTGGGTGAGTTATTTTGTTTCTGTGCAGGGCAAATACTGGCTGCTTTATTTTTACACTGCAATATAGATCTCACTTTGAAGTAAAACCCCACCCAAATCTAATTCTCTCTGCACAAGTAACATCTGCCCCACCTGCAGTGCACATGGTTGATGGACAATAAGAAGGAATGTGTCATAAAGAGTGAACCAAAATAACCCCCAATGTTTGCAGATGGGTACCATCTCTCATCATCTTGTTTTGGCCATAACCATCTACCTCTGGCTGGATGCATCATTTGCACACACAGCTCTCCATTTTCATTTATATTATTGACAGTCCCACAAAAAAGTGGACATGGGTCAAGAAAAAAAAAAAGTAGGGATATTCAAAATATGAATTTTCCCAGGCTCCTCTAAGGGCAGTATTCAATGACTATAATTACGATGTGCAGCGAATCCTGTTTAGGATTCGCTGCACATTCGCCGTGTTCCAGAGGGCTGGAGCCTTCGCTGCCAGCCCTCGCTGACATAGTATTTAATGCCGCAGGGGCTCGCTGCCCCTGACGACGAAACCGCAGGGAGCCGGGGGACGGCGGCAGGCAGGGAGATGGAAGTCTCCCTGCCTGCCCCAGAATGTATATGGGGGCTAGGAGGGCTCCCCGGGACCCAGGCAGCACAAGCTGCCCCCCGGGAGAGCTAGCAGGGGACTGGGTAGGAGCCGCTAGCACTGCTCCCGATCGTGCATATGTAATGATCGGGAGCAGTGAATATATGAATATGTAATGAGCGGCTCGGCTTCTGGCCCCCTGCTGGCTGTTATGTGTAAAAAAAAAAAAATATATAATAATAATATTTAAAAAAAATTAAATATATATTCATGTCGACCTAATGCTTGTCAACCTAAACCCATGTCAACCTTTTGAAGGTGCCCACCTTTAGTGGTCAACCCAATGAATGTCGACCTTCCTCTAGTAGACCTAATGATCCCACCTGAGTGCAGCGCCTTATTGACAAGAAGGTGGTTTTATTTTCACATTGCACTTTTATATTTAAAAACAGCGTATCGTCATCCTCAGGCGAAACGGAAGATGTTTGGTGTGGATAACTCTCACCTGGAGGTCCCAGACACCCACAACAGGTTTCTTCTTTTTGCCACGATGTCACCGGCTTAATGCCTTTCAGACGCCTCCTGCTGCATTTGAATTTTATTTACATGGAATTGCACAGCCGCTTTCCTACAGTTGTGAAATGCCATACAGACAGGAATTAGTACCTCTGTGTAGTCTACCAAAGGATTCATTCACCTTTTACTTTTTTGAGGCATGTGTCATGATTGATGTACACTTTACATTTGTATTTATTTTTTTATTTTTTTTTGTATAGCCTTTTCCCTATTTTTGCATCTTAGTTCACATAACGTGTATAAGGTTTTTTTTTTGGGTGCAAAGGTTTAAGGAATTAGTTACAGATAAAGCATAACCATGCATGGTAAGGGTTACTTGGGCCTGTTTTTTGCCTTTTTCCACATACTGCATTTTTTACCCTTAAATTTTATGTATTTTATTAGGTACTTTGGATGATTATTGTAATTCCCGTGTGACAAAAATAAAGTTGCAGATCAAGCACAACTAGTCATGGCATGGATCACTTGTATTAGACCTGTTTTTTGCCTTTTTCAGCGAGGCTGTATTTTCCTGGTATTGGGTATGCCGGAAATAGGGTTGGAAGGGGCTTGACAGAACTTTTACTTGCTTGCTGTTTACCTTCTGTCATTGGGTGCCCTTGGGAATGACCATTTCCTTACAAGACTATTGGTTTTAGGGAATCGGAATAAAGAGAGAACTAGGATACCAATGGGTTCCTCCCCAGCTTAACCCAATCAATATTTGTGTTGCCATGAACTCTTAATCTGTTAAGAGTTTTCTGTCAACTGGACTTTCAGAAGGCAGTAGATGAGAACCCTTCCAATACTGTAATGAGTGTCCATCAGAGCAATTAAATAAATGCTGCGACTAGCAGCTTATCTTGTCTGAATCTCTCCCTGAAATGTAAAAAGTCCCGGTTGGGCGGCCATTTTTTCACATTTCTGCTTGCCACCTTGGGTGGTGGTGATGGTACCTGTCAATCTTTTTGAAACTCCCGCAGAGACTGCAGCCACCCTACATTTATCCTGCCAAGAGGGTAACTTGAGTAAATCTAAGTAAGCACACAGTTATATCATTACTACATTATAAACCTTTCTGCACCTAGATGTTAGATTGAAGAACTACAATGATATCAAAATACAGTACATTGGGTTTGATTCATAGTTGTATGCAACGCTAATGTTTTTTCACTAACGTCCTATGGGATACTGGGAATGGTCTTAAGACATTGGGTATTAGAGGGTATCCGCAGGAGACAGGCACATCTATAACTTTGAAGCTGGGTGTACTGGCTCCTCCCCTCTGATTCCCCACCCAGGAACCAGTTTAGAAAAATGTGCCCTCAGGAGAGGATGCACACTGCTGGAGCTCCAGAGATGGGGCGTCTCAGAGACCTGTCCTCGCCAGTTGTTGGATGGCAAAGTCCATTTATACATGGGCTTCTCAAATCCAGGAAGGTATGCTGGCTGATATGTCACTGGCGCAAGTTGGAGAGAGACTTCGCCATATCCAGGATACAGCAAAAATCCTATGTGATACTCAAAAGGAGCTTGGAGCTATAAATGCTCGCTCTTCCGCAATGGCGGTTTCGGGTCGCAGGGCCCTGAGACAATGGGTAGCTGACCCAGAGTCCAAGCGGAGTGTGGAGAATTTGCCTTTTAAGGGAGAAAAGTTGTTTGGTAGTGAACTTGACGACCTCATATCCAAGGCTACAGCCGGCAAGTCGACTTTTCTGCCGACGGCTCCCACTCACGCTAAACGTCCCTTTCATGGTCAGACGTCCCAGTCCTTTCAGGCTTTTCAGTCCTTTCGGCCTTCCAGGCAGAGGGCGAGAGGCTCCAGCTCGGCCGCCAGAGGGGGCCGTGGTAGGTTCAGTAAGCCCGCCAGCACAGGATCTCAGGATCGTGCCGCTAATGCCACCGCCTCTAAGCCTGCAGCATGACTCGGGTTCCTACCCTGGAGTCACTTGCGAGGTGGGGGGTCGCCTGTCAGCTTTCAGCCACGTGTGGTCAGTCTCTCACCTGGATTCCTGGGTGAGGGATCTTATTACCAACGGCTACAGGTTGGAATTCGAAAGGCCTCCCCCTCACAGGTTCTTCAAATCAGGTCTGCCGGCTCTACAGGCAGATCGGGTGAACCTACAATAGGCAATACAACGCCTACTGACGTCACGGGTTATCATACCTGTCCCGCTGGAGGAACAAGGAAGGGGTTACTACTCCAACCTGTTCCTCGTGCTGAAGCCGGACGGCTCGGTACGCCCCATATTAAATTTAAAGTCTCTAAACCCTTTCTTAAGGGTTTACAAATTCAAGATGGAGTCCCTCAGGGCAGTAATAGCAAGCCTGGAGGAGGGAGAGTTCCTAGCATCGTTGGATGTGAAGGACGCCTATCTCCACATACCAATTTGAGGTCCACATCAGGCTTTCCTGAGATTTGCGTTGAAAGATTTGCACTTTCAATTCAAAGCGCTGCCATGCGGCCTGTCGTCGGCACCTCGTGTGTTCACGAAGGTGATGGCAGAAATGATGGTACTGCTCAGGAGGTCGGGAGTCAACATTATCCCTTACCTAGACGACTTGCTGATCAAGGCAAGGTCGGAACAGGTCCTGCTGCAGGATATAGCAAGAACCAGACAGGTTTTATCCGAGCATGGGTGGATCTGAACATCTCCAAGTCCTCGCTAACGCCGTCGCGTCGTGTCCTCTTTCTGGGAATACACAAAAGAGAGTGAAGAAAGGTCCCTCTGTGCGCCTAGGCAGCCTGCGGGAAGGTACACCTAAATGATATTCCCCAATATCAAAAAACAGAACAAAATACAAGCAAAGAGAAGGTGTTCCTCCTAGTGGCGCCCTATAAAGAAGAGTACGTCCCTGTAAATAAAGGGACGGTCCTCTTCTCCGTTTGGACGTGGTAGTGTATAATACCCCGGACTTCCCTCCTTTTAATATAGGGATCCTCTTCTCCGTATCACAAAGGAAAGCCAACAGATGATGTTAATCCCTTGGATCATCCACAGGGGGGCAGAATTCCCTCCAATAGTATAGATACCGGAAAAAGAGTGAAAAAGGAGGTACATAGAATAATACCTTTTATTAAGACACAAAAAATCCACAAATACAGAGGTAAAAAGTGGCCAATTACCCAGGTGTTGGAGAACTAGTGTGGGTACAGAAGTTCTCTAATGCGCATAAACGGAAGGTGAATACCCGGGATACACCTCCACATCCAGGCCAAAGGGGTAACAGGTCCACAATCCAATCCTCACTAAAAACAGATAGGCAGCAGGAGCTCCAAACGTTTTCGATCATCCACTGTGATCTTCTTCAGAAGAAGATCACAGTGGATGATCGAAAACGTTTGGAGCTCCTGCTGCCTATCTGTTTTTAGTGAGGATTGGATTGTGGACCTGTTACCCCTTTGGCCTGGATGTGGAGGTGTATCCCGGGTATTCACCTTCCGTTTATGCGCATTAGAGAACTTCTGTACCCACACTAGTTCTCCAACACCTGGGTAATTGGCCACTTTTTACCTCTGTATTTGTGGATTTTTTGTGTCTTAATAAAAGGTATTATTCTATGTACCTCCTTTTTCACTCTTTTTCCGGTATCTATACTATTGGAGGGAATTCTGCCCCCCTGTGGATGATCCAAGGGATTAACATCATCTGTTGGCTTTCCTTTGTGATACGGAGAAGAGGATCCCTATATTAAAAGGAGGGAAGTCCGGGGTATTATACACTACCACGTCCAAACGGAGAAGAGGACCGTCCCTTTATTTACAGGGACGTACTCTTCTTTATAGGGCGCCACTAGGAGGAACACCTTCTCTTTGCTTGTATCTCTTTCTGGGAATGTTCCTGGACACAGAGGAGAAAAAGATTTTCCTCCCTCGGGAGAAGATGGAAGCCATACAATCCCTTGTGATGGTGATTTTGGCAAAACCTCAGGTATCGGTTCACTAATGCATCCAGTTATTGGGCAGGATGGTGGCCACCTTCGAGGCCATTCAGTTCGGACGCTTTCACACCAGAGTGTTCCAACTGGATCTGCTGTCAAAATGGTCGGGTTCCCATCTCCTGATGTACAAGAGGATTTCTCTGTCGCATCAGACCCGGCAGTCCCTTCTATGGTGGACTCAGGAGTCGAACCTGCTTGCAGGTCGGAGTTTTGGCATCCAGGATTGGGTGCGACTCACGACCGATGCGAGTCTACTGGGATGGGGTGCTGTGACCATGGACAGAACCTTTCAAGGTCAGTGGTCTCGGTGGGAAGCGAGACTCCACATCAATATCCTGGAGCTGAGAGCTGTATACTATGCAGTGTTACAGGCCCAGGATCTCCTCCAAGGTCGGGCGCTCCAGATACAGTCCGACAACGCCACAACTGTGGCCTACATAAATCGCCAGGGAGGCACGAGGAGCAGGACTTGCATGAAAGAAGCTTCCAAGATCCTGGCTTGGGCGGAAATGTACGTAGTGGCTCTGTCGGCCATCTTTATCCCGGGTGTGGACAATTGGGAGGCGGACTTCCTAAGCCGTCACCCCCTCCACCCCGGGGAATGGAGCCTGAATTCTCAGGTTTTTGCAGCAATTGTGGACCGTTGGGGTCAGCCATCGATAGATCTGATGGCATCCCGGTTAAACCACAAGGTTCCCAAGTATTGCACAAGGACCAGGGATCCATGCGCAGTGGCGATAGACGCCCTGACAATTCCGTGGGTGTTTCCCTTGGTGTACCTGTTTCCACCCATACCACTGCTGACAAGGGTACTCAAAAGGGTACGAAGTCAGGGAGTGGAAGCCATTCTGGTGGCTCCGGACTGGCCAAGAAGAGCTTGGTTCGCGGATCTGCAGAGCCTGCTGATCGAGAATCCTTGGCCCCTGCCTCTAAGGAGAGATCTACTCACACAGGGCCCTTGCGTCTTCCAAGATTTAGGGCGGCTACGTTTGTCGGCATGGAGGCTGAGCGGCAAATCTTAGCTCAGAAAGGTCTGCACTCATCAGTTATCACCACGATGATTCCGGTCAGAAAGCCGGTAACAAACACCCACTACCACAAGATCTGGAGAAAGTACGTGGGTTGGTGTGAGGAGCAGAAGGTCCCCCCAGCAAAGTTTAACCTGAACAGGTTATTGTGCTTCCTGCAAGCGGGATTGGATTTGGGTCTCCGTCTGGGTTCACTAAAAGTCCAGATTTCGGCCTTGTCCATATTCTTCCAAAGAAAATTGGCTGTCATCCCGGAAGTACAAACATTTCTTCAGGGAGTGCTTCACATTCAGCCTCCCTTTATACCACCTACACCACCTTGGAGTTTGGACGTCGTCCTAAACTTCCTTCAATCCTCCTGGTTTGAGCCTTTGGAGTCGATAGACTTGCGGTACATTACCTGGAAGGCGGTGGTCCTTTTGGCCCTAGCCTCGGCTAGGAGAGTGTCTGAATTGGGAGCCCTATCCTGTAAGAGCCCCTATTTAATTTTTCACTCAGACAGAGCGGAGTTGAGAACAAACCCGCGATTCCTCCCTAAGGTGACTTCTTCCTTTCACCTAAATCAGCCTATTGTTGTCCCGTCTGCGTCTGGTTCACCGGATATTCCGGTATCCCTGGATGTGGTGCGTGTCTTGCGTGTTTATGTCCAGAGGACTTCAAGAATCAGGAAGACCGATTGTCTGTTCGTCCTGTATGACGCACAAAAGAAGGGACACCCTGCATCTAAGCAATCTATTGCTAGATGGATTAGGACTACAATCCAACAATCCTATGTGACGGCAGGCCTGCCAACACCTGCTGTTCTAAAGGCTCATTCCACCAGATCGGTGGGCGCATCCTGGGCGGCTGCTCGGGGTGTGTCAGCCCTGCAACTCTGTAGAGCTGCTACATGGTCGGGGCAACACACCTTTGTAAAATTTTATAAATTTGATGCCCTGGCCAAAGAGGATAACCAGTTTGGGCAGGCAGTGCTGCAGCAGTCTCCGCACGTACCCTCCCTTTCTGGAAGCTTTGGGACATCCCCAATGTCTTAAGACCATTCCCAGTATCCCATAGGACGTTAGTGAAAATAGGAATTTAATACCTACCGGTAATTCCTTTTCACGTAGTCCTTATGGGATACTGGGCGCCCGCCCTGTGCGGGGGTCTGGCTGCAGCCTTATTTCTGCTGTTAAAGTTCAGAAGTTCATTTTATTGTCTTCTGGTTGTAAGGTCTAGTTCAGTGACCTTGGTTTAAAGAAAATCCACTTAGTAAGTGGTATTATAGTTGTTTGTTATTTTAATGTATGCGGGTGTGCTGGCATGAATCTCACCACACATTTCACACTTATGTTTACATAGGTGACATAAAAGTTATTCCTCTCATATGTTCATTCTCCTTTGGGCACAGTTTTTCCATTAACTGGTTCCTGGGTGGGGAATCAGAGGGGAGGAGCCAGTACACCCAGCTTCAAAGTTATAGATGTGCCTGTCTCCTGCGGATACCCTCTAATACCCAATGTCTTAAGACCATTCCCAGTATCCCATAAGGACTACGTGAAAAGGAATTACCGGTAGGTATTAAATTCCTATTTTTGCTATTGCACTCGGGGGTGGGGGGTAGCTCAGTAAAGGCCCCCCATACACTATGCAATTCGCATTCAAGTTAGGCTCTTTTCCTGCAATTGTGAAAACCGTACAAAATGCGTGTGAATGACAGCAGGTCTGATGTGGTGCTATTGTGTAATCCTGCCATCCTGAGTGGGTAAAGGGGTGATTGTGGGTGACTTCTCGTGTGGAGAAGTCGCCCAAATGTATGCCCACATCTTAAGTAACGAGATCTCTCGTTATTTCCAAAAATTACAGTGGCTAATAGGATACCCTTATTACTGGACCAACATCACCTGTAAGATGGGCAAGGCTGGTCAAACATTGAGGAGCGTAGTGTGATCAGATTTTTCATCTAAAGGACACTTCAGCAGCTAAAATTACCAACTTGTGGACGGTTGCATTGCTATTGTTATGTCACCTTAAACAGGTGTAGCGCACTGCCTTTAATAACAGCAGGACAGATGTTCAAGATGAGCAGCTATTCGGCCGACCAAGCAAGTCTACCACAAATACCAATCTCTCAAACCCTTTACTTGTATAACATAATAGTACAGTATGTTCTGCTATGACATGAGCATTCTGATTGTCGGCACTCCACTCCTCCTCCCCACCAAAGGCTTTCGTTGCCATAACAAAGAGTAGAAATTTCAGCAATGGAGTGCCCTGCATCAGGGCGGGAGTGGCTTGTGCTACCTTTTTATTAGTATAAAACAATTATATATCTATCTTGAGTGTACAGTTAAATTGGAAAAATTTATAAAATGTATAAATACTATTTTAAAGAATCATTTAAAGTATCTGTAACCTCTTTATTATACTACTAGTCAATTTATTGCACCCTACAGGCACTCTTCACACCCTTAACTTGTGAATGTTTTTATTGTGTGAAATATTGTTTGCTACCGGTATATGAAAAGGGTGTATGATTGTGAATGGGGTTTTGGTTGTTGTGTTGGTATGACGAGTGATTACATAATGGCGTTTATGAAGGAAGTTTTAGTAAGTAATGTATTTTGGTGAAAGTATGAAAAGACATGTTTAACATATAAAGACTTTACACTGGCTGCAGGGTAAAGGTGCCCATACACGGTGCGATTTTTGCATGCATTATGGGCTAGATCGCATCTCATGCATTTTGTGTGCGATGCAATCAGAAGGCAGTACAAAAAGTATGTATACTTTTTGTACTGTGCGATGAGATGCCCCCAAGGGGTAGGGGTTGGGTGTGGGTGTAGTAGTGTTCATTCTTGCACCCGCTATCTTTGAAAACCCATGCAGTTCCTGTTCCCTGCCTGGGGTGTCGCTGTCTGCTGTGGTGTTTCTAGAACAGGTCTGCTTTGCATATCTGTGCTGATATACAGACCACACTGTGCTAGAAGCACTACAGCAGACAGCGACACCACAGGCAGGGAAGAGGAACTACATGGGTTTTCAAAGATAGGGTGTGCTAAAATGAACAATAGTGTAGTTTGCGTGGGGTTGGGGCATTAGTGTTGGTGTAGCTACTGTATGTGGGGGTGGTGTGTGTGTGTGTGTGTGTGGGGGGGGGTAGTGACAGGTGCTGGGCTCATAATGGTGGTGTAGTACGATGTGTGGGTGGTGTGGAGTAGTTTAATGCTGGGGCGTACAGGGTGAGTGAAGGACAGTTGCAGTGCTGATGTGATTGTGGGTGGTACCGGTGCGTTGGTGGTGTGGGTGGGGGAAGGATGTTGTAACTGCATTAGGTGAAGGGTTAGATAAGCCACATGATCCCCAGTGTTTGACCTACCTGCAGCTTTTATAGCTGCTCTCTATCCAGTTAGTCCAGCTGGTCAGGGGTTATTGCTGCTGTGCTGTGGATGGGTGAGTGTCATTTTGTGCCCTACCTCTTCTAGCCCCAGGGACAGGTGTACTATGAGAACAGGCTGATGTGCAAGAGGCAGCGGGTCCTCGCACTCACATTCCTGGCCGCATATTGGCGTGTGTGGCGATGTGGTTCCCCGTCCCTCCTCAAACACTGCTCCATATGTTATTGTCCCAGCACCCAGAGCAGCAGTGTCTGTAGTTGCCAGTCAGTCAACGGTTGGGTCCAATGTAGCGGCTCCTCCCATGTGTAGAGGCAGCACCTTCTGAGGGCCTGTGCACTATTTGGAGGTATGCCCATAATCGCCACCAGGGCACGCTTCCAGCGGTGATGTCACGGTCCCTCCGTTCATGTGAGCACAGTCAATCACAGTTGAGCGGCTCCACCCACTGCTAGTGGCGGCAGCACCTGGGGGTGTGTTTGCTACCTACCGGCATGCACCTGTTTGGCAGAAGGGCACGGCTCGCGGTGGCAGCGTATAGAGGGGATGTTTGCTACCTCCAGGCACGCCCCTGTTCTGCAGAAAGGCACGCCTCCAGCGGTGACATCACAGGCCCTCCATGTGTATTTACCGGGCACTTCTGCATGTCTATTTAAGTTGTGTGGTGGGTGGTTCCCCTGTAGTGTGTGTGTGGACATTATAGTTGTAATGTTTGGTGGGCTGTGGCAGCTATAGGGTGTGTGCTCACTCTGTGACTGTGTATGACTTCACCCAGTGTTATACACACACTCACAGAGTGACCGTTCTGGACTATTATATAAGAGATAATGCTGTATTTGGCTGGTCTGCAGGAAAAACAAAAAAATAAAACATGCCATAATATATTTGCAATGTTTATCGTGTGTGCTTCTATATTATTTTTAGTTTAACCATGTTAAGTAATATCCCCCTTCTTGTCTTTTTATATTCTTTTTCTTAGAAATGCTTCAGTTTGTTAGCAATCAGGTGGGAGATTTTCCTGATATATTTGAGGATCAGTTATGCCCAAGCTACCAAGGCAGTACTGCGATGGAGACAAGTGTACCGAAGACTTATAACCAGGTCCAGCAACAAAATTACCAGACTCCAACACCACAGCCTCAAGTCGTGTCTGTCAAAGTTCCTGTCCAGGCTACCCCACAAAGAACCGCGCCGCTTCTCCAGCCCCGACCTTTGCTCCAGTCCCCACCACAACTCCAGCAGCAGACTGTAATGCTGACTCCAACATTTAGCACTGCCCACCACACTCGATTTATACAGCAACCACTCATCTACCAGAATGCTGGTACCACAAGCTTCCAAGGTGAGATGTGCTAATGTTTCAACTAGCCACTGAGCTAGTGCGCCTAGCCAAAATGGTGACTATAAAAATGTGTATTTTGTATTTCACAGCATTATTTGCATTCTGTAGGCTGGATCAGCTTCTGTTTATTTAGTATTGATCTGTCAACTTGCGTTCTAGTTTTTTGATTACTGTTGGGTTGATGATTGCAGTGCTGCAGCCGCAAATGCAGAGTCTGATGGCAACACAGGTGCAGCCCGTCACTATCCAGCAGCAGGTGCAGACTGTCCAAGGCCAGAGAGTACTAACACAAACAACTAATGGAACCATCCAAACGCTGAGCCCAGCAACACAGAGCACAAATTATACACTGACTCCAGCTACTGTCCAGGCTGTAACACCACAAGTCCAGCAAGTAAGTGTGCCTTCACAGTAATGTGAGAATTTGTACACCGTTATTTACCATACACTGAATCAATTTTGAGTTTGATATTTGCTTATTTTTTTTAATTATCCAGTTGAGGGCAATATTCCTGAGACAGATTGTTATTGACAGATGCTTTCTAGTCCTTGGTAACCACGACTTTAAAAGTTTTTGCAACTGTCTGAACGTTCAGACACTCGGAATCCTACCCCTTTTTCACCCAGCTCTGCAGTTTATCAACATGTGGAATTCATTATTCCGCCTGTCGAATGTTGAAAAGCAGTTGGATTGTAGAGATCTGACCGCCGGCTTGACAATCCACAGGCATTTCCGTCAAAACATATCTGACTGATTTTAAGTCAGATCCTTAGGGGGATATTCAATCACCGGTGAGCATCTCCTGTCGGGGAAGATGGCTGCCGGGCCCTATTCAATGCTATCTTCCTCGACAGCGTTGAGCAGGGGGTCTCGCAGAACGAGCCCAACTTCACAAGCAGTCGGGCTCGTTCTGCCGGGAATTGCAGAACTCGCGACCTCAGCTGAACTATTCCCGGCCACTTCTCACGGCCATGCCCCCTTCTCGCTCCCCGGCAGGCAGGACATTGAATCCCGCCTGCTTGTTCTCGGTCGAGCTGACCGAGAACGGGACTGGGTCACGGTTGACGAGCCAGCTCCACAGCCATGAACCCCAAATTGAATACCCCCCTTAATATTAAACATAAATCTAAGTATTGTGTTGATATGCAATCAATATTATTTTGCTAAGAATTAGAAGATTGAAACTAATGCTGGTGTAACCTACCATGCTGTAGCTAGCAATGTAGGGTTGTATTAAGTTAATCGCTTGCCCCTTGAGATAATATGGAGCCACGTGGTGCGTAAAAAAAATATTTGAAGGACGCCTTGTTCAACTATAAGTTTTTAGAAAACAGAAGATCATTCTTGTTATGGAGGGCTACATGAAAAAAGACTAAGCTTCTAAAGTAATCATGGCTTTAATATAATTTCTGTGAATCTAGGTTTTGGTACAACCTCAGATAATTAAAACTGAGTCACTGGTGCTTACAACATTGAAAGCAGATGGGAGTCCAATGATGACTGCTGTCCAGAATCCTTCAATCACAACACTTACTACTCCACTACAGACCACTGCTCTACAAGTACCTGTAAGTTATATGTTCTCTTATGTGGAAATATGTGACCATTTGCTGCAGTAATAGTTGTAAGATTTGCTTATAAATTCTGAGTGTTCTAGGTGTTAAAATAATATTTTTTTTTTTTTTTTTGTACGATGTGTGTCCTATAAAATTAGAATTAAACACTTAATTTGTAAAATAGCTCAGCTGTGATATAACTAAAAATATTTTTATTTTTTAATCTTTCTCTGATTATTTTTATCATTATTCCTTTGATTGTCTTTTAGTTAGTGTGTGTGATGGTGTTTTTTTATTACTTTTTCTAGTCTATCCTTTGCTTCTTTACACTACCTCATCCCATTGTGTAGTAAGCATCTGGTCAGGGTGAGAGGGGTTGGGGGAATGCTGTCCTTTTTAACATGTTAGCTATAGAATGTAATGATTGATGGAAATACCTTGAAACCTTATCATAACATCACAGGCCAAGGTGCACAGCCCTAATTTCACATTTGAATGTAATAAATGATTATAAGTGTAGACAATGTGCACCCAGATAAGATACTATATTTTTACAGACCCCTAATTAGTTAGAGGTTAAATATGTTATGCAAGCTGAGATTACGTTTTTTGATTTACCTTTTTAACTGGAATAGAAGTGTGAAACCAGGAAGATGAAATCTAAAAATAATGCAGTTGCCAATATGCCTCTCTGAAATCTTGACCTAACTTGTTCTAGACATTAATGGGTGGCAGTGGAACAATTTTAACAACTATGCCAGTCATGATGGGACAAGAAAAGATGGCAATCAAGCAGGTACCTGGCACTTTGAAACAGCAAGAGGTGCCAAAGGAGGGTGAGAGGAGAACAACACACAATATAATTGAGAAGAGGTACAGATCTTCAATCAATGACAAAATAATTGAACTAAAGGACTTGGTTATGGGAACAGATGCTAAGGTGAGTGTACCATCATCGAGGAAAGATGTGCAGGTATCTAGAGTTAGTAAATAAATATTTATTACACTGTATGTAACTCTAAAGGCAAAACCGTGTTTAAATATTATGTAGCTTTATTCATAGAACTTCTTGGTTAAGTCTGGCCTATAGTTTGTGCTTGCCCCTCCTGCAGATAACAAACAAATAGATAAATATATGTATACTCGCTAAGCATATATAATCATTAAAATAGCATAAGTCAGTGTGTTAAAATATATTTAAACTTTGTACTGTCACTTTTGATGACTTTGACTAAGCTGCCTCTACAATGTCTTGTACTTTATGTGCTGTATTATTTTGCCAGCATTTTCTTAAGTGCATTTATGTTTTAGTTGCACAAATCTGGGGTATTGAAGAAAGCCATTGATTACATAAAATACCTGCAGCAATCCAACCAGAAACTTCGTCAAGAAAATATGGCTCTCAAGCTGGCCAATCAGAAAAACAGTAAGTGTTTTTGTTTGTTTTTTTGCAGTTGTTTATTTCCAGGTGCCCTACATGTGACTATTGAGGTCAGCCTTACATAATTGTTACATTTATGTATATGCATACAAAGGTTTATCAGATCCAGATAAACTAGTTTATGCTCTTCTATTATTATCATTGTTTTTAACAAGAGAAAAATGAGTTGCATTAGTTAAATTTTTTAAATAGCACAAGTGGCTTTTCTTTCTAATCAACTAGAAATAATCCCTCGGAAATGTTGAAAACATTATACTTTGTAATATAACATGTAATCATCTCATGCAACTAGATCCTTGTTTGTCAATTTTTATTTTTGTATTGGGGGTGCTCCTCTTCGGTTCTCTGGAAGCTACCCAGCAGTACAAACTCAGGATATAAACACTCAGGATATTTTCTGCCATTTATTAGTGAAGACATGCTGCAAAAGTTAACCAAGCTTTGCAAGACTGCAAGCAAATCCAAGGGAAAGAACCCAGTGGTGGCAGCAGCAATTCTAATCTACCAAATTGGGGTATCCTGAAAAGTATTGTATGTGTTGATCACTTATTGCTGACAACAATTAAATACAGTGCAACAGGTTAACACTGTGACAGCTGTGGTGCTGTACATGCACCTACCCTTACTTTACCTGTATGTGCTTAAATTTTTTCAGATTTTGTTTACAATCTTTATTTACTCAGCAAAATAGCGTTTTAAAGATGTTGGTCACATGTATATTGCTGATTGTAACTGTTTTTTGTTTTACAGAATATTTGAAAGGCATTGATTTGACCAGCTTGGTGGACACCAGCATGGATATGAAAATGGATGAGTTCAACCAAAACCTTTTAATGATGTCTCCACCAGCATCTGACTCTGGATCACCCGCAGTCTACTCTCCTTATTCTGTGGATTCAGAGCCAGGGAGTCCTCTGCTTGATGATGATGAAAAGGTGATGTCCTTATCATAAAGAAACCCAGTAATATGGGCCTGATTCTGATTTGAGAATTAAATAAGAAAGATCAAGTAACTGGGCTAAACCATTGTTGCACTGCTGGTGGGGCAGATAAAATATGCAGAGAGATTTAGATTTAGGTGGCTCTTTCCTTTTTTTGGTGTTCTCAAAGAAGAGCACTTTTAAGCCTTTTGATCTCTCTAGTGTTCCAATGCTTAGGACAAATATAAATCTACAAAAATATACTATTGGGTTTTGAGAATATACATTGTTAGTGAGAGCCGAGGGGAGTTCCCCACTTCCAAGTTTAGTCTTCTGCTCTACCTATGCTTTTTGGAAGTTGATTTGGATCACGGAGCTTAGACTTTATTCCTTCAAGGGTAAGGTCTTTCTATCATGTAAAAGAGGAAATATGCCTCACTATGAGATGGGAAACTTTGTACATGGAACAATTCACATCCAAACACCTTTATGTCCTTCTAATATGACTTTTGGGCAAAATTCTTTACTTCTAAGACTTCCAAAGGGTTCTGGTTTAGTCGGTTTAGTGTGCTTCTTTACATGGAATGGCTTCTAACACCTTTCCACAAGCCTGCTTTGTTCCGGAATAACTTGTGTGACTAAATCACTAAATTAGCAACAGAAAAGAAAAGTTACTTCTAGTTTTATTTAATTAATCCCTGTTCAAAATAAATATTTGTATAAGAAAGAAGCAGCAATAACCTGGATCACTCATAGACTTGATGAAAAATTGTTTTCACAACTCAAATTGGATACCACAAAGATGGCGCCGTAGAAGGCTGCCTCAGAGCTGTGCAGCTCAACCTAACTATATGTCTCCCCTTGTCTTCTGAGTGCAGTGACCTGCCGATTGTTGTGACAGCACAGCAGAGAAGTCCTTCTGAACTAGAGCTCACCACCAGATCAGACCACCCGTATGAGCCTGAGGGAGCAGGAGGTGGGCAGATCGGCAGCCCTTGCTGCCCTGTTCTCCAAGGCTTAGTACATAAACCCGAAGTACTTTCCTACTAGATCATTTTCTATACAGCGTTACTCATCAGAATAGTAAAAGAAAGAACAAACACTTTTTCATGAAATCTTTGTTTTCATTGTTACCTGTGGCACACACAATGCCACTCATAAATGTAGTAATGATGTGGAATATTCTAAAACAAAGTGTTGTTCATTATAGTATTACTTCATTTGAAAAGTCACATGCCAACTTTTTTTTTTTTTTTGTGTGTTGAAGGTTAAGGATGAGCCCGACTCTCCCACTGGACTGGGAATGATGGATCGTTCACGGATGCTCCTCTGCACTATGACATTCCTTTGCTTGACATTTAATCCTCTGACTTCGTTGCTTCACTCAGAAAGTGGCCAGCATTCGGACAGAGCCATTCAGCATGGCACAAGTAGAACTATGCTGGGTATCGAAGTCTCAGGTAAAGATAGCCTCTCATTTGTTTGCTGTAAAACTTTTATCTTCATAGTTCATTTCAATATAGATTGACTAAAAAAATGTGTGGACTACTTTGTAGTTTGTTTCTAAGTAAATACATCAGTAAATAACATTGTTCTTATATGCTGTGGGAACCTCAAAGTATGGGGTATAGACGTTCTAGGCAATGGGTAAGCACTTTAATTTTGTCTTCTCAATGCCCACACCAGTAGAGCGCTTTTTTGCTTTTTCATTAAGGCCACCTTTGAAAGCAAAATACAGTAATCTAATTTGTGATACTTGCTGTTAAATTATACTGTGGGACTTTGAAACATCTTGGGATGTAGAGAGACAAACCAGGATACTTAAAAAAAAAACAAGAAAAAAAAAAAAACCCAACTTGATTGTATACTTGCTTCACCTCCTCTACATCCTAAAGCGGTAGGAGTGATGTCACCCAGATAGTTTCAGATAAATGGATTTAGCGATAAGTACAAAAAAGAATTGTTGTCAAACGGCCAGTGGTGGATGCTGGGAGAGTAGTGGGAGCAGCAACGCTGACAGCCTGAAGTAAATAAAAAAAAAAAAAAAAAATTAGGGCTGAAAAAGCCCTCGCCTTCAAATGGTACCCTGTTCCTCAGAGCACCAAGGGAAAAAAATGATCTCTAAAGGAAGGGGTAATAAGGGAAGTGGAGCTATGAACTGCACTGTCCCAAGGAAGTTTCATCTCCTTTATGCCCAGTCCTCCAGCCCTGGAATACCCACTATCCTAGCATCCACCTTGGCCTACGAAAAAAGGATTTTACAGGTTAGAACCCAAAATTTCTGCTACATCTTATCTGAAGGGCCTTGCCATACTTTGGGGCCATCCAAAGCTGTCTGTAGGGGATGGTTAATAGGTCCTGCTGCAAGTACCACAACCGAGACAGCAACTTGAATGAGTCCTAGTCCAGTGGTTCCCAAACTCGGTGGTAGATGTGTAAAGCAGTGATAAGAGTGGAGGTGCTAAGGCAAGCAATCAGCTGCTGCATAGAATTTTATAGAATGCAGTTGCTAAATGTTACTTCAAAGCTGGCTGGTTGTCATGGCACATTTCTTTATCAGTGCTGAATACATCTGACCCTCAGTCCTGAAAAAAACCCATACAGGTTTTGTTTTCCAGGTTACCCGGCAAGTGCACTGTGTATCACCAACACTCATTTAAAAAATACACAGATTTGGAAAACATGGACTGCTTGTGTTCCTTGAGCACCAAGTTTGGGAACCACTGTCATAGATGAAAGGCTTGAAGTTCTGACCACTAAGACGCTAGAATTTAGTAAATATTTGCTTTCTTCTTCTCTGTTCCACTCAGACCATTTAATGATACGCAACGTGTAACAAGAGCAAATAGACTTAATTAAACCTACTCCTTTTCAAGAGGTGTCTAAGGGGAGACACAATAATACACAAAAAAACATTACTAATGCCACCATCACTCTCAACACAAGACAAGTGGGAATATAGGCTCAAGAAGCTAGGTCAGAACTCCTACGATAAGTGATCACAAGCCACATTTCTAAAAAAATCTATACTTAAGAAAATGTGGGAGAATGTGATAGAGGGGGCGGGCTATATGCATCATCTTTGCTTATTACAAGGCAATGTATTATATGCATCTCGGGTGAAATAAGCTTTTATGGATGTCACATGGGCATACACATAGGGGTAAATCTTATTAAAGCTCCTAAAAATGAAAAGAGAATCTGTTTGGTTGTTATGATCAACATTACCTTTCTATCATTTCTCTATTGCATCCTAGAAAACCATAGACCGACTGATTGGTTGCTACAGGCGCCATCGCCTCTTTTTATTTTTAGAAGCTGTAGTAAATTACCTCCATAAAGGAAGACAGATTTGTAACATGTCCCCAATTACAGTACACTGTAACCTAAATCTATTTAAGTTAGGATGATGGTGGCTCATGTCTGGTGTAGAATAAAGATCATGGATTAGCATTTTGTAATCTATTTGCACTCATAGTATGGCCACAGATAACTGTGCATAAGGCGCACACTAGTGTAGGTTACTTTTACTCTATTTGTGAAGTTTTTTTTTCTTCATTTAAATGTGTTTCAGGTCTTTCTGGGAGTTGGCTCGACTGGCTTCTCCCCACATTAATTCTCTGGTTGGTAAATGGAGTGATCGTTCTCAGTGTCTTCATGAAACTGTTGATCCATGGAGAACCGGTAACCCGATTGCACTCTCGCTCATCTCTAAAATTCTGGAGACATCGCAAACAAGCTGACTTGGATCTAGCCCGGGTAAATGACCCTTTTCAGCTTGGAGGATGGATACATGTGAAAATTCTAAACATTGAGCTGTGTGGGGAGAGATTATGGTTAGGCTGGGTTAGGGGTGGGTTTAGGACATTATTAATGTCAATGACTATATGATTTTCCTATATCGTTCAGTGTGGTTGTTTATATTGCCATGGCGATGGGATGCGGTGCACCAATACTGTGTTTTTAATGTATGTCGACATTTGGGACAAAAGAGAGGTGAAAAACCCATATCAACCTTTTGACTGTCAACCTAATGCATGTCGACCTATTTCAGGTGTCAACACAAGCCATGTCTACCTTTACTGGTCATCCCATTGTATGCTGACCTTTGGTGCGTCTGTTCAACGACCATATAACTGTTTGATTGTATTTTATTTTAAGAAAGAGGTTTGTCTAGGCGTGGTGCACCTGAAAGAATTTGACACCATAAAATATAACTTTTACTTATATTCAAAATTAAAAAAGGCGAAATATACAACACCTAACATAAAACAAACAAGTGAATAAAGTGCGTGTTTAAAAAGCGTGTGTGGGGCGTGTGCCTTTTATTGTCTCCTTTCAATTTAGGTGCTCAGTTTTCTTTACTGGTTATCACTTCTGATTTTTTGTAATTGTCTTGTGTTATTATATCATTTGTACACTTTGTATCATTCTGCAAATAAACATTAATTGAAACCTTGTAATCTTTTTATTACATGTCCTTCGTCATTTTGTGTGTTAGTGTTGAACCTGTAAATTATAGTTGTTAACTTTTTTGCTGCTTATATTGCACAGATCGTTTATTATGTATATTGTACAGGTTAATAGTGGGTTCAAGGCTTCACTGCCTGTTAGTAGGGGTGAAAGGTATCGTTTCAGAAAGACCGCAGATTAATACCCTGCCAGAGGCAACTGTCTCGCTGGGGGTGGGTATACCTTATGTCGGGATTAATCTGCGGTCTTTCTGAAACAATACCTTTCACCCCTACTTGAACCCACTATTCACCTGTACAATATACATAATAAATGATCTGTGCAATATAAGCAGCAAAAGTTAACAACTATAATTTACGGGTTCAATAGTATAATATGTAGCACTATAACACACAAAATGACGAAGGACCTGTGACATGCAATAAAAAGATTACAAGGTTTCAATTTAATGTTTATTTGCAGAATGATACAAAGTGTACAAATGACACAAGTTTAACACAAGACAATTACAAAAAAACAATTGATTACCAGTAAAGAAAACTGAGCACCTATATAAATTGAAAGGAGACAATAAAAGTCACATGCCCCACACGCGTCCCCATACGCGCTTTTTGAACACGCACTTTATTCACTTGTTTGTTTTATGTTATGTGTTGTATATTGCACAGTTTTTAATTTTGAATATAAGTAAACATTATATTTTATGGTGTCAAATTCTTTCAGGTGCACCACACCTAGACAAACCTCTCTTTCTTAAATTACTATTTTAACCTTTTGTCTGTGGTAGCACACCCCTTACAGTCCCAGAAAGCTAAAACCAGCACCATACGATCAGAATAGGGGGCCTCACGCTTATGCAAAATTGGTAAAAATTGATGATCAATATCTTGTGCGACTGTTCCCCACACAAAAGTTGATTGTATTTTAAGAAGGGAAATTTTGACAGCCTAGAATGGACAAGTTCGTGGTATCCCTGGCATATTTTCTTATTATATTTTCTGATCACCATTGACTACTTAGATGTGTGGTTTGGTGACATTTGCTGCTTGGGTGGCATTGGTTACTTCTACTTTTGCAGATGAAAGATTTATGTATAAGAAATGCAATGCCTTGCAAAATATTAGACTGTTTGGGGACTGTGGAATCCATCTAGATACTCTCTAGTATGTAGGGATTCTTTAAAAAGGAGGGTTTTTTTTTCTACACCCTCCAGCCTGCCTCCATAATAAATATTTTTTGTTATTTTTTTGGTAATATTTTTGCACTATACTTTTACGATGCATATATCAGGCACACAGTGATTTGTGTTTTTTTATTTTGGATATATTTTTATGTAGGTTAAAAAAACAATAAAAATTGTGGCTTGGTCCCAACAACTTCAGTTCCACACTCTGGGCCAAATGTAACGGGGTGTGAAAATCAGAAAGTGCGAGATTTTGGGAGCGTTGTCCCATATTTTTAAAGCTGTAATCAATTACATGCCAAAATTAACATGGTTTTTCAGGGTCAGTGATTGCTGCTTTAAAAAAAATGGGAAAACTCTCACTTTCTGATTCTCACACCCTATTACATTTGGCTGTCTGTCTTTTGCCTTATTACCTGCTCCTTGGGTATTCATTACAGTCAGAACTATCATTGCTTCTCTTCTGCAGCCATATGAGCCGCTTTCGTTTGTTTTTGCTCTTTTCAGGGTTTGTGGTCCCCAGCAGAAGGAAAACATTAGTTCAATGGGGCTAACTCGGTAAGCCCCACAGATTTGTTGTATGCACCCATGAGCAAGCCTAAAACTAAGCCCTAATAGGGGGCTATACAAAACCAAAATTTTGCAGGCAGGGCCCAGCATGTGGAGCGGCCTTGCCTTGTGCTTGGTGGCCCATGCAACTCACTTTAAATATTTGGAGAGGAGAGCTCACTTTAAATATTTTATTTTCTTTGGGATATGTTTAGCAGCACTAAATAATGATTGATATTCTGGTTTGATGTTAAATGTTCCTCTTTTACCACATGTATTCAGTGAATTTTAGGTTCAGGAAAATCTAAAGAAAAGGAACTTTTTACTTGATCCTACAGTAGATATGGCTTGTTTGTAAACTGTAACACAGGAAATAATCTTTTATTGTATCTTTTGTTTTATGATTAGGGAGATTTTGGAGCCGCTGCAATGAACCTACAGACTTGCCTGTGTGTACTGGGTCGCTCACTTCCTGCTTCCCGTTTTGATCTTGTTTGTAGTCTATCGTGGAACATAATAAGGTGTAGCCTGCAGAAAATCATTCTTGTACGCTGGCTGTTAAAACGTACTCCTGGCTACTGTAAGAAAGCAGAGTTTCAGGATGAGGCCACAACCAGCGCCCGAGATGCTGCTCTTGTCTATCACAAAATGCACCAGCTGCATCTGACCGGTAAGTCTACTTACTTATACTGGGTACACAGCTAAAGATTTATCTCAATCTATCTGGTGGAAACAACAATCTGGCAAATGTGATTGCGCAAATGACGATCAACCATTTGCTCCCAAATTATGGAAAAAGGACAATGGTCGCTCAAATTGGTTAAATCTGTTTGATTTAAGAAAGTTTTTTAATAACAATTGTCTTGTTCATTTTTCAGCATTTGGGAGCAAATGGTTGATAGTCATTTGAATTACATTTCCAAATTTTTGTTTCCACTAGATAGATTGGACAGATAAATCTTTAGGTGTGTACCCAGCTTTAGTCACATGTTAGTTTAGACTGTTTATCAACTTGACCCTATTAATTCCTCTTAGGGAAGTTGCCATCAAATTGGAACTGCTCCGGTCTTAACCTCTCCCTGTGTGCAGTAAACCTAGCTGAGTGTGCTGGGGACAAGATACCACAGAGTTTATTATCAGAAATCCACCTAACCACAGCTGTACAGATGAAGGCCACTTTCTCACGGAGATTCTCCTTCTTGTCCGTAAGTGTATAATGCATTGCACAAAATGTCATCTCCTCTGCTCTTCTGTCAGTATAACTATATGTTATATGCTATTGCAGTGGTGTTCATTCACATTTTAGCCAGTGTTTAGGTAGCTGCAGTAACTTACCTCCGCTAATATGGTTGGCCAGGGGCTATTTAATTAGCCCTGATATTTCTGTCAGATTATTCTTCTGATGTCTAGACAGACAGGAAAGTATAATCCCCAATAAGCAGCCCTCAGAGCTGCGACTACACATTGGCTCTGGATACGTACTGTATCATGGATCCCGCCATGTGTTATTACATGAAAACGGGACATTTTTCTACTAGAAAAAAAGGGGGTCATTAATTGGATAGCCCAATAGTCGAGAGAAAAATGTTTGGGGTTACCAGCCTGAAAATAGCATACAAGTGCTTGGGAGCAGAGAGGAAACAGAAATTGTGTAATGAAACAAGCAGATCAATACATTTTACCACCCCACATTCTGTCACTGGTGATACATTCTTAGGGCAGTATTCAGTGCTGGGGGCGAGCTGTGACAGCGAGCAGGGTTGCCTGCTTGCTGTCACGGATCGTAGGGTCAGTACTCAACTGACCCCCTGCATACACTTTTTTTCCCCTTGCGAGGGGGAAACGGCGTATGCGGCCGCTAAAACAGCAAGGCTTGCGGCTAAATGCACCGGGCTCCCTGCATTAACCGCGAGCCTCGCTGATTGGGGGATTCCTTGCTGTCCTCTGACAGTGAGGACTCCTTGGAACGTTGAATAGGGTGAGCGTCCGGCGCAGGGTTTAAACTGCGAGGAACGCTTGTTTTCGGCGTTCCCCTAAGTTTAACTCCTTTGCTGGCCGCATTGAATACACCCCTCTGTGTTTGTGTATATTTATTCTCCATTCTAGTTTTATTTGTTAAATCCACATGTAATATACCAATTAACATATCATTTAAGCAATGCACTTTTTTGGTGAACGGGTAGTATGTCTGTAGATTATACACCTTGAAGGTAGCCAGTTTGTGAACTGAGCCATTTCTGAGAGTGCTGCTTTTGCAGGTCTTTATGAACTGTTCACATCTATGTGCAGAAATAACTGTACTCTAGTGACCGGCTCGATTCGTTTGTATAGATTTTTCAGTTCACAAAGTGGACACTTGTCATATGTATACAAAAACTAACATGTTATTACTGAAATTTTTATTAATAGTCCTGAGCAAGGTGCTTCTTCTATTGATTTTGTAGAAAAATGTCTATGAAACAGTTATAGAAAATAAATTCCACATTTTCCATTGCATAAAGATTTGTCCTCATACATCTAGCCTCCATATGCCATGCACGACAAGATGCCTGGTGTGAGTTCGCCCCCAGCATTTTTAGGGCAAAATCAAACAACCGGGGCAAAATAAATCTAGGTGAAATCCGTGTGGATTGGTGAATTTGCTGCAAATCCACAAATTTGCACGAGAATGGACTCAAAAACAGATGAATGAATTCTGATAGAAGGGTATTCTCTGATTTTTGGGCAGGCGAAAAAATAGGGCAAAGATTCACCTAAGATGCATTTGTGGGGCAATAAGATACCTGATGCCAGCAGATTCTCACATGACCTAGCCTGCCAGGAGTGATTATTTGGCATGACTGCAACAATGAAGTATGATGACATATAGGTATGGTTTTAATTGTCAAATACAGTGTGGATTCATTTCAGCAGCCATGAATACTAAAGTGCTAAATTTAGGAGAGTTCCATCTTTTAGTCCTGAGACCTAATACTAAATGCTCCATTTTCACATGGTTTCCTTTTCTGTAGGCATATTTCCTTGGGTATGCACAAAACGCCAGCTCTACTATGGACACAGATTCTCTCCCAGAGTCCTTACGGTGGCTCTCACATCCACTAGGAAAACACTTCTTCATCAATTCCGATTGGACAGTGAAGAGTGCAGCTAAAGATTCTCTGTACAGCTCTTCAAGAAATCCAGGTGAGAGAAGAGGATACAGTACACAACAGACTTTATACCATGCCCTTGCAGATTAAATATCCAGTTCTAAACTATGCTGATTGTTGTCCTCTGCATTGTTTAAAATAATAACAGTTGCAAGTAGCATCATTTTAAGCTGGCTACACATTAGACCTGGCATTCCCCAACCTCAGTCCTCAAGGCACACTAACAGTCAAGGTTTTAGTGATCTATCCAGGCTTCAGGGCTGTGAGACACTGATTGGGAGCTTCTGGGGCACGGTAAGATGATGTCATCCCACATAGACTTCCCAATTTTGAATTACCGGCTTCTCTCAGTCTGCTTAATTTAATTTGTCTCCAAATAAAATGTGTCCCCCCCCTCCCTCTCTCTTCCCTCCCTCCTCTGCCCTCTTGTTGTATTACTCATTCCCACCCTCAATAATATTGGCCCATTGTTCTCTAAATTAAATTGTCTTTTGAATTTTGTTCGATTAATGACCAGTATTGATCGAGTGTCTTGATTGTTCATACTGTTGTATAATTTATTGATATCTGTATCCTTATGCGGAGAATGTCACAGCAAAAACTCAGTTATGTCATACCATTGTCTAGCTTGCCCTGTATGTTGACATAATTTCCAACTTTCTTTTACACTGTTGTACATCATCGCATGTCGACATATTGCAATTACGTTTCAAAAAAGATTAAAAAAATGACATCCATAGGCTTTTACATGAAACGGTGTTCAATATGCTGGAGTTTAGGTGGAAAAGGCACAGGTTACATTAAAACCTGGTATGTTAGTGTGCCTTAAGGACCGAGGTTAGGAATGCCTGCTTTAAACAATGTGGAAACAAATGCGATTGTCGTTCCAATTTCCCTTGAACTTGATCTGGCTCAAAACAACAAATCGTTCAACATATAGTCTAATGCAGTGGTTCCCAAACTGTGCGCCGCGGCTCCCTGGGGTGCCGCAGCGCTGTTACAGGGGTGCCGCGGCCTGTGGACCTAAGAAATGTACCTGGCAGCCGCATGGTGGGTGGTTTATTGTCTGACCCGCTGCGGTGCGAGCGGGTCAGGCAGTGAGCGTAGTTAGCCAGCCCTGGGGGTAGGGAGTACGGGCAGGATGTCAGGAGTCAGATAGCGGCAGAGGGTGCCGAACTGCCAGGGGAGATCTCTGCTTATCACCCCAGTCCCGACACCGCTGCGGGCACCCTCTGTCAGCTATGCGACCTCCGGCCAGGAGGAGGAGGAGGGTGGGGGAGAAGACTCTGGCAGTGTGCTCTGCCCTTGAGAGCTTCCTGCTGCCTAAACCGGAGGAGACTATCGCCGGCACCCCTCCTCCCGCGCTGTCGACTGAGCTTGGTTTAGATTCAGCACAATCAGTGCAAGGTAAGCCGCGAGGCAGCTAGTGCACCTCCTCCACTGCACTGTGTGGTGGATGCAGTGAGTGAACTTTTTATGCAGGTGCTGCTGCCGAGTTAAGTGTGTGCTTAAAATTGTATATGTGTGGAAAGAGTGCATTAAAAGATAAATTTAATATACTACGTCAAATCCAAATAAAAAACTGGTTGCAGTGAGATCATGTCAGATGGAGAGCGTCAAAAGCCACGTCAGGGCCTAATGCGGTCTCACTGGTCTCCGGTGTTATCTTGCTACTGGTTCCCGGGACTCTGTAACACGGGTCAGCATTTGTGGCGACACAAGGTCTCCTGAATGGAAGGACTACACATCTGGAGTAGCTGTTTGCCTATCAATAATACACCATGTGGTAGCCAGCCCACAGGGTTTTATGTCTTGTATGAGCAAATACCTGTTGTACCTGAATTTTACTTATTTGATGTGGTATATTATATGTATCTTTTAATGGACTATGGAGCGCCCCTTCTTTCTGCTTTCCTTCTATTCCCACAAACAGAGGTTCTGGGGGCATGTCTAGCAGCTCACACAGCACTGGCCATGCCCCCAGAGTGGGGAAAATGGGGTCGTGGCCTCGCAGGCGTAAAGTGATTTACAGGCCATGCCCCCAATTTTCGGGCACGCACCTCCATCGCGTTTTCAGAAAGTTTGGAGGTATGCAGCAATGTGATGTGGTATATCGGGCTCCAGCTGGGCTGTCTTCTCCTGCTGTCCCCCTCTGTGGTGTTGGATTCAGCCGACGGGTGCCTCTACACATGCTCCAGCGCCAGAGGTCCCGGGACGCTGCAGGGAGGTAAGGGGCAGAGCTACGGCTGGGTGCAGAGCAGGGAAGCACAGTTTCTGCCAGATGTTCAGATTCTGCCATTGTGCGATGGTAAATCTAAACACCATGGACACGCAGAAGCCACAGATTTAAATTCCACAAGTCAAGAACTTCTCCACGGTAACCTGCTCCATGAATTGCCCGAAGCTCAGAAAAGCCCTGTTTTCCACAAAACATGGCTATTCTATATCTTATTAGTAGACCCCATCAGTGGCGGCTCCAGAGGGTGGCTGCAGCACAGTCCAAAATTGAAATAGAGGACATGCACAACTGCCACCCAAAACAATGGTAGTAAGTCATGGCTGGCGATGTTTGGCATCCCCCCCCCCCCCCCCAACCATCCATTTTTTGCAAACAAGTTGTTTAAGTAGCATTAAGATCAGGAAAAAAGTATTTGTCACATTATTTTGGCCCAAATACTTAAAATAGGGACACTTTGGTAATTATTTTGACTTAAGGGTGCCTTGAAAAAATCATGGAGACCCAAAGGGTGCCTTGACCTCAAAAAGTTTGGGAACCACTGGTCTAATGTGTACTCCTCTTAAGTGTCATGGTTGTTGGATGTAATGCCACTCAAGTTTGGTGGCCGAGCAGGATGGGTTTTTTTTGTTCTTTTTTAAAGGAGCAATCACTTACAAGGCAAAACCATGCTTTGTAAATGATTTACCCCTTAAAAAAAAAAAAAAAAAAAGTCCGAGTTCAGCTGGCATCCCACACATCCACCGACCTCGATTGGCGTTACATCCCGCCCCCTGTGTGTTAATTTTTTGGTTTTCATTTAAGGCCAAATCCTCATAAGCTGCATTGACCTACCCATATTCACATATCATCACATTTTCTTTTTCTTCTCTAAAATACAGTTGATCCCATTGCTCAGATCCATCAAGCCTTTTGTGAATTCTTGCTGGAGAAAGCATTGTACTCTCTTGCAAAGCCAGAAACTATTAAAGTGACACCGGAGGAAGGCTGGTATGAACCTTTACTAAGACCTTTATAAATATGTAGAAAAGCAGAAACCTCAAAATTCATGTTGCATATGTTTTTTTCACTTTTTATTTCTGGGATCGTGAGTTTTTTTTAAAACCCAAAATGTTACTCCAAAAAATGTTGTTTTGCAGCGAGTTTTCCAAAGCTCAAGAATACTTGAAGGTTTTGAATGTATTTGCCGATTCAGTGGGCGGTGTTACCTCTCTACCTATTGGAGGGTCATCCAGCATGTTGTCCCCTGCCAGTAAGTATACAGTATAACAATGACAGTATACAGCTAGGTAATTCTAGGTCAGTCGTTCTCAAATCCATTACTCAGGACCAGACACAGGTCAAGTTTTCCAGGTCACTTAGCAGGTGGCAGATGCGTTCATTACACATGTTAAATTGACCTGCAGGTGAGACCATTTATTTCACTTGTGATTCTGTGAGACCTGCCAAACATCCATTATGGGGTCCTGAGGACTGAGTTTGGGACCCTGTGCTCTAGGTCACCATGTGCATGCTCTTTCCTTCCCCTGCTGACATTCCCTGTTCTATATGCCTGATCACATCTCTAGTATATTCTGTAATTCACAATTACACCTGATTTAGAATTGATAGGAGAGGAGTTAAATGGACATTTGTGCTGGTATTAAACCTTTCTCTCTGAATCATTTGCAGAGCACTGGTTATAGGGGTCCGTCTAGAAACACAAACAAATCTGATTATTTCATATAACTACTCCTCCCTTCTGTTCCCTCCTTTATAGGGAATGCTGTTAATTAAAAAATAACAGGAGAAAATAGAGAGGTAGAAGCCACATTCTCCTAATTGTTTGGGTTAACCCTTGCAAACTGTTTTTTTTTTTTTGTTTTTTTTTACCTTTTTTCTGAGAGCCATTAAATTAGCTAAAAATTCCCAGGAATTGACATAGCCTTCATTCATGCAGATTGTCTTCACATCTGGCTGGCTCATTTTGTCCAAAATCTGATGCACTGTAGGGATTACTCTTTTGGTTTGTAGTAGCTTGCTGAAAATCTGTTTCCCAGTTCTTCACACCTGTCCTGAACCACCACTGAGAGTATGGGAATATTTTGTTGTGCACCGCACATTATTCCATTGATTTGTCCCTCATTGCAATGGAGCTCTTGTTCCTCCCCAACAGTTTATGTGCTCCACTACCATGTCAATGTGACAATTTCTCCATTGCTCTTGACTGTGCAGTATACGGGGGTATTCAGTTCTATCTGAAAATAAAGTGATATTCCCGGAAGATGAGCGGTGGAGTGGACAGCTTTCCATAGTATCCTGCTATGGAAAGTAGTCCACCCTGGGAAAATCACTGAAACCGGAGAAAAACACTCCGGGTGAAATACCGTACACTTCACAGGTCATGTTGCAATGGGCAACCAATCACATCCTGTCTATCATCTTCTAGAGGGTGGTAAATAAGTAGCTTCTGATTGGTTGCCCATAGCAACATGACCTGTGAAGTGTATTTCACATCTTAGTAAATTTCACCCTCCGTGTGTATGCATTGAGCATTTTTCAGGTCATTGATTTTACCCATCATCGGTCCGCATACACACTGGGGACCATTTAGTGAAAATGGGGCTATAGTACTGGTAATACATTTATGGCAAGATTCTATGCGAATTATTATAATTTTCTTAAACCTTTTTAAAAGGAAATTTTTAAAAATAAGCTTAATTTGCCTTATAGAAGAACATTTTAACTCCTTTTTATGAATCTCTATCCTATAGGTACGGATTCTATCTGTCGCTGGTGGTATTCTGTATCCTCAATGGCAATTGGCTGGCTGCAAGGGGATGATTGTGTTGTGAAGTCTCATTATTTGGATGTAGAAAGAATTCCCAAGCTCCTGGATGCTGAGTAAGTTTCAACTGAAATACCCACCCTCTTTTACCTTGCTTGAGTAAACCTAGATAATATGGCTGTGGTGTCCCTCTGCGACTGCAGCCTGTGTTCGTTAAATCTTGCTCATGCCCTTTCAGACATAACAGCAAATTACCGTGTGAAGCAGTTCTACTTGGTAATTTGTGTAGTGTGAAAGGGTCTACCCGGGTCTTCAATCCTGGGTTCCCGACCCTGTTTTTTACCAGGGTTGTTGACCTGGGATTTGTGACCTGGGTAGACCCTTTCACACTAAACAAATAACCTGTCGCCGCCCGGGTTGCGAGGTCAAGGAAACTGCATCCCAACGCCAAATACCGGCGGCCCTTCCCTGTAAACACCTCTGTCTTTCAATCCGGTAGAGGTGTTAATTTTTCTGTGTTGTAATGACAGGACCTATCCTGCACACGTGCAGGACAGTACCATCGAGCATAATGTGGCTTGGATCTCTTATGCGATCCAACCTGTTTTCGTTCCTCAGTGTGCAAAATCATTTGCAACATATTTAAAGATCTTATCATTGCAATTATTAAATGTCTGCTTTGAGTGTGTGTTTGGCTAACTAATAATGCACCTGACGTTCATATTATTCAGGAACCCTTTAGTGAAGTCGGTGATCCATATGTGCAGAGCCTTGCACATGTCTGTGTCAGGGAAGACTGATAGTGCACAGAACGCCTTCTATCAGTGTGAGAAAGCCAGCTCCTTCTTATGGAATAGCCTGAATATGAGCAGCACGTGCAACAGTGAGCTCAACAAGGTGAGTTGCAGCTGCAGCAGCCATTTGAAAAACGCCACATTTGGTTTCGTATATTCATAGCACTGCCTGTTTTTCTTTTTTTTGTTTAGCAGATTTGCAATACAAATTCTAAAAAAAGTGGTTGGAACATTCCTACTGTACTTGGCAAAGTGTTTAATGTTACTGAATACTGGTGCCTTAAGCAGGAGAGCTGGAATTCCTTTCATTACGATATATTTGGTGTCGCTGTGGTGCATTGTTGTTGCATTGCATGTCACCTTGGCCTCTGTGCAATGTTTCTTCAGTGCAGTACGGAGGCGTCAGCTGCGTCCTATACCTAAAAGTTTACAGACATGGCCTTTGCATCTGTATTTTTAAGTGTTGTATATATTCGATCTACAGTATAAGAGCGTACTGTATAGTACTTAATTTCTTGCTCCTGCCTTGGACTTGCTAACGAAGATGGTGGGGCAGGGTGAAGGAATTAGGTCCCTGGATTGCTGGAAATAATAGTTTGTTTGGTGCCCGCTCCCTATTGCACTACCTATAGCCATAGTCTGCCTGTGTCCCCTATGGCTCTAGAAGAAAAGGATTTAACAGGTAATATACACAGTACTTTTCCTTTACTCTATCTTAACCGTTTTAGTTTTTACTCTACTTTGTGCAGCATAGTAAAAACCTGAAAGAATTCCAAATTTCTCGAATATCTTTTATTTTTCTAACAAAGATATTGCAAGTTATTGCGCTTCCCACCCTTGATGTCTCATTAGTGCATTGTCCAAGAATTAATATTCTCATATGCAGCATTTCTTAGAGATGAAAAGATTATTTTACTGGTCCATTCCTGTCTTATGTTCTGCGTCATCTAAATCCTAACCTCTACTTGGGTTAATTTGGTGGAGAAGCTGTAAGAAAAGCTTTTGAAGGGCAATCAGGATATCCAAGATTAATGTGCATTGAGTGGGAGTTTTTGGAGTCTGCACACAACCCAATGATGCCTTGTTGTTTAGGCAGATTTGAGACCGCAATTAATTATTTATTTATTGGCAGGGGTGCTATCCTGGACAACAATATAAAACACACTGGATATATACAAAGGAGAAAGGAGTTGCACACCTAATAAAAAAAAGAGTATCTTGTATGCTTAAAACTTACATTTTATTAGTTAAAATGGGGTGTTATTTGAACCTTTTATTATATATAGTGGTTAGGGATATGCCTCCTTGCTTTATGTGAAAGTCAGAGGTTAAAACCAAGACGTACACAACAATTTGATATGTAACAAAGTGCAAGAAAGAGTAGAAAATAAAAATGTACCACTGGTTGACTGTCAGATGCCTGTATCTTTATTATCACAATTTACTGCTGATTAGGGTGATGTTCAGGTAAGAATTGTGTACTGTACTTACGCCAATAGCGCACTACATGTGAGGATCTTCATAATTTATTCTTGTATTCTCTCACAGTGTGTGCCTGGAGTTTAATGCTGTACTTTTTGGCATACAGCCCAGAGATGATTAGTATGAGACTGATACTTTGTATATTGATATGTTGTTACGGTACTTGTTTAGTTTCATGGCGGCTACTTAGCATATCGTCCCTTTCAGAGTTGGCCTCGTGTTCCCGCGACCAGCGTAGTCAGTTAGAAGTAGTGTAGTGTGTTCAGCTAGTCAGCGTAGGCAGTTCTAGTCAGCGTGTGACAGTCATGGCTGCTGAAAAGCTGACACTCTTGATCCTGCCACAGACTGAGGAGGAGTCGGTGGCATTTCTGCAGAGCCACAAATTCCTGCCTGACACCCAGACCTGCCCCAATGGGCACCCTATGAGGCTCAATGTCAGGGTGCTGCCATATCCGCAGCTGTGGCAAGAAGGTCATTCACAATGAAGGAGGCATTTGCCAGTGCTCCTTGTTACATACTGGCAAATGCCTCTTTTTGAAACCCCCCACTATCCACGGCAGCCCGAAGCATGGCGAGCGGCCGCGGTACGCGTCCTCCCGACCTTTTCATACCCCCACTATCCATGTCGGCGTGGAGTTGATTTTATAAAGTGGCGAGCCACTGAGCCCGAAGCGTGGCGAGCGGATGCAGAATACATGTGAAGTAATCCGCGGGGCTCGCTGTGCTTCGGGCTCGGTGGCTCGCTGCGCTCACTACACTTTATAAGATCAAGGGCCAAGTGGTTCTTATCTGCCATCAAATTCTATGTTTCTAACTCCACACCGACGTGGATAGTGGGGGTATGAAAAGGTCGGGAGGACGCGTACCACGGCCGCTCGCCACGCTTCAAAAGGAGGCATTTGCCAGTATGTAACATGGAGCACTGGCAAATGCCTCCTCATTTTGAATGAGACTCACTTGCATCTGCACCCCCACTTTGGAAAGGACACGCATGCGCTACACAGAACCCCTAACTCTGTCCGCAGGGTTGATGTACCCTGCCGCAATAGCTAATGAGACGCAGGAGCGTATTAGTGCAGGAGCGCCTGAGATGCTCCTTCATCTAAAAAAAGGAGCGCCTCTCCGCCGGTGCCAGCATGATCCCCTCTCCGCCAAAGAGAGGGGATCATTCTGGCGCCGGTGGTGTGAGAGACGCTGACTAGGCTTGCTGGGGGCAGAGATGCAGTTCCTGGCAACACTTGTGTAGTTTCACTGCGGCAGCCTACGCTGATAACGTAGCTTAGGCTGGCACCGTGAAACTACATAAGTAAGGCAGCCGTTGGGCTACACCTGGGGTAGCCAACCCTAGTCCTCGAGAGCTACCAACAGTGCATGTTTTGCAGGTCTCCTCACAGAATCACAAGTGAGCTAATTAGCTCCATCTGTGTATCTTTTAAAATGTGTCAGTGATTAATGAGTGCAGCTGTGCAGCAGCTAGGTTGTCTGGAAAATGTGAACTGTTGGTAGCTCTCGAGGGCTAGGGTTGGCTACCACTGGGCTACACTATTAGTGTAGCTTCAAACGTAGCGTAAGCTGCCACCGTGAAACTAAACAAGTACTGTTGTTACTTGTTGCCATTCACTGTGGCCCATGTATCAGAAGTCAGGCAGGTTCTGTATAACATGCAGTGTGGTGTTTTGTCAGAGTATACTGTTTAGTATCAGGGAATGGAAGATTTGTTTAATCAGACTTTAATAATCATCTGTGGCTGATTACGCTGGTAGAATTGCAGCCACTCTGCAATATTTATTTTTAGCATGTGATATTAATACGATCTCTCTGGGATAATCAAGGGGTTAAATTATAATAGATGGTACTTTTTAGGACTTATGAGTAATATTAATCATGCAGCTGTCTGATGTTACTGAGTTGGGGGTCCCATTGTGAGGAAGGGATCTTGGGACCAAGACTCCAACTTTGTAACATCAGACCTAACCCATGGGCAGATCGGACAAAAGAATATTACATATCTGCCCACTTGAGTCCAAACCTTTTATTGGCATTTTGATGGAACTATCAATCATCTTTTTCAAATATTCATTATTTTCAAATACTGTATATTAATTGTGTATGTTCTACTCCTGTTCTCCTAGGTAGTGCAGCTGTTTATCTGTGACCTACTGTTATCTATGCGCACTTCATTATGGCAGAAGCAGGCCAGTTCCAGCCCAGCATCGGGAGAACCAGTGCATGCTTCCACGTCAGTGCTGACCGGATTCCACAGGGATCTCAGCAGTCTTCGCAGGCTGGCACTCACCTTCAAACCTGCACAGTGCAAGGTATGTCTTCAGAGAAAAGTGCTAGTTTTTGCTGGGCCGTGTTGAGAGCGACATTGACTAAAATAAATGTCTAATCCTAGTTGTTCCTGCATGAAGCTACAGTCAGACTTATGGCTGGGGCAAGTCCCACTCGTACACATCAGTTGTTACAGCACAGTCTTCTGAAGCGTACCCCAAATACCAGTAAGACTGGTAAGTACTGTACATCTACTAATCATCTCTGCAGATGGTGATACCATATTGGTGTCTCCTGATTTTAGGACCTCGCTAGGAGCGTGTTTTTTTTTTTTTTTTTTTTTTTATCGAATTGTAATCTATCTATAATGTTCATATTTACTTAGCTAATGCAATATTTCTAGAACTGCTTTTTAACTTTTTGATTTCTTTATAGTATGTTGGTTTTTATCATATGCAGATGTCATTTTGCAGGTCTAGATAGAATATATAGAATCCCTTTATTCGTCTCACAATGGAGAAATTTCAGTGTTACAGCAAGGTTCAAGTACAGATAAGAGTAGTAGCATAATAATAACACACATAATAAGATAAGATCCAAACAATATAACTCAAGAATCTAGGAACATGCAGGTCTTCTTCAGACCATTAAAAGTTGTACATTCTAATTGCAGCCGGAAGGAACGATCTGCGATATCTCTCCGTTGAGCATCTAGGGTGAAGCAACCTATCACTGAAAGTGCTACACAGATCTGTCAAAACGTTTTTGAGCGGGTGTGAAGCATTATCCAATAATGATGTCATCTTGTTGATCATTCTTGTCTCACACCTACTTAACAGTCAGCATTAACTTAATGTTTGCAGAAAAATATGTAGAACAATTGCAGCAGACTCCTATAAGTTAGCCAGCTGTATAGGTGTCAGATGAATTGTTGCTGAACTGACTTCGACTCCTCTGATCTGTGTAAATCAGGGGCATCCTCATATCCTGGATACAGCTTGCCAGAAATGGGATTAGGGGGCGTGGTTTCTGTAGTGGGGATAGGTAATCGCTGCAGCAGATAGTAACATTGAGGCCTCCCTGTTATCCTGTGCCACAGTGCTAGATTAAGCTACTTCACGTGAGGAACTAGTGATGGAGGTCCTCTATCGCCAGAATACCAAGATGTCTGTTGTTAAGGACCTTTTCCTCCCCCGCTTAGTCAACTATTTCATCAACTTCTACTTGACAGGCATTCTGCCAAACTTGTACCTTTCTAAGATACGTTGGGGTTCCAAGATTTCCTGAAATCCATCTCACCAGTTACATAGCACGTTTACATACATTTTTCCCTAAAACCACATAAAATTAAATATATTTAAGCCTTGTGTGTGTTGATAGGATTGAAACCAGCAAACTGGTTCTATTCTGTCAAAAAATGCAAGATATAAGTGTTCTAATTTTATCTGTTAAAATTACAGTCTTCATTATAACATGGAGAGCAATTAATTGAATTAGCAAGTAATCTATAATATTGATCTAATCGGAATCTGTTTCTTCGCTTCCAGGTGAATTGGACTCATTACTGGGACAGAGGGAGAGAGCCACAGCTATCCTCTTGGCGTGCCGTCATTTGCCCTTGTCGTTCTTGTCTTCCCCAGGGCAGAGAGCAGTGATGTTAGCTGAGGCAGCGCGGACTTTGGAGAAGGTGGGCGACAGGCGCTCATACCTGGACTGCCAACAGATGATGGTTAAACTTAGTGGAGGCACTGCTATGGCAGCCTCTTGAGACTCCTTATTCTTTTTCAGTATGAAATCACATTGTGACCTTCTCCCAGACATAAATACAGGCCCCTTTTGTAACATAGGTCAACCCAGTCATCCTATAAAGCTGAGATGATTCCAATATTTTACTGTAAGGGACAGTCATCAGAATGGAAGAGAAGCATAAAGGATAGTACTTCATTTTCATGCAGTATGTGTGTGTGTGCTCCAGATAATGATACTGCTGGCCACAACAGAATCTAGTGCTCAGCTTTTACATTTTCTTACTATTATACAATGTGACCTTTTTAAAGCTGTATTCCCATCTAATCGAGCAATCCTGTCCTGTAATTACTGAATTGCCTTTGGAGCACTTTGTGCTTTCCCTCCCACGCACCTCCTCGCATTGGGTATTATATGAGGGAAACTAAGGAAGAAGAGATGGCCGCATCGGGTCATTGCACTCCTGCTAGCCTGACCTTCACACTACCAGCTGAGATGAAGGTTCAGAAATCAAATCAATCTGGTTAAAAAAACAAAACCAATTCTACATTATATAAAATACTTGGCGAAGAATAAAACCCTTTTTAGTAGTACATAATTTTTTCATATTTGAATTTATTTACTGGAGTGGTTTCTTTATATCTGATTAAGGAAGGGACCAATGTTTTTTAAGTCGGTGGTACACTGTTTCAGTCAAGTACTGTCTGTGAGTTGCTGACATCCTTGGTCAATGACTGTAAAGCTGTGTACACAATAAAGGGATCTCGGACCGATATGTTGTTTCTGACCTAATCAGAATGACATATCTGCTTGTTTGGTCAGTGTATATGGCCAATATGCGCGCCTCCATCATTGTAAGTGCCACCTCCATACGTTCACCTAAGGTTCTGGGAAGTTAACCTCGCTGTGTGGTGGTGGGAGCAGTAAGCTGAAGTTTTGCCTAGGATACCAAAAAAACCCTTTCACTGGTCCTGGGAACAGACCTTCAATGTCGGCATTGATGAGCAACTTCTGATTGATGGAGTTAAAACCTTTATTCAAACATTTACAAAGACAGTACAGTTCTCCCTCATCTGCAGTATATGTCTATATTGCTTTACAGTTTAGTTCCACTTTTTTCTTCTTTCTACAAATAGATATTGGTTGTAAGTATAATTTATTCTACATTCCATTGCATTCTGCTTTGCTTTTAAAGCAAGATCTTGGAGTATGTTGCTGGATTTGGGGTATATTCAACCCCGGGTCACAACTGTCGGGAAAGACAGCATTGAATAGAGCCCCGCTGCTTTTTCCTCTGTCTGGAATAGTGGCGGGAGATTGAATAACCCCCTAAAGCTTTGCAAACTGTTGCAGTATGGAAGCTATGCTATATTTACAAATGACCCCTATTTGTAAAAGGTCATATGACTTGACACACCTAGTTAGAAATGACTTGCAATTACAAGTATGTTACATCTGAGGCAAGTGCTGGAGTAAAGGTTTATTGTAAGAGGGCATGAATTTTCCCTTACAGTTGCCTAATGTTTGTATTAAATTCTGAGCACCTCAGTTTCAGGAGTGTGGCTGGGAGCACAATCAGTTTTCTGGCTACAGTAAATAATTTATATTCAGAATGCAAAAATAGTGGTATCAGGGTTTCACAACTTTGTGCCGGTTGCTAATTCGGGGAGGCTCTAAAATTTATTTTGCAGAATTAAGATAAAAGAAATCATAGAAAGAAATGAAAAACTGGAAACCAGAACTCCTTTTAATTCCTGCTCAAATTCTAAAGTATTAACATAAGATTTTAATTTGAAAGCCATAATTTTAAATTTTTTATTAAACCATGCAGTGCTTCTATTTTATGTCTGCAAGCTTACAGATTTACACCGACACAAAATATGCACTGGTTACTAAATATTGGAAAAAATAAATTCTGTCTTTCCAATACGTTTTTAAACTTTTAGAAAGCAATATTCAGAAACGGGATAAAATTTGAATAAAAATGTAACATTATTGATACAAAATAGAAATCTGTACTATAATCTCAAATTACTTAATTTAAAATGGACTTGTTTTTACATATACAACATACCAGTAGGTCTATCTGTAAATAAGTGTTTGGTTTTTATTTTTTGTAATAAGTGCATCTAGATACCTTTTTTTTGTAAGGGATGTGTATATTTTGGATTATTTATTCCTTTTATTGTTTTGATTTTTATCTTTCTGTTAATTAATATATTGCTGCCTATGATGTTCCATGCATGTCCCTTGCATATTAGTAATTTTAAATGCTAAAAGCTAAACTATTTGTCAAATACATATTTACCAAAAGTACACCTACAACCATTAATTCATCACTTGCTATAACAAGCTACTGCTTCATTTTGAACGATCTGCTTTTTATGTACTTTTTACAATTCCAGTTTGGAACAAGATTATTCCTCCTATACTATGGCATCTTTATTTTTATCTTCCATTTTAATAATTTGTAGTATTTAAGTGTTTGTGCGACTAGTCTGTAAACATTACAGGAGGCTTTTAGATATAACTGTTCACAGCTGCACAGACTTTCATGGGATCATTTTGAGGTAGTGTTCATTCTAGGAACTGTAGTGGACAGGACGCTGTTGCATGGGGGCAGCATAATGGGGGTGGACTGGGCCCAACGAAAGAGGCGTGACCGAGCCGTGACATCACGAAAAGGGCGCGGGTTCCGCCATTATAAAAGGGCCAGGCCTGCCGAAGACACACCGCTGCAGGTTGTATTAGCATAGAGTGGGCAGGGATAGATCTACAGTGGGTGATTGCACCACCACCAATTTGGGCCCGTGTGTGCCCAAAGTAAAAAGAACTCACCGGACTTTTCTGCTTTTATAAAAATACCAATGGGGTTCTACTACAGTGCTCAAGTGGATGTAATAGCAGCTGTTCCCATGATAAAGCTTTGACTATTGTTGGTGGCCACATTGTCATTACAATTTTAAAAACTCTCTTGACTCCATTTGCTTTGGATCACACAATGAAGAATACAGGCAACATATGTGTTACTGTACAATATCATATATAAACATTCAGCAAATCTCTGAGCGCTAAATGCAGGAGTGAATTGTTTCTCCCTGGACCAGATGCACTAAGCTTCAAAAGTTATAAAATGGAGAGTGATAAATAACCAGCCAATCAGCTCCTGTCTGACATTTTTCACACACAGTCTGTGACATGGCAGGTAGGGGCTGATTGGCTGGCTGTTCATCACTCTCCATTTTATCACTTTTGAAGCTTGGTACATCTGGCCCACAATGTGTACCATGAATGGTGCTATTTTATACCCTGCGGTTCGCCATCTACGCTTTTCTGTATCCTGTGCTTCCAGTTCTGCAGCCAAATACGATAAAAGTATTGTTGTGAGATACCAGTAATCCACTTTGACACCATTACCATTTGTTGATGTAAACTATTCTTTCTTTTAGCACAACCTATTGTCCCTGCTATGTTACAGAAAGACTCTGGCAAACTCTGGCATTACACAGGCTCTTTGTCCCTAAACAGCTATAAATATTTTTACATTTATACAGGATTTGTTTTCTACACTTGTATAGATCTATGAACTGTAAAGGAGATAGCAATGCTGTAATGGTAAACCTTTCTGTATGCTATGTGTGCATTGTATAAAATTGCTATTACAGTACTTGGTTTTTAATTGTAAGTAGTAGCCAAATATATCTTTACCAATACACACTTTGTTGGGACTTTTTCTTTCTCTGGGTCCACAAACAAAATTTTGGGGGCTGGGAAGAGTTGGTGGGAAAGAGGATCTGTCAGATCCAATAATTGATTTATTCTTAACAATTGTACCTACAGGGAACACAAAGTTGGTATATACTTAGTGTGATCTAATAATGTATTTTACTTAATACAATATGGTGTTTATCGATCTTGTTTTCTTAAAGGTGTGGGGGGGGGGGGGGCCATATACCAACTCAAAAACATATATGTAAAGAAAACAATAAGTGTCATACAAAAGAATCCTTACTATATTTTAATGGGGTTGTACATCTCATACAGTAGATACCCTGAATATATGTATCAATAATAGTGCCAGTCTCTAAAAGTTGTGCGGTTAAAGGTAATGGTTTCCCAATAGGGGAAGTACTGAGATTATAGTATTATGCTGTGTACACACGGGGCGATTTTGATAAATATCACGGGAAATATGGTTGCGACCATATTGCCCACGATGGGAGTGTGCATCGGCGATATATAGCCGGGTGAGTGCTCCCGTTTTCTCCCCTGTAGTGATCGCTGGTCGCAGGAACATGCTCCCGCGACCAGCTGACTTCCACTGCCGGGCTCCCCCGGCAGTTTCTATTTCATCAGCCACCATATCTGGTCGCTGATGCAAACGGGACACTGAGCGATATATTGCTCATCGCGAGTGATATATCCCCCCGTGTGTACGGGGCTTTAGTTTATACCAAAACCTTGTTCCTCGATCACAGTGATATTCACTAAACAAAGTCACAAGTTGGTTACTTTATATAAGATACCATGCATGTTCTAACATCAGCCATACAGTATATGCAATTGATTACTTTGTCTTTGTGATATATATATAATATATCTGGTTAGCACAGTGTTTTTCTTGCCTTTACCTCACATAATTATCAATGCGGTTAAAATACATGTTAATAGTGACTCCTATCATAACAAGATAATCGATTAATACTTGTTTTAACTTGCACCAGCAAGGAAGTATTCTGCTGATTAAAGGAAACGCTATGTTGCTGATGCTCAATATATAAAAATAATTGACCGTAACACGTTTTTACTAACAAGAGTCCGACTATAAGAGAAAAATATGTTTCTGATGCTAGATGTGTCGGGAAGAAAACACATGAAGGCCAGGGGGAGGGAAAGGGAAAAATTGAGGGGATAAGGTGTGCAATGGACCCCTTGCAGTTTGGTACTGCTTCTGCTGCTTGTAATTGGCTTAGAATTGGCAGTAATACACTCAATACTGTTTCTGAATCTGAACAAGGGAGTGAGAGGTATGTGGATGCCATAGGTATCTGCTGTCGAGGCCATCCATGGACATGTACTGTTAGTGTTTTACCATCGCAGCAGCATTTCCATTGAGAGTACCCAGAAAACTGGTGTAAGTAGTCTTAGCGTAATTACCTGCACGGCTGAGCCACTCTGCTTCCCCTCACTTACTATTTAGCATTGACTAGAGGTGAATGACAATTCTGCACATAACAAACAGACACTGGTAAATGGATGAAGATAGGCAGGCTAATGTATGTATTCACAAAGCTTAGGCTGAAAATACCTGGGGACTGTTTAGAACGATTCTCAGTACAAAGCTTGTGCATAGGTGCCTCCACAACATGAAGTAACCATATAGCAATGGTACAAAGGTCAACATTGCTTCCTTACAGCACTATAATGCTATGTATTATGACCATGGTCTTGTCTGTGGGGAAAATATCACACAAAACCCAGGAAAACCATGCTAATTCCACAAAGTCATACGGGAAGAAGAGTTGGGTTTTTACGAGTGGAATGTAATGGTAGAAGTTACAAACTGATCCGTTTCAATCAGAAAGGAATGGCGTTCAATGGTTCTATCACACAAAAATAGACCTGGGATTGGTGCAGGGTTCATGCAATCTCTACACAGAAAACCAGAAGAAAAGTCCAGAAACAGAGCAATCTGTCCCTCCTTGAGAGGGTCATGTTGGGAGGTATGCTGGTAGTCCAAGGAGTAGGTGTTTTCTCAACATGGTACTGCCATGGTAGGTATCCCTACTATCCTAGCAGTCAAACAGCTTTGTGGGTATGGGTGGTATTGTGATCATGCCCACAATTACTAATTCCACAGCCAATTAGCAATCCATTAAGCACGTCCATCGGTGATGTGAACATAAACTTCATTCTGTTTAGTCCAGTTATATTGATTTGACATCTGGTGCTTTATGTTGTACCCCCAACAGTGCATGTTTTCCAGGTCTCACAAAATCACAAGTGAAATAATTAGCTCCATCTGAGGATCTTTCAAAATGTAAGGCAAGAAAAAATTTGAATGAAACCAGCGCTGTGATGAGATTCAATGGGAGAATTCTGTGGATATGGCAAACAGCATGAATCCTACTTTTAAAACGTCCCAATGATGTTTATGCAGGTACAGTAACTTGGAAAGCAGTTGGAATCAGGAATGTCCCCTATCGGCAGACACTTACTTCCAAGTTCTGACCCGCATGCACGTAACAGTATCTTTGTATCTTCTATAAATCCCCACGTCTGTACATAAGCAAATGGATTTGAACTTACTTATTATTTCTGTCACGAGTGCACGTAACAGGTTCTTTAAGCAAGACGCCCCACTCCTCTGAGGGTAAAAACGATTTATTCTCCAGGGACCAGACACACGGTAAAACAGGGGAAATGTACACGGGAACAGGTGAAATGAATGGAAGGACGCGGCGAGGCGGGTGTCAGATGAGCCGGTCAGCAGCGCTGCAGACGCTGAGGACTGTGACACCTTCCGTCTTCAGATCTGCGCCTTTGTCTTTCTTTCAGTAATGTGTCCACACACACGGCATCAACGCGTTTCGGAAGATATTCTCCTTTGTCAAGATATGCCGCTTTCCTTCCCGGGCTTCTTTTAAAGGGAGGCTTGTTGGTCACGTGATGTTTGCCTACCAATAAGCGATACCTAGCCCGGCTTGTATTGTTATACATATCTACCTCCTTAATAACACAATTGATACGATTTAAATAAGCAGGTGATATTAATACAATGATACTAAGATAAAAAATGTCTAAAAACATTATTTTAACCCCTTCCTGACAGAGCCAGTTTTTGCGTTCCTGACAGAGCCCTTTTTTTCAAATCTGACATGTCTCACTTAAGTGGGGATAACTTTTTTTTGCTTTTACTTATCCCAGTGATTTTGAGATTGTTTTTTCGTGACACATTGTACTTCAAATTAGTGGTAAATTTGGGTCGATACAGTCTGTGTTTTTTTGTGAAAAATACCAAAATATCGTGAAAAAATGGAAAATTTAGCGATTTGCAAAATGTTAAATTTTCTGCTTGTGAGACAAATAATCTTACCACTCAAAATAGTGAATAACTAACATAGACCATATGTCTACTTTATGTTGACATCATTATTTCAACTTCCTTTTAATTTTTTGGGACACTAGGAGGCTTACAATATGAATAGCAAATTCTCAAATTTTCAAGAAAATTTCAAACACTGATTTTTTTAGGGACCAGTTCAGTTCTGATGTGACTTTGAGGGACTTGTATGTGAGACACCCCCATAAATGATGCCATTTCAAAAACTGCACCCCTCACAGTATTCAAAACAGCATTTTGGAAGTTTGTTAACCCTTTAGGTGTTTCACAGGAATTAAAACAAAGTGTAGGTGAAATTTCAAAATTTCTTTTTTTTTGCAGATTTGCAATTTTAATACATTTTTCTAAGGAACACAGTACATTTTACTAGAGAAATGTGACTGAAAATTGATTCCCCCAATTCTTTTGTTTTCATAAATATCCTATATGTGGCCCTAGTGTGCACGGTGACCAAACCACAGGCTTCATAATAGAAGGAGCACCTACTTGATTTTGGAGCCTCCTTTTTATGAGATTATTTTTTAGGCACCATGTAGGTTTCTAGGCACCATAAGATGCTAAAAGTTAGGAACCCCCCCACAAGTGACCCCATTTTGCAAACTACACCCCTCAGGGAATTCATCTAGGGGTATAGTGTACATTTCAAACCCCCAGGGGTTTCACCAATTTTGATACAAGTGGGCAGTGAAAATGAAAAATTACATTTTTTTACACAAAAATGCAGTTCTGGCTCAAAATTTTTCATTTTCAGAAGGTATGAAGGAGAAAAAGCACCCCAAAATCTGTGCCCCAATTTCTCCTGAGTACGGCAATGCCTCACATGTGACCAAAAAATACCAGTTGGGTGCATGGCAGGACTCAGAAGGGAAGGAGTGATTTTTGGATTTTGCAGCTCAGATTCTGGTGGAATTTTGGTGGGTGCTATGTCGCATTAGCAAGACCCCCAAAGCACCAATACAGTGGAACCCCCCCACAAGTGACCCCATTTTGCAAAGTACACCCCTCAGGGAATTCATCTAGGGGTATAGTGTACATTTCAAACCCCCAGGGGTTTCACCAATTTTGATACAAGTGGGCAGTGAAAATGAAAAATTACATTTTTTTACACAAAAATGCAGTTCTGGCTCAAAATTTTTCATTTTCAGAAGGTATGAAGGAGAAAAAGCACCCCAAAATCTGTGCCCCAATTTCTCCCGAGTACGGCAATGCCTCACATGTGACCAAAAAATACCAGTTGGGTGCATGGCAGGACTCAGAAGGGAAGGAGTGATTTTTGGATTTTGCAGCACAGATTCTGGTGGAATGAATGGTGGGTGCTATGTTGCACCAATACAGTGGAACCCCCCCACAAGTCACCCCATTTTGCAAAGTACACCCCTCAGGGAATTCATCTAGGGGTATAGTGTACATTTCAAACCCCCAGGGGTTTCACCAATTTTGATACAAGTGGGCAGTGAAAATGAAAAATTACATTTTTTTACACAAAAATGCAGTTCTGGCTCAAAATTTTTCATTTTCAGAAGGTATGAAGGAGAAAAAGCACCCCAAAATATGTGCCCCAATTTCTCCCGAGTACGGAAATGCCTCACATGTGACCAAAAAATACCAGTTGGGTGCATGGCAGGACTCAGAACGGAAGGAGTGATTTTTGGATTTTGCGGCTCAGATTCTGGTGGAATTTTGGTGGGTGCTATGTCGCATGAGCAAGACCCCCCAAGCACCAATACAGTGGAACCCCCCCACAAGTCACCCCATTTTGAAAACTACACCCCTCAGGGAATTCATCTAGGGGTATACTGTACATTTCAAACCCCCAGGGGTTTCACCAATTTTGATACAAGTGGGCAGTGAACATGAAAAATTACATTTTTTACACAAAAATGCAGTTCTGGCTCAAAATTTTTCATTTCCAGAAGGTATGAAGGAGAAAAAGCACCCCAAAATCTGTGCCCCAATTTCTCCCGAGTACGGCAATGCCTCACATGTGACCAAAAAATACCAGTTGGGTGCATGGCAGGACTCAAAAGGGAAGGAGTGATTTTTGGATTTTGCAGCTCAGATTCTGGTGGAATTTTGGTGGGTGCTATGTCGCATTAGCAAGACCCCCCAAGCACCAATACAGTGGAACCCCCCCACAAGTGACCCCATTTTGCAAACTACACCCCTCAGGGAATTCATCTAGGGGTATAGTGTACATTTAAAACCCCCAGGGGTTTCACCAATTTTGATACAAGTGGGCAGTGAAAATGAAAAATTACATTTTTTACACAAAAATGCAGTTCTGGCTCAAAATTTTTCATTTTCAGAAGGTATGAAGGAGAAAAAGCACCCCAAAATCTGTGCCCCAATTTCTCCCGAGTACGGCAATGCCTCACATGTGACCAAAAAATACCAGTTGGGTGCATGGCAGGACTCAGAAGGGAAGGAGTGATTTTTGGATTTTGCAGCACAGATTCTGGTGGAATGAATGGTGGGTGCTATGTTGCACCAATACAGTGGAACCCCCCCACAAGTCACCCCATTTTGCAAACTACACCCCTCAGGGAATTCATCTAGGGGTATAGTGTACATTTCAAACCCCCAGGGGTTTCACCAATTTTGATACAAGTGGGCAGTGAAAATGAAAAATTACATTTTTTTACACAAAAATGCAGTTCTGGCTCAAAATTTTTCATTTTCAGAAGGAATGAAGGAGAAAAAGCACCCCAAAATCTGTGCCCCAATTTCTCCCGAGTACGGCAATGCCTCATGTGTGACCAAAAAGTGGCAGGACTCAGAAGGGAAGGAGTGATATTTGGATTTTGCAGCACAAATTCTGGTGGAATGATGGTGGGTGCTATGTCGCATTAGCAAGACCCCCAAAGCACCAATACAGTGGAACCCCCCCACAAGTGACCCCATTTTGCAAACTACACCCCTCAGGGAATTCATCTAGGGGTATAGTGTACATTTCAAACCCCCAGGGGTTTCACCAATTTTGATAAAACTGGGCAGTGAACATGAAAAATTACATTTTTTTACACAAAAATGCAGTTCTGGCTCAAAATTTTTCATTTTCACAAGGAATGAAGGAGACAAAGCACCCCAAAATCTGTGCCCCAATTTCTCCCGAGTACGGCAATGCCTCACATGTGACCAAAAAATACCAGTTGGGTGCATGGCAGGACTCAGAAGGGAAGGAGTGATTTTTGGATTTTGCGGCTCAGATTCTGGTGGAATGAATGGTGGGTGCTATGTGGCATTAGCAAGACCCCCGAAGCACGGTGAAATTATGAACCTAATATTCCATAGATGTGTGGTATATTTTAAAACACTCCTTTATACATAGGCCGGGTTTGTCGGGGCAAGTGTCACACTGGAAAATAGTTTGCTTTCTTATTCCCTTTTTATAGCAAACTTTGCACCTTTTTTGTGTCCTGCCCTTTTTTCCAGTGGAGGGGATTTCATCAGGAAAATGCTGCCCTGGTACAATACGGGGGCCAGTACTAGAAGTACTGGGGCCCTCTGCCTGCTGGTTCCCAAATATTAGGCCCTTTATGACTTCCTCTTGAAAGTGCATAAATGTCCCCCTCTGGCCGGTAGAACGGAATAGCACGTAAGCGTTATACAGTGCCATCTGGATGATATACACGGCCACCTTCTTGTACCAGATTTTTGTTTTCCGCAGGGCACTGTACGGCTTCAGTACCTGATCTGAAAGATCCACTCCGCCCATGTACCTATTGTAATCCAGGATACAATTAGGTTTTGAGGTGTGGGTACTGGTACCTCGTACAGGGACGGAGGTGGTACTGTCTCCGTGAATTGTTGTCAGTATAAGGACATCCCTCTTGTCCTTATATTTGACCAACAACATATTTTCGTTGCATATTCCCCTGCTTTCACCCCTTCTCATTACTTGGGCAATGTGCGTTTTTGGGAGGCCTCTTTGGTTCTTGCGCACAGTACCGCAAGCTGCTGTACCTCTTGAACCAAGGGCCTTAAACAGGGGGATGCTAGTGTAAAAGTTATCCACATAGAGGTGATAACCTTTATCCAGGAAGGGGTGCACTAAATCCCAGACAATTTTCCCACTAACACCTACGAGGGAGGGGGGGCATTCTGGCGGTTGAATTCTTGAATCCTTCCCTTCATAAACCCTAAACCTGTGGGTGTACCCTGAGGTGCTTTCACACAGTTTTTTTTTTTTTAACAACTTTTTATTAAGTCAAAGCTTCATTGCATAAAAAGATACATTGCTGAGCATTCAGGCATTCAAATCAAATACAATATATATTCAAATATATGAGATTAGATTGGGTTACATTTTAGACATAAGGTTCCGTATTATTAGAACATGTGTACAGCATGTCTATCCTAACACCAGAAGAGAACACTTTATTCTAGGATTAGCGGAGGATCATTAAGTAGCATTCGTTCTTCATACCAGCGAGTATTTTGGAAACATTGACGAAGAGTTTGCTTGGTTGATATGGGTAAAGTTTCCATGTAACTGTTCCAGGTGGCGAAGAACTGTTTGGTACGTGAGTCCTTTTGGAGGGAGGCCTCCAGCCAATCCATGTGAAAAATGAAAAACAATTTATCTTTGAACATTGCCAGGGCTGGAGGGGAGGTTTGGATCCATACTTGAAGGATAGTTTTGCGGGCAGCCGATGAGATCGCCAGCATTAATTTTTTGATGGGTTTAGGGGCTCTAGTTTCCTCTGGTAGGATGCCAAATATGGCCCATTCCGGGGTGAGTGGGGTGTAATTAACCAGATTTTCATTAGCAAAGTCACGAACATCTGTCCAGAATTTTTTAATTAGCGGGCAGGCCCAAAAGCAGTGATATAGGTCTGCTTGAGGGTTATTACATTTAGGGCATCTTGGGGAGTCTAGAATTTGCATCTGGTATCCTCGTGAGGGAGAAATGTATGATCTGTGGAAAATGTTTAAGTACATTTCCGAGAATTTGGCCATTGGGAATATCGTTATTGAGGTCTGTAGGGTCTTTAACAAAGTGTCTGTTGTTAGGGAGGGGAAATGTTCTAACCATTGGTTAAGGCCTGTGCGCTGTGAGGTGTAATCCAAAGGTTTTCGGAGGAATTTATAGTAAGTGGAGATCGCTTTTTTAGGTAGGGGGGGGGCCAAGAGTACATTATCAAGATCATTATTCCAATCTTTTTCCGGGATGAGTTTGGAGATTTTGTCGGCGTATGATTGGGCTTGGATAAAATTTAAGTTGAGGGTGGTTATGATTGGGTAATCTCTTGAGGCTTCCATGAAAGTGAGTGGTTTGTGAGTGTGGGTGTCTATTAGTTGTCCTACTCTATGAAGTCCTGCATTATTCCAGCTCGTGAAGAGGGGTGGAGCATTACCGTCGTGGAATTGAGGGTTTCGTAAGAAAGGCAAATGTATGGAGTGGTTTGGGTTCACTTTAAAAGTGTGGCGTAGGGTCAGCCACAATTTACGGGCAGACATTAAGAGGGGATTGAGGTGTATTTCTGGAGGGATGTCTCTGTCTTCTAGGTGTAAAAAGGCGGTTAGGGAAATATGGGGTAAGAAATTTTGTTCTAGGGTGGTGTTGGCATAGGTATGATTTAAAAGTAACCAGTCTTTGAGGTATCTAAATACCGCCGCTTGATTGTATATCGCTATATCTGGGAAATTTATACCGCCATTCCATTTGGGTTGAGTTAATTTTATCATTCCAATCCTTGCTCTCCCCTTGTTCCAAATAAAAGTTCGGAACAATTTCGTGATAGCGAGGGTATCGGATTTGGTTAGAAGAAGGGGCAAAACTTGAATTTGATATAAGAGTTTAGGGAAGTATATCATTCGCAGGAGGTTCGCCCTTCCCAAGTAGGACAGCTGGAGATGGCCCATTCCATTTAGGTCTCTAGCTAGATTTTTGATAGTTTTGCTTATGTTATAGGTATATAGGTTTTGTATATTTTTGGGCAGGGTTATGCCTAAATAAGTCAGGCGGCCCTTAGCCCATCTCATGGGTAGCTGTGAGGCCCACTTGGGACGCGTAAACCCCCGCTTTAGATATAGAATTTCTGACTTTTCCAGATTAATCTGGAAGCCAGATAGTCGTCCTGAGCTATGTAATAGATCTAGGAGTGGGCGTAAAGAGGTTTTGGGATTTGCTATGTAGATTAAGACGTCGTCCGCGAATGCGGTTGTTTTGATTTCCATGTTGCCTACTCGTATCCCCTGTAGGGTGGGCCAGGAGTCGATTAATCTGAGTATGGGGTCTAGGGAGAGGTTAAACAGAATTGGGGAGAGGGGGCATCCCTGCCTAGTTCCTCTGTGCATCTGAATAGGTGTGCTTTTGGTTCCGTTAATAAGTAAGGAGGTGTTAGGAGTGTCATAGAAGAATTTAACCAAGTTTATGAAATGGGGTCCAAAAGAGTATGCTGATAATGTTAGGAATAAGAAGGGCCATGAAACGGTATCAAATGCTTTGTGGGCATCTAAACTCAATAACATGTGTGGGGCATTGGGGTGGAGATTAGAAGTAACTACCGAGGCAATAGCAGTGCGGATGCCCTTAACGGATTGTCGTCCCGCGACAAACCCCATTTGGGTGGGTGAAATAATTTCCGAGAAAAAGGATTGTATTCTAGTGGCCATGATTTTAGATAGGAGCTTAAAATCCACATTCAAAAGGGTAATGGGGCGGTATGAGTCCAGCTTCGTGGAGTCACGTCCAGGCTTGAGGATTAAGGTTGTGTATGCCGCATTGAATGTGGGATAGGAGGGTTGGGACTTGTGGATAGTCTGGAAGATTTCTAACAATGCCGGGATGATGTCTGGTTGCAGTATTTTGTAATATTCCCCGGAAAATCCGTCCGGCCCCGGGGATTTATTTGTTTGAAGGGACGAAATGGCTTGAGTTATTTCCTCAGTTGTGATGTCTTTGTCTAGCATTTCTATTTGGGATTGGGAGAGAGATGGTAGTCTGGAGTCTCTAAGTAGTTGGTCCATTTGTGTATAATCTGGGGGGTCAGCCGAGTACAACGTAGTGTAAAAGTTTTGAAATGCATTGACTATGTCATGCGTCTTTGTCAAGGGTGGGGAGTCACTAGTTTGTTTTATGGATGTGATGTGGCTTCTGCGGTGAAAAGGTTTAGTTAAATTTGCTAACAGGCGTCCGGTGCGGTTCCCCCATCTATAATATCTATTCTTCGTGAAGTCAAGGTGTCTTTGAGCTTGTGAAAGAAGAAAGTCTTCGAGAAGGTGTTTTGCCTGCTGGTAAGCTGTGTGGTTTTCATCAGTGGGGTTTGAAATATAGGCGTTGAGGCAGGAGTTCATATTGGTATGGAGGGAGTCGTATTGTGTTCTGGAGGCTTTGTTCCGTTTGGCCACGTATGCTATTATGTGTCCCCTCATTACTGATTTCGCAGCTTCCCAAAATAGTACTGGCGTGTCCCAATGTTCTATGTTGGTGTCTACATAATCTAGCCAGTGGTGTTTTAGATATTGGCGAAAGTTTTCTGAGTGAAATAAATAGGAGGGGAATCTCCAAGATCTGTGTGACGGGTCCGTGGTAGATATGTTGAGGGATATAGTTATGGGAGCGTGATCCGAGATTAGTATGTCTCCTATGTTAGCTGAGGTGACAGAAGAGATAAGGTGGTCCGCTACTAGGATGTAGTCTATCCGTGAGAATGAGTGATGGACTCCCGAGTGGAATGTGTACGATTTGTCCGTAGGGTGGAATAGTCTCCATGCGTCTGTCACGTGTGTTTGGGCCGAGAATGTGTTGAATGCTGTCCAGATGTTGGAAGAGGTAGTTCGCGGGGGAGGTAGTTTATCCAATGTGGGGTCTTTGACTACGTTAAAATCTCCTCCTATAATTAACGAGGAGTGTGATCGTTGTGCTAGTAGTTGGGAGATTTGGCAAAGGAAATCTGAGGTCTGGGTGTTAGGGGCGTATATATTTAAGATAGTGTATGGCGAGTCCCCTATCCGGACGTCTAATAGCAGAAATCTGCCCTCGGGGTCTAAAATTGAGTCTGTGATGGAATAAATCAGTTTTTTGGAAAAAAGTATGGCTACTCCTCTTGATTTGGTGATATAGGGGGCGGATATGCATTCTGCAATCCATGGTGCTCTGAGTGTTGAGTCCTCACCGGCCTTCCAGTGAGTCTCTTGTAATAAGGTGATATCTGGGTCGTAGTGTTTTATGTGAGTTATTATTCTTCTCCTTTTGATCGGCGAGTTCAGGCCGCACACATTCCAAGATAATACGTTAATAGATTGTGGGGGGGGTGAGTATGGTAGGGTCGTGGGAATGTGCGGTGTCATCCTACTCCAGCCCTGGCAAAGATACTAGAACAGAAGTTGAGCATACAAGACGGTCCTCCATCCCAGCGAGTGTGGGACCGTGTCTTGATAAGTGGTAAATCCCATATCAAATAGGTTAAGCATGCCTGGTGTGGCAATATATTTCGGACATTAATAACTAAAAGAACGTATAAGGTAGATAACATGTGAAGCCTTGACAACATTTTCCATATTTTCCAAACCAAACTTTCCCGGTGTGTTCTGATTGGGGTATCAGAACCGACCGGATGTGTACCAAACAATAGTAACAATATACAAAACAGTGATAATCTTATCATTAATCAGAGTCTAGTATAGGGAGAAACAATAAAGAACAGTGGTGTTGTGAATAGGTTCAAGTATTCACTAGTGAGCCAGGAGAACCCATTGATGGCATAAAGTGCGCTCTTGCGGCTTCGGGGTCATCAAATAATAGGGTGCGTCCGTTGTCCGTCACCCGTAACTTAGCCGGGTACAATAAGGCAAATCTCCTATGGGAGTCCACCAAGAATTTACATATTGGGGAGAATGCCTTACGTTTCTGGGCTACTGCCACAGAGAAATCTTGGAAAATGAGTATACGTATGCCATCAATAGTAAGTTGTTCCATTTTTTTATAAGCACGTAGTATCAGTTCTTTTGTTCTGAAATCCAGATACCGTGCTATTACTGGTCTGGGGCGCGAGTTAGGATCTGATTTTTCAGGTCCGATTCTATGTACTCGTTCTATATATGGGAGGTCAACTGTGTCCGATACATCTAAAGCTAGTAGCAATTTGGAGGTAAGATAGTCTGACAGCATGTTTGGTTTAACGCTTTCTGGGATGCCTATAAATCGGAGGTTGTTCCTCCGATTTCTGTTCTCTAAATCCTCAATCTTGTCTTGGAGTTCTTGTAGCATCATGGTTGAGGCGTCAGAGGAGGATTGTGCACTAGTAATAGCGTCTTCCGCGTCACTCACTCTTTGTTCAAGGTCGGCTATACGGGAGGTATTAGCTGCAACTTCCCTGACTGTAGTCTGGAAAGAGGTTTTGAATTCGTCTAATTTTTTGTCAATATGTGGCATCAGGACTGACAATATTTCCTGAGCTGTAGACGAGAAGCCTGTCTGACTATCTGAGGGGGACTCGTCATTGGGTGGGGGGTTCGCTTCCATGGTGGATTGTGAGGAGTGGGGGGTTAAAGGTGTTTGTTTAGTGGTTCTATTGCGGCCCATTCTATGCTCGTCAGATGATGTGGTAGGGCGTGAGCGTGGCGGGGACAAGAATCTGTCCATCAACCGGATTAGGTATGGGAGGGGGGAATATGAAAAGCAGGGGGTGTGGTATCGCCTTGAGTTTAGAGTTAGGCAGTGGTCAGGACAGGTGACAGGTAGTCTGTTGTATTAACAATAGCTTGGATGTACGCTGTTCCTGGGTTCAGGCTATCTCCCCTGTTTCCTGGGTATTTAAGATCGGACAGCAGTAGTCTAAAATAGAATCGGGCTCACCAGTGGGGGTCAAAAGTGAGAATAAGCAAATATCACATTATTCTATTATAGCAAGTGAGTGTTTCCCCCTACCAAGGGTTATGGTCTACATTATATCTATGGAGCAGCGTACGATTGTAGAGTGATTAGCGCTTTGCGTCTCACACCATCTGCTTTCACACAGTTTATACATTTTTATGCCATACCTTGCCCTCTTACTGGGAAGGTACTGGCGGAATTTAACCCTTCCTTTAAAATGTATAAGGGACTCGTCGATACAAATAAATTTTTCAGGGATGTACACCTCTTCAAATTTGGCACTGAAATGATCAATGACCGGCCTGACTTTGAATAGCCGGTCAAAGGTGGGATCATCTCTGGGTGGGCACTGTGCATTATCGGTGTAATGTATAAATTTAAGAATTGTCTCAAATCGAGTCCGGGGCATGGCCATACGGTAAAATGGAGTACTGTACAGAACATCTGTACTCCAATATTGCCTAATTTCTGGCTTTTTTACTATGCCCATATGAAACACCAGACCCCAAAACGTCATCATCTCTACTGCATCTACAGGGGTCCACCTAGCAAATGATGACGTGGGGTTTTGAGCAATAAACTGCTGGGCATATAAATTAGTTTGGTCCACCATTAAATTTATAAAATCATCAGAGAAAAATAATTTGAAAAAGTCAATTTCTCTGAGACCTGTGGAATCAAATTGGATTCCTGGCATGGCCAAAAACTCAGGAACCTGGGGCTCAAAATTGTCTGGTGGTGGGGTCCATACTAGATCAATTATTGGGGGGGGAATCTCAGCTGATCTACGGGGGCGTCTTTGAGGGGGTCCCTCATCACCAGAGGAGGAAGAGGAGCTTAAGACGAATCCTTCAAATTCCCCGCTTGCATCACTGCCTGTGTCAGAGTCAGAGGCAAGCATGGCATATGCCTCCTCCACTGAATACATTCTCCTGGATGACTGGGAGGACATTTGGGAGGACATTTGGGAGGACATTTGGGAGGACATTTGGGATGCCATTTTTATTTTTGTGTTACTGGTAGTGAAATGTTTCAACACGTGTATAGTGTAGGGGGGGGTACAAACTTTATTTCAACCCGGGGGGTATGTAGTGTGTAGTGTGTATGTAGTGCAGAAAAAAAACATACTTTATACCAATAAAAAAAAAAAAAAATGAAGGGGTTAAAAATAAAAAATTGAAGGGGTTAAAAAAAAAAAAAAAAAAGGTCCTGCGCCAAAAATTGAGCACAGATGTTGGTCAGTAACGTCTGTCACTGAACAGCGCTCAAAGGCAACAGGAATCTGATCAAAAAAAAAAAAAAAATTGATCAACCCTGTGCCGAAAAAGCTGATCAGTGATGTACGTCACTGATCGGCGCACAGTGGCCACAGGACACCCACAAAATCAGTGTGTGTAAAAAAAAAATTAAAAAAAGACCCCACAGCACTCACAAAAAAAAAAAGGTGATCAGTGATGCGACACTGATTACCAGTGAGGGACAGCAGGTGCACAACCTTTGGTGCAACTGACAGTGCAACTGGCAGCAACTGACAGGTATATATATAAAAAAAAAACCTCTGCGCCCCCAAAAAGTTGCTGATCAGCACAGATATACTGATCAGCACAAAAGGGGGGGTAGCAGACACAAAATATACACTCTCTATCACTCTCTGTCACTATCTCTCTCTATCTCTCTATCTCTCACTATCTCTCACTATCTATCACTCTAGGACACTGCAGCAGCAGCACTGACAGTTATATGTATAAAAAAAAACTGCACCCCCAAAAAGGGGGGGTAGCAGACACAAAATATACACTCTCTATCACTCTCTGTCACTATCTCTCTCTATCTCTCTATCTCTCACTATCTATCACTATCTATCACTCTATGACACTGCAGCAGCAGCACTGACAGTTATATATATAAAATAAAACCCCTGCACCCCCAAAAAGGGGGGGTAGCAGACACAAATCTCTCTATCTCTCTACCTCTCACTATCTATCACTATCTATCACTATCTATCACTGTATGACACTGCAGCAGCAGCACTGACAGTTATTTATATATAGAAAACCCCTGCACCCCCAAAAAGGGGGGGTAGCAGACACAAAATATAGCTCTCTCTGTCACTATCTCTCTATCTCTCTCTATCTCTCTCTCTATCTCTCTATCTCTCTATCACACTGCAGCAGCAGCAGGAAGTCTCAGGAAGTCAGATCCAGGAAGCGTCCAGCACGCTACAAGCAGTGATAAGGTGATCAGGTAAGGTATTTGCAAGGATCAGGTAAGTATTAGCAAGGATCAGGTCGGTATTCACGGCAGGCAGGCACGGTGACCGTTCTGCACGCTATTCCAGACCGGAATGGCGTCTGCAGCGCAGTCACCGTCAGTTTAAATGTCGCGCCTTGGCTGTGATTGGTCCGTGGGTCCCACGGACCAATCACAGCCTTGGGGGCAGGTGGGGTGAGGGTGGGGTGAGGTGTCATAGTCACCGATGACCCCCTCATGCCCCCTGACGCCCGGCGGTGATTGACACCTGTGTTACCGAGCGTCTGATTCGCTGGTAACACAGGAAAACGCTGTGAATGGCTGTTCACACTGAACAGCCAATCACAGCGATCGCCGACGGGGGGGCGGCATCGCAGCCCCCCCTGGGCATGCAGGGACATGTCTGCTGTCAGGGACAGCAGACATCGTCCCTCTGTCACTGCGTCTCGAGACGCAGTGACAGTTTAAACTCATGACGTACATTTATGCCATGTGTCGGGAAGTACCTCCCGGCCATGACGTAAATGTACGTCAAATGTCGGGAAGGGGTTAATACATGTTATGAAAAATCCTAAAACCTTATAAAAACAAAATGTCAGGTAAAAGTGCATTACATATTGCCTAACTCTCTACAAGCCGGTATTTGCATGAGATTGCCGGGCATTGGAGATAGAAAAGACATAAAAAAAGGGGACAGAATTAGTATAAAGCTATAAAATAGACATTTTAAAAACCATTTACATTCAAAGTCTAGATTAAGACCGCTAGGGGAGAGTGTTCTGAGATCAAAAATAGTTCTCATCTCCAATCTTGCCAGATCACTCTCCCCATTGCGTGTCCTCCAATTTTTATTGCACACTTTTATACCGCAAAAGGATTTGAGATGTTTTATATCACAAGCGTGTTTTTCCTTGAAATGCATCGACACACTGTGAAGATCATACCCTTTTTTTATATTACGGGTATGTTCTGCTAGTCTCTCCTTTAACATACGGCCAGTGCGACCTACATATTGTAGCCCGCATACACACTCCAGAAGGTAGACTACATTTTTAGACCCACAGGTAATGAAGTCTTTGATCTCATATTCCATATCTGTAACTCTAGATTTATACCTGGTTATTTTGCTTTCGGTTTTGCAGGCTTTGCAAATGTTGCTTTGCCCGCATCGGTAAAACACGCTTGTGATATAAAACATCTCAAATCCTTTTGCGGTATAAAAGTGTGCAATAAAAATTGGAGGACACGCAATGCGGAGAGTGATCTGGCAAGATTGGAGATGAGAACTATTTTTGATCTCAGAACACTCTCCCCTAGCGGTCTTAATCTAGACTTTGAATGTAAATGGTTTTTATAATGTCTATTTTATAGCTTTATACTAATTCTGTCCCCTTTTTTTATGTCTTCTCTATCTCCAATGCCCGGCAATCTCATGCAAATACCGGCTTGTAGAGAGTTTGGCGATATGTAATGCACTTTTACCTGACATTTTGTTTTTATAATGTTTTAGGATTTTTCATAACATGTATTAAAATAATGTTTTTAGACATTTTTTATCTTATTATCATTGTATTAATATCACCTGCTTATTTAAATCGTATCAATTGTGTTATTAAGGAGGTAGATATGTATAACAATACAAGCCGGGCTAGGTATCGCTTATTGGTAGGCAAACATCACGTGACCAACAAGCCTCCCTTTAAAAAAAGCCCGGGAAGGAAAGCGGCATATCTTGACAAAGGAGAATATCTTCCGAAACGCGTTGATGCCGTGTGTGTGGACACATTACTGAAAGAAAGACAAAGGCGCAGATCTGAAGACGGAAGGTGTCACAGTCCTCAGCGTCTGCAGCGCTGCTGACCGGCTCATCTGACACCCGCCTCGCCGCGTCCTTCCATTCATTTCACCTGTTCCCGTGTACATTTCCCCTGTTTTACCGTGTGTCTGGTCCCTGGAGAATAAATCGTTTTTACCCTCAGAGGAGTGGGGCGTCTTGCTTAAAGAACCTGTTACGTGCACTCGTGACAGAAATAATAAGTAAGTTCAAATCTATTTGCTTATGTACAGACGTGGGGATTTATAGAAGATACAAAGATACTGTTACGTGCATTCGGGTCAGAACTTGGAAGTAAGTGTCTGCCGATAGGGGACATTCCTGATTCCAACTGCTTTCCAAGTTACTGTACCTGCATAAACATCATTGGGACGTTTTAAAAGTAGGATTCATGCTGTTTGCCATATCCACAGAATTCTCCCATTGAATCTCATCGCAGCGCTGGTTTCATTCAAATTTTTTTCTTGTCTTACGGTTCCTGTGTTGGGGAAGTGGATGGTCCCCTGAATTAAACCAGCTGCTTGCGATTTAATTATCACTTGACATTTGCGCCAGATTAGGAGTACTTGTTGTATCTTTAAAATGTGTCCATGTATAATGAGTGCACCTCCCAGGTGATCTGTAAATATGAACTGTTGGGGGTCCTTGAGAACCACTGTTGTTGACCATACAGTGGATTCAATGGGAAATTCAATACAACAAATAATTTTCAAAATAGAAATACAAGCAAGTTCATAATGGGGCTAAAAACACTAGTATACACAACTGTGGTGTGGTAAAGGAAATGCAGGGAGAGGGATCAGAAATGGTCCACAAATTTGAAGGGAAGGTTGAATCACAACAAACCAAGGCCCTTATTCTGGTTCACTCGCATAGGCAAATTCCTTCTCAAATGGATGTAACCATGTGCACTGCAGGTGGAGCAGATGTAACGTGCAGAGAGAATTAGATTTGGGTGGGGTGTGTTCAAACGGAAATCTAAATTGCTGTGTAAAAATAAAGCAGACCGTATTTACCCTGCAGAGAAAAAAAATCTCATCCAAATCTAATTATCTCTGCACAAGTTACCAAGCCCCACCTATAGTGCACATGGTTCTGTCCATTTGAGAAGGAATTTGCATTTGCAAGTGAATCAGAATAAGGGTCCAAGTACCTAACCAATAGCATTGAAATGAAGGAGCAACATAAGGTCAGGTTAAAATACAACTGAGCACCAGGTATATTTCTCTTGATAGAAGAAAGGGTATACAGCGCTTGGGTTAGTCTGAATGATGACCAAACACAGATGTGATAGTAAAGTACAAATACATTTATTTCATTATACAACAATAAAGAGAATTCTCTATTTGAAAAATATATAAAAATATATGGTGAAAAAATTGCGCAATGAAAAAAAAAGAGGGGGAAGATTAAAAAACAATCAGTGCATGCACATGGCTCCAGGAGGGAATAAAAGGCAGTTCATTGGGCCAATTTGTTAGTTATAGTTACCACCATTGATGGTCAAAACATCAGGGCCTCATCTGGTGACCTGAGAATAGTTCCGGTTTAATTCCCAGCATGTGGATCCAATAAGCCTCAGATGGAATTTGAGCAGGAATGGTGGGTGGGATGATGGATTTGCCACCGCCGTGAATCACTGCAATTGGAGGTATGGACCTATGAAGGCACAAGATGGTGGAGGCTGGTCCGGAATAGAGTTCACTGTGAAGGAGCCTGGTGCAAGATGGTATCAGGGCTCTTAGTTGGAACCAGGTAAGTGGTGGGGCTCTTAGGGTCATAGGGTCAGGTTAAAATACGACTGAACACCAGGTATATTTCTCTTGATGGTAGAGCAAAGGGAGGAAAAGACTTTGTAATCTCAAGCCAGGTTTTCATAAATGCTACAACACACTATAGAGTGGAGGGTCTTAACATACTCTACCAAAAAAATGTAATCTAAAAATACATTTACAGAAAAAAAAAAAGTATATGACATGTATTCTACATTAGAGTATGCTGGTGGAATCCTGGATACAGAGGTGTCAAACTATACACCTTTTAGCAAGAAGGAATGAAATGGAGAGAGAAACAAGTGTCAATTTAATACACTAAAGCAGCACAACATTTAAAAACCACTCCACTGGGACATATTGATAGGAAAAGGTGGAATACATTCTCCACCCAGGTCCTTTCCACTTGAGCTGGCAACATAATGTTGTGCTAGTGTCTACTGCGCAGTCTCAGTTCTCTAATAAAGGCCATTATTCAATGCCTCTGATTCGCCATATTTTCTGGGGAATCAGGCAATTCGCCAGGTTTACAGGGAATTTTCTCACAGAAAAAACAATTCGCCCTATTCAATGGACACAATTCTCTGCAAATGAAGAGCGAATGTCCGGCGATTCTCTGTTTGTGATTCTCCGCGATTCGCCAGTGGTTTTCAATGGTGTTTTTAGTGGAATTCGCTGAGAGTGTATTCAATGCTGAAGTGGAGAACTGCTTTCTCCAGTGATTTTTTTCCCCCGGATTCTCCATTTTACAGTCGTCATCTTTTTCTGGAGAACTGGAATGTGATCTTTGAAAATAAAGCGTTTTTTATTTTTATTTTGGTGTCAAAATATCAGGGTTTTTTTTCTGCGAAGGGGCATGCTATTTCTATTCATGTGCTTGCAGCACATGAATATATTTTAATTTTTATTTTTTTTAAACAATATATATATATATTTTTTAAACAATATATATATATATTTTTTAAACAATATATATATTTTTTACACATTCACCAGCAGGGGGCCGAGCCGGGAGCCGCTCATTAATATTCATATATTCACTGCACACTGATCCCGATCATTACACATGCACGATCGGGACCAGTGTGAAGCGGCTCCCTAACACAGGGGCAGATTTATTAAGCTTGGAGAAGAGATAAACTGGAGATAAAGCGGAGAAAAGGTAAAAGGAGATAAAGCACAGCCAATCAGCTGTGTTTGAAAAAGACAGTTGGGAGTTGATTGGCTGGTGCTTTATCTCCTTTTACATTTTCTCCGCTTTATCTCCAGTTTATCTCTTCTCCAAGCTTAATAAATCTGCCCCAAAGCCCCCTGCCAGCTCTGGGGGGCTCTCCCTGTGTCCCCCACAGCCCTCCTCCACCCCCATCTCCCTGCCTGCAGCCATCCCCCAGCTCCCCGGCGGCATTTGCCGGGGGGGGTTAAAATTCGCTGCCAGGGGCAGAGAGCCCCAATTGTAGATACGCCAGTGGCACTCCAAAAGGCTATGGATGGAAACCTAGAACTTCGGTTTAAAGGATGGGCGAGAAGTCATAGGAATAGTAAATAAGCCATGGCAACAGTGGTTAAAATTTACAGCTATGGCGCTATAACAGAAACATGGCAAAAAGAAAGTAAACTGCAGCCAGCACAATGCTTACAGCTGCTGTGACTCCAGGTCAGCGTGATAAGGAGACATGCAACTAAAAATGGTTATATGTGTCAGACACAAGGGGGAGCAATAAGGCTATGTCCAGAGCAACAGAAAGTCTTACTTTTATGGTGATCTCTTGCAGTGTTGGATTGTTTGACAACATTTGCAATGGTCAAGTCTATTTGGAAGTGACCTTTATTTAGACCTGGAGTAGAGCAAAAGCCATTGACCTTGGGATTGAAAGTGTACTCTAATTTATTTTCCAACAGGCGCATAAGAATTACAGAGAATGCCATTAATCAAATAATCATTTTGGACTATTGAATTTCAGAGAATGATGATAGTCTTATTTCTTTTTTTATGTGAAAGCACTACATATCACTGTACTGGAAGGGTCATTCTCAGTTAAAATTTATTTATGCAATATCTGGGATACCTGACATTGCCAAGGTTGAAAAGGGTTAAATATTTTAGACCTACAGTGTGTGGGTCTACAATCAAAAGGTTGACCTGGTGAAATTGTTGACATTGAAAAGGTCGGCATGATTTTTCTGGTTGGCATGGACTCTGTATAAGTGTACAGCCGCCCCTCGCATGGCTCTCCGCGCACAAACTTTATGCTAACATAGATTAGTAAAGTATAAACAAGTCAGTTTGTGTACCACATTGCGTCATATTGAAATGAGGGCGCGGATTCATATTTTTGCTTTTTTGGCCCATAATCCCATTCGTATTCCTGTAAATATACAAATAAATGCAGAAATACTGGTACTCGCGGCGATCCTCCACTATTGTGCTGCCCAGGTGCACTACCTTCCATGGAACGACTATACAGGTAATGTATGCGATGCAGGCACTCAAATGGTCTTGCAGATAACGTGAAAAAAACTGACACCGAGGTCTAGAGGAGGATCAACAAACAGATATACTGTACAGAGATGACCTAAATCATCTTCCTCCACCGTGCCCGGGTCTGCAAAAAACTGAACAAGATCAGCAGGTTGTGTAGGCTGCGTAGCCCTCATTTACCTAATGGGCCCTTATTCAGATCTGATCGCAGTACAAATTTGTTCTCAAAACGGGCAGAACCATGTGCACTGTAGGTGGGGCTGATGTAACATGTGCAGAGAGAGTTAGATTTGTCTGAGTTTTGTTTCTGTGCAGGGTAAATACTGGCTGCATTATTTTTCAGTTTCAAATCACCCAAAAGTAACGCTCTCTGCACATGTTACATCTGCCCCACCCGCAGTGCACATGGTTTTGCCCATTTTGAGAACAAATTTGTACTGCGATCAGATCTGAAAAAAGGCCAATGTGCATTTGAACCTGATCGCATTACTGGATGATGTGGTTATAAAGATGTTCTGGCTCGATCATTCCAACATTCTCCAGCTTTATGACCTCATTAGACTGGACCTAGACCCTGAGACAGGACGTTCAGGCGCTGCACAAACTCCTACTTGTGTTCTTTGTCGCTATTGGAATTTGGCAACCTTTCACTGGCAAAGGCATTTCCATCTCACAGGCCACTTTCTAGGAAAAACGCACAAAAGTACTTGCTGCAAAATAGTCTTACAGTGCTGCCTCTATCTGTTTAACAAACCAGGAATCACTGTGGCATGCTGCAAGGGTAGCATTCCATTGCATAGCTGTCACACCTAATGTGCTTGATGCTATAGACTGAACACACATCCATCTGAGATCATCTACACCAGTGGTGCAAGTAGAATTTTTTTCTTAGTGGTACACATGATGCCACACGCTGTAATGCACATTACACATGACGCCAAATGCCATAATGCCCATTACATATTATGCCACATAAGTGGCACCCACATGCTCATTGCTATGAGTTTCTTCTCAATGCTACAGACGTCATGCTAGTTTCCAGGGGCTTCATGCTCATTTCCATGGGGATTACATGCTCATTGCCACGGGGGACTGAGGCTCGTGGTGACCGCTGCCAGCCCAGCAGAATGGAAGCGGTGTGACAGCTGGGCAGAGAGTGGTGACCTGCCCGGCTGTATACTCAGAGCAGGTATTTTGAACTCTTGCTGGGTCGCAAGCCAAACAGGAGCCACCACTGATGCTCCTAACTGACTACCGGACTGCAAGCTGTGAGTGGTTCACGGTCCAGCAGGAGAGTTCAAAATAGCCTTGCTTAAAGTATACAGCCAGGCAGCGCACAGCTCTCTACCCAGCTGTCACACCGCTTCCATTCTGCCGAGCGGGTCAGGGGGAAGTGGTACAGGGTGCCTGCAACATATTTCTTACGGGTACACCATACCACGCCATACCCCCTTACTTGCACCATGATCTACACATACCCAAACATCATTCCATAATCATCATTGTAGCACAACTACCACCGTGCTGATGGTCTGTGATACAAACCTTTCCATAGCTCAGGAGCTCCCTGATGATGGGGATTTATCCCCGAAACGTGTAGGAATAAAGCCTTTTACTTTTGCAACATACTAAGCCTTGTGAGTGCCGCTTATTTTTCTATTTCTATCTATGGATCCTGTGACCCACGGAGGGCACCCAAGCATTTGGCTACTTTAAAAGGTCTTCTATTGGACATACAAGTAAGAGTGCCAGAGTTTCCCTGTATCTATATATATCTATATATATATATATATATATATATATATATATATATATAATATCTTGGGTCCGTATGGCTCAGAAACACTACCACTGCTTTCGAAGCATTTGCTTCTATCGAGCTTACTAATATATTATATATCTCTAACAGAACAGACAGGAGTGCGTTTATTCAATGTATAAAATATTTTTATTTAATAAAATGTCCACGGTGTAAAAGCGATGGGTCACTTCCAGAATGGATGGTTCACACAACCGTAATGATATCAGCATGAGTCGCTGTGTGGCACACACAGACTGATGGAGTGGTTACACTCTTTCTTTCGTACGGATGATGCTAGGTCACCTTCCTACGCGTTTCGTCATCAAGACTTCATCAGAGAGCTGCCCTCTGCTACGTGACCCATTGCTTTTTACACCATGGAAATTTTAGTAAATAAAATACAATATTTTTATACATTGGATAAATGCACTATGGATCGCTTCTGTCTGATCCTTTACCTGCGAATCCAGGTGCCCACTTGGCTGGGAGTGGAGCTGCCGGTCTCAAGTGGACCTAAGTGCTTTTGAGTGAACCATCCTGGGACTAGTAGTTCCTCATTGAGGATAAAAGGACTTGTGCACTATTTATTAATTTTTATTGAGATATATATATATATATATATATATATATATATATATGTTGTAAGCAGCACCACAGTACTATTGTCTTTATCACACAGTTATGTAGGGGGTGCAGTCATGTGGAACACTCCCAGTATACGGTATAACTTCCATCAGCAATTCATTTTCAAATAACTCCCCCTAAAAGAATCAGACGGTGGTGATGTACCTTATTAAAAGTATATAAAACAAAGGATAAAGTATAAAAGTGACCTTATGTGTCTTTGTTTCTATACAATTATGACTGACAATATAAGATAAAAAGTCTACAATTAATATAGCAAATACAAGCATAGCATACAGTATGACGTTACTAATTGCACAGAATAAATGAATCACATTAATTGGAGATTGCTAGACAATCGAAAAAGGTGACACTTTATAAGTCAAATAAAAGTATAAAACAGGTGTCTCTTTTCGTTACATATAGTTTATTCTTTTGGATATAAACATCCATATACCGTACAGTAAACACTGGTTTTAGGTGCTTTTGTGGATGTTATATATATGTACATATACCGTACATTAAGTAGACTCCTATGCATAGTATGTTCCAATATTCTCTGTAAAGCGCTGCGGAATATGTGTGCGCTATATAAGTAACTGGTAATAATAATAATTATAGTATCACTGTACAATTGTAGACTGGTGAGGAGTTCCAGAGTTCAGAGAGAGGCTGTAAATACAGAGGGTGGTGTTTTGTGTCATACAGCTGGACTCTGGTTCTTTGTTAAGGCAGCTAGATCTGGCACGCGCACACACAAGTGAGAGCAACAGGGATCTGAAAGCAAATACTGTTAGCAAATCTAGCATTTAAAAAAAGACATGGGAGAACCGGAGATTATCTCCCTTTTATTTTCCAAAGGATTTTTACTGGGAATCTCCTTTATTTGTCTTATTTTCCTGTTGGACTTTGTGAAGAGAAGAAAGAAGAACTCACGGTTCCCCCAGGGTCCTAGAGGTGTGCCCTTTCTTGGTAACATTCTGCAGATAGACTTTGCAAAGCCACAAGTCACTTTTGACCAGGTATGTTTGTTACAAGTTCTAACGATATGGGTAATAGCCAAAACAGCAATATGCTAAAAAGGGTCATGCAGTACTATGGCTAATACAGTACTAAGGTGCTGTATGCATCTATGTTTGTATACCCTGTACTTGACCTATACTGTCTTGAACTGTCAAGTTGTCCATACACTTATGCGACTTCTCGGAGGGAGGAGTCGCATAAGATTTCCCTTGAACCGCCGGGGCAGCAGGATAGCATGCGATATACAGTATCCCAGTCAAGGTTCCGGTCCGATAGATCCTTAGTGCAGAACTACCAAACTAGGGGGGAGATTCTCTAACCTAAAAAATGCGGTAAAAACTCCTATGGGCTTCTACCGCAACCCTCCGATGCCCCGGAAGAACCCCCGCCGCCCCGCATCGCCCCCCCCCCCCTCACCTGTGTCTGGGCAGTACAGAGCTGTGCTGCCCGGACCTGTGACCTCCTCCTCCCTGCACTGATCCTCTTCCGGGTGCAGGGAGGAGGAGAGCCCAGCGTAGCAGCAGCGCCGGGTAAGGGAGGGAGGGGAGAGCCACCGGGTCCCCATGGACCCGCAGACTCTATCGCAAAGGACAGCTCTTAACGCAAGAGCTGTCCTTTGCCATAATTATCGCATATGTTAGTGCATATGCAATAATTATGAATGTGAAGTGCAGCGATAGGGGGCGGAGCTGGGGTGCGGATGTTAGAGCATCCCCCCCTAGGGCTCCCATCCGATACACACACGACATCGCCACGGAGCTTAAGAACATCCAATTTGCTATTTGCGTCAAAATTTAATGAAATCAGGAAAAAGTCACTGTTTTGCTTATTTGTTTGTGCACTCTTGTGGTGCTATATACATCAAGGGGAATACAGTACTATGCACTATATGTACTATTAAGTTCTATATACAGAATTGCAGAGAAATGTTTCTCGAACCCATACTTGCCTACAAATAAAAAGCCTTTTGGGGAGACTGTGAAAGCAACACCTATAAGAATGATGTTTAATGTCACCAACCCCACCTCCTCTCTCCCACACTTACATGACCTTTTGTCTAGATTCAGTGCGGTTTCCTATTATAGGTTAAACATGACTAAGTCAGATGCCTTGCCGATAAACTTACCTGAGACGGAGGTGGCAACCTTGCGTTCCCTCTACCCCTATAACTGGAATACCAAATCTATTATATATTTAGGCGACCACATCCCTCCCTCTACTTCAGCGGTCTTTGATGTGAATTTACCTCCCCTCATTGCTGCCCTTCAAGATTTGACCTCATCCTGGCTTTCTTATGAAATCTCATGGCTGGGTCGTTTAGCTGCCTTTAAAATGTACTACCAAAGCTTATGTATTTATTTAGAACGATCCCTTTTAGTTTCCCCAAGATATACTTGGACAAATGTAGGGTTATACTCACTAAATATTTGTGGAAATCGCACCCACCCAAGTTAGCTTACTCCCGTATGGTCCTACCCAGACACCGTGGAGGTCTGGAACTTCCTGACCTGTCTGCATACCAAGATGCCTGCATCTTGGCGCAACTGAAATACTGGATAACTCCTTTCACTTCTCCCTGGGTTACAATTGAACAAACTAAATGTTCCATATATCCCCTCACAGATATCCTGTGGACACCAAAGCAGTTGCGGCCACCAAAATTACCCTTACTCCCCTCTACCTCCTCTGCTATACGCACATGGGACAAGTTGGTTGCCAAACTGCCTGACCTTAGCCCCTCTATTGCAGCATTGTCGTTGACAGCCATTGCCAGACTGGTTCCCAACTTGAACATATCCCCATGGCTCCAGTGTAATATACGGGTACTAGGTGACATCTTAGGCGGAACTAATTTGCTCACTTTCCCTCTGCTTCAGGACCTTTTTGACATCCCATCCAGGGAACTGTTTCATTATATTCAGATCCGACACTGGTTCCAGAGCCTGCCACGCCCCACGCATCCCCCTAGTGCTGTAGCTAACTCTGTCCTATCCCGTTTAACTTCAACTAGGGCGGGTGGGGAAATCTTTTTCTGGTATGATGTAATAGTCAACTTGCCCAAATCTAAAAAATCCAATGCTCAACTTCGCTGGGAGAAAGATCTTGATATTACATTATCGGATTCCCAGTGGGAACATATCTTTAGCTCGTCCTTTCAAATGTCCAAGTGCCTGAACCACGCAGAGATGCATGTCAAACTGCTTAACAGATTATATCTCACACCTGATAGGCTACACACCTACTGGCCGTTCTGCTCCAAACAGTGCTGGTGGGGATGCGGCGAGGTAGGCCACCTCTATCATGTCTTTTGGTCCTGCCCCTTATTGCGTAACTATTGGATGGAGGTCTTCCAGTTGATCAATAAGGTCATGGGCCTTGCCCTCAACCCAGCCCCAACAATAGCATTACTGCACCTCTACCCTCCGTAAGTTCCACCCCATTGTATATATTTGCTGGGACAAATGTGTATCGCGGCAAGGGCCACACTAGCCCAAGCATGGAAAAATCCTTTGCCCCCCCTGGTGATAAAAGTTTTTCATAAAATCCAATTCCACTTTACAATGGAAACCGAATTTGTCCCATATTCCTCCACACCATCCTCCCCAATTGTGAAATGGATGGCCTGGCATAACTATGTTACAGATGGTGAGGGAGCGGCTTTGGTATCCCAACCCTCTGGGTCATCCCCTCTGCAGTTCAATCTGAACGAACCACCTGCTACTTGAGGTTGTCGGGGGTATACTTCCTATTTCCTATGTTTTATCAAAATGTCTTATTCTTTGACTGAACACTGTATTGAGCTCTTTATTGTTATATATTGCATCCTTGTACTGATACTGTGTGCATCCCATACCCGTGTTTTTTTTTTTGTGTGTGTTTGTCCCCCTCAAAATCTCTATTTTTCTGTATCCTATTCCTTTTGTTTGTTGAAAATTCAATAAAATATATTAATGGTATTAATGGTAAAAAAGAATGATGTTTAAATTGCGCTTTTCCCAACACTTATGCTGGAAGGGATGTGCATTAAAGGCACCCTGCTCCACATCTTCTGGGCTTGTTCCAAAATAGCTCCATTATTGAAAGTAACACGTAGGTTCATCTCATGTCTCACTAATGTAGACATTCCCTTCACTCCTTCGTTCTTTCTATTTCCACGTTCTTCTATTTGTAATTGCTTGCTCGGTTAGTATCTAGGGATAATTAAAAATATTTAAATCAGAAGTTTACTTTAAAGCCCCGTACACATGGTGTGATTTTAGCCATTATAGCCAGCGACATGATCGCTGAGCGACCATACTGTATCTCCGTGTGGACAGGGCGACTGTCACCGGGAGAGTGCTCCCGTGACCAGCCCTGCTCCTGCGCACGTGCGCCCAGCTCCTGCGACCAGCGACTTCCCCCGGCAGGGTCTCCTTTTTATCAGTGACCATCTCTGGTCACTGATGAAAAAGGGACACTGAGCAATACATTACTAGCAATATATTGCTGAGCAATGTCTTGTTCCATGTGTACGGAGGTTAAGGAAATGCTTATTTAGGAATCTTGCTATTTTTACATGATTATTTTATGTTTAGTGCTGTACTACTTCCCTTTATTCCCTTTCCCCTTTTTTCTTTTGTCTACCCTCTCTCCCTGCAATTGTTTATACACTGTATTATATTCTAAAAAGTCCTTAAAATAAGAGAGCTGATTTTGTATAGTGTGGCGAGCGCAGCGAGCCACCGAGCCATCGAGCGTGTTTTACAAGTTGTTCCATTGAAGTGGCCACAAGAAACATAAATGAAAATGCATCTTGCCATAAAGATCATTGTGCCTTATAACCAATGGTGGCTGCTGCCCTGTGAGATGCAGCGCACCACATTTTACAGTGGTAAAATGACATTGGCAGTATGGACGGTGTAGTGGTTGGCATTACTGCCTCACAGCACTGAGGTCATGGGTTCGATCCCCATCATGGCCATAACTGTGCGGAGTTTGTATATTCTCCCCATGCTTGCGTGGGTTTCCTCGGGGTACTTCGGTTTCCTCCCACAATCCAAAAATATACAGGTAGGTTCATTGGCTTCCAACAAATTTAACCCTAGAATGTCTGTGTGTACATGTGGTAGGGAATATAGATTGTAAGCTCCTCTGGGGCAGGGACTTATGCGAATGTTAAAAAAATATTCTCTGTAAAGCGCTGTGGAATCTGTGTGCGCTATATAAGAAACTGTTAATAAATAAATAAATAATTGTCTTCCATAGTTTCCATGCCTTTTTTATACATGCTAGTATCCTTTTGGCCTTAGTAGCTGCACCATGACACTGAACACCGCACCCTAGTTTATTGTCAATTTGGACTCCTAGGTCTTTTTCTAATTTTGATTTGCCCATTTCTACTCAATGGTTATGTCATCCAAGATACATAACCTTACATTTATCTACATTGAACCTCATTTTTCATTTATCAGTCCATTCGTGAAGTCTATCTCTCTTTTTTTTTTTTTTACAATTTTTTATTGAGGCATTGTATATATATTACATAGCAGATATTTGTTGTATAGAATATAAAGTTAAAAAAAACCTAGAATATATTAAATTGTATTTGTCCAACATTTTCTGTTTAACCATCATATGAGACACCTTAAGGTTACTTAAGGAGAGGCAGGAAATATTACATTCACGTTCTCATTCAAAAGAGACAGGAGGGTCTTGAGCCATTCTAGTTAGTTACCACGTTGTGGTTTCCAGACTAGCTTGAATCAATTTGTCTTGTGGTAAGAGGGAGAGTGGGTATATAAGATTCCCATAAAAGAAAAAAAAAATCCACATATATACCTCTATCAACAGTAGCCTCTATACAATCCATATGGAATAAAAAGTGGAGCTTTTAAAAAATAAAGGGATTTTTGGGGGTATGGCATCAATCCAATCTTTTTTTATCTTTATATTAACTCCCTCTGTAGAATGTTGACATCCTTAACCGTTGTAACCACCTTGCACATTTTTGTGTCATCTGCAAAAATTGAGATTCTGCTTTCTATTCCATTCACTATATCATTAATGAATATGTTAAATAGAAGAGGCCCTAACACCGAACCCTGTGGTTTTCCACTTAGTATTGGTATCTAATTCGAAAATTCACCATTTACCACCACCCTCTGCCCTCTATCGTGTAGCCAACTTCTTACCCAGTTACAAATTTTAACCCCTAGTCCCAAATTCTCCAATTTTTAACCAGCTTTTTATGTGGCACAGTGTCGAATGCTTTTCCAAAGTCCAGGAATACCACAGTATTGCCAATGTCTAGGTTTCTGCTAGCGTCCTCATAAAAACGTATTAGGTTGATTACTACTTAATTTTTTTTTTTCATCAATAAATTTTTATTGGTACAGAATTTTTTTTATGGGGTACAAAAGAGAAGGGGGAGGGACTTTCAAGGGGGGGGGAGGGAGGGGGACATGGATAGCAAACAGAAGCAATTGGGGTTCGGATTGGTAAATAACCCATAACACATAACACGTCACTGCGCAGAGTGACCAATAAGGCAGCATAGGCATAAACAGTGTAAAACTTGATGGAATACCACAATTCGGCAAACAGTAGTTATTCAATGGACAATATTGTCTTAACGTTTCGATTCAGTGGTCTTCACAGTCATACGGGTGAAGAGAGCTGAACCGTGATATTAAACCTGAGGAGGGGAGGCGTCTGGAGATTCAATTAGACTGAACTGTGGTAATCCTAGGGTGGCCCCGGAGGGGAGAAGTTTGGTACCTTCCCCATCTGTGATATAGTTGAACCAGGGAGACCAGCGGGGGTGAGGAGGGGGAGGATTGAGTGAGAGAGGCAGGGTATTGGTTTCCATATGGTAATGATGGTTGGTTTTCAGGCTAACCTTAAGAAGGGATGGGGGGAGGGTTGTTTCCATTGCTGAGCCAAGTTAGCACGTGCAGCAATGAGGATATGCCCAAGGACATACAGTATGTCTTTTGTGTTGGGACATCTTGGGGGTATATATGAAACAAGGCGATGCTCGGAGAGGGGGAGATATCAATCTGGAGAACTGTGGAAATCAAATTGAAGACCCCCTCCCAGTACTCCTGGAGTTTTGGACAGGACCAGAAGATGTGGAATATGGTGCCTACAGAGCCACACTGCCTCCAGCACTGGTTAGAACACGAAGGCCAGAAGGTGTGAAGGCAGTCTGGGGTTAAGTATAGTCTGTTAATAAGTTTAATATGCATCTCAGTGTGGTTCAGGCATCTGGACATCGTGTAGGCGGATAAGAATATCGTGCGCCACTGGGCAGGGGACAGAGGGCCACCCACGTCCACCTCCCATTTTCTACGGGCCAAGGTCTTGGTAAAAGCAGCGGGGGTCACCAAGGCCCCGTACCAAAATGAGATGTCCCCTTTGGAGTGCACTATGTTAGGTCTAGTAAGAACTATCTGAGAGAGGGCATTTGGGTGGGAGTAATTGTGGAAATGAGTTCTCCACCAATGTGCGAGTTGCATGTAGTGGTAGAGTTCCGATTTGGGGAGTGAGAATTGGTGTTGGAGGGAGGAGAAAGGGATCAGGGAGTGAGCATCCAGGACGTCGCCCAGGGAGGCAATCCCGAATGTCCTCCATGTTGTCAGTCGAAGGATGGGAATTAATTTTGCTACTGAAGTGATAGGCAGGGTATCGGGGAGGGAGCTTAGTAGTAAGTTGGTCCCATGCGTATAGGGATGCTTTAGTGGACGGGAGTAGGTTCGGAAGGGAGGGTCTAACGTGTTTCGGAATTTTGAGGAGGTCCGGGAGTGGGATCTGGGGGGAGTAGGTCTGTTCGATGGACACCCATGCTCTAGGGGTGCTAAGCTCATTGTAGTGCTTAATTGGGGCCAGCAGGCATGCCGAGTGGTAATGAAATAGATCGGGGAGATCTAGTCCTCCGAAGGCCCTGGGGATCGACATCCTCGAGCGAGCCATCCAGGGCCGGAGCTACCACTAGGCAGCCTTAGGCAGCTGCCTAGGGCGCTGGCCACTAGAGGGCGCCCCTATACTGTCATCATAAAAATTAAGTATTTTAGTGGACTTATCGGGTCCTAGGAGAGCCGCCTAGCACTTCCCCCAGCACATTCAAATGCTGTTACCCCGACCAGGCAGGTGCAGGTACTGCAGGAAATTGCTGGGCTCAGCTTCCAGCAGCAGCCAGCAGTCGTGATGCTTGTGTCTGTGTCCCTGCTCTTCAATCTGATCTAAAGTTCTGCTTCAGTGCTTCCTTCCTGCTGCTGCTCTTCACACAGAGATCGTCTTGTAGCTCCGCCCCCCTCCAGCACAATCTCCTAGAGACCATGCCAGACATACAAAAAAGGTGACTGTATGCATATGAGGGAGGTGTCTGGGTGCAGGGTTGGTTTGACATGTGTGTTGGGGAGAGTAGTGGGCTGGGGGACATGTGTGTTGGGGAGAGTAGTGGGCTGGGGGACATGTGTGTTGGGGAAAGTGCAGGGCTGGGGGACATGCTGTGGAAAGTGCAGGGCTGGGGGACATGTGTGTTGGGGAAAGCGCAGGGCTGGGGGACATGTGTGTTGGGGAAAGTGCAGGGCTGGGGGACATGTGTGTTGGGGAAAGTGCAGGGCTGGGGGACATGTGTGTTGGGGAAAGCGCAGGGCTGAGGGGACATGTGTGTTGGGGAAAGCGCAGGGCTGAGGGGACATGTGTGTTGGGGAAAGCGCAGGGCTGGGGGACATGTGTGTTGGGGAAAGCGCAGGGCTGGGGGGACATGTGTGTTGGGGAAAGTGCAGGGCTGGGGGACATGTGTGTTGGGGAAGGTGCAGGGCTGGGGGACGTGTGTTGGGAAAGTGCAGGGCTGGGGGACATGTGTGTTGGGGAAAGTGCAGGGCTGGGGGACATGTGTGTTGGGGAAAGCGCAGGGCTGGGGGGACATGTGTGTTGGGGAAAGTGCAGGGCTGGGGGACATGCTGGGGAAAGCGCAGGGCTGGGGGGACATGTGTGTTGGGGAAAGAGCAGGGCTGGGGGACATGTGTGATGGGGAAAGTGCAGGGCTGGGGGACATGTGTGTTGGGGAAAGTGCAGGGCTGGGGGGACATGTGTGTTGGGGAAAGTGCAGGGCTGGGGGACATGCTGGGGAAAGCGCAGGGCTGGGAGACATGTGTGATGGGGAAAGTGCAGGGCTGGGGGGACATGTGTGTTGGGGAAAGCGCAGGGCTGGGGGACATGTGTGTTGGGGAAAGCGCAGGGCTGGGGAAAATGTGTGTTGGGGAAAGTGCAGGGCTGGGGGACATGTGTGTTGGGGAAAGCGCAGGGCTGGGGGGACATATGTGTTGGGGAAAGCGCAGGGCTGGGGGACATGTGTGTTGGGGAAAGTGCAGGGCTGGGGGACATGCTGGGGAAAGCGCAGGGCTGGGAGACATGTGTGATGGGGAAAGCGAAGGGCTGGGGGACATGTGTGTTGGGGAAAGGGCAGGGCTGGGGGGACATGTGTGTTGGGAAAAGTGCAGGGCTGGGGGACATGTGTGTTGGGGAAAGTGCAGGGCTGGGGGACATGCTGGGGAAAGCGCAGGCCTGGGGGGACATGTGTGTTGGGGAAAGCGCAGGGCTGGGGTGACATGTGTGTTGGGGAAAGCGCAGGGCTGGGGGAAATGTGTGTTGGGGAAAGTGCAGGGCTGGGGGACATGTGTGTTGGGGAAAGTGCAGGGCTGGGAGACATGTGTGATGGGGAAAGCGCAGGGCTGGGGGACATGTGTGTTGGGGAAGGTGCAGGGCTGGGGGACATGTGTGTTGGGGAAAGCGCAGGGCTGGGGGACATGTGTGTTGGGGAAAGCGCAGGGCTGGGGGACATATGTGTTGGGGAAAGTGCAGGGCTGGGGGGACATGTGTGTTGGGGAAAGTAAGGGGGGGGGGGGCGCAGTATTTGATGTTTTGCCTAGGGTGCCAAAACTCCTTGCACCGGCCCTGGAGCCATCGCAGGGTTTTTTTTCGCCCAGACATACTTTGTCAGAATAGTGGTGGCTAGTTGTAGAGACTTTTTAGGGAAAACATAGAGGATGGTGCGGAACAAGTACATTAGCTTGGGGAGTAGCGACATTTTAAAAGCCGCCATACGTCCCAACCAGGAGATTTCATACGACAGCCAGGATTTGGAGAGGGCGGCAAGGGAAGCTAGGAGGGGGGATAAGTTGGCATCGAAAACATTTGCCATGAGAGGTGTAATATGTATGCCTAGGTATTTTATCGAGTGAGTTTGCCAGTTGTACTTGTATGTATCTTTCAGTAAGGGCAGTGAGTTGGTGATATTAATCGGGAGGGCGTCAGTTTTGGTGGTATTGAGCTTATAGTATGAGGCAGCACTATAGGAGGACAATGTTGAATGGAGATATGGAAGGGTAGCGATGGGGTTGGTCACAAAAAGGAGTACGTCATCCGCAAATAGGCTAAGTTTGTTGTTGATATGGCCCGTGCGCAAGCCAGGAATATTTGGGTCATGTCGAATGGAGATAGCTAAGGGTTCTATGGAAAGAACAAAGATTAACGGGAAAGAGGGCAGCCCTGTCTGGTGCCATTAGTTATTGTAAACGGGTTAGATACAAACCCATTGGTGAACACGCGGGCCGACGGGGAGCTATACAACGACAGGATCGAGGTGAGGATCCGGCCACTAAAGCCAAAGCGTGACAGCACCTCCTCCATATATTTCCAATTCAGTCTATCAAAAGCTTTTTCAGCATCTAATGATAAAAGAAGGAGGTCCTGTCCCACCGAGAGAGAGTCGACTAGGTCAAACACTCGTCTGGTGTTGTCTGAGGCTTGTCGGCCAGGAACAAACCCCGTCTGGTCCGGGCGCACCAGCTGGGGTAGGAATTGATTGATACGGATCGCCATTAGTTTGGCGAATAGCTTAATGTCGGTGTTTAATAGTGCAATAGGTCGATAGTTCTGGCAGAAGGCCGGGCTCTTTCCTGGCTTTGGAATGGTGACTATGCGGGCTTCCAGGAGCTCTGGGGCGGTCTGACCCGTGGAGGACAAGTCGTTAAATAGGTTTGTTAGGTAGGGGGATAGAAGGTCTTTGAATGTGATGTAGAACTCAGTGATAAACCCATCGGGACTGGGCGCTTTATTGCGAGGTAGGGACTTGATTGCTGCCTGGACCTCTGAGTCTGTCCATGGGGCATTTAGGGAGTCCAGTTGTGCTGGGGTAAGAGAGGGAAACTGCAAACCATGGAGAAACTCAGAGATGGTGTCATTGGAGGGCTGTGGCGTGGAGGGATCTGAGGATAGGTTATAAAGTTTGGAGTAATACTTTGCGAATTGGTTGGCTATGTCTTTGGGGTTACTAAACTTCACTTTGCTGGGGGAGAGGATGCATTTAATTCTATTCCTGGCTTGTTGGGCACGTAGTTTACGGGCGAGCATTCTGCCTGATCTATTGCTGGAAAGGTAAAACTTATGGCGTAGTCTATTTAGGGCAGCCTGTGTGCATGCCATTAGGAGTTTTTATAGTTGGCCTCGAACCTCGGCCAACTCCTTTTTCAGAAGGCTGGACGGGGCTGTTTTATTTTGGGTTTCAAGAGCGGACAACTTAGATTCTTGGGACTTCTGGGTTGCAGTGGCTCTCCGTTTGAGAGTAGCCCCCACCTGTATGGCCGCTCCCCTGGTGACTGCTTTAAAGGCACACCAGTGAGTGGCCACAGAGGTGTCTTGTGGTGCGTTATTGGACATGTAAGAATGGATTGATTGTAGGATGGTGTCTTTGGCGGAGCGGTCTGTTAGCAGGTGTGGGAAAAGTCGCCAAGGTCTGGGGGGGATTTTGGACGGGTGAAATACCATTGCCACATCACAGGTCGTACCAGGTGATTGGGAGGATATCGACGCTCGTAGTGTGCTGAAGGACCCATTTATCACAGAGGATAAAATCGATCCTGGAGTAAGTATTATGTACGGGAGAATAAAAGGTATATTCACGTCCCGAGGGGTAGGTGGTCCTCCACGTGTCATATAGGTCGAATTCTAGCAGGAGGTTGCGGAATGCAAGGGATGTATTAGTGGAGGAGGATTGTTGGCCAGAGGGACGTTGGGACTTGTCTAACAGGGGGTCTAGAGTCAAATTAAAATCGCCTAGTAATATCAGGGAGCCCTTAACCGAGTTCTTGACCCGGGAAAACAATTTACGCAGGAAGGGAATCTGGTTAGAGTTAGGAGCATAAATGCAAACGATTGTGGTCAGCCTGTCTTCAAGGAGGCCTGTCAATAACAGGTACCTGCCATTTTTGTCTGGTATTTGGGAATGTAGGACAAAGGAGGTGTTTTTGCTGAAAAGGACCGCCACCCCATTTCGCTTCGCTGGGCCGTTGGCATAAAAGGCTACAGGGTAGTTGGAGTCTCTGAAGATAGGGGGGTTGGAAGCGGCAAAGTGGGTTTCCTGGAGCGCGACCACCTCTGCCCTTTGTTTGTGGAAATATGAAAGGGCTAGTCTGCGCTTGTTGGGAGAGTTCAGTCCCTTGAGATTTAGGGTTAAAAATGTAGGCATTCGAAAGGTTTAAGGGGGGCGGTAGGGAACCAGACAGTGACTGTGTGGGGGACATTCGGTCCTGGGGGTGTGGTGGTGACCGTTTTTGCCATCCGAGTTGGGGGGGGGAGGAGGGGGAGAGGGCAAAAGGCTGCTTTTAAGATAAAAAAGGTGCCGGGCAGCAGGAGCTCTCCTAAGGCACGTCTGATCCGTTGCGTGCCAGGCCACGCCCCTTGATTACTACTTATTATATTATTAATCTCTATGTATTCTTGGATACCATCTCTTAAAATTCCCTCAAATAATTTCCCGATGATCGACGTTAAGCTCACAGGTCTAAAATTTGCTGGGTTATTAAAACATTCGATTTTATTATTATACAATTAAAAACAATATTTTTTTTGTTCCCTGTGCAAAGTCGTGTTCCCTTATAATTTATACAAAATAAACAAATATTTGTGCATAAATGATAGAAAATACAAAGAATATACTGTATATATATATATATATATATATATATATATATATATATATATATATAAACCATACAACAATGTCAAAAGTTTATTCAAAATTCTATGCAAAGGTTGTGCAGATGGGATGCACCTAGAATATTGGCTAATACAAAATATGTATCAGCCAATATTCTAGATGAGTGTCAATGGGCAGTGGCGGAACTAGTAATTTTGCTCCACCAAGCCAAAAACTTTTCTGCCACCCCCCATGGCACTTTGCTGAAATGAATAGGGCTGTTATGCCACACACAGTAATGCCCCATTTCTGGCATTTACTTGCTTGGCAAGGACATGGTGTCAAAATACACATACACAGAGGATGGATGTTGGGGGGGGGGGGGGCATGGTTTTACACACACACACACACACACAAACTCACACACACACACACACACACACACACACACGTAGTGAGCTATAGGGGTGAAAAGGTGTCACACACAGGGATAGGTGGTCTGACACTGGGTGAGGGGGGGGGGGGTCACACACAATGGAAAGATGTGGGGGGAGCTTTGGGTGGCAAAGCGGCTCAAATCTGCAGTAACGACGGTTGTGGGGACAGAGCGGCTCAGGTCTCCAGCATCCGGGGGGAAAGAGCATCCTGAATATGAAGAAAAAGTATTACATTGTAAAACTAGGTGCAGGGGGAGCTATGGGCCCTACAGCCAGGTCGGGCCCCTTAGCAGCTGCACCCCCTGCACCCTTGGTAGTTACGCCACTGAGCATTGTTATTCTATATGACTTTTGCTGTATTATTACATGTTAGCACAATAAATTGTATGTGTTCACTTTACAAACCACATTAGTATTACAGTGGCCCCTTTGTTGCATTTCTTATCACAGTGCATATAATTTATTGTGTGCCCTTTAATTAATTCTGCATCATAACCAAAGTCCTGTTCAGATATCTACAGTGCACAACATATTGAAATAGGGAATTCATCAAAACGCTTACCTAGTCCAGCAGACCTGCTCGTCTAATACAGCCCCAACCTTGATCCTCAAGGACCCCCAACTGTGCACAGTTTCCAGGTCACCCGGCAGATACTCAGGTGTACTCATTATTAACTGACACATTTTAAAAGATTCACAGGTGAAGTTAATTATTTCACTTGTGATTCTGTGTGGAGACCTGGAAATGTGAACTGTTGGGGGTACTTGAGGACTGATTTTGGGAACCCCTGCCCTAAGGTAACACTTGACAGGGTATTGTCTAATCGCTGTGCCCATATATCCACCCAAAAATGACATAACTCTCTTGTTGGATAAAATTGGCCACAGCGGCCATCTTTATTGAAACAATACGTTAACAATAACCAAAACATTCCCACGGAAGGTGGTCCCCGAGGCCCTCAATAAATCAATTCCACGTCTAAGCACTTCCAGGAGTTCTTACCCCCAGCCGATAGCGATTGGCTCGAGGGCACCAATTGTCAACACCCAGTGCTCATTTATTAACCTCACCCAGGGGAGTCCAGCCCCCTCATGGGGCCCTCCCAGCCGCATAATTAAGCCTCAATGCCACTAACCTCGAGGACCCCCCCTCCGCACAGGCCACTGTGACAAAAAGACATCCTACCAATTATTCTACCTAAAACTTTATAGAAAAACAGGGAGGGTGGGTGGGAGCTGTTGGAAAATTCTCCCAGTGACCCCTATTTCCCGCCTGAACCCTGCTTATAAACCCCTTCAACACCCCGTTAGGCCCCTCCCCCTATGACCCTCTCCTTAGCCACCCCTTCTAAGACTATCTTGCTAATCAGCTCCCTACAAACCCTGTCAAGGGAGCCTACCCTTATGCTTTGCCTCCAGTCCGGCTCCTACATGACAGGGTATTGTCTAATCGCTGTGCCCATATATCCACCCAAAAATGACATAACTCTCTTGTTGGATAAAATTGGCCACAGCGGCCATCTTTATTGAAACAATACAAGTTAACAATAACCAAAACATTCCCACGGAAGGTGGTCCCCGAGGCCCTCAATAAATCAATTCCACGTCTAAGCACTTCCAGGAGTTCTTACCCCCAGCCGATAGCGATTGGCTCGAGGGCACCAATTGTCAACACCCAGTGCTCATTAATTAACCTCACCCAGGGGAGTCCAGCCCCCTCATGGGGCCCTCCCCGCCGCATAATTAAGCCTCAATGCCACTAACCTCGAGGACCCCCCCTCCGCCACCAAGCACGGGGTTAAGCCCTTAATCCCGTGAGCCCCCCCCACATACGGAACGCTGTTTCTATTCCTTCTTGTAGTCCCAAAGACCAAACATCTATTCCCACCGCATTCAGGTGCACACCATCTCCTCTCCAAAATGCCCCAGCACCAGACTCAAGTTCCCTGTGCCTCACCACCACAGCCCCGTTCCTGGCCATAAAACGCCCAATCGCCCTGTTAACCTTAATCCGCGCCTTGTTGAGCTTGTCAGCCGACCTAGCATCCCTCCAATAATGGCGTGGCACGATATCCGACCAAACTGTGATCACTTCCGGAAACGTTGCCCATAAACGTAGGAGATCAAACTTGATATCCCGTATCAACTCCCTAAACGGTCTGCCCCCAAGATCGTTCCCACCCACATGCAACACTAATATATCAGGGGCCCTATCAAGCCGAACAAAACGGTGAAATTCTTGCAAAACTCCACTCCATACCATACCGCGCTTCCCCAGCCAGCGAACCACTGCCTCCTCTCTATCCAAACCCAGCTGGCGGCCGTTCGGTCTGACATCAGCCCGTAAGGCTCCCCAAAAGACATATGAATGTCCTAAAATCCAAATCAGGCACGGAGGATGCCCTAAAACAGAAAAGAACACAGTCAACCTCAACAATCCCCCAAACGAACATAAGAGCGAAAACGAGACGATTCCCACCGCCCAATACGCTTAATTAACTCATCCCCAAATCCCATTCTAGCAGCCTCAGTTGCGGCCCCAATGCGGAAAGAGTGACCCGCATAATCCTCTCCCTTGAGGCCCAACGTACGCAGGACTGCTCTGAACACACTTGTGAACTGGAACCGTGATAAAAAGAATCCATTCGCATGAATCAACAAAGGATCCCTCTCCCTGCCTACTCTGACTTCCTTAAATCTCCTCAGCCGTGCCACCGGGCACATCTCTGACCCCGGTACAGAGAAGAGAACCACCTTCTTCCCCCTCCCTAACTGATCCGTCTTTGACTTCCTCACCACCAGCTCCACCCTATCCGGATATAAATCCACATCCTCTTCTAACAAGCCCCCGGGCCTGGACACGCTCGGGCTCACGAGCTCACCTATCCGTAGTGCCCCGAAGAAGGCGAGCGAAAAAGCTACCCCAAACAACCTTTCTTCAAAATAGGAACTACAGACCGCCCCTAACTTTTTGCCCATATCCTGCAGTAACTGAAAGGAAACCGGCCTTCTCTTATCATTTACTACATGTCCTCTCCTCCAACCTTTCAAAGCTTGTGCAATAAGGAAATTCTTAGTGACATCCGGCCTGCTGCCGGCGCGAAACCCAAAAGCCAAACCCGCCATGCAGCGCGTGATTTTTGCCACTGACCAACCAATCTCCTTACAATGGCCTATATATAGCAGGACAGCCAACTCATCCTCCTCATCTTTCAAACCTGCTGCCTCACGCCATTTCATCCAGCTACTCCATTCCTGATTATACGCCGCCCATGTATTCGGGGCCAGGGATTCCCTGATGAGCTGGTTGACTACCCGTCCAGCAGATCCCAAAGCCGACTCGGGAACCCGGTCCCCTCCCTGTCCGCATCTGGCGCCAACTCCCGGAAACGCTCCCACTGTGAACGAGATAAAGAATCCGCAATGCCGTTAGAGACGCCGGGGACGTGCTTCGCCACCACCCACAAATTCAAGGACAGGCATTCCAATACTAACTGCTGCAAAATAGTGACCACTGGCGGTGAAGACGCCGACAATTGGTTGATGGCCATGACAACCCCTAAATTGTCGCAGTAAAAACAAATCTTCTTATTGCGGAACACATCCCCCCACACAACTACAGCAACCAAAATAGGAAACAACTCCAACAATGCCAAGTTTTTAACCATGCCCTTCTGCACCCAAGACTCCGGCCACCGGCCTACGCACCAATGTCCCTGGCAATAAGCCCCGAAACCGCCGCTACCGGCCGCGTCTGTGAAGAGGTCTAACTCCGTGGCCACACATGTGTCCGACATCCACAAAGCTCTGCCGTTAAAAGCTTCTAGAAAAGTTGCCCACACCCGCAAGTCACCTTTCAATTCCCTACCTAATCTGACAAAATGGTGGGGAAGAACCACCCCCGCTGTTGCCGCTGCCAGCCTCCTGCTGAATATGCGGCCCATAGGCATAATGCGACACGCGAAATTCAATTTACCTAGCAAGGATTGCAATTCCCTCAATCTAATTTTTCTCAACAGCAATGCCCTTCCCACATCCGCCTTCAAACCCAGCAATTTCTCCTCAGGCAAGCGGCACTCCATCTTCTCAGTATCAATGACAATACCCAAAAAACTGATTACAGTCGCAGGACCCTCCGTCTTGCCCGGTGCAAGCGGGACCCCGAAATCTGCCGACACCCTTTCAACCGTCCTCAACAATAAATCGCAGACCCCGGACCCCCCGGGACCAATACATAAGAAGTCATCTAGGTAATGAATAACTGAACTGCACCCGGAGACATCCTTAACCACCCACTCCAGAAAAGAACTAAAGGCCTCAAAATAAGCACACGACAGGGAGCAACCCATTGGTAAACAACGATCAACAAAAAACTCCCCGTCCCAACAACATCCTAACAAACGCAAACTGGATGGGTGAACCGGCAGCAAACGAAATGCCGATTCAATATCAGTCTTGGCCAACCTAGCCCCTTTCCCAAACCGCTTCACCCACTGAACAGCCGCGTCAAACGATGTATAAACCACCGAGCAGATGTCGGGGTCAATGCCATCGTTGACCGACGCCCCTTTTGGAAAAGATAAATGGTGTATAAGACGAAACTTGTTCGCCTCTTTTTTAGGCACCACCCCCAATGGAGAAACTATCAAATCTGGCCATGGTGCTGACCCAAAAGGTCCAGCCATACGACCCAGCAGCACCTCCTTAAGCAATTTCTCCTGCACCACCTCTGGATGCTCCCTTGCAGACTTCAAATTCCTCCTAAAGCCCCCTGAAACCTGCACGACGGAAGGTATCCTAAAACCCTCCCTAAACCCCTCCTCCAACAACGCGGCTGTCTGCTGGTCAGGATATCTACGCAGATAGCCCAGCATCCTTTCCAGCCGAACTGGTGTCACCCCCTTTTGGATTACCGTCCCGAGACTTCCCTCTGAAGCACTTATTTGCACCGTGGGTCCCTCCACACGAGGAACATTCGTGTTTAAATTTACACTTCGCCCCGAACCGGCATGCCCCATCGATGAAGGCAAAACAAAGCCCCTTTTGCATGGCCGTCCCATTTGAGGCCTCTCTCGGCCCCCCCCCGTCCCCACGAAAGGGCTGCCCGCTTTTCATGGGAGCCGTCACCTTTAACCATAAAGCAATATCCTTATGGTCCCAACGTATGTTAGGGCGCACTGCCTTCCTCTGTCTAAACTGCTCATCGTACCGCAGCCAAGCCAGGCCCCCGTACACGCGGTACGCCTCCCCTATCGCATCCATGTAACAAAACAAACCTGAACAATTGTCAGGTGCCTTCTCCCCAATCACACTAGCTAGTATAGCAAATGCTTGCAACCAGTTCGTGAATGACCGCGGTATGAGCCGATACCGCCGCCGTTCCTCCTCCTCCTTCTTCTCCTCCTTACGGGGCCTATCCAAATTAAAACGCTCCAGAGGGAGCAGTGAAAATATATCCACGTATTCCCCTTTCCAAATCTTCTCCCTCACCTCCTGCTTCAGGTGGGCCCCCAATGGCCCTTCAAAACACACATACACCTCCCCTTTTGCCGTGTCACTGAGCCTCCCAGTCTCCTCCTGCGTCGCCACACTGCTCGCTTCTGCCCCCGCACTACTGCTGCTTTGCCCCCCACCCGATATCGGGACCCCGCTGCTCACCGGCAACCCACTGCTAACTGGCACACTACTGCTGACCGGCACAATATTGCTGGCTGGTGTGCCCGCATTCTGCGGCACCCACGCCGCCGCCGGGGACGGCCCCGCCCCCTGTCGCAGACCCGCTACCCACTCTGCAAAACCACTCAATAACTCAGTAAAACCCCTACTCATCTCCCCTTGGAGGGCTAACCCTCCCCCCCCCTGACCCTGCGCAAAAGCATTAATAGACATAGAGACAGACTCACCAGGCTGCCTGGGGGCTGTGAACCCAGCAGCCGCAGATCCAGTGTCCTGACGAGCCGCAGCCAATGAGGAAGGACCAGGTACTTCTCCATCCTCTGCTGACGCTGCCATCTTTCTTCTTCTGTCATCCCGACTTACAGGTACAGCGCCAGCCGGCGTGACCTCATCGGAGGCGGAGCCAGCTCGACGCCGCTCGCTCCGTGTACCAGGCCTGCGGTCCTCAGCCTGTACTTCTGCCTCCCTGGCACGACTCACCCCGCGCTGGGCAGCAGCATGCGCCGCATGCCCCGCCGCTCCTGGTCCAGTACCTCGCCCCGCCGGATCTTCTTGCACGGGGGGATCCCCCCCGCGCGGAGGGTTCCGCCTGCTGGTTGGATTCCTCCCAGACTGGTCCTGCGGGCGGGGGTTGCCCGGCCCGCAGCCAGACCTGGAGGGTCCCTAACGGGGCTCCGTGAACGGCGCTGAACCCTGGGGGACACAGATGGGCTGAAGCGCTCCGGAGGCCTGGACCTCCGAGGCCGTGCACCCGCTGGAGCAGCCTCTTGCTCTGCTGCTCCCAGTCCCCCCAGCAGACCTGACATCTGCTGCTGCAGCCACTCTGCCCCTCTGGTGCCCGCTGCCTCCCTAAGGGCAGCCAGCGCAGCGGATACCTCCGCATCAGCGTTGCCTGGGGAAGCCATGGCGCTTAGCTGTTGGAAAATTCTCCCAGTGACCCCTATTTCCCGCCTGAACCCTGCTTATAAACCCCTTCAACACCCCGTTAGGCCCCTCCCCCTATGACCCTCTCCTTAGCCACCCCTTCTAAGACTATCTTGCTAATCAGCTCCCTACAAACCCTGTCAAGGGAGCCTACCCTTATGCTTTGCCTCCAGTCCGGCTCCTACATTAAAGTAAACCATGTTAGAATTGTCTGTGTATCTTGCAGTGGATTGAACCCTCATTATGCTTTTGTCCCCAGTTTATGCACTCCAGAATGCCGTTTGTACAACATTTTAGGGTGCAATTCCGGAAGTCATATTGGCGGGTGCAGACCATTACGTCACTGCAGGGAGAACAGATGAGCAGGAAGAACGCGCCTCTCTACAGTTGCAGAATGCATCTGCTCTTTATAAGTTAAGGCGCGCAGCAGAATAGAACAGTTGCATGTCATCTAGAGCACAGCTGGCTACTGTCGCATCCCACGTGTCTGTGCCAGTTAAGTGGTTCATAAAGATCAGAACAGAGATCCTCCATAGACCGTAAACTTTGGAACTGCCAAATCAGTGTCTACCTAGCAAACTCTTTCTCACTCTGTTGTAGTAGAACCCACTTGCGTACAGGATTTATCACATTTTATACAGTTATTGGATTAGGTGCCTTATTCTTTACAAAGGTTTTAAAACTCTGCAATAGTTCCACAGATGCAAAAACATCACCTGCCACCTCCATTACCATCCATTCCAAATCTAATACCTCCTCCCAGATCGAGGATCATTATATACAATGTTGATGATTCATTATTACATGAAATGATCATGGTAGTTCCATTGAAGTAAAGCATTAGTACAGACAGTGAGAAATACCCTTTATATCAGTTATGTACATCAAATGGGCAACAGAAGCGTCTGAGTGTAGTAACGCCCAAGTTCAACTAGTTTGCTTGAGTGTATGCACCCATGCAATCCTATGGGTCATGAGTGTGTGACAGTGCCTGCATACACATGCAGATGAGTAGCGTTTGCCTGAATTAGCAACAAAGATGTCCTTGTTCTCATAACAATCTCAAACTCCAGACAATTCACTTTATAAAGACAAGAAGAAACAGGTTCTCATCTTTCCACACCCTCCTCTATTGGAGAACTTATTAACAGAATGAAATATGGGCATACCGTTTCAGATCTCAAGGAGACTTACTGCCAGAGCATACACCACCTCTGGTGTATGCTCCTATAACCCGATTGGCTAAAACAAAAATGATTCTGCTTTCTAATACAAGGTCCCTTTGTGACAGTATGGATAACCTGAATCCTAAAAAAAAATAAAGAAAAAAAAATATTCTCTGCTACTTTAGCTTCTTTATCCTGGGTACTTAAGGTACGTGAACTTGTATAAGGTACAATGTTCTTAAGGAAGTTGTCCCTGTTAACAGCAGTCCCAGGGGGAGGCGTTTTCTTTCTCCGGGACTGCCAGTCCAGACTGCAATAGTCTTGAGTCACAAACATTCTATTACGGCATCCATATCTGGCTTCTCATGGGTGTTACAGAAACAGGGCATATTTCAGATCACAAAGCAGATTTTTTGTTAAACAATCCCATGTTGCACTGCAGGTGGTGCAAATGTAACAAGTGCAAAGAGAATAATGCTGTGTACACACTGAGAGATTTTATGTTCGATTTTTACTATATAGTCAAAATCAAATTGAAATCGAATGAACGGTTTTCAGCCTTATCCGATGCCGATTCGCCCTCCCGTTTAGTGTAAATCAAACAGTAAAATAGACTGTGCAGGCAAGACTATATAGTACAGGTCTGTACTACTGTATATAGTCCAAATCAAATGCGTTTTGCTTGCCCTTCAATTTGATCCCGAATTGATCCCAATTCCTTGGAATCGTAAACAAAATCGCATCGTGTGAACACACCTTTTAGATTTGGGTGAGTTATATTATTTCTGTTCAGGGTAAATACTGGCTGCTTTAGGTTTACACTGCAATTTAGATTTTATTTTCTACACACCCAACCCAAATCTAACTCTCTCTGCACATGTTACATTTCTCCCACCTGCAGTGCAGCATGATTTTATTAAATTGATTAAAAAAAAATCTGCATTGTGATCAAGTCTGAATTAGGCCCGCGGTCTATAGTAGCCAGATGGTATGCTAATTTGTGTGTGCATGGGATCGCAATTGTGCACATGCACACAATGCATATGCAAGACAAAGTCAAAATACCATTTAAAATGTTGACAGGTCAAAAAGTCTACATGATTTTTTCTTTTTGAAACCGACTTGTTCATATTTTACCATCCCAGTGGGCTTGGAGGGGAAATATAACATTGCCCAAAGTATGGTGAGCGCACGTTGTACACTTATACGGTGTCCATGTAGACGGAGGGGGAATATAACATTGCCCAAAGTATGGTGAGCGTACGTGGTACACTTATACGGTGTCCATGTAGACATAGACACCCCAAAATGTTAAAAATTGTCAACTTTTTGACTAGTTGACATTTTTATTGTATTATCACAAATTTACAAATTAAATACATATATTTTTCAACAGCTAAGCAAGAAGTTTGGGAACATATATAGCCTGCAGTACTTCTGGACTAAATTAGTGGTGCTCAATGGGTTTGAAGTGATGAAGGAAGCTCTGATCAACAGGTCTGAGGAGATTGCAGATCGTCCCCGATTTCCTATCTATGAGAAACTTGATTGCACAGGTGAAACCAAAGGTATGTATGTTTAACATTTTTCCTAAGATTGTCTATTTAGAATAGTTAATACAGGTTGAGTATCCGGTATCAAGATATCCATTATACGAATTATTCCAAAAAACGTGTTTTTTTGGGAATAGTTTGACATTTTTTTTTCTCCCCCCCGACACCTTTTTTATACTTACCTAGTCCTCTGGCATCCATGGCAGGCTTCCAGCTTCATCTCCGGTGTCTCCAGCAGTCCCAGGGGTGCATTGCGCGTGACGTCACTGGCGCACCCGGGAACTCGCGCAATGCACTCCTGGGACCGCTGGAGATGGCGGAGATGAAGCTGGAGGCCTGCCATGGACACCGGAGGACTCCGTGGATGCCGAGGGACCATCGGAGACCCACCAGGGGACAGGTGAGTATGTAATAAAAAAAATATCCTAAAAAATGGAAAAATCCCTTATTCGGAATGCTTGTGGTCCCGAATATTTTGCATAAGGGATACTCAACCTGTATATTCCAATGTTTACATTACATTTCATAACACTAATTTACAAAAATGTAACTTTACTAAATTCTATTTATGGTGATCCAGAGGAAGGGAAAATCTATCCCCACAGTGTCAGCTGCTTATTCAGTTAAGTTTATTTTGGTAAAAAAACATCCCTGCTTGACCAAACAGTGCAAATTGTATACACTCCCTGATACCACTATGTCACTGACAATGGTACAAAAAAAGTACAGTAGTTGTGTATTGAGCATTTACATGGGATTATTGGTCACTTACAGCATGTCAGTAGGTGACCTCTTGTCAGATATCACACTCATCAGTATTCTGCAGAACAACATGCCACACTAGGCCCATAAGCAGTAATGTTGTTAGTGATTATACATTTTGTAGGAGTTCTAGAAAGTTTTCTCCAGAGTTTATTTTTCTAAATAGCGCAAGAAAAAGTGCCATTATTGCTTGATATACTTAGAGAAAAACAGTTGTATAGCCCCTCCCACTTTAGGTTGCGGCTCTTTGCTGGGTCCAGGTGTTATCCCAATAAACCCTTAACTATTTTATATTCCCACCACGCCGTAGTGGATGGCAGGGTGTGAAATACCACCTTTCGGCATATGGCAGCTCAATAAAAAAAGGGGAAACTTGTGTCAACCTTTGGACTGTCCACCTTCCCATCGTCGACCTATTGTTTGTGTTGACCTTCCAACCCTGTTGATCTTAGCCTTGCTGACCTATTTCATGAGTCGACCTAATCCGTGTTGACCTTCAGTGGTCGACCCAATGCATGTTGACTTGTTAGGTCGACCCAATGGCCGATACCCCTTGACAAGTGCTTTTTGATGTTAAGAAATGGTTTCATCTATTTGCAAAATGGTACAAAAAGGTACTGTTAACATACTGTGAGGATATTGGCTGTATGTGTGCCCTTACCACTTTGACAAAAACTCTATACAACTGGCACAACTGCTTGGGGTCTTTTGGGTCTAGCTAGATAGGACACATGTAAGGTTATAGCTACTAGAGGTGCTGCTATGGGAGGGGCCCACCTTTTCTGTCAAATCTATGTGTGTTATATACATATTTTACCATTGGCTGATACAAACCTGTACCGGGGCCTACAATATATCTAGTTATATACCTGGACCTGCTTATTGTAATTTGGTATAAAGTGTGATATCAAATTAACTAGAGAGCACTATGTGGCTTAATATAAATTGTGACACTGTAATGTGGCACAAGATTAAGTGGAGGCACTATAGTGTGGCATAATATGAACTGGAAGAACTGTAGTGTGGCATAATATGAACTGGGGGAACTGTAATGTGGCCTAATATGAACTGGGGAAACTGTAGTGTAGCATAATATGAACTGCAGACACTGCATGTCATAATGTGAATTTAGAGTTCTATGTGGCATAATGTCTATGGCAGCCCTACAATGTGACACAATGTTAACTAAGGCATTACTATGCTTCATAAAATAAACTAAGAGACTACTATGGGTCACAACATAAACTAAGGCACTACTTTGGAAAGAAAATAAACTAGGGCACTATTATATACTATATCAGCGTCCGGCAAGTCTTTTCAAAATCATCAGCGCTTCCCGCCGCCAGGCAAATAGCGAGCGGCTGTGTATGTGAAAGCTGCCGCTACACCAGTCCCTGGACCCCAGCTGCCAACATACCTGTGTGCAGCCAGCAGGGGTAGGCAGCGTCCAGGGATCCAGGGACTGGTGTAGCTGCAGCCTTCACTCACTCCATCTCCTAGCGCTATCTGCCTGACGGCGGGAAGCGCTGATGGCTTTGAAAAGACTTGCCGGACGCTGATTGGCTGAATTCAGCCAATCAGCGTCCGGCAAGTCTTTTCAAAACCTGCTTCCCGCCCACCGCCCGGCAGTGCTAGTAGGAACCCACCAGTCCCCGGACCCCCGCTGCCCGTCCCCGGGACCCCGGCAGGAGCCAGCGTTAACCCACCAGTCCCTGGACCCCGCTGCCCATCCCCGGGACCACGCTGCCGGGACCTCACACTAGCGCCCCCACCCTCCAGCGCCCGGTGTGCGTGACCCCCTAGCCCCCCCCTAGTTACGGCCCTGCTACTGTATATCATCAATGACAGCTATACTACTGGATGTGACCACTGAAGATATCTATGAAGATATTCTTTGTGAAATCTTTAGCCCAATACACAATAGAGGATTTAATAAAAGATATCGCTCAGAAAGGACTTTCTGAGTGACATATTTTACTATATATATCTTGTAGTGTGTTCACTGTATGTATAGATGATGGAGATCCTCATTAACAACAGCAATGCTGCAGCTGAACCTCCCCCCCCCCCCCCCACGCCATTGCTCCCTATCCCACTGGCATCAGCAAGTTATGTGCTTGCCGATGTCAGAATTAGATTACCTAGTGTGTATGGGGCTTTTCAGTTTTCACAAAATATATAGTTTGTCTTGGAACTCCAGGGAATTCAAGAGAAATTGTTAACCTTATTGTTCATGAAGCATATAGTCTAATGTCTACCCAGTTTAGAAATAAGGATACTGTGGGAAATAATGACACAGAAAATTTCCAATTTAGGATTAAATTAAAATCCCCATAATGAATGAGGAGAAAACTGCATAGTTTTAGGCACTTTGGGACAGATGTAATGTAGAGTAATTCCGGTGCCATGCGGGATACCGGACAAATTGGGATGTTTTTTAAAGGGAAGGTCGTTTACAAGGCAAAACCAGGCATTTACAAACAAGCCGAATCTCAATATTAATTTCACGACGAGGAAATAATATTGAGGCTCAGCAAAATCAAAACAAACAAATCGTCAGGGCCAGATGGGATTCATCCTAGGGTACTAACGGAATTAAGGGAGGAACTAGCGACCCCTCTATATTACATCTTTGATAATTCACTATCATCAGGCAAGGTACCAAAAGACTGGAGAATAGCAGAGGTAGTGCCAATATTCACAAAAAAAGGAAAAGGGGAGGATCCAGCTAATTACAGACCCATGAGCTTAACATCAATAGTGGATAAAATATAAAAGGATTTTTAAGGGACGGGATCCAGGAATATTTAGACCTTCATAGTTTACTCAGTATTACCCAGCATGGGTTTGTGAAAAATCGTTCATGCCAAACTAATTTACTAGGTTTCTATGAGGAGGTTAGCAAAAACCTTGATAATGGAAACGCTGTAGGTGTGATTTTGCTAAAGCTTTTGACACAGTACTACACAAGAGGTTTATAAATAAAATGGAGGACCTGGGATTAGGGGCAAATATCTGTAGATGGGTAGGGAACTGGCTGTGTAATAGAGAACAAAGAGTGGTTGTGAACAGTGCCGTATCAACTATGATACCAGTACTAAGTGGATTGCCACAGGGTTCGTTTATAGGGCCCATTTAATGTAACATCTTTATTAACGATATTGGGATGGGGTTACTCAGCAATGTATCCATCTTTGCAGACGACACAAAACTGAGCAGAGTTATTAAATCATCAGAAGATGTCACCACGCTTCAAAATGATTCATTTTAAAACAAAATTGTCACATGTGTGAATGCAGGAAATGTATCAGTCAGGTGGTAATAGATGCTGAACGCCGCGGGACTTTTCAGACAATATATTGCAATGTCACTAAATCCCTATTTTGACTAGGGAGGTCAAGCCATTTTTTCAATCCTGAATTCTAGATTGAAAAACTCTAAATCCCGGGATTGGCTTCCAGACTCCATGCAGGGAACTACTGTGAAGCAATCTATAAGCGGGCAGGTGGGCACAGTCGAGGGGCTAAGGATGGTGCAGCGTTACTTATAATATCACACTGCGCAGCCGCACAACCTGGTTGCAGGCAAGTGCCTGCACCAAGTGCTGCTGGTGCTTCTGGCAAAGACTGCAAAGCACATTTAGACCCACATTCTGATTGACTAAGTAAACTGTGAAGCTCGCGGCCCAAGTCCCAAAGTGCCTGCCCCGTTGGCCCGCCAAATCACCACCGCCCCCGCGGCCTTATCCCCTTATGTTTGAAAATAAGAATATACTTAAATCATAATAGAAGTTACATATTATATCTAAGCTTGGCATTTCTCCAGCTACTGTACAAATCAGCGAAATCACCCTTATCTACAATACACTGGCCCTAAATGAAAATGACTCCTGTATTATTCTCAGGAGTGGTGTTGGTCAGATACGGTCGTTCCTGGAAAGAGCAAAGAAGATTCGCACTATCAACGCTGAGAAACTTTGGGATGGGAAAGAAATCCCTGGAGGAGAGAGTGACAGAGGAAGCGCAGTGTCTGTGTTCGGTGTTCAAATCCCAGAAAGGTCAGTTATATACGGATGTATAAGGATGGTAACATACATCAACCCAGATGTTAATATGTACATTTCTCATTATTGTTTAGAATACTACCAGTACTGCGTTAATAGATTAAATCCATATATCAATGTGTACTTTAGGTGGCAGCAAACCCCAAATAATCCCTTGCCTAGTGGTTCACTTATAAGAATGGATCTTAAATGGTAAGGGGAGCGCTCAGATAATTTTGGACTCAACTGTTTTGATACAATGGATACCCAAAAGAAGAACAACTGATGTTATACAACAAGATTTCTCTTTACTAATATCACAATAAAACAGTTTCAAATATGTTAACAATTAATACAACAAGTGCGGGGTGGACCTTGCTGAAGATGACTTGGTACCCTGAGTTTCAATACCACCCGACGCGTTTTGTCCCGTTGGGACTTCCTCAGGGGTGTTGATATGCTTGTGGTCACTTTTTTCTCATTCATGGATCAGTACAAGTCTTTAATGATAAATTCTTGTGACATTAACCTCTTGTTAACATCACTGATAACATTTCAAGATTAAAGAAAAGAGTCCTACTGGGCTTAGCAGCTCCTCCCAGCTTAGTGTGCTGTCCTTAGTCAGCCAGAGAATGACAGGTGCACTAATCTGTTTTATCAGTGATGTTGAAAATAAGCAATGTTATTACCATTTGATGGAGGATCAGCAGAGTTAGTATATCCCCAATAATAATTAAGGTACGGCACTAGGATATTTGAGTCACATTATTACACATTGTATTGAATGCAAATTCTGGAGAAATAACTCCAACAGGCACATTAAGCTGTGACAGGGATGTGGAACCTTGTCTCTCAAGCTGTTGAACTACACATCCCAGCATGCCCTGCAACAGTTTTAGCATGGCCAAATAGCAAAAGTGTAGAGGGGCATGCTGATAAGTGTACAGCCTGAGAGCCAAGGTTCCCCATCCCTGAGCTGTGAGGAGCTGCTAAACCGTTTCTGCCTTTTCCACACGTTTGCTCCTGTCATTCTAATTGCCCACACCTTGCATGTTTCCTCATCTTTCTATTCTCTCCATGCTATTGAAGTATAGAAAGTAAAGTGTCCTGGGTGCAGTTCAAATAACAGCTGGTCAAGAGGTGGTAATATAGACAAAAAAAAAAATGAGATAGAACAGCACTTGTGCTTCACTGAGGTATAAAATAATGAAGATACAGCTAGATATAAACAATGCACATACATAGTGTAAGATAGACGTAACACTCCAATCGGTGCAAAGCCATCCATCATAATATGCAACTACATGAAGTGAAAGGAAAATACAAATATGGATACATATAATACCTCTACAATAGGAGAGTAACAAACCATCCACCACCTGAAGGCGCCATCCAGGTTGGGCAGGTCATGTATATAGTGTTTATTCTAGCACCCGCTATCTTTTAAAATCCATGCAGTTCCTCTTCCCTGCCTGGGGTGTCACTGTCTGCTGTGGTGCTTCTAGCACAGTGTGGTCTGTATATCAGCACTGATATGCAAACCAGACCTGTGCTACAAACACCACAGCAGACAGTGACACCCCAGGCAGGGAGGAGGAACTGCATGGATTTTCAAATATAGCGGGTGCTAGAATGAACACTAGGTATAGGAATAAGGATCATCTGTGTATTGAAGAGTAGATAAGCTACTAATAGTAAAGATAGATAAAATAACACTGCACCGAATCATAGATAAAGAAGTACTGCAGTCTATTGAAAAAAACAACCAAAACCCATACCCCAAAGCAACTCAACCCCCCAAAAATTACTCAAAGTAAACCACCACATAACCCCCCACCCTGTATAACCTAACCCCAACTTAGGATATACCTGGATCCTTTAAACTTTTACCCCCCTAAAGCTATATCTATAGAAGGGTTGCAGGACAGAAAACAGAGAGTTGTAGTAAACGGAGTACAGTCAAATTAGGGAAAGGTTACAAGTGGAGTACCCCAGGGATCTGTACTTGGACCGGTGCTTTTTAATATCTTTATTGGTGATATTGCAAATGGAATTGAGGGTAAAATGTGCCTTTTTGCAGATGACACAAAGGTATGCAACAGGGTAGACACACCAGGAGGGGTAAAATAAATGATTGAGGATCTAGGTAGATTAGAGGAATGGTCAAGAGAATGGCAACTACAGTTTAATGCCAAAAAATGCAAAATCATGCACTTGGGTCTCAGAAATCCAAAGACTAAATATAGTATAAATGGCACTATAATGGAAACTACAGAGGAAGAGAGGGATCTAGGTGTCACTATTTCAGGGGACTTAAAAGCAGGTAGGCAATGTAACAAAGCAATGAAGAAGGCAAGTCAGATGCTTGGTTGCATAGGACGAGGTATCAGCAGTAGAAAGAAAGAAGTAATAATGCCACTGTATAGGTCATTGGTACAACCTCATCTAGAGTATTGTGTTCAGTTCTGGAGGTCATATCTCCAGAAGGATATAAATACATTAGAGACTGTACAAAGAAGGGCAACTAAAATGGTGCATGGCCTACATCACAAAACGTACCAGGAAAGACTAAAAGATCTTAATATGTATACTTTAGAGCAGAGAAGGGAAAGGGGGGACATGATAGAAACTTTCAAATACAGTATATCAAGGGTTTTAACAAGGTACAGGTGGGAGACATTCTTCACAGGAAGAGGAGCAACAGAACACAAGGACATGCACTGAAACTAGAGGGAGGAAGATTCAGAGGAAATGTGAGGAAGAATTACTTCACAGAAAGAGTAGTAGATAAGTGGAATAGCCTACCATCAGAGGTGGTAGAGGCAAATACAGTAGTACAATTTAAACATGCTTGGGATAAGCATATTGATATCCTTACAAAAAAATAAGGATCAATTATGGTAACATGTTTAAAAAAGGGGCAGACTAGATGGGCCAAGTGGTTCTTATCTGCCGTCAAATTCTATGTTTCTATGTTTCTAAGGGAGTAGATTAGTGGATATAGCTAAAACCAATTTGAATCTGCATCATAAATAGGATATAACATTACTATATTAGCTAAACTATACCTAAAAACCTAATTTACCCCCACCCACCCACCCAACATCCGTGTGTGGATAACAGAAGAATGGACCATGTGGGGCAATGACCCAGTGGCCAATAAATATGTATAACCAGGATATGTCAGCAAAATTACAATGTAGAGATTGATCACATTAGAGAAAGCCAGAGTAAGGAAAATAACATAAGGTACAGTCAGAGAAGGCATCTCAAATTATAATATGCATATATCATTAATCCGGCCAGCTCTCGATCAGACGAAAAAGCTACATTTTCACAGTAACCACATCTTTAGGCCTACTAGGAGAAACGGGAAAACATTCAGAGTATTTAAGCAAAGTCCAGGATCTAGTAATTTCCATTGGTAGCGCACAAGGGATTTTTAGGTGGAGCACAACTACCTCAGAGCCGTCAGATGGAGAACAGTAAATAGTCCCAGTTTTGGGCAGACCCATAGAGGAGTATGCATCCGGAATATGATCCGGTATAATAGTAATAAGGGCAGCAGGTTCAATAGGTCTAGATAAACCTTTCTCAGCAACTCCAGCACACCGCTCAGGAGTGCAGGTAGAAGACAGGATAGCACCTTGTATAATATCAAACCGGTGGAGCAGTCTAGAGGTAGAGGCGGAAATCGCTTGTAATATTTGTTGAACAGTGGATTCCATATTCCTTCAGCTGAAGAATGGCCACAGAGGAAGACAGCAGTGGCTAGCACACTGTCATATATGTAAAGGAGATTGACAGCCTGAAGAAAAGCTAATAGTAGTATACTATTATATATATTTAAAGAAGGTAGTCAATTATGTGCCAGCAGGCCAGGATGGTCACACCCTCTCCCCCACCACAGCGCTGTGCTGAAGATCTCTACTGGTGGCTAGGAGGACGGCGCCGGCAGTATTATTCTGCTTCAACCAAGATGGCCACGACCTCTCCCCCACTCGGCTGGGCCAAATCCAGGTGCCAGAAACCGAATGCGGCAACTCCCTGTGACAGAGGGGGTCAGCAGTGCGGGGGGCCACCACAATGCACAGCCGGGCAGAACAGATTCAGAACAGCCGGGAGCTCTGGCAGTCGGCGTCCCCGGCGTCAATTATTTATTATTTATTTACAGTTTCATATATCCAGCAAATTCCGTTACACTTTACAATAGGAAACAATGATCAAGCAAACTGGGTAGTAACAGACCGATATAGGGCAGGGCCCTGCTCGCAAGCTAACAATCTATAGGTATAATAGGAGGTATAATAGGAGGGATACATACGTCTAACCTAGGGCAGTACGGATGGTGTAATGGTTAGCATTACTGCCTCACAGAGCTGAGGTCATGGGTTCGATTCCCACCATGGCTCTAACTGTGTGGAGTTTGTATATTCTCCCCGTACTTGCGTGGGTTTCCTCCGGGTACTCCGGTTTCCTCCCACAATCCAAAAATATACTGGTAGGTTAATTGGCTCCGAACAAATTAACCCTAGAATGTCTGCGTGTACGTATACATGTGGTAGGGAATATAGATTGTAAGCTCCACTGGGGCAGGGACTGATGTGAATGATGATATATTCTCTGTAAAGCGATGCGGAATGTGTGTGCGCTATATAAGAAACTGTTAATAAATAAATAAATAAGATCAGCCTTGCTGCTGCAATCAAAATGGATTGTAGTTGTGAGAGTCTTTTCTTAGGAAGACTGGTAAGGAGGCTAATGCAATAATCAATGCAGGATATAATAAGTGCATGGATTAGAGTTTTTGCAGTGTCTTGTGTAAGATATGGACGCATTTTGAATATGTTTTTTTAGATGCCTGTAACATGATTTAGAGACAGATTGAATGTGAGGAATAAAGGACAGTTCAGAGTCAAGGATGACCCCTAGGCAGTGAGCTTGTGGAGTAGGATCAGGGGCTGGCTGGCAACTTTTAGCCTAGGGGGCAAGTCCAGAGCACTGGCCCATACCCCCCTATCCTTCTGGAAGGCTGAATGCTTGTGCGCGCCGGAGGCGTGCTGAAAAATTAGGCGTGTGGCGCAGTGGTTCCCAAACTGTGTGCCTAGGCACCCTGGGGTGCCTCAGGACACTTGCAGGGGTGCCTTGGGTTGGTGGACCAAGATCAATTCATATTATTTATGGTAATGTACCAGGCAAAACCAGTGCTGGTGGCTGCCAATCATAATATATGTGGACAAACAGAAGCAAATCCTGTCCCTCACCAGATAACTGTGACATATAAACACAATGCACTTCATTTAATATTTTTTTTCTGAATTTCTCGGTAAGAAGCATTTGGCCTAGGGGTGCCTTGAAAATATTTTGATGCTCTAGGGTGCCGTGATTCAAAAAAGTTTGGGAACCACTGGTGTGGTCTATCATAAGGGGGCGTGGCCTTTACCATGATTGTATTGTGTACCTGCAGATTGCACATTGTGATGCTAATTACACATTCTGCCGCACACCGTAATGCCCATTACATCCCATACCATGATGCCCATTACACCGCACAATGTGATGTCCACAGTGCCAGATTTGCCCCCACAGTGCCAGATATTTCGCCACAGTGCCAAATACACATATGCCCCCACAGTGCCAGATATGCCCCCACAGTGCCAGAGACACATATGCCCCCACAGTGCCAGAGACACATATGCCCCCACAGTGCCAGAGACACATATGCCCCCACAGTGCCAGAGACACATATGCCCCCACAGTGCCAGATATGCCCCCACAGTGCCAGATACACATATGCCCCCACAGTGCCAGAGACACATATGCCCCTACAGTGCCAGAGACACATATGCCCCTACAGTGCCAGAGACACATATGCCCCTACAGTGCCAGATATGCCCCCACAGTGCCAGTACCAGTGCGCACCAGTATTGGGAACAGTAAAAATGTGCCCCTCCAAAAGATATTTAAAAAATAAAGAACGCACACATTCTAAAAAAAAATAAAGGTGTGTGGCCTGGCTTCAAAGGGAAATGCCCCTCATACATTATGTGACACATCGCAATGCCCATTACACATTATGTGACACACCGCAATGCCCATTACACATTATGTGACACCGCAATGCCCATTACACATTATGTGACACACCGCAATGCCCAATACCAGAGGCGTAACTAGATATTCGTAGGCCCCATAGCAAAAGTTTGTAAGGGCCCCCTGTTTAACAACTGATGGTGATAAATGTATGCAAAACATATTAGTTTGACAGCAAAGATGGGCCCCCTTCAGCTCTGGGCCCCATAGCAGCTGCACCCCCTGCACCTATGGTAGTTACGCCCCTGCCCAATACACATTATGTGACACACCGCAATGCCCATTACACATTATGTGACACACCGCAATGCCCATTACACATTATGTGACACACCGCAATGCCCATTACACATTATGTGACACACCGCAATGCCCATTACACATTATGTGACACACCGCAATGCCCATTACACATTATGTGACACACCGCAAAGCCCCTCACACATTATGTGACACACCGCAATGCCCCTCACACATTATGTGAAACACCGCAATGCCCATTACACATTATGTGACACACCGCAATGCCCAATACACATTATGTGACACACCGCAATGCCCAATACACATTATGTGACACACCGCAATGCCCAATACACATTATGTGACACACCGCAAAGCCCCTCACACATTATGTGACACACCGCAATGCCCCTCACACATTATGTGAAACACCGCAATGCCCATTACACATTATGTGACACACCGCAATGCCCAATACACATTATGTGACACACCGCAAAGCCCGTTACACATTATGAGACACACCGCAATGCCCATTACACATTATGTGACACACCGCAATGCCCTATACACATTATGTGACACACCGCAAAGCCCAATACACATTATGTGACACACCGCAATGCCCAATACACATTATGTGACACACAGCAAAGCCCGTTACACATTATGAGACACACCGCAATGCCCATTACACATTATGTGACACACCGCAAAGCCCAATACACATTATGTGACACACCGCAAAGCCCAATACACATTATGTGACACACCGCAATGCCCAATACACATTATGTGACACACAGCAAAGCCCATTACACATTATGTGACACAACGCAATGCCCATTACACATTATGTGACACACTGCAATGCCCAATACACATTATGTGACACACCGCAATGCCCATTACACATTATGTGACACACTGCAATGCCCAATACACATTATGTGACACACCGCAATGCCATTACACATAAAGGGACACACCGCAATGACCATTACACATTATGTGACTCACCGCAATGCCCATTACACATTATCTGACACACCCTATGGCCCCTTTCTGCCTCATAAAGCATAAAGCAATTACAAACTTACCCTCCTTCTTCCTTCTTGTCCCACGCTGATCCTCGGGCACTGCGGCTCCTCTGCTTCACAGGTACGGGATTGCGATAGGCCTCTGGACTATCGCCTTACTGCTGGGCAGTAAGCTGTGGCTCCATATACAATGCTCCTGAGATGCAGGAGATTGCTGCTACTGTTGCTCCTAGGACTCAGAGCCAAGCAGATCGGGGACTGGGCTGGAAGCCAAACTTGTAGAGACAGCGCTGCGGCATTTTGAATTTGCCGCTCCCCTGAAGCAAATCACAGCTCACAGCCAATCAGGAGCGACTGCCAATCCGCGAGCTGTGATTAGTTCATGGACAGCGGCAAATTCAACATGCAGTTGCGCTGTCTATAAGTTTGGCTTGAGTCTGCTTGACTCAAGGTTCCTGCCCCTGTCTCTGAGGGGGGTTCCGGGGATATCACCTGCGGGTGGAGGCGGGGCAGGGGGTATCTGCGGCTGCCGGCGGGGGCGGGGGGGAAGTAGTATCTGAGGCTGCCGGCGGGGGGGGCGGTGGTATCTGCGGCTGCCGGCGGGGGGGCGGTGGTATCTGCGGCTGCCGGCGGGGGGCTGTGGTATCTGCGGCTGCCGGCGGGGGGGGCCAGTGGTATCGGCGACAGCCGGCGGGGGGCTGTGCCTCCATGGACACAGCCAGCCACCACAGCGTCCAGTTCTCCGGCCTCTTACTCTCCTGCGTGGCTGCGTGCAGCTCAGCCTACTATTAAAGAACACGGCCGCGGCTACAGGAAGATGGCCGGCGGCCTCCTGCACTGAGGACATGTCCTCAGTGCAGGGGGCCGGCGGCCATTTTCCTGTAGCCGCGGCTGTGTTCTGGAAGCCGCGGCCAGCGCAGGAGGGCTGGATGGTGAGCAGCGCGGCCCGCAGCCAGTGACTGGCTAAGCGGCCCGGGGGGCACATGGCACCCTGCCCCCCGGCCCAGCCCGCCCCTGAGTAGGATTGAATGTTGTGCTCTCAACAGCGATAGAGATATTGGGTTGGTAACTACTCTTGGCTGGCGGGAATATAATTAAATCTGTTTTGTAAATGTTGAGTTTGAGGTGGCAAGATGACATCCAAGATGAAATGGCAGAAAGACATTCAGAGACACGGAACCATACTGATGGTGTCAATACTGATGGTGTATATAATCTCTGGTCCGGTTATATGTAGTCCAAGGTCCTGGGTGTTTGAACAAGGCTGGAATCACTGGCTCAACATGTTTTAATGTGGAAGTGCCCACATCTTCAGGAGCAGAAACTTCTTCATACTAATCACCTTCTCCAAGGGTGCAAATCCCAGAGGCAATGGAGTTGCCTGCCTCTGAGCTCTAAGCCGTGAAAGGGGCACTTGCATGTACGGCAGCAGTTTTGTAGTTCACAGCTGGATCTAAATGTGACTGCTGATCTTCCAATGCAGCTATGCGAAGCACCCTCTGCTACAGCAGATGTAACCAGATCTGTCCCAGGAGCCTTGCTAACACCTGCTTTAGGGGACAGGATCTCTCCCATCTGGTACCACTCAGCCTGTGCTGCAGCAAGCATTGGTGCACCTCAGCTACTTCTAGCCTGTGAGATGGAACTTGCCAGTGAATGCTGAGTCTTTATGTTTCAGATGGCTAAATCTCATCTGACCCTGACCCAGCGTCCGCCGTCACACAGGACCATTGTTTTTTTTTTACACAATACATTTTTATTGAAAAAACAGAAATTGCAGTACATATGTTATAAAACATTGACTAACATTGACAAATGTTTTAACAATAACTGTAACAAAGAAAACATAAAACCAATGGGAAAATTCCCAGGGCCATAATGCTATTAGGATGGCCCTGAGATGAGACTCAAAAAGCGAGATAGGAAAATTGAGTGTTAGGTTTCCTATGGAACTTCATACCACCGTATTGTAATGATTATCATTTTAAAGCAATTTGTTACCCTGATGTAATTATGAGATATGCCTCGGTCGGCTGGCTGCTGTAAGGATGATGCTGATTTCCAAAATATTCTATCTCTTTCATGCATCCCATACAAACTGTTGCATCCCCTTATTAATCAATTTGTTATGATCTCATCATTTACATCGTTTACATAGAAGGTCCCACTCAGACCTCCCCCACTTCTCCCATGAAGACCCATTGATCTAATGACCCATACCCTTTCCGACTCTCCTTCCAAAGCTTCAAATGAGCTATAGGAACCCAATCCTTCATCAATGATAACTGTATCTGTATGTGTTCTTCTCCACAGGTTCTGCATTTGACCCCTGTTTCCACATTACCAAAGCAGTTAGCAATGTGATCTGTTCCATAGCATTTGGAGATCGATTTTCTTATGATGATGCCAAATTCCTAAGACTCCTCCAACTTTTTCAGACAGCCTTGAAATCTGAATCTGGACTCTTGGCTCAGGTATTTTTTTTTTGTTTTTTCTGCATAAACAATGTTTATTAGAATTCACAAATATATATATATATATATATATATATATATATATATATATATATACTTGTAAAAAGACGCACTCACCGGACTTCTCTTTTCATACTTTGTGGATTGAATATACATACCACAGCAAAAGTTCACATAACAGTGGGTGGATGGTCAACGTTTCGGCCTTATGTAAGGCCTTTATCAAGACCCCTTCTCCTGTCTCCACCAGTGTGCAACTGGTCAAATAACAGCAAACATGGAAGGCGAAAAGAAAGTAGAATAGACAGGCAAATAATGTGAGGGAGGGAATGTTATGGTAGGTAGAATGCAGTGGCATAACTACTGTAAGGCAGCCCCAGCAGCCACTTGGGGGAGCAAGCAGCAGCAGGGTCTGTGTGTGCGCTGGCACCTGCTCGACGCACTGACATGCTGCTTCCTGCCGCTGCCCACTGATTGAGCACTGGACACGAGTCAGCCGCAGCACGGGGGCAGCCATGGCAGGGATGACAAATTCCCCCACAGATTCAATTGATTGTATACAGAGCCAGCTATTGGCTACTGTGTACAGGATGGGCGGGCGGATGGGCATGCTAGGGGTGCGTCAGAGCCAAGGGAAGCAGCAGATTATGCTGGTCTCTCTTCCTTTCTCCTGCTTCAGGTTCTCTGGTATGCGTGTGATGTCATCATGTCAAACGCTGGTGAAACATGCTGGAGAGGAGCCTGGAGGGGGGCGCCACACACACTTTTTGGCAGGGGGGAGCAAAATTTATATTTACACACTTTTTGGCAGGGGGGAGCAAAATGTATAGTTACGCCACTGGTAGAATGGTTGGCTGTAGATATAGCCATCACTAGTCTATGATCTGAGCCTACAGGGAAGTTTTGAAATGAGTGGGTCATGGTTGCTCTGGGATCCCTTACTTAAACAGTTAGATAAGGTACAAAGCAAAGTTTGTATAGTCTAACAAAGCACACCAAATAAAAACAAGGCTTGGGTGTTTTTAATGGCTTTATATTAATGTGTTTCACTCTGTAAACTCTGTTTTTTTTTTTTTAGATTATAAATGAAATTCCTTGGCTAATGAAAATTTCATGGCTTGTTGATTATGTTCTTCAACCAGACTACGAGATTATTGCATTCCTAAAGGAAATGGTTTCGGAACATAAGAAAAGTTGGAATCCTAATTACATTCGTGATTTTATCGATGCCTTTATACTGGAGATGGAAAAAGTAAGTGTGTGTACAGTATGTAGAACAGAGCAACAGTTGCATCATTTGTTCCCACTGTGTATCATTATTTGCACATGCGCGTTCAAAAAGGAAGTGCCATCAAGCATAACCTTCTGGGGTAACTTGGAGTTTCTTTGTAGACCTGTTGCATTTTTTGTGTCAAATTGCTGCCTAAGTGTTTTTTTGGTCTTCCATTTCTACTAGTAATGTTGTTGTGCCATGACACATCACATGGGGTCGAGGTTCCTGTGAGGGGGCGTGGGTGGAAGGGGGAATACGGTACAGGTATAAGGGATTTTTTTTACCTCTTCCTTTTAGTTGTTAGTTGAATGTTAAAAATGAGGTTTAGTATTGAGATTTGTATTATTTCCAAATAGCTGATGCCTATAATCTATGAACAAAATGTGGTTAGATTGGAAATATGAGTTAATATTCAAATTGTTCTCACCTTCTCTTTTGAGAGGAGATAGAAAAGAGTTAGAAATATATATATATACATATATATATATATATATATATATATATATATATATATATATACACATACATACATACATACGTTCCAGAAGTGGGAAAAAATATCTGCAAGAAAATGATTGCTTGGCATTCAGTCTGAGATAGTACACTAACTTTCATGCACAAATAAAATATATTTCTGTGTATTTCATGTGTTTTATGTGTTTATACAACATAAATGCAACATACCTCAAGATACATCATTGAAATATAAAAATATTCTGAAATACAGAATTATCCATTATCTAAAATTCTTCTGATCCCGAGCATTTTGGATAAGGGCTAATCAACCTATAATTTTGTGCAAAAGTTCATTACCTCTACCTCCTCATGGCAGCCAATCACTGGGTTCCTCCCTACTGGGCAGTACTTTGGAAAGGAAAAAAAGACACCATCCTCTATATAAGGGCACCGCCTCCCTTCCTCAGTGTCTTTTTTTCCATTCCAAGTGGGCAGTAGGAGGCGCACCTCGTGAAAAAAAATAGGTTAGTGTACCTGCAATTCCCCCGCTGTCACGCTGGTGCTCCGGCGGGGATGGGAAGATGCGAGCTGACCTTCCGCGGGTTAATACCCGGGTGCTGCATGCTGTCAGGATGGCTAGAGCAGCTGCGTCCTCGGGCGGCATGATGCGGCACGCGACAGCCTGGTCCCCTGTCATCCAGAGGGAAAGGGGACAGACGTCATCAGCGGGTGCCGCAAGTCGGAGATGAAGTGTGATGATTTCCGCCTGAGGATAAGGGTGGAAGTGTGGAGAGACGCGGTGGCTGTGGGCAGAACAGTGCCGTCGTGTGTGTGCAGGCGGCAGAGGGAGCCTGAGCCTGCAAGCGGGCACTGGAGTGTGCAGCTCACCAGAATCAAAGGATATGTTATTATGATGTTATGGGAATTTTTTTTTGCCAGTTCCTGAGTGTATATCTAAAGGGAGTATCTTTTTTCTGAAGAGAAGAAGAACAGATACTGTGAAGACTGTAGTCTGAGAACAGTGCAGCTCTAATTCCACAACCCAGGACTAAGGGGGTTATTTTGGTTCACTCTTTCTGACAAAATCCTTCTAAGATGGACAAAACCATGTGCACTGCAGGGGGGCATATGTAAAATGTACAGAGAAAATTCGATTTGGTGAGTTATTTTGTTTCTGTGCAGAAAAATACTGACTGTTTGGTTTTTACACTGCAATATAGATCTCACTTTGAAGTAAAACCCCACCCAAATCTAATTATTTCTGCACAAGTAACATCTGCCCTACCTGCAGTGCACATGGTTTTGTCCATCTAAGAAGGATTTTGTCAGAAAGAGTGAACTAGAATAACCCCCTAAGTCCCAGCTATTGAAGTGTATTTGGGCGCTCGCCGATATCATGGAGGAGGAAAAGTGGCAAAGTACAAAGAAGTCGGGGTAAGCCTTGGAGTTCTTTCAATATTTTATTAGCTGGAAAAAAAACAAACAAGAAGGCCTTAGACCAGTTTTGCTGTGTTTTTTCATATAGGTCTGAAACCAGCAAAGCTTGCATACAGTCAAATGTACATTACAGTATGTGACAAACAGCTCCCTGAGAAGCATACAAGGAAGATGCAAAATTGTTTTCTGTCCCAGTGGGATGGGGATGGAAAGAATCTATCCAGCGAATAGTCTTGACAAACTTAGCAAAAATGGATCTGAGGTGGTGGCAGAACGAATCCAGATTAAGCAGAGGCAAATTGTTTGCCCCAATCAAGCAGATATTAGTGACGACGGACAACAGCAGTACAGGCTGGTGGGTGGTCTGTGGCTCACTAACTAACACTAACAGATGAGAGCAGTAGTGCTGGCATGCCAATATTTTCAAGACAAACTGGTAAACAACAAAGTAGTAATCCGGTCAGACAACCAATCAGTGGTGTCATATATCAACCGCCAAGGAGGTACCAGAAGTCCGCCATTGATGAGGGAAGCAGCAGAGTTATTTAGGTGGGCGGAACAAGTAGTTCCCAGTATTATAGCAGTGCACCTGGCAGGGAAAGAAAACAGACTGGCGGACAGCCTGAGCAGAAGGATGTGCATGCCAGGAGCATGGTGTCTCAACAAGGAAGTGTTCCAATTACTAGTAAGAAGATGGGGGTTGCCCCAAGTAGATCTCATGGCCACTTCAGAAAGTGCCAGTGTTTTTTTCCAGATTTCGCGACCCACAAGCAGCACAGATAGACGCGATGATTGCCAGGTGGGACATGGAGTTGGCGTATATCTTTCCTTTTTTTCCAGTGATTCCGAGGATACTGAGGAAAATACAGAGAGAAAAAGCATTAGTAATAGAAGTGCTCCCTTTTTGGCTAAGGAAGGCCTGGTTCGCGAAAATGGCAGTGGATGGACCAATGAGACTCCCATAAATGCAGAATCTTCTGTCACAAGGGCAAATAAACCAGCCACAGCCGCCATCGTGGAATTTGACGGCATGGTTGTTGAGTCCAAATCCTTAAAGCATAAAGGTTTCTCTGACGCAGTCATAAGCTAGCTGTTGAAAGCCAGGAAACAGTCGACTTCCAATACTTACTACAAGATATGGAAAAAATTTAGGTTCTGGTGTAGAGAAAAAAGAAGTCAGCCAGAAAGTATTCCTTCAATATTGGCTTTTCTCCAGTCGGGGCTAAATAAGGGACTGGCTCTTAGTTCACTAAAGGTGCAGATTTCGGAGCTAGGGGCTGTCATGGACATGGATGTAGCAAATGATAGAAACATAAAGCCCTTTGTCCAAGCAGCGGGCAAAATAAGACCAAGATTTTGCCAGCCTTTGACGCCATGGGACCTCAATTTGGTACAAGGGGTACTAATGTAAGCACCGTTTGAACCTTTGCAAGACATATCAGTAAAGATGCTTACATGGAAGTTGGCGTTTCTTGTTGCAATTACTTCGGCAAGAAGAGTCTCTGAGTTACAGGCGCTGTGGGTTGAAGAACCCTATCTAAACTTCTTTGAAGACAAAGTGGTGCTATGCACCAATCCACTTTTTTTGCTAAAGGTGGTATCGGGAGATCGTGCTGCCATATTTGTGAGAGCACTAAAAATATATGTGCAGAGGTCTCGAGACCTACGTAAAACAAAGAGTTTGTTTGTGTTTACTGAAGGTAAGAAAGCAGGACAGAGAGCCTCCAAGGATACTATTGCAAGGTGGATTAAAAGTTGTATTCAGAAAGCTTATGAGCTAAAAGGACGAGAACCCCCAAAGGGATTGAAAGCTCATTCGACAAGAGCCATGGAGGCACCATGGCTGGCTGAGCATCTGCGCATACCTTTTCCAAGCATTACAGAGTGGGCGTCTGGACCTCAGCAGATGCAAAGTTTGGGAGGAAGGTGCTTAGCGTAGCAATTTAACAAAGCGGTATGCGAAGAGGATCGTGAATATTTTTTGTTTGTTTTATGGTTTGTATTATTACCCTCACTATACGTTGCACTGCTGGGGTAGTACCCAGTGATTGGCTGCCATGGGGAGGTAGAGGAAATATCAGATTCTTACCTGAATATGTTTTCCTCTATGTTTTCCTCTACTCCACCATGGCAGCATATATTCCCTACCCAAATGTATATTGACTATGCTATAATGGTGTTTTTTCTTATATTGAAGCTGAGAGAAATGAAGACAATAAGGAAGGGAGGCAGTGCCCTTATGTAGAGGATGGTGTCTTTTTTTCCTTTCCAAAGTACTGCCCAGTGGGGAGGAACCCAGTGATTGGCTGCCATGGTGGAGTAGAGGAGAATATATTATCAGGAATCTGATATTTATTTCAGTAATGATCCCTTTGCAGTCCATTTTTTTTTTACAATTCAAACAGTCTGGTTTAAATGTTTAAATTCATTTTTATTTATTTTTTTCTTCAAAAATGCTCTACATTGAATGTTGAATGATGTGAATGTTCTTATTTTAAAGTGGCTCGCCACTGAATCTGCTGCTAGCGCTAGGGCTATTGAGCCTGACTAGACGTTGGACCTGAAAGGGTTAAAAGTAACTTTAAAGGGGAAACTAATATATAATATAGACTCATTACATGCAAAGTGAGAAAGGTATCAGAGTCTGAAGGAAGAATGGAGAGGCACACAATCCAAGATGCTTGAAGTCCAATGTTAAGTTTCTACAGTCTATTTATTTGGGGAACTATGTCCTTTGCTGGTGTTGGTCCATTGTGCTTTATTAAGTCCAGAGTCATTGCAGCTGTCTACCAGGATATTTTAGAGAACTTCATCCTTCCTTTAGCAGACAAGCTTTATTTAGATGCCAACTTCAATTTCCAGCAGGACTTGGCTCCTGCCCACACTGCGAAAACCTGGTTCACTGACCATGGGTTTACTGTGCTGGAATGGCCAGTAAACTCACCTGACCTGAACCCCATAGAGAATCTATTGGGCACTGCCAAGAGAAAGATAAGAGACATGAGACCGAACAATGCAGAAGAGCTGAAGGTGGCGATTGAAGCTTCCTGGTCTTCTATAACACCTCAGCAGTGCCACAGTCTGATAGCAACCATGCCACATTAAGGCAGTAATTCATGCAAAAGGGTCCTGTAAGCCATAATCATAAAAATATCTCTCTTTGTATGTATTGAGTCTATATAATATATTAGTTTCACCTTTTAAGCTGAAGTACAGAAATAAATGAACTTTTGCCCTATGTTCTAATTTTTCCAGTTTCACCTGTAATTGCTTGGGCACACGAATACAAGGGAGGTATATCTGAATTTATATGATGTTATGCTATAGAAAATGACCCATTATTTAGGTAGAGACAAATGAGAAGTTGGCAATACCTTTTTTATTTATTCCCATGGGGGGGGGGGGGGGGATTCTGGTTGGTTTGTAGTAGTAAACGCCTTCGGTACTCTTTACCTAGCACGGCGCCCACGATCTTGATCGTGGGCATCGTGAGGTAAAAAATCGTGTCGGTCGCGTCGTATGCGGGCTAAACATGCCCGCACGCGACGCGATGCTCACGATTTCCCATTGAAACCCATGTTAAACATGGACATCGTGTCGGTCGCGTCGCGGCCGGCTATAAATGTGCACACGATGGCCCCGACGCGATGCCCACGATTTGCCATAGGAATTAATGTTAAAAGACCCGATGGACACGATTTTAATGTTAAATGGCTCAATGGACCCGATTATAGCATAGGAAACAATGTTACATGGGCCTTAGAGGCCAAATAATTACCCTGAACTCTGAAATGGCCCCCCCAATTTTGTACGCCACCCCACGATTAACGTGAACCCGAAGCGTGGCGAGCGCAGCGAGCCCGCGAGGGGCGGCGGTACGCGTCCTCCGACCTTTTCATACCCCCACTATCCACGTCGGCGTGGAGTTGAGAATAGAATAGTGTGGCGAGCGCAGCGAGCCACCGAGCCCGAAGCGTGGCGAGCGCAGCGAGCCCCGCGAGGGGACGCGGATACCTTCACAGGTAAACGCGTCCCCTCGCGGGCTTCACAGGTGTCCGCGTCGCCACGGACACCTGTGAAGCCCGCGAGGGGACGCGTCTAGCTGTGAAGGTATCCGCATCCCCTCGCGGGGCTCGCTGCGCTCGCCACGCTTCGGGCTCGGTGGCTCGCTACGCTCGCCACACTATTCTATTCTCAACTCCACGCCGACGTGGATAGTGGGGGTATGAAAAGGTCGGAGGACGCGTACCGCCGCCCCTCGCGGGCTCGCTGCGCTCGCCACGCTTCGGGTTCACGTTGATCGTGGGGTGGCGTAAAAAATTGGGGGGGCCATTTCTGAGTTCAGGGTAAGTATTTGGGCTCTAAGGCCCATTTAACATTGTTTCCTATGCTAAAATCGGGTCCATTGAGCCATTTAACATTAAAATCGTGTCCATCGGGTCTTTTAACATTAATTCCTACGGCAAATCGTGGGCATCGCGTCGCGGCCATCGTGTGCACATTTATGGCCGGCCGCGACGCGACCGACGCGATTTCCATGTTTAACATGGGTTTCAATGGGAAATCGTGAGCATCGCGTCGGTCGCGTCGCGGGCACACATAAATGTACTCGCGATGCCCGCGATGGGCGCCGTGCTAGGTAAAGAGTACCACGCCTTCTTTAATGGACAAAACCTTTTGCACTGTAGGTGGGGTTGATATAACATGCGCAGAGAGTAACATTTGGGTGAGTTCTTTTATGTCTGTGCAGGGTAAATACTGGTTGCTTTATTCTTACACTGCAATTTAGATTTCAGTTTGAATATACCTCACCCAAATGTAACTATCTGCACATGTTACATCTACCCCACCTTCAGTGCACATGGTTTTGTCCATTAAAGAAGGAGTTTGCTTTTGCAAACCAACCAGATTCAGCTCCTTCGTTTCTTAAGGTGTGTACACACAGGCCGATCAGGAGGCCGCCGATATCATTTTGATATCAGCGGGCGGCGGGGTACCAGCATTAGCTGGCAGGAAGGGAGGGATGGTGCAGCAGGGACCCTCGCATCAGGATTGAATAGGGATCGGGTGCTGCATAACACGATGCCATTTGCACTATGATAGTGCAAATCGCACAGTGTTTCACAGCATTATAGAGCTTCTACAGTATTTACACGAATCTCCCTCCTCTGTCCTTGCTGACATGATGCTGCCTGTCTCCTATAATGGATCCTGCTGTTACTGTACACCAGAAGTAGAAAAGTTAGAGGAGGATTAATCCAAAGAAGGAGCAGGCAACCCATGGCTGTCATGGACACTAAACATTATATCAAGGAAAAAGGAAGAAAATGAAACTCGGGTGGGGTGCACTCTAGGTCCCCTATCTAAAGTTATTCTGTTAAGATTTATTCATTTATTCTTTATTTATATTTTTATGATTTTTTCCGCTGGTGCACAAATTTTATTATTTTCAAAAAATTTGAAAAATTACATAAATAACAGTATTGCTGTGTAAATAATTTTTTATTTTTTTAGTTTTTTTTAGGATTCCTGCAATTTTATAAAATAGATTTAATCAGATACTGGTATAATTAATATACCCCGTTTGTTTGCCAGTAGTTATTGACAATATGCCAAATAAATGATGACCATCATTGTACACCATTGATGTTGGGGGTGTGTCACTTAATTGTAATAGTGATAAGGGTCTAATCATCGGTCAAAAGAAATTTCATAAGCAAACAAACAAAGTATAAACATCAATTTTATATACATATGTACAATAGCCCGCCTCTATCTCAAATCTCCCCGTGGCTGATACTGCTCACTATGCCCTAATCCAGCAGAATGTTATTCAGTGTACAATAGTCACAGGGTTATATCAACATGCAGAGAACATGTGAAACTTTGTAACCATTCGAGTTCCAGCACTCATTCAAATAGCAACATGATGTAAAGAATTTTGAGAGAGATTTCTGTCGAGATCTTATATTGGTAAATGGCGGGCAGGGTTTCCACCACCGATCCTCCCTCCGTGTGACTGGGCCGCGCGTGTGTGTGAGATGCTCATGCGTCCCAGTCTGATGCAGTCCCTCTCAGCCAGCAGTCATCAGAGGGGACATTCTGGCGAGCGCTGGAGCTGAGGGGGGGGACTCCATTTGTATGTACTATTTTGGCAATATATGATTTGGTACTTGTGTAGTATCACGGCTCCCACGATGGGCATCGTATAGGAAAAAATCGCATCGCATGCCATCGCATTCGATGCGATGCCATTTTTCACAGAAATCATTGACATGTGTTAAAATCATGTTAAATGCACCCCAAAGGGCATTTGTTGCTGTACCACCCCCACTATGAACGCCAACCCGAAGCGTGGTGAGCGCAGCGAGCCCGCGAGGGGTGGCGGTACGCGCCCTACAAGCTTTTCATACCCCCACTATCCACGTTGGCGTGGAGTTGAGAATAGAAAGTGTGGCGAGCGCAGCGAGCCACCGAGCCGAAGCGTGGTGAGCGCACACGGATAGCTGTGAATCCCGCGAGGGGACACGGATACCTGTGAAGGTATCCGCGTCCGCTCGCCACGCTTCGGGCATGGTGGCTCGCTGCGCTCGCCACACTTTCTATTCTCAACTCCACGCCGACGTGGATAGTGGGGGTATGAAGAGGTCGGAGGACGCGTACCGCCACCCCTCGCGGCCTTGCTGCGCTCGCCACGCTTCGGGTTTGCGATGATAGTGGGGGTGGTACAGTGTGAAAAAGACATTTGGGGTGCATTTAACATGTTTGCTAATAATTTAAATGCATTTCGATGCATTTGTGATCAAAATCGCATGCCATCGCATAGCATCGCATCGCATGGCATGCGATGTGATGGCATGTGATGCGATGGCATGCGATTTTTACAACAAATGCATAAAAAATCCGTAAAAATCGCATTGCATCGCATGCCACTACATATGGCATGCGATGGCATGCGATGGGAGCCATGATAGTATACAAGTACCTATGATTTTGACTATACTGTATAGTTTGTACACTTTCTAGTCAAAATTCTGCTGCACGAGGGTGCTCATTGCAATCGATAAATATGGACTATATAGTCCATATTGATTGTTCATAGAGAGCAATATAGCCAAAATACTATATCAAGAGTGCTTTTCTTTTTTTTTTTAAGATATGTATATTGGACATAGTAACATATACAAGAATCCGTACACATAAAACACAATATTACAAGTCTGGATATCATACATATAGCAGTCCGATTCACTTTGCAGTACAGACTATGTTGTCCTAAAATCTGCTAGAATTCTGTTCAAAGCAGATATAGGGGTCTACTCATGTAAAAACCCAAAAAACAAATGACCAGAGCAGTATATATCGGTTAGAAGTGCAGAGCAGCAGAAAAGTCCTGTTCTGCATATGCACCAGTGGCACAGGTCAGTGGCAGCTGCAGGGGCTGCTGGGAGTTCAAGAGGCGGAGCAGCACTGGCTACTGGGCATCTAGCAGGGAAGCATTGAGCTTTCCTGCAAATTGTGCTTTGCAGTACAGATTACGTTGTCCTGAGATAGCAAATCTTATATCAATCTATCATTAGTTTCACTCACCCTACAAAAATATGATGATGCGATTCAGACACGGAGAGAGGGTGCCAGTGGAAAAGTCAGGAACTTCTTCACGGTAACCATATCCCTGAATAGCCCAAAGCAGGGAGAAGCCATGTTTCTCACAAAACATGGTTTTCTATGCTTTACGAATAGACCCCATAGGTACAAAACATAAACATGGAACATTAAAGCACCAGGCAAAGGGATTATACAAGTGCCTGCTGACAATGATGATGGCTGCTTCCACCTGCAGATGATTAGTAGGGCCTTATTTTGGTTCACTCTTTCTGACAAAATCCTTCTTAGATGGACAAAACCATGTGCACTGCAGGGGAGCATATGCAAAATGTGCAGAGAGAGTTAGATTTGGGTGGGGTTTTACTTCAAAGTGAGATCTATATTGAAGTGTAAAAATAAAGCAGCCAGTATTTTCCCTGCACAGAAACAAAATTATTCACCCAAATCTAATTCTCTCTGCACATGTTACATCTGCCCCCCTGCAGTGCACATGGTTTTGTCCATCTAAGAAGTATTTTGTCAGAAAGAGTGAACCAAAATAAGGCCCTAGGTGCATAGCAGTTGCATACAGGGTCTGCCCAGAATGTAATGAGACTAAATCCAGGAAACCTTTTTATTGAACTTTCAGATATAACGGGTTAATAATCTTTAAAGTATGACCCTTGATCATTGATACACTGGACGATGGTGTGTGCCCCTCTGCAATTTGTGCACATTCCAAAAGTTTGCAGGAAATCGCCACACACACACTTGTCTTTTTGATCATGAGTCAAAACCTACCTGATTTCTGAGGTCAACAGAAAACTTGATTGTATATTGTTGCTGGATGGTAGGCTCCATCTCGAATCCTCGACCGAGGTAAAATAGGACACTTCGTTTACAGCTTGATCCGTACACTGTAAAGGCTCACAGGTAACTGACGCTGAAGAGAATGTGGAGCTGAGACACCCCTCCACCTATCCCACCCTACAGCGCCACCATGTGTCTGTTCTGCGTGGCATGAAAAAATCAGCCTCATTACTTTACGAACAGACCCTGTGTATGCACATACGGTATTTCTATAGATTGTAAGCTTGAGAGCAGGGCCCTCCTACCTCCATGTCGGTTTGTATCTACCCAGTTTGTTTAATCACTGTTGTCTCCAATTGTAAAGCGCAATGGAATATACTGCGCTATATAAGAAACTGTAAATAAATAAATAAATTGGCATTTAGTTCTGTGCATGCTGACTTGCTTGCAACTCTAAATTGGCTGCCAAGTGACTCTAGTACCTTCTACCTGCTTTATGTTTGTCCTTGGGGCAGCCATACAGGATGTGTAGAGGATTTGGGAAACCAGTCACACAAATTGTTCCCACATTTCCCAATTACCAGTACTGCTACCAGTGGAGTTATGGCAGAGGTGTATTGGAGACCACCTTGAGAAACAAACATAATTACAGTATAAGGTTTTGCAACTTTTCATGTCGTGACACCTTACATTGTATTGAGACGAATAGCAGAACTCTCTCACTCTAAATTAAATGCAAAATTCTTAATTTATTTCAGTTTGTTGTCCGCTTTTAAACAAATAAAGTGCAATTACAATTTCTGTTTTAAAATTCACAAGAACTTATAAAATTCACATGAAATCTTGAGATAAATGTTTTCTTCCAGGTAACAGATCCTGACAGTAGTTTCAATGAGATGAATCTACTCTTCACGACATATGATTTATTTGGAGCTGGGACAGAAACCACAAGTAGCACCTTGAGATGGGGACTGCTATACATGCTCCTCTACCCAAGTGTTCAGTGTGAGTATCTGGGTGTCTGGATGGTAGGTCAGCAATAACGGACATGACAATGTTCAACAAATAGTCAACACATGTTTTCTGATTTTTTTTACACGTGTTTTCCCAACAATTCTTAATTTATTTTCCACGTGGATATATATTGGGAATGGTAACCTCTCCGAGCCATGCACTAATGATGAAATATACAGCATTTGCACCCCCCCCCTCCCTCCACCAAAAAAAGGATAACACCTATCAACCATAGTCATGTCAAAAATGTTACCCTGACAATATTATGTACCAGTCTTAACATCAGTCTACATTTTGGCCCTTATTCAGATCTGATCGCAGTACACATTTGTTCTCAAAATGGAAAAAAACATGTGCACTGCAGGTGGGGTAGATGTAACATGTATAGAGAGAGTTAGATTTGTGTGAATTATTTTGTTTTTTTGTGCAGGGAAAATACTGGCTACTTGATTTTTACCCTGCAATTTAGGTTTCAGTTTTAACACACCCCACTCAAATGTAACTTTCTCTGCACATGTTACATCTGCCCCACCTGCAGTGCACATGGTTTTACCCATTATGAGACCATATTTGAACTGCGATCAGATCTGAATAAGGGCCTTTGACTGTCTTCCTAGACATTGTAGCTCTATTACACACCTGAGTAGCTGTACTATAACATTTACAGTCTAACTTTGATACTTAGGGCAAAGCACATTTGCTCAAATCAGGAGTGATAGCTGCTAAATTAGAGTAAGTAGTGCCGGGCTAACAGATGATAGAACAGTTGGTCCTGGGTGGTATCCATACATGATTATTATAATGTCGATCAGCTCTGTGATGGACTTAAGGCCCCCATACACTATACGATTTTGGGACGATTTCATCCGATTTCGGCACTTTGGGCCGATAACCGGATGAAATCGCCCCAAAATCGCAGGTGTGTGATATATGATCTGATCCGATGTGCGGTCCCGTGCGCATCGGACCGGATCAGGGAGGTCGGACGGTCAGCACATAAGATCATCCGACCTCCCTGTATGCTATGCATATGCCTGCCCATCTGTCAGGCATATGCATGCAGACACCGGGGGGGGGGGGCGGGGGAGCACGGCGGGCAGACACACTGACCTGGCCAGCATGCTGTGATCACAAATAGCAGCAGCAGTAGTGGGGGCGGGCGGCGGCAGTAGTGGGGGCGGGCGGCGGCTCACAAATGAGTTCCCAGCGAGTGCCGGGTGCGGCGAGTGATGCTGACCTGGCCGGCATGCTGTGATCACAAATAGCAGCGCTGCCGCTGCGGGACGGGACGCACAGTGGCGGCTATTAGATTTTCAAAATACCTGTCAAATGACCGGCCGTTCTGTGATTGGCTGAGAGCTCAGCCAATCACAGAACGGCCGGTCATTTGACAGGTATTTTGAAAATCTAATAGCCGCCACTGTGCGTCCCGTCCCGCAGCGGCAGCGCTGCTATTTGTGATCACAGCATGCCGGCCAGGCACTACTGCCGCCGCCCGCCCCCACTACTGCCGCTGCCCGCCCCCACTACTGCCGCTGCCCGCCCCCACTACTGCCGCTGCCCGCCCCACTGCTCCTCACCGCCCTGCAGCTCCCCATTTGTTTTACATGTGATAAATCGCAAGCGATTTATCACATGTAAAAACTGGCTCATCAAGTGCAAAATTGTATGTGAGCCTCCAGGGGAGCTGCCGGGCGGCTCACAGGAGAATTGGGTCCGACTTGTCCTAAGGACAAGTCGGCCTAATGTATGGGGGCCTTTAGTTTTTATTTGTATTTGTTGTGTCAGGGTCTGTGTTTGTTTTGGATTTGGTACAGTGGCTAAAGTACTAGTACAGTCTTAAAGAGTATATTGTTTGCTCCTCTAGGGAGCTTGTTGCTCGTCTGCACACCAATTGTTTTATTCAATGGTTTAGAGGGACCCCAATTTTAGTTATAAAGTGATGTGTGATGTTCCTCACAGTCGGTTTGTACAGTATTAACAGGAAGAAGTGTGAAGCACCTGTATCTTGGCACCAGAGGGATATTATCTAGAGACCCACCACTGGGTTCTCTCAGATATATCTCCTTCTGGTTCTAGCCTCACAGGGGTCTGTAGGTTCTATCACCTCTATATTTCACTGTTGTTCAATTTTCCACATTGCTATGTAGGAAATATTAAATAAACTATTAAAAGTACATTTTATTATACAATCAACTATCAGTGCGTCCCCCCCCCCCAAACAGTCCATTTTTTCTTCTTCCTGTTAATACAGTCTTAAAGAGGCATACACATGGAGCAATTTCAGTGATCACTGATCACTCCGCACACAGCATCGTGGTGTGCATCGCTGGTGCACCGCAATTCTACCTTCAAAAGAATTGTATATGAAATTTTGGGGGATAAAAAGCTATTTCAATAAAGATCAGCCGTGGTTAACTGGAACAGCGCTACAGAAGGTGCTAGCTGCGCAGGAGAAAGCCGGCTCACCCCGCTGTCAGTGCGGGGTGAGCTGGCTATGCAGAAGGGAGACCAGCGCTGGACCCTGGATCGGTAAGTATATTGGTGTAAAAGTGAGGTGTGTGTCTGTGTGTGAAATAAAGTTATACTTTTCTGTGTGTGCGTCTTTTCTTTTAACATTCTTTTTACAGGTGGACTACAAGTCCCAGCGGGCACATTAATGCCCCAGTATGCGGGGTAGGTCTGCTGGCACTTGTAGTTCTTCTGCATAAAGCAATGTTAGGAATGTGTGAAAATTAACCCTATCAGGCCGGCGTCCACTGGCCACGGATGCCGGTTACAGCCCGGGCTTCAGCCCTGGATGGGTGAAGCCTGGGGGGGGACCCCTTTATTGGGGGGTCTCCTCTCCTCCAGGTACCCCATCCAAGGCTGACCAGCCACGGTGCTCATGTTTTGGCCGGGGGACCATATATAAAAAGTGTCCCCCCAACTGTGGCATGACACCACGGACTATTGGAGCCCGGTGCTAGTTTCAAAATACGGGGGACCACCAGATTTTTTTTACCCCGTATTTTTGGAAACAAGACCGGTCCAAGAGTCCGGGTCTGGTTTCAGGAATACGGGGGACCCCTACTCTTTTTGTCCGCCGTATTTTTTAAACCAGGTCCGGCTCAATGAGCCCGGGGCTGGTTATGCTCAGGAGGGGGGACCCCACGCCCCAAAAAAACACCTTTACACATTTTTTTTACACAGGACCATGCACAGATCGCAATGATCTTTGCAGGGTTTTGGCCAATTCGCCTGTCAGAACCTGGTCTACATACTGTATGTGGTGAATTTTAGACACTTTTCCCTATTTCGCATCTCATTAAATATATGAATTGTATATTTTCAATGGGAAAACATCTGGATGCGAGTTCCGGCGCGACAAAAAAATAGCACTTTCACAATGTGCGCTTTTGCGGCAGAAACCGCAGTTTTGACGCTTTTCGCATCTCATTAAATATGCAAATTCAGGAAAAAGTGTGATTTCGGCCGTTTTGGGCGAAAAAAATTGCAAAAAAAATCACATTTTTGCATCTTATTAAATGTCACCCCATGTGTCCCCATGTAGCCAAGAGAGGAGATGGGTTGGTTAGCAGCAGTTTAGTTGATTTGGGGTGTCAAGCCCAAATAAAAACAAGTGTGAAAGTGGTTAAATAAATAATAATAATAATAAATAATAATAAATTGTTATATTATGCTACATCTGTTGCATGATTTCCGATGTAGCGCAGTTTAACCACTTCCATTATAACCATTATAAAAAATTCTGGCTCTTCACTGTAAGTATTAAGCGGACTTGCTGTCTACTGATAAGAAAGGACCAAAAATTGAGGTAATGCTCTGAATGGGGCTAGGTGCTTGTTGTTTCCTTGAAGCCGGTCCCAATGACTAGCAGGCTGTTACCTTTGATTCTGAACCCATTACTAACCCATTACTAGACCACTCATTAGAACCTCAGCCTATGTGCAGCTGTGTATGTTGCTTATATATGCAAGGAAATCCTTCCCATTTATGTTCTTGTACGTTGTGTGAGTAAAAATAAGCCAGGTTGAATTCACATCATTATTATCAATACATTAGCAATACAAAGATGAAGAAATGTATATTGGATCATTCGAATAGTACAAGGCATATAGTTACATAGGAACAAGTTATTGCATAGAAGCAGTGCTATTTTTCAGAAGGAACCAGCAGGAACTCCGTTCTCAAACCTTTAATTAAATATGTCATCATTAGGAACTGGGTTCCTGAACCTGTTCTGGGCCAAAAGGTACTTTCCATAAGATAAGGGTTACTGTGAGTGCCTTAGGGCTTATTCTAGTGCACTCTTTCTGACAAAATCCTTCATAGATGGACAAAACCATGTGCACTGCAGGTGGGGCAGATGTTACTTGTGCAGAGAGAATTAGATTTGGGTGGGGTTTTACTTCAAAGTGAGATCTATATTGCAGTGTAAAAATAAAGCAGCCAGTATTTACCCTGCACAGAAACAAAATAACTCACCCAAATCTAATTCTCTCTGCACATTTTACATCTGCCCCCCTGCAGTGCACATGGTTTTGTCCATCTAAGAAGGACTTTGTCAGAAAGAGTGAACTAGAATAAGGCCCTTAGTTTCTAAATACATTACATACATCTCTCTTCTTTCACAAAATAAACCATTTTAATTTTCCATTATTATGTATTCCTAGCACCATTACTAATATTAGTGGTGAGAATTTATTAAATAAAACAATGAGCAGTGGGATTGCAGGGTTATTAGCATTGTTTTCATGTAGACATTATCTTTGTTATCCAGCTAAAGTCCAAGAGGAGATTGATCGTGTGGTTGGAAAAGAGAGAGCTCCTACAATGGGAGACGTGTTGGAAATGCCATATACTAATGCTGTGATCCATGAAATACAACGGTGCGGGGACATTGTTCCCCTAGCCATGCCGCATATGACCTACAGAGACATGGAACTTCGAGGACAGTTTATACCAAAGGTAAATGAGAGATGATTTGGGGTGAATATTCAATGGATTTTGCTTATAGGCTGCTGTATATGTATTAATGCCATTCATTAGATAGTATATTAGTGCCAGAATGAAAGCTTTGTGCATTTTCTTCTTTTGATCCTCCTATCCTGCCTCCGTTCCCATCCGTTCCTACTTTCCTATTGTTTTTCGTTCGTCCACCCACCTCCTTTTAGTATGTTAACTCTTATGAGTAGGGCCCTCCTTCCTCACGTACTCACCCTACCTATTTACCTCACCTGTGCTCCTGTCCTGTTCTTCCCTTCCTCTACTTCATCCTCAGTCTCCTCGACAATCTTGACACCTACTTCTGAACTGATGCTGATTTTAGTTCTACCAGCTATACCCCTATTTATACTGTATTTTTCAACACACCCTGTACGTTACCTTGTAATTTGTTTTTTGTTTGCTATGTACGGCGCTGCGGACACTTTGTGGCGCCTTATAAATAAATAAACATACTACTACTACTACTAGGCATTTCTAGTTCCTGGTTCAAATCTATATCTTCATTTTTCTAGTTTTTATTTTTGTATAATGTGTTTGATTCACTTCCAGATAATAGATCATCTCTGCAGCTGCATTTTGCAATGTTGTACTCTGGGTTTGGGGGGAAGGGGGGGGGGGCAGAGAAGAAGAGAGGACACATACTCGGAGGGGAGGGGGGAGAGACAGAGAAGAAGAAAGGACACATACTCTGGGTTGGCGGGGGAGACAGAGAAGAAGAGAGGACACATACTCTGGGTCGGGGGGGGGGAGAGACAGAGAAGAAGAGAGGACACATACTCTGGGTGGGGGGGGGGGGAGGGGGAGACAAAGAAGAAGAATGGACACATACTCTGCCGTGGATAGTGGGAGCATGAACAGGTTGGGAGGACGCATAGTGTGTCCCCTCGCGGGGCTCGATGCGTTGGCCACGCTTTGGGCTGGCGTGGATAGTGGGGGTTTGAAAAGGAGGCATTTGTCGTACCCTGCCCGCAAGAATTACTGAGACGCACAAGCATCTGAGACGCTTGTGCCTCTCAGACAGATGGAGCACCTCTCCGCAGGTGCCCGCATGATCCCCTCTCCGCTGGCTTCCGCCAGTGTAGGGGATCTGCCCGTTACCGGCGCTGTGTGAGAGGCGTTCTCTAAGCTTGCCAGGGATGCCAAGGACATACTGTAGCTGCACAACGTAGCTTAAGCTAGCCATGAAACTACACACGTGTAGTTTCATGGCGGCAGTTACATACTCACTATAGCGTCCCTGTCAGAATCAGCGTAGTGTTCCCGTTGGGCCACGCTAACAGTGTAGCTTAAGCTGTGAAACTACACAAGTACCAAAAGGACACATACTTTGCATTGGGGGGAGAGAGACAGAGAATAAGAAAGGACACATACTCTGGGTAGGGGGGGGGGGGGGAGACGGAAAGAAGAAAGGACAAACATCGGATAATGGGCTTAGAATTTTCTAAACTGCATCATTACAGTCAAGATTTTAAGGATATCTACTCTCAAGCAAAGGTGACATTGGTATTTAGATTTTAGTACATTAGATATGCTAAGGAAAAGTCTAACTACAAGGGACCCTGAGATATATGTCCCATTAATGTTTAAATGAACAGAATTTCACTGATAGGAGACACAATAAAGAGGCAGACAGGGACTAGTTTTTAAATCTTTATTTGTTGCACAAACTTATTTTCTCCTTTCTGAACACTTTGGGGTAGATTTATTAAGCTCGGTGAAGTGATAAAGTGTCTGTTTTTTATCACTGGCCAATCAGCTCCTATCTGTCATTTTTTTCAAACCAAGCCTGTAACTTCATAGTTAGGAGCTAATTGTCCGGTGATAAAAACCAGACACTTCACCGAGCTTAATAAATCTACCCTTAAGTGAGGTCATTTTGGATAACTTTGGTATGGAGTTAATAATGGAGGCCAAAGGAGCTGATGAATTCACCAATGGATATGTGTAGAGTTAGAAGAGACAAGGACAATGCCTTAAGGGACCCTGGCAGAAATTTGAAACTGAAGAAAGGTAGACTGTGTGCAGGGACTATAGATTGAGCTGTTGTATGAGGTGGTGAACCAGTAGAGAAAGGTGCCCACACACTAGAAAGATCTGTAATCTTAAAGTGTGTGAATAAATTAGCCTTGAAATCTTTTGTTCGTCCCGGACAAAAGATTTCAGGCAACCACACATCTTCACCAAAGACTTCTCTTAAAGGTGCCCACACACTAGAAAGATCTGCGATCGTAAGATGTGCGCATAAATTAGCCTTGAAATCTTTTTTCCGTCCTGGATAGAAGATTTCAGGCAAGCGCACATCTTTACCAAAGATTTTTCTTGAGATTCCGTGTGCGTTTCTATGGATCTTTTGTCAAATCTTCTGATCTTTTGTGCAGCACGTAAGATCAGAAGATTCAGCTAAAGATCCACAGGAGCACGCATCGGACAAAAATCGACCGATTTTCGACCGATTATCGGTAAAAATCGGACGATATAGCGGCCAATTTATCGGAAATCGGCCAATTGGACCAAAAATCGTTCTAGTGTGTGGGCACCTTTAGATCCCATGTGCATTTCTATGGATCTTTTGTTAAATCTTCTGATCTTTCATGTAACATGTAAGATCAGAAGATTTAGCAAAAGATCAGCAGGAGCACGCATCCAATCGAGATTGTCTGATTTGCTGCAGTGGTGTTAAATGGGGGTCATTGTGTCCTTAGTGAGGGCTTTTTTTAGTGAAGACTTTCTCAAACTAGGCACTAGTTGTAGATGAAGGAGGTGAGGCAGTTGTACACTTCCTGCAACAAAATTACACTCTCTGGTTTATTTACTTGTTTCCTCACTCCATGTTCCAGCTTCATAGCAGACCTCCTGAGACTCAGTGTGGCTTTCATTCAGATGCACCAGTTTTCTGTGCAACCATTAGCTGCCAGTTCAATGTTGTCCACAGATTAGCTGTATGATACTGGGAGATACTGCTTGATACTTATTCTACTCAGTAACTCAAGTGCATATTTCCATAACACTCTTTTCCTGCCTCCCTATATGGTTCTGAATCAGTTATCTTCTGTTTCCACCTGGTTTCATTCCACCGACCCTGCAGTCCGATATCCTGTACCATTGGTTACACTCCGATATCATATATGTAATACCCCATTCTATGTATATATGTATATACCATAAGTTAGAACAGTGTAAATGCTTAAAATGCTTATCAGCCTGATACAGAGGTGTTGTTTTAATAAGTAATACCATTGGACATTAGGAGTACCTTTATAGGTGCATATATTGGTGGGACATCCCTTATTACTACAGAAATGGAACATGCCAAATGGTATGACCTATGGCAGACTATACTATTATCACTGCTGTGAGGGGAGAGACTAAAAAGTGACTGTGGATGCCCTGATAGTGTTAAATAAAGTTGGGGTGCGCGAGTGCCCAAGAAAGCAGTTGCCCGCTGAGGCAGAGGGGATAAAAGGCGGGGGGAGAGAACCTTCCAGAAAAGGAGCGCGGAAGCGGTTAATGACGGACCAAGCCTGTAATGTGCAGAGTATCGCAGCATAACAAAGTTGCGGAGAGCGGTGCTGGGGAGGCATAAAACCCCTACCTGAGGCTCCGGTACACACAGCGGGTCCCTCCGCATGAGACGCTGGGTGTATCATCAAGCGGCTGCAGTTCCAAGTTCTGGGAGGCAGTCGGCGGCGGTGAAGTGACACGGCGGCTGAAGGGCGTTCCGGGCGGTGACGGACAGCGGCCTCCGGAAGAAGGAGTCCGGCAGCGTGGCCAGAGAGAGCCCCGCAGCATCCGCGGGAAGGCGTTCCGGGGGCGTGAATAAGGCGTCCACAGGGGAGGAAACCAGCCGGGCCCTGCAACGTAGAGACAGACAGGAGAAGGTGTGGTGAGTGGTGACGCGGCCTTATAGTATTGTAAACCACTCCTCCCATACCAGCCCCTAATTCAAGTCCCGCACCTATCCCCAAATCTAATGGGAATACAGTGTATCTATGTGGCAGTCTCAACAGCCGGCAGTAATTAGCCAGAGGAGAATAGATCCTACACATACTCTGTTAATACAAGCACATCCCCTGCAATATTAGGCAGGCATATCGACAGGAACTGAGTAAAGTGTAAATTGAGCAGCAATGCAGTGAGGGAGCTGGCGTTACTTCCAAGTGTGGTCATCTCATAGGAATCTCACAATTATTCTAAATTAACCCTTCAACTGAGGTTTTAACTGTTTAAGCACTCTACAGGAGCAGGTCCAGCAAGGGAATTCCTGTGTTGCCAACTACTGGCATCAACTGTTGCCACCCAAAAAGAGACAGACATAGCCAAACCCGGCTGCCCTGGCCTGGGGAAGCTAAGGATAGAGGGATAAAGTATTCAGCGCAGTTGTTCAGAAAAGTCGGAGCGTAGTGACCTCAGAAAGCGAACAGCCGAGGGCCGTAGCTGTGGCAACTGATAGAATATAGCAGTGTATAGAAAATAGCTTCGCATATCTCAGGGCTTTATCTTCATAGACAGATTGTACTGATATTAGCCTGTGGATATTGAAGACAACTAATTACCCGGACAGTTGTGCTGTAAGGGAGTAAGTCGTTCCGAGGAGTATACCCGTCAGAGGAAGCGCTCCAAGGGCTAAACCCGGCTTAGTAGCCAGGGGACGCCCGGCCGGATCTACATAGTCTCCACAGGTGGTTCAAGCTCGACCATCCATAATTATTGTGCCAGCATACCTACAGCAAGGTAGTGAGTGCCAGAGCTAAACCCGGTTCTCTGAGGGCCAGGGGACGCTCTTTTAAGACAGCAGCCCAATAGGATCTATATTGAAGAAACGTTACGAATGGCCACTAAGTCACTGTCTATATATCGTATTCTGAAAGTGGATACTCCCTCAAGTGAACTAGCTGACCGACACTTGTAACCATATAATTACTTGCAATACCGAGGAACCCCAAAGTATACTTACCATTGATCATAACAGTAGGGATAATATTGACTGGTATACCGACTTCTTCACGAGAGGTGACATGGTGATCATCTATAAGGAACAGAAAGCGCTTAGTCATGGGTAGTATAGGAAATGTTAAGTAAAAATGGTTAATATTATTGCGCAATAATATGGTTAACGAAAAGGTGCTAATTTAGTTACAAGCTAATTGTTTTACTCTGTCCAGACTACGAGGATTACGGTATCTCCAGGTTCCAGATCCAGTACAATAAAACAGAGTATTTTGTGTGTTAGAGTACTAGTTATAGATATATAGATATATGTATAATATCTTGCTATTACCCAATTGCATTGGGAAAAATACTGTGGTGCATGTATTTCCGCTATACGTTTAAATAAATTGTTCAATTGATCAATCCCATGGACCATTACTCTGGGTGATTCCCCAAGCTCACCTACCTAGTCGTCACAGACTATATAGCTATCTGGGATTGGTAGTCGATACCACCGACACTGCTTGGGGTGGAGGCACTGCCACTAAAGATCTTTCTTATACATCAAGGAAAACAGGGTTACATCTGGAGGCACTGCTGAGATCCACAGAACCAAAATGGAACACATAACTTCTTCAGAACTTCAGGAGTGGATGCATCTCCATGGATTATTTGTGGATTGTAGTTTTGCACTGGCAGGAAAGTTTGACAACATGTCTGACGACGAAATTCTGGGAGAAGTCGATAAACTGTATGGAGTACGTCGACCCAAATTGATCGATAAAAAATCCAGAAGTGAAGAAGGAGATGTGTGGGCAGTATTGATCACTAACCTTAACAAATTGGATTCTACCTTAATACCGGCCCAGATTATAACCTCCCAGTCACCCACTCAAAGGTGGAAGATTATCTGGCCGGGAGGTGCGGGTGGGGAACATAGAGAGATACAACTGGAAAGTTATGCTACCCAGGTTGGAAATGGAGATAGAGGCAACGACTCCCATACTGGGCTGCATTTAGATACTGATGTAACTAGGGAAACGGACCAAGACCCGTCGGTGGATAAAGTGATGGATCGAGTGGTTAGCCAGATGGAAAGGTGGCATTATGAAGGTGGATATAGGCGATTACGTATATTTTCGGGGTTGTTACCAGTTCCGACAGGAGAAGAAAATTATGAGGCTTGGAGAGAAACGGCTACCCAGCATTCCGAAGAATGGCGATGCCCGGAGCATATAAAAAAACAACGCATTGTAGAAAGTCTTAGAGGGCCGGCCATGGGCATCATACAAGCTACCAGGAGGAGTAATAGTAATTCTACGCTCAAGGATTATTTTGATGCCCTGGACTACTCATTCGGAACATTAGAGGATGTAGGAGATTTATTATCCAGACTAAATCACACCTACCAAGAGCCTAATGAGACTCTTACTAATTTCATCTATCGCATAAATAAGATACTGTACAAATTATTAGACAAAGGAGGGATTCAGGGGGCAGAAATGGATGAGAAACGACTGAAGTATGTGTTGCGGGGAGCGTTGACATCAAACCCAGTGGCCCAACGGCTGAGGTGTACTATATCCAAAGACAAGGCACCGACTCTGAGTGAGCTCTGAGTGATAAAAGAAGTGAAATTGGAAGAAGTGCAAATTGAAAACAGAGAAAAGACCCTCAAAAGAGTCAAGGTGGTAATTCCAACTACTGAAGCACCTTTAGCCTCTGATCGGTTATACAAGCTTATGGAAGAGCAAAATAAGAAATTAGATCAACTAATAGCCTTCCAGACTCCCACTGAACCAGTGACTACTGGAGCCTCTATGAATCGGGGAAGAGGTTATAATCGAAGAGTGGATGATAGAGGGAACTATAACTATACCTGTTATAGTTGTGGTCAAATGGGCCATCGTAGTTTTGAATGCCCTCAACGAAGATATAGCCGACGAGGACCTAATCCTGACTCCCGGGATTCTACACCGTCGGGAAACTTACAAGGGACGCCGATGAACCCCGCATCGACTCCCAACTTATAGATGTAACTTCAATGGGGAACACACAGTGGTCTGGTTTAATACACCAGGGACTGGTTGGAGATGCCCCAATGGTTCCAGCGTTAATAAATGGACAGTATTGTACAGTGTTATTGGACAGTGGGTCACAAGTTTCCATAATCTTCGAGGGTTGGTACCATCAACATCTGGCAGATGTACCCTTGAACCCTATAGATGGACTAGTGATATGGGGACTGAGTCATCAAAAATACCCCTACTTGGGATATGTGACCACTCATCTTCAGTTTATGGACGATACGGCCGAGTACCAAAACCCGTTGCCCTTTCTAGCTCTCGTATGTCCTGATCCTCCCTCGGGACAAGAGGTGGTGTCTGTAATAGTGGGGACTAATTCACATCTATTCAAAACATTGTCTAAATGGTGCCAAAACCAAGATAACATAATCTCCCATTCTTCTGATCAAGAGACTAAATCCCTCAATTGCATTGCATCCCCGAAGGATATTGCTCACTCCATCCCTGATGAGGTTGACCTTCCTGCCTTCAACACCCGAATACTGGAATGTTTTAAGGGCAGCGATATAGCCTATGAAGATCGAGAACAACTAATCCGGGACATGAAAGTAATTGAATCAGTATATTCGTTAAGCGATTGGGATTTGGGAATGGTCAATGGGGTGGAACACCGAATACGAATGACTGATGATACCCCGTTTCGTGAGAGATCAAGAAGATTAGCTCCCGCAGACTTCGAAGATGTGCGCCTTCATTTAAAATTTCTCCTTGAGAATCAAGTAATAGCTGAATCTCAAAGTCCTTATGCGTCACCCATTGTGGTCGCCCGTAAAAAGAACGGAGATATAAGAATGTGTATTGACTACCGAACTCTGAATAATCGAACTATTGAAGACCAGTACACTGTACCAAAAGTGGAGGAAGTGTTGGACTGTCTTCAGGGGAGCCAATGGTTTTCCGTACTTGACCTAAGATCAGGGTACTACCAAATACCCATGCATCCGGATGATTGTGCCAAGACCGCCTTTATTTGTCCGATCGGGTTCTTTGAGTTTCTCAAGATGCCACAAGGTATAAAAGGGGCCCCTGCAACCTTTCAAAGGACGATGGAAAAAGTAATTGGGGATATGTGCTATCGTGAAGTACTTGTATACCTCGATGATGTCATAGTGTTCGGGAAGACCTTAGAAAATCACAATCGTCGATTAATGAAAGTACTGAAAAGATTACATCAAAAGGGATTAAAGCTGTCCATTGACAAGTGCAGACTTTGCCAGACCACCGTCAAATATCTGGGACATGTAGTCAGCCGGGAGGGAGTATCCACTGACCCTGATAAGATCGCAGCCGTGAAGGAATGGCCTAAACCCACAACATTGAAAGAGTTACGTTCATTCTTGGGATTCAGTGGTTACTACAGGCGCTTTGTCCCTCAATATTCTCAAATTGCTCGACCCCTCACCGAACTTACCAAAGGGTATCCTCCGGTAGGGACACCTCGGCAGAACCTGGGAAAGTATTATAAGCCACAGGAAGAGTTTGGAGAACGTTGGACAGCGGAGTGTGACAGCTCGTTTCAACAATTAAAGCATCATTTGACGCACTCCCCCGTACTAGCCTATGCCAATCCAGAATTACCCTATGAAGTTCATGTAGATGCCTCCATGGATGGAATAGGAGGGGTACTTTATCAATGGCAAGAGAAGGTTCTGCGACCCATAGCTTATGTTAGTCGGGGTCTTTCCAGTAGTTAGAAGAACTATGCGGTCCATAAATTGGAATTCCTGGCGCTAAAATGGGCAGTAGTGGAAAAATTCCATGATTATTTATACGGAGTTCGTTTCACCGTGCATACAGACAACAATCCCCTTACGTACATCAACTCCACGGCAAAACTGGATGCAACAGGGCATCGATGGTTGGCAGCACTGTCCAACTACACCTTTGATTTGAAATATAAGCCTGGGATCAACAATACCGATGCCGATGCATTATTGCGAGTACCTCATTCCAGCAATATTAGTGAAAATGATGACTGGGTAGAAGTACCGGCGCCGGCTCTACAAGGGCTGTGTCATCAAGTGCACTGTATCCAACAAATGCCGGAACGGGTTAGTGCATTAGGCGCTTCTGGAAGATCTTTACCGTTAATGTATTGTTGGATTACAACAGCAGAAATGAGACAGTTACCTAAATGGTCCCAGGAACAGTTACGAAAAGCCCAGACAGATGACCTTGAGATAGGCCCTATGTTGCAGCAAATACTACATCCTTCCAAGCCAGATTGCACCTTTCCAGCGACTGTACGGTATAAGATATTATGTCGTCAAAGAAGAAATTTAGTGATAAAACAAGGAATGTTGTATCGGAGAACTACCCCGCCCAATGGTAGTACCAAAGACCAGTTAGTACTACCCGCGGAGCTAAGACAGGTGGTGTTGAGTGCCCTGCATGACCAACATGGACATTTGGGATATGACAAAACACAACAATTAGTAGCTGAACGGGTGTATTGGCCTTTAATGAATCGGGACATTGATGAGTATTGCCGAAAGTGTAGAAACTGCATTCTAAGAAAGACTTTACCACAACATGCTGCCAATTTAGTCAGTATCCGAAGTTCTGGGCCTATGGACTTAGTCTGTGTAGATTTCCTTTCCTTTGAGAGTCCCAATGGAAAAAATAGTAACATCCTGGTGATAACTGACCATTTTACCCGATATGCGCAAGCCTTTGTCACTCCAGATCAAAGGGCAATCACGGTGGCAAAGACCCTCTGGGAAAAGTTTTTTGTGCATTATGGGTTACCTGCCCGCATTCACACTGATCGGGGTCCTGATTTCGAGAGTCACCTCATCAAGGAGTTGTGTGACTTGTGTGGGATAAAGAAATCCAGGACCACGCCCTATCATCCCCAAGGAGATCCTCAGCCGGAGAGGTTCAACCGAACTTTACTGAATATGTTGGGTACATTAGATCCGAAACAGAAGACACAGTGGAACAAGTACATTTGTCATCTAGTACATGCATACAACTGCACCAGGAATGAAGCTACTGGATATTCACCTTATTTACTAATGTTTGGCCGAGAGGCAAGACTCCCTATTGATATCAGTTTGGGCACTTCTCCTACTACAGTCCATGCTACTTCTCATTCAAAGTACGTTGATAAGTTAAGAAAAGAACTCAATAAGGCGTACTCATTAGCCCAAGACTCTGCCCGAAAACAAAATGAAAAGAATCAAACCCTGTATAATCGAAAGGTAAAAGAGCACGTATTACTACCAGGAGATCGTGTACTTCTCAAGAGGCTGGGTTGCCCTCGCAAGCAAAAACGTGCTAATCGATGGAAAGACATCCCCTATGTAGTGTTAAAGAAGTTGCCTGACCTCCCAGTGTATCAGATTGTCCCTGAAAATGATACCGGACCAATCCTCACCTACCATCGCCAACATTTATTACCCATTACCCAGGACATTGTGTTTCATTCTAGTGAGCCTAAGGAGAATAAGGAATCGGCCACAGATCTGGAAACCACTAAAAAGAAATTTACCTCTTCTGATTGTCCAGTAAGCGAAGAATTTCGAGAAGATGAGATCGACCACGAGATGGGTTACTTCTACCAAAATGAAAATACCGCCCCAGCCGTCCAGTGGGAATTGGATTTTGACCAGTTGACAGATGTAGAAAACCCCAGGGAAATACATGGTGAACAAGACTTCACTGAGCCCTATGTGCTTCCAGAAGATAGTTGGGGGAGTGAACCTTCTATCAGTGATTATCCAAGTGAACATCCGTTACCAGCACGAGTACGTAGACCGCCCAGAATGTTGACGTATGACCACTTAGGGTGTCCCACAGTGGTAAATAGAGTAGTACATCCAAGCATTAGAAATTCCTGGCCTTATTTTGGAAGTTGTGCTGTAAACTGTGGTTATATAAAATACTGGTGAGGCGCTACAAATGTTATAAGTCAATAGGCCACTAAGTGTAAATGGAGATCAAGTGGCAATTTGTGAACAACATTGCCAGCTTGATCGCCAGGGGGAGAAATGTAATACCCCATTCTATGTATATATGTATATACCATAAGTTAGAACAGTGTAAATGCTTAAAATGCTTATAAGCCTGATACAGAGGTGTTGTTTTAATAAGTAATACCATTGGACATTAGGAGTACCTTTATAGGTGCATATATTGGTGGGACATCCCTTATTACTACAGAAATGGAACATGCCAAATGGTATGACCTATGGCAGACTATACTATTATCACTGCTGTGAGGGGAGAGACTAAAGAGTGACTGTGGATGCCCTGATAGTGTTAAATAAAGTTGGGGTGCGCGAGTGCCCAAGAAAGCAGTTGCCCGCTGAGGCAGAGGGGATAAAAGGCGGGGGGAGAGAACCTTCCAGAAAAGGAGCGCGGAAGCGGTTAATGACGGACCAAGCCTGTAATGTGCAGAGTAACGCAGCATAACAAAGTTGCGGAGAGCGGTGCTGGGGAGGCATAAAACCCCTACCTGAGGCTCCGGTACACACAGCGGGTCCCTCCGCATGAGACGCTGGGTGTATCATCAAGCGGCTGCAGTTCCAAGTTCTGGGAGGCAGTCGGCGGCGGTGAAGTGACACGGCGGCTGAAGGGCGTTCCGGGCGGTGACGGACAGCGGCCTCCGGAAGAAGGAGTCCGGCAGCGTGGCCAGAGAGAGCCCCGCAGCATCAGCGGGAAGGCGTTCCGGGGGCGTGAATAAGGCGTCCACAGGGGAGGAAACCAGCCGGGCCCTGCAACGTAGAGACAGACAGGAGAAGGTGTGGTGAGTGGTGACGCGGCCTTATAGTATTGTAAACCACTCCTCCCATACCAGCCCCTAATTCAAGTCCCGCACCTATCCCCAAATCTAATGGGAATACAGTGTATCTATGTGGCAGTCTCAACAGCCGGCAGTAATTAGCCAGAGGAGAATAGATCCTACACATACTCTGTTAATACAAGCACATCCCCTGCAATATTAGGCAGGCATATCGACAGGAACTGAGTAAAGTGTAAATTGAGCAGCAATGCAGTGAGGGAGCTGGCGTTACTTCCAAGTGTGGTCATCTCATAGGAATCTCACAATTATTCTAAATTAACCCTTCAACTGAGGTTTTAACTGTTTAAGCACTCTACAGGAGCAGGTCCAGCAAGGGAATTCCTGTGTTGCCAACTACTGGCATCAACTGTTGCCACCCAAAAAGAGACAGACATAGCCAAACCCGGCTGCCCTGGCCTGGGGAAGCTAAGGATAGAGGGATAAAGTATTCAGCGCAGTTGTTCAGAAAAGTCGGAGCGTAGTGACCTCAGGAAGCGAACAGCCGAGGGCCGTAGCTGTGGCAACTGATAGAATATAGCAGTGTATAGAAAATAGCTTCGCATATCTCAGGGCTTTATCTTCATAGACAGATTGTACTGATATTAGCCTGTGGATATTGAAGACAACTAATTACCCGGACAGTTGTGCTGTAAGGGAGTAAGTCGTTCCGAGGAGTATACCCGTCAGAGGAAGCGCTCCAAGGGCTAAACCCGGCTTAGTAGCCAGGGGACGCCCGGCCGGATCTACATAGTCTCCACAGGTGGTTCAAGCTCGACCATCCATAATTATTGTGCCAGCATACCTACAGCAAGGTAGTGAGTGCCAGAGCTAAACCCGGTTCTCTGAGGGCCAGGGGACGCTCTTTTAAGACAGCAGCCCAATAGGATCTATATTGAAGAAACGTTACGTATGGCCACTAAGTCACTGTCTATATATCGTATTCTGAAAGTGGATACTCCCTCAAGTGAACTAGCTGACCGACACTTGTAACCATATAATTACTTGCAATACCGAGGAACCCCAAAGTATACTTACCATTGATCATAACAGTAGGGATAATATTGACTGGTATACCGACTTCTTCACGAGAGGTGACATGGTGATCATCTATAAGGAACAGAAAGCGCTTAGTCATGGGTAGTATAGGAAATGTTAAGTAAAAATGGTTAATATTATTGCGCAATAATATGGTTAACGAAAAGGTGCTAATTTAGTTACAAGCTAATTGTTTTACTCTGTCCAGACTACGAGGATTACGGTATCTCCAGGTTCCAGATCCAGTACAATAAAACAGAGTATTTTGTGTGTTAGAGTACTAGTTATAGATATATAGATATATGTATAATATCTTGCTATTACCCAATTGCATTGGGAAAAATACTGTGGTGCATGTATTTCCGCTATACGTTTAAATAAATTGTTCAATTGATCAATCCCATGGACCATTACTCTGGGTGATTCCCCAAGCTCACCTACCTAGTCGTCACAGACTATATAGCTATCTGGGATTGGTAGTCGATACCACCGACACTGCTTGGGGTGGAGGCACTGCCACTAAAGATCTTTCTTATACATCAAGGAAAACAGGGTTACATATACCATCTGTTGTAGTCCGATATCCTGTATGATAAGTAGAAATTACATCAGACCTGCCAGCTCCCAGACTTCTACCCCAGATCTCACTCCTACCAGAGGCTAAAACCTGGATTTACATTCCAAACCATGCACTTCAGTGACCCTTCATGGAGTGTGAAGACATAGGGGAGTAGTGAGAGAGGGCAGTAATTATGGAGTTGGTGTCAAGGGGGGTCTCTTAGGGATAGAGTAGATAAGAGCATGTACGAAAGAAAAGGAGTAAGGATATACAGTATGAACCAGTTTGGCAATATGGAAGCAAGAATAGGGAGGGAGTTAATGAAGGAACGTTGGTGGGAATTAATCAAAGGGTGGATACATACAGCATAGACAAAAAGGCGTTGGGGTATCGATCCTCATATCTCCCCAAATAGAGGGGGTAAAGGTGCACCAAAAAATGGGTGGGGGGGGGGGGGGGGCGCAACGGGTGAGCTGGTTGACTCAGGGTGGCTGCTGTAAAAACAACAGGTTTAGTGAAACCTTGAAAAGGGAATAGAACAAACAAAAACAATGCAGCGCCTATAATGTAAAAAACTTTGAAACGATTGGATTGACTTTATATCGATTTTATATATATATATATAGCATAAGTAAATAATACATTTTAATCAAGAAAAACACATAACAACTATTTCATATGTAAATAAAAAGATGACCACACACACTTAATTTAAAAAAACTGTTTGGCATGAGCGGCACTGTTAGACGCCATCCGTTCCTATGTGTACCTGGAATTTTTTAGAAAGAATGGCTCAAAGTTTTGTATACAGTAGTAACCATCCACCTCTCGGATTGGGGCTCAAAGTGTCCTGTATAGTCACTGACAAACTTGTGTTCCTCCCTAGGAATTATCAAATGTCTTTTGGAGATGTGGGAGGGTTTCAGAGTCCCTTATTTGTAATCCGATTTGTAGAGGATAATGGAATGGTATGAAGAAGATGGCCATTTGCTGTAGCTTTGAACTGTCAAGCCAAAATGGAAGTTCACTCCATCCAGGCTGGTCCGGATACCGTCCAAAACAATTATGGGTGCTGCTGTTGCTAATAATCTGATGCGTTTCGCTAAAAAGTAGCTTTTTCAAAGGAGATAAAATGGTTGTGTGCTGTCTGCATTTTTATACTCTACTAAATGGGGTTGTATCCGAGAGGTGGATGGTAACTATACAAAACTTTGAGCCAGTCTTTCTAAAAAATTCCAGGTACACATAGGAACGGATGGTGTCTAACAGTGACGCTCATGCCAAACAGTTCTTTTAAATTAAGTGTGTGTGGTCATCTCTTTATTTACATATGAAATTGTTTTTATGTGTTTTTCTTGATTAAAATGTATTATTTACTTATGCTATATATTAAATCGATGTAAAGTCAATCCAATCATTTCAAATCGTTTTTTATATTATAGGTGCTGCATTGTTTTTGTTTGTTTGTTCTAGCATAGACAAAAGGGTTCAGAAAAGAGTGAAAGATTACTGTGTTGGCGGTAACAGCTGGGGCAGCAGAATCCAGGGCAATTCTGATAGTAGAAGACAGTATTGTAGGAGAGAAGGGAGTCTTAATAAAGAGGACAAGCTAGTGGAAGCAAAGTGAGAGTGGTCTTAGGGAAGGGGGGTGTATGTGGAATGGGTATGCTGAATGGGAGGAAGTCGGATCAGAGAAAGGAAGGTGAGAGTCAGCGAAGTTGACAATGTTACAGAGATTAAATATGACCAATAGAGTGGTTATTGATGTGAAAGGTTTGATTGAGAGAGGCGTAATGAGGTGGAGATGGAGAGAAGTTTAAAGGGAGCAGAGTTTTAGGGTTCATAAATTAAGATGTTAATGTCCCGCAGAATGAGGGAGGTGAGGTCAGAGGAGAGACATTTATTAAGAATTTGGAGACGGGACCTGGACGATGATAAGATGATGATGATAGCAATGCAAAGGTGTAAGAGAGAGGTTATTAGACACAGCACAATCTTCTCCGCTGCCACATATAAAAATTTCTTTGTGTGCCTAAAAAAATATATTTGCGTATTTACTCTAACTAAAACATGCCCTAAGAAGGCACCTGAAGAATAACAAATCTTTTTAAGGGCATACAATAAAATGATTTGTAATTATACCAATTAAGGACATTTGGCAATTAACACAGCAGTTCCCAAACTTTTTGAATCATTGTGCCCTAGAGCATCAGAATTTTTTTTCACGGCACCCCTAGGCCAAAAGTTCCTTATTGAGAAGTTTTGAAAAAGATATATATTAAATTAAGTTAATTGTGTTAATATGTCATCCTTAGGGTTAAATATGTGGTTGGTGAGAGACCGTATTTGCTTCTGCTAGTCAACATATTTTATGATGGGAAGCCACAAGCACTGGTTTTGTTTATAACACTGACCAATCCCAATTCAAATTATTCCTGGACCACCAAGCTGAGGCACCCCAGCAAGTGTCCCAAGGCATCCCAGGGTGCCACGGCATACAGATTGGGAACCACTGTCCCAACGGGTATGGTATAACTCTCCAACTGTCAGGATTCCAATAGTCGTTTCTCCAACATCGGAATCCCAACTATTAAGAGCCCAAAAAGGGGGAGAATGCAATCAAGCCCCTTGTGGGTTCACTGTGCTCGCCGCCACGCTGGACTCCCAATGCTGCCATTGTTATGATATGCATTTTAATACTGCCATCTCCGTATCATTAGTTATATCATGGAAGCTTATTATCATTTGTAAGCACATTATACATGTATGATACTGTATATCTCTGTGAGCACTATTACACTTTCACATGCTTTGATATACAGTATTTTGGATATTGCCTGTATCTCATTTGAAGATTCAATATTTATAAATTAAGTGTAACAGTGAACAGTGAGGTGCCTGGTCACACTTCTTCGGGTTCACACATGTTCATACAGTATGGGGGTCATTTTGGTTGATCGATCCCCCGCGTGTTCGTTTCGGGGACCAATGTTTTTAATCTGCGCGTGCACATAATGAATTATGCACATGTGCAGTGTCCCTTGACGAATGGACTCGGCGACTTTCATAGTCGGCGATCCGTTTGCACGGACCAATGCGTTCCGGGGGCATGGGGCCAGGGCCGGCTTAACATTAGGAAGGGCCCCTGGGCAACCTAGTTCACTGGACCCCCCCCCCCCCAAATTAGTTTGCCCAGGAGCCCACAGTCACCTCCCCAACCCTCACCTCTCTGGCTCAGTGCGGCAGCCAGTCAGCTTCCGGCGGCCGGGGATCCGATCATCTTCGCTGGGGGATCCGGGCAGTGGGATCAGGGCAGCGGCGGTAGCTAGGAGCCTGCCCTGAAGTGGCAAAGCGCTATTAACTGGCGGGGCGGGAAGCGCTGTTGCATTTGAAAAGACTGGCCAGACGCTGATTGGCTGAATTCAGCCAATCAGCGTTCGGCCAGTCTTTTCAAATGCAGCAGCGCTTCCCGCCCCACCGGCAAATAGCGCTAATGGGAAAGAGATGGTGGCCGGGTGGCGGGGATCCGACCATCCTCGCTGGGGAAGGGGATCAGGGCGGCGGTGGCGGTAGCAAGAAGCCCGAAGCGGCGAAGCACTATTTGTCGGCGGGGGCGGGAAGCGCTGTTGAATTTGAAAAGACTGACCGGATGCTGATTGGCTGAATTCAGCCAATCAGCATTCAGCCAGTCATTTTAAATGCAGCAGCGCTTCTCGCCCCCCCTGCCGGCAAATAGCGCTTCGCCGCTTCGGGCTCCTAGCTACCGCCACCGATGCCCTGATCCCCCTGCCGGATCACCCAGTGAGGGTGATCAGAACCCCGGCACACGGACCCCCCGAAATTAAATTCACTGCTAGCTAGGAGGTGAAGCGCTATTTGCCGGCGGGGTGGGAAGCGCTGTTGCCTTTTTAAAGACTGGCCGGATGCTGATTTTCTGAATTCAGCCAATCAGCGTCCGGCCAGTCTATTCAAATGCAACAGCGCTTCCCGCCCCGCCGGCAAATAGAGCTTCGCCGAATCAGGCTTCTAGCTACCGCCACCGCCCTGATCCCCCTGCCCGGATCCCCCAGCGAGGGTGAGCGGATTCCCGGACCCCGACCACCATCTTTCCCATTGGGCTGGGCCGGGGGCCCCTAGGTCCTAGGGCCCCCGGGCAACTGCCCATCGTGCCCAATGGGAAAGACGGCACTGCATGGGGCGGCGGGATTTGTTCCCAAAATTGCTGGGATTTGAATCCTGAGATTGGAATTTCCAATCCCAGGATATTGGGATTAAACTGCGCATGCGCAGTCTAGTGCCAGGCAGCATCTGAGTATGCGCTCAGATGTTGCCAGGCTGCTCCCGTCTCTGACTGTGTGGCTCTGCGAAGTGTGATGTGATCAGAGGTCACCTGCCGGCCGCACCACATCCTTTCAGCCCATGTGAGTAAATGTGAGAGGCGGCTTGCTTGGGGGGAGGGCAATTTTCAATACAGGGATTGAAAAAATGCTCCAGGATTGGCATCAGTATATGTGTGTCTTGATGCACGATGTAATTTGCTCGCTATAGTGTTTAAGGACATTGTTTAGATTAACTTCTGGGAGGTTTGTGCACATAATCATCCCAGGAAATTACACATTTTTATTTTCTTTGCATTTACTGCTATGAATTCCA